>NC_139458.1:398687500-399287500 GCF_057233095.1 Heloderma suspectum
CTCCGGGAGAGAGTGCAGGACAGGAAGGCCTGGCGTGCTATGGTCCATGGGGTCACGAAGAGTCGGACACGACTGAACGACTGAACAACAACTGAGTTCATTAAGCAGTGCTGGGGATAAAGAGATCAATCTGAGATAAAAGTTGATGCCGAGATTTCCCCAATGTGAGAAATGTAACATGAGAGTTTAGTTGCTAAACTCCTGAGTTCTCATTTGTTACATCAGTTCTGGGATGTGCTTATGATGAAAATATGCCCTATTACCTCTTTTAACTACCTCTTACTTCTTTCTGCACCCACAGCACACTTCTCTTCTTCTAAACTACTCCCTAAAGAGGAGGGCAACCAGGGTGGTAAGGGGTCTGGAAAAAAAGTCCTGTGAGGATGAAACAGTTGAAACAGCTGGGTATGTTTAGCCTAGAGAAGAAATGATTAAGGGGAGACATGATAGCAGTCTTCAGATATCTGAAGGACTGTCGTGCAGAAGATGTACCAGACTTGTTCTCTGTTACTCCAGTGGGCAAGATTAGAATCAGTAGATAGAAACTGCAGGGAAGCAGATTTCTGTTAAACATTAAGAGAAACTTCCTAATAGTAAGAGCTATTCAACAGCAGAACAGACTGCCTCAGGTGATCATGGGCTCTTTTTCACTGGAGGTATTTAAGCAGAGGCTGGACAGTCATCTGTCACGGGTGTTGTACTTGCATCCTGCACTGCAGATCCTGCATTGAGCAAGGACTTGGACTAGATATTGTCCAAAGTTTTTTCCCCCCAAGTCCACCTGTACAATACTACAGGTCTCTCTGCAGTCTTTATCTGCACACTCCCTGCAGGTCCCTCTGCATACCTGTCTGTCAGTTTGCTCCCTTTCTGAAATATGTCTGCCTCCCTCCCTCTCTCTCTCCCTCTCTCTCTCTCCCTCTCATTTGGCAGCATCCATGGCTTTTGCTTTCCAAGGAACTTGCACACTGAAGGAGTCTGATGCAGGTAGACCATGTGGCATTGGTTTCTGACTGCAACCGTTTTGGAAAAACTGGTGCTAATGTAATTACACTCTCTTGATTCCAGGACAAGGGTCAATGCAGATGTAATCTTGTACACATTGTCCCATCCCCACTTCCACTTTTGATGGCAGAGGAAGGCCTTGAATGTTCCAGAAAGATATGGGAAAGGGCAACCACAGACACTTGAAATTCCACCAAGTGGACCAATAGAGAGTCACCCATGAATCTTAGGTTATGGAGGCCTGCTCTAAAGATGGGCAGAGCAATTCCAACTCTGTGTGTGTGGTGTGTGATGGCAGATCATCCATCACTTCAAAAGCTGCAGGAGGTGGAGGGTCCAATTTTTCCCTCTCCATTCCGGCATTTAAAAAAAATAAATTCTCCTTCCATTGGTTTCAGTGGGGGCAGGGGGTAGAATTAACTATACCAACTACATGCTGACATTGTTGGAGGGTCCCAGTCCTTGGGCTCTCAGGGGATGAAGAAGTTTTGGAACCAAAGGCACCCATGACCTGCACCCAAAACACCCTGTTCACCTCATGAAATAATGCTGGTGATAGATCTATGCAGCTGAGCTTCCCATTGGCATCCAGGACAGACATGCCCCCCCCCTTCCAGCAGAAGTCTTCTCCACCAGCAGAGGCACCTTCACCCCATCCTAATCCCATCCAGTCAGCAAATCTGGGGGTTAGGATTGCTCTGTCACTGTGCATAGGCTAATTAGGAAACAGCTAGTATATTGGGCACTGATAGTATCCGAAGGAAGGAAGGCCACACTAGGATTTTCTGATGCAGCCTGTGCTACAGCTAACAGGTGTGGGGGAATCTTAGAAAAAACTCCATTGCCCTGGGCCCTGCTTGACTGTACAACGGGAGGGCAGTACACAGGAAGTAATATTAACTGTCCTGTCCTGCAGTTGGCTTTCCTTTCCTGATTTAAGACTGGTTTAACTATTGTTCCATTATACATACTTTGGCTATCTGAAACTCAGAAGGTATGTTAGTATTCTCCACAGACATGTAGGTTCATGCACCACCCATGAATTGGGTAAGTGTCATAGTGATATGCCTGTAAAAATGACCACAATTTATAAGGGGTTGTATGTAGCTCCTTTTCTCTGTATAACATAGGATACAGGTTATGGAGATCTGGATTGGCTCACCGTTCAGTTTTGATGGAATTCAATCCCATTTGGTAATACAGTCAATTTTCTGAAGGTCCTAGTAGAAAATATTTTCGTTGTTTCTGCGGCTCTAAAGTATATAAGGAAACGTCTACTCCTCAATTATTTAGAGGGATTTTTTTCAGAACATATAGTTCCTAATATACATAAAAACAGAGTTTGCTTTGATCCTGACAATTAAACATTTATTTTAAAACTGACTGGCTGCTTTCCAGCAGTGCTCTTTTCTCAGCATCAGGTACTGGATCTTAAAGTAGTTGGTTTAAATAGTCTCTGTGAATCAGGAAGTGGTAACAAGAGTTGTTTTCATGGTGACCACTCCCCCACCCAGTTTTGAAATTCAAATCAAATGCAATTTTCAGCTCATTTGAGCCAGAATATACTGTTGCTGAGCTTCAGTGGTTCTTAAATACAAACTCATAGGTGAAAATAGATATCATCTGTCACTGAGGGTGTGAAAGAATGCCCTCCCTACATATTATACATGGAAGTGAGGACTTTACTGGATACTTCAAATTATTCTGACTAATCAGTCAGTACCAAAGTAATCAGCTAATCAATAATGTCTTGCAGTTTGATATCTTTTTTTTTTTTTAACGTATTCCTTTAACTAATAGTTGTTGTTCAGTCGTTCAGTCGTGTCCGACTCTTCGTGACCCCATGGACCATAGCACGCCAGGCCTTCCTGTCCTGCGCTCTCTCCCGGAGCGTGCTCAAGTTCATATTCATTGCATCCGTGATGCTATCTAGCCATCTCATCCTCTGCCGTCCCCTTCTCCTTTTGCCTTCAGTCTTTCCCAGCATCAGGGTCTTTTCCAGGGAGTTTTCTCTTCGCATTAAGTGGCCAAAATATTGGAGCTTCAGCTTCATTATCTGTCCTTCCAATGAGCACTCAGGGTTGATTTCCTTTAGGATGGACTGATTTGACCTCCTTGCAGTCCAGGGGACTCGTAAGAGTCTTCTCCAGCACCACAGTTCGAAAGCATCAGTTCTTCGGCGCTCAGCCTTCCTTATAGTCCAGCTCTCACAGCCATACATTACTACTGGGAAAACCATAGCTTTGATTAGACGGACCTTTGTCGGCAAGGTGATGTCTCTGCTTCTTACTATGCTGTCTAGGTTGGCCATAGCTTTCCTCCCAAGGAGCAAGCGTCTTTTAATTTCATGGCTACAGTCACCGTCTGCAGTGATCTTGGAGCCCAAGAAAGTAAAATCTGTCACTGCTTCCATTTCTTCCCCTTCTATCTGCCAGGAAGTGATGGGGCCAGATGCCATGATCTTTGTTTTTTTAATGTTGAGTTTCAAACCAGCTTTTGCACTCTCCTCTTTCACCCTCAACAAGAGGCTCTTGAGATCCTCTTCGCTTTCTGCCATTAGGGTGGTATCGTCTGCATATCTGAGGTTGTTGATAATTCTCCCAGCAATCTTAATTCCGACCTGTGATTCATCCAACCCGGCATTTCTCATGATGTACTCTGCATATCAGTTAAATAAGCAGGGTGACAATATGCAGCCTTGTCGTACTCCTTTCCCAATTTTGAACCAATCGGTTGTTCCATGTCTGGTTCTTACTGTTGCTTCTTGACCCTCGTACAGGTTTCTCAGGAGACAGGTAAGGTGTTCTGGTACTCCCATCACTTTAAGAATTTGCCACAGTTTGTTGTGATCCACACAATCAAAGGCTTTAGCGTAGTCAATGAAGCAGAAATAGACGTTTTTCTGGAATTCTCTTGCTTTCTCCATGATGCAGCGAATGTTGGCGATTTGATCTCTAGTTCCTCTGCCTCTTCGAAACCCAGCTTGTACTTCCGGTAGTTCTCGGTTCGCATACTGCTGAAGCCTAGCTTGTAGGATTTTGAGCATCACCTTGCTGGCATGTGAAATGAGCGCAATGGTGCGGTAGTTTGAACACTCTTTGGCGTTGCCCTTCTTTGGAATTGGAATGTAAACTGACCTTTTCCAGTCTTGTGGCCACTGTTGAGTGTTCCAGATTTGTTGGCATATTGAATGCAGCACTTTAACAGCATCATCTTTTAGGATTTTAAATAGCTCGGCTGGAATACTGTCATCTCCGCTAGCTTTGTTGTTACTAATGCTTCCTAAGGCCCACTTGACTTCACTCTCGAGGATGTCCGGCTCAAGTTCAGTGACCGCACTATCATGGCTATCAGGGACATTCAGATCTTTCCTGTATAGTTCTTCTGTGTATTCTTGCCACCTCTTCCTAATCTCATCTGCTTCTGTTAGGTCCCTGCCTTCTTTGTCCTTTATCATGCCCGTCTTTGCACAAAACGTTCCCTTGAGATCTTCAATTTTCTTGAAGAGATCTCTAGTCTTTCCCATTCTGTTGTTTTCCTTGATTTCTTTGCATTGTTCATTTAAGAAGGCCTTCTTGTCTCTCCTTGCTATTCTCTGGAACTCTGCATTCAGTTGGGTATATCTTCCCCTTTCTCCCTTGCTTTTCGCTTCCCTTCTTTCGTGAGCTACTTGTAAAGCCTCATCAGACAGCCACTTGGCTTTCTTGCATTTCTTTTTCTTTGGGATGGATTTCGTTGCTGCCTCCTGAACAATGTTACGGACCTCCGTCCATAGTTCCTCAGGCACTCTGTCTATCAGGTCTAATCCCTGAAATCTATTCCTCACCTCCACTGTATATTCATCAGGGATATGATTTAGGTCATACCTGAATGGTTTAGTGGTTTTCCCGACGTTCTTCAATGTAAGCCGAAATTTTGCAAGAAGCAGCTCATGATCTGAGCCACAGTCAGCTCCAGGTCTTGTTTTTACTGACTGTATGGAGCTTCTCCATCTTTGGCTGCAAAGGACATAATCAATCTGATTTCGATATTGACCATCTGGTGACGTCCATTTGTAGAGCCGCCTCTTGTGCTGTTGGAAAAGAGTGTTTGCTATGATCAGCATGTTCTCTTGGCAAAACTCTATTAGCTTTTGTCCTGCTTCATTTTGTACACCAAGGCCATGCCTGCCTGTTATCCCGGTGATTTCTTGACTTCCTACTTTAGCATTCCAATCCCCTATGATGAAGAGGACATCTTTTTTTGGTGTTAGTTCTAGAAGGTGTTGTAGGTCTTCATAGAACCGATCAACCTCAGCTTCTTCGGCCTCAGTGGTTGGGGCATAGACTTGAATTACTGTGATGTTGAATGGTTTGCCTTGGATTCGTACTGAGATCATTCTATCATTTTTAAGATTGTACCCCAGTACTGCTTTTCCCACCCTTTTGTTGACTATGAGTGCTACTCCATTTCTTCTAAGGGATTCTTGCCCACAATAGTAGATATGATGGTCACCTGAATTAAATTCACCCATGCCTGTCCATTTTAGTTCGCTGATTCCCAAGATGTCGATGTTCAATCTTGCCATGTCATGTTTGACCACCTCCAGCTTACCTTGATTCATTGATCTAACATTCCAGGTTCCTAAACAATATTGTTCTTTACAGCATCGGATTTTCTTTTCACCACCAGACACATCCACAGCTGAGTGTCCTTTCGGGTTTGGCCCAGCCGCTTCACTCTTTCTGGCGCTACTTGGAAATACCCTCTGCTCTTCCCCAGTAGCATATTGGACACCTTCCGACCTGAGGGGCTCATCTTCCGGCGTCATCTCTTTTAGCCTTGTGATACGTTCCATGGGGTTTTCTTGGCAAGAATACTGGAGTGGGTTGCCATTTCCTTCTCCAGTGGACCACATTTTGTCAGAACTCTCTGCCATGACCTGTCCGTCTTGGGTGGCCCTGCACGGCATAGCTTATGGCTTCACTGAGTTACGCAAGCCCCTTCGCCACAACAGGGCAGTGATCCATGAAGGGGTAACTAATAGTAAGCATGAACAAAATAGGTATATTTTCCTACTTTATCCAATGGGTATTTCTCTTCTTGGAGAAAGTGGTTCCGCCTGATTTGGGGTGGTGATTTTCCAGGAGCCAGTAAAGCCCAGTTGTGAACACTTCCAGACCTCCTCCGACCCTTGCCTCCCCAGCTGGAAAAGGAAGATTGGAGAACTTCCCTCAGTACCTAGCCACTCTAGGTGCTCTGGCTGTAGTTCTCTTGGTAAATTCATCATCCTGCCCCTGCTCTCCTCGCAAATGGTTTAGGGAAGTATGTTGTTCTTCCTACGTGGTCTCTCTGCCGTCCTACCTTGGCAAGCAGTACAGTTTCTCCATGCTGTTGATTCCTCTAAGGAGACTGCAAACTCCACACTAGCTGCCAAATGGAGGCAAGTGGAGAACATGATGCCCATTGACCCTTGAGTCCAAAAGGGGGAATGTGTAGAGAGCTTGTAATATATGCTTGTTATATTCATGTATGTGCTTGCATTGTTAAGTGTTAAAAGTTAATTAGGGTTAAAAGAATACTAGAGAGTGAGTGAAAGGTAGGAGGGGCCTGTGTGTGCTCGAGAATTCTGAGGTTTTAAAAGGAAAGAGTTGACAGTCAGATTGGGCCTTAGGGATTGAGGAAGCTACATCTAGTGAGTGGGGTTTGGGAATAGGATTTAGACGGGGTAGAGAGGGTAGGTAGGCTGGGACCAAGCATAGATAGACTAATAATAATATATAACTCTTCTTGTGTTTAATAAATTGTATTTGTTTGTTTTTAATACAAAATCCCACATGTTAGTTTGTCTTATTGTGCTACCATTAGAAAAACATATTTCCTTGTTACTTCTCTTGTATAGGGTAGAAGGAACCAATTAGTCATATTTAGTGTCTCTTTGACCCAGAGAGTAAAGGGGTTGAAGCTTTGAGTGTGAGGACAATTGACCAAAGTGGAGGCAGACATCCTGAGGGGGGTTTCTTCTCTGTTTCATTTGGGGGAAGCTGAAGAAGGTAGAACCCAGCGCAGGAACATAGAATCATAGAATAGTAGGGTTGGAAGGGACCTACAAGGCCACCGAGTCCAACCCCCTGCTCAATGCAGGAATCCAAGTCAGAGCATCCCTGATAGATGGCTGTCCAGTCTTGTCTTGAATGCCTCCAGTGTGGGAGAGCCCACCACCTCCCTAGTAATTGGTTCCATTGTCGTATTGCTCTAACAGTCGGGAAGTTTTTCTTGATGTTCAGCTGGAACCTGGCTTCCTGTAACTAGAGCCCATTATTCCGTGTCCTGCACTCTGCCATGATCGAGAAGAGATCCTGGTTTTCCTCTCTGTGACAGCCTTTCAAGTACTTGAAGAGCCCTATCATATCTCCCCTCAGTCTTCTCTTCTCAAGGCTAAACATGCCCAGTTGTCATCACAGAATGTCATCACATTCACCATTCCTCCCCAGTAACTGAGAGAATGCAGGTTTATCCCAAATTTATTGAGTGGTTCAGTTTGGTGGTGGATGATAGACTGGCCAGGGCTTAAGCCAAAGAGTAACTCCCCAAATCCTCTGCCTGTCCCACCCCAGAGTGGATGTGTTCACCTCAGCATCAGGTCCATTCTTGGGAATTCAAGTACCTTAGGGAGTGCTGGTCAGACCAACATTTTTGATCCCCCCACCACTCACAGTGTTACAGTTGAGAATATTATGCTATGCTAGATCCTGGGATTCCACCTTGAGAGTCAGGAGCAGGGCACACTATAAGGGAAGTGACTGACAGTTAAGATGCGGTGGAAGTTGTAGATTATCTTGCCCTCCTTTCCCACATGGGCAAAGAAACCAGTTCTTGGTATCACAAGGGCATACACATAAACTGTACATTACATATTACATTGGAGCCCAGATTACCAGGAGCAGAGAGCTCATCCAGGCACTACTAACAAGCTGACAAGATTATCTAGCTTCTTCATCCTTCCTCAGCCAGGTACATCTGCAAACTTAGGCAAAGATGATAGTCTCACAAGGTTCTTCCTCAGCCCACCTGCACATTTGGTAAAGAAAATTCTTATGTGGCAGCTCCTCTGTCACCCTGAGTGCAAATTTAGATTCAAAGTATTAGAAGGGAAAAGAGCTGTAAGGGAAAGAGTAACACTGGGTAAAACTGTCAACTGTTAAGACTGTTTCCACAGAAGCTCTTCCACAGACTTATGGACAAAGCAGTGGAGACTCTTGAGCTAGTGAGAGAAAACTGCCTATCCTCGACATTTTGTAACTAAAGCTTCTTATGCACAGAGAGCTGCTGCTGCTTTTCTTTCAGCAACTAGTAGTGCTGTATGGTGGCCTATCATATGGATGGCATTGCTTTGTGGCCAGGAACCTGAAAACATATGCAATAGGTAAACACTGACGAACAGAGGTTTTTTAACTGCTTCTGACTAGTGTGGATCCTGAGGCTATGTTTTCAAGGCTGAAGTCTGCCCCACCCCTGTTCTAGATTGAAGGTGGTTTGACTTGGTATAAGCATCCTTGAATCTTCTGAGTTTTGCAAGAAGGTATGTCTGGTTGACATATGCAGGACGACAGGAACAGGTAATGCTAATGGGAAGAAATGGGACCTGTTTAAAGAATGTGCATCCTCCACAATGCCACAAACCTAGTATAATTCCAGGGCATGTGGTGGGGAAGGGGAATGCTGGCCGCCACAAAGAAATGATGGAAAATATTCAGAGAAAATTCTGCAAAGTGGCCACCTTTTTCCAGGAGGCAAGAAAAAGAAAAATCTCAGAAATTTTCTCAGAAAAAAATGTCTTCTGAGAATTTTCAGCTCAGCTTTATTTTTATGTACTTACTAAATATGGAAGAAAGTTATGTTGGAAGCTTATGAGTGAAGTGTAAGGATTAGTTTTATTCAAAACCCTGGGGACATGGGGAAAATAGAGAGCGGCCTGGTGGAGATGTAAAGTTTTCTTATCTCATAACCATGGTTAAGAGTTTGGAATTGTTCCATGGACTTGAATATTTCCTTCTCTTCCCTCCTTCTTACTCTCACATGTCTCCCCCCTTGCCATTTTTCAACATTAACCATGGTTAGTGTTAACCTCAGTGCGGACCATGATTAAACTAGAGCTTGAAACCAGTTTTGTTGTTGTTACAGTTTCTAGTGCATAGGGTTATACCACGAAAATAGGCTTCAAAATGTTTTAGGCAATGCCAAGAAAAGCCATTGGGTGGTTTGCCTGTTTGATAGGATGGGGGTTGGTGGGTTGGTAAGGGAAACCAAGCAGGATTTTCAGTGCTCAAGTGTATTGCATAGTTCCTTGTCTCCTTCCTCTAATTAGATTATGTTTATGAGCAAATCTAGGCCAATTTATTATGTTTGTGTAATTGATACAGTTATAAGAATTAAGCTTTTCTTGGTACAGATAAATTGGGTTACTGTGCCATAGAACTTTGACCTTTTTTCAGTGCTTCTTGCTATTCCCAACTGGTAAATGTTTTTAGTAGCGTGATGCTACACACTTGAGAAATAAGTCATTTCTTTTTTTGTTTGACTGGGAACTTAGACTTCATAATCTTGCTGTGTGATATATTAAGAACATTCCCATGACAAGTCATGGGGCATCTGTGCCATTAGCTTATTCCACTGTCTATGCAATTTATCACTCTGGGAATATTTTGGTTTCCTGGATTCTCATCTCTCCAGTCCTGACATGTGCTACAGTGATGTAGTGGCTTAGGATAAAATACCTCGTAGCATTAAACCTACGTAATAAAGTCCCACATAGGTACGATAAAATCAAAACTTTGTGGCAATTCCTAGCTGATATGATCCTGTGCACATGGAGTACCCTTCCAACTTGGCCAATTGCGGCTTCTCATCTCTCTGACAGTGAACTATATTACTGACTCTGCTGATCCTTATGAAGAAATCTGATATTGCTAATGAGGTTATGATGATGTATTTAAATCAGCTGCCACATCCATGGTCTAACCTCTTCAGCTGGAAAGAAGGACAAACGGCTTCCTTGGTAGCTGCTGAAACAGTCAGCTGTTCTGCCATGAACTTCATATGCTGTTTCCTGGAAACTCGACTCACCAGTTTTTGTTTTTTTTAATGATCCTTCCTCTTCCAAGAATACAACACCCCATTCTTTCAAATTAATCTTTAACATGCTCTCTCCCACCCTTGGCTATCTGTTTTTTTTTTTGCCAGTTAGATTGATACGTTTGAATAAACAAAATGTATGCTGATGTTATGTGAGTGTGAATATTAACAGTCCATGTTCTCCTACGGTTTTTGCGCTAAAGTGAAACCCCTTTTATCCAAATTGCTGGTTATATGAATTCCAGCACCTTCTCATGAACTCTCATTTAAAAGAGCCATTTTTCACCTTATATAACTCTGTTAAAAAAAAAAAAATCTTTTCAGTTCCAAAGGAAATGATGCTAGGCTCCACTGATCTTTCACACTGAAGGGTTTTGCTCTTCTCTCTTGATGCTTAATCCAACAGACTCTTCCAAGTTAAATTTCTAATCTAGGGTGTAAGTTATCTAGCCTGTAAGGAAATACAGAAAAGAAGTTTCCACACCAGTCTGAAAGTGCTGGCGTTCCTTCATTCTGTTATGATCAGGCAGGTATTTTTAAAATATTAATCCCTGGAGTCATTCATTCAACTACGATGGCTTTACTTTTTGTTAAGCATTCTGCAAATAGCTAAATTTTGTCAAAACCACCTATAATATAGAAGATATTGTGGCTTTGATTTTAATAGAATAAAGTGGTTAATAATCAGTGTATTATTCCTGATATATATGGAGTGAGAAGGAGGGATTTCTTTCCAAATGCTAATCCCAAAGTAGCTTGCTGGTTTGATATACCTTCTGCCTCCTGAAAACTGTAATCCTCCAGTGAATTTGTCCAGCTTTCTTGTACTGAGCTTTAGCTCTATGGCTTTATGTAGCTCTCCTCCATGTAATCCTGTTACCTGTTTCCCAGGTGAAAGGTTTTTTTTAGTGATAAAGAGCTTGTAGCATTCTGTTGTTGTTAAATGCCCTGATACATTTATTTCCTACAAGGTAAACATTTAACGTTCCTTTCCTTTCCTCTCTTCCTCTTCTCTTTTTACTATAGTCTCAAAGTTTTGGAATCCAAATACAGAATGAAATGTTTCCACTTTGCTTGATTTCTACATTTGCTGAAACACATCTTTTCTTATTTAGCTGTTCATTAACAATGCTGCAATTCTGCTGACAGAAGCGGGAGGGAGCCCCCCCCCCCCCCGCTCGCTCACGCATCCTCAAAATCTGCTCTGAAGGACTGGGAAACCCTCTGAAGCAGATTTTTGGGTGGCATGCAGGGCTGCAGGAGGGAGTTCTCTGTGAATGAGCAAGCAGTGACCAAAGCAAGAGGATAAGAAGCAGCCTTGATTTGCCTCACACTTTCCCTGTGGGAGGTTATGTTGAGTGAACTCAGGGAAGTGAATGGACAAGAGCAATCATCTGCACTATTTTTCAAACAAGAGTCACTTTGGCTTTAACCACCATTGCCAAAGGCACTTGGGAGTCTTTCCTGGGCTGGGGGGCTCTCTTCTTCACCACCCCAGAGAAGTGGTGACAGTGTGCACCAGCTGGAGGCCTTTTCCAGCTGCTCCTCCTCATCCACCTCCCATCCACTTCCCCATCCATCCTCCAAGGCCTTATCAGGCAGTCAGTCACCAGGAAAACAAATTTTGATGAACTCACTTGGTCCTTGGATAGGATGGATCTTTTTCTTGTCACTGAAAGTGTGTTTTGTGCTACAAAATCTCCCAGTGCACCATATTGTTCTCTCTCTCATGTGCACACATTCAGTTTCCCTTCTACCTCCAGTGCCTGCACAGTGCACCAGTACCCCTAGCCAATCACATTGCTCTTGGACTTCTCCCCAGCACATTAATTGGCTGCTTGTTCCTGTATTCTCCAACTACCCACCACCAAAGCCTCCTGTGGTAATCCTGATCACAGCAGCCAGCTTGTAGCTAAACAACAAAGCAAAGCTAGAGAGAGTGAGCAATTTCTCCAAAGAGAGAAAGAGGGGTGGAGAGCCACACTTGAGGTGATTGGAAGCCACCAGTAGCCCTCACAACTTGCAGTGGAGAACACTGGGCAAGGGCAACCAAACCAAGGAGAAGAGGCCCACTGAGGGAAACTTGCCCAAAGGCCCCCTAAAACCTACAGTACTGCAGACTGCTATATGCAATAGCAATTATTGTTGACTTTTAATGCAATCCTATACATGTCTGTTCAGAAGTAAGCCCAACTGAGTTCAATGAGATTTACTCCCAAGTAAGCACGTCTAAGAGAGCCTCGTGTGGCGCAGAGTGGTAGGCGGCAGTAATGCAACTGAAACTCTCCCCACAACCTGTCGCCCTGCTTATTTAACTTATATGCAGAGTACATCATGAGAAACGTGAGGTTGGATGAATCACAGGTCGGAATTAAGATTGCCGGGAGAATTATCAACAACCTCAGATACGCAGATGATACCACCCTAATGGCAGAAAGCAAAGAGGATCTAAAGAGCCTCATGTTGAGGGTGAAAGTGGAGAGTGCAAAAGCTGGTTTGAAACTCAACATTAAAAAAATGAAGATCATGGCATCTGGCCCCATCACTTCCTGGCATATAGAAGGGGAAGAAATGGAAGCAGTGACATATTGTATTTTCTTGGGCTCCAAGATCACCACAGACGGTGATTGTAGCCATGAAATTAAAAGACGCTTGCTCCTTGGGAGGAAAGCTATGGCCAACCTAGACAGCATAGTAAAAAACAGAGACATCACCTTGCTGACAAAGTTCATATAATCAAAGCTATGGTTTTCCCAGTAGCAACGTATGGCTGTGAGAGCTGGACTATAAGGAAGGCCGAGCGCCGAAGCATTGATGCTTTCGAACTGTGGTGCTGGAGAAGACTCTTACGAGTCCCCTGGACTGCAAGGAGGTCAAATCAGTCCATCCTAAAGGAAATCAACCCTGACTGCTCATTGGAAGGGCAGATACTGAAGCTGAAGCTCCAATATTTTGGCCACCTAATGCAAAGAGAAAACTCCCTGGAAAAGACCCTGATGCTGGGAAAGATTGAAGGCAAAAGGAGAAGAGGACAGCAGAGAATGAGATGGCTAGATAGCATCACCAATGCGATGAATATGAACTTGAGCACACTCCGGGAGAGAGCGGAGGACGGGAAGGCCTGGCATGCTATGGTCCATGGGGTCACGAAGAGTCGGACACGACTTAACGACTGAACAACAACAACCATCCTTAGAAAATGATGATGCTATAGGTATAGTAGGTTTCACACTTCCTAAACAAGCAGAGTTTCTTAACTTTGCAACCCTGTACTCACTTACCTGGGAGTAAGCCCTATTGAACTCAGTGAGATTTACTTCTGAATAGTGATGTATCAGATTGCTCTTTAAGTGAGGAGCTGTTGTTTACGTGCAGACATTTCAATAAATTCCAGCCCTGAATTTTCATAAAATATTGTAAAAGTTGCAAGGGGCCTGTAGAAGTTTTGTAGGATGTTCTAGTGCACTATTTGTGAGGCAACGTTCACAGCTATGATTTGGAGCATGATTTAATTTGAAAAAAAAGTAAAGATAGAACTATTAAGTCCAACTTATTTTTAGTGTGGTCAGATTCTTCCATTGAAATAAATTGAGCTGTCTGTCTGGATCATACCCTTTATATTTTGCATTATAATTTCATGTTTTATAAGAGGCCACTTTTAAAATTCAGTCCTTGGAGATGTGTTAAAAATACACATCTGATTTTTAAGGAAGGCCTGGCGTGCTATGGTCCATGGGGTCACGAAGAGTCGGACACAACTTAACGACTGAACAACAACAACAAGCGCGTCTAGGATTTGCAGTCTTAAAAACAGTTTGTCTCTACATCTTATTCACAGCTTAAATGAAAACATCTCATCAAGGTGTACATGGTTTTATCACTTATATTCCTAGTTATGTAAGGTATTCTGTGTTTGTTCACACAGGCAAAGTCCTGTTCAGTTTTGTGGGGGGTTTTGCATGAGAAACATGCAGCACTGGAACTTAAAATGGTTGGTTTTCAGCAATGAGGAATCAACCCACTTATCCCTGCAGTCCTAGGTGCACCTTGAAACCTGCATAGCAGGTAGAGCCTAATCTAATCATCATCTACCTCCTCCAACATCTCATCTTAAGAATGTAACTAAATGCAGACTTCATGTATATTCAGTACTCGTATGTTGTGGTATTGAATATATACATGTGGACCGTTTTACTCTTCTTTTTTAATGAATTGTATTTTGTTTATGTGTTAATGAATGACCCTCTTTGCTATCACTCCAAAGATATTAATAGATTTTTTCTATGCAAGTTAATTTGGAATACAACTCTAATAAAAAAATAGCAACCCCTCAATTGGATTTAATGGGTGCGATTTAGTGGAAACATGCAAAAAAATGCCTCCCTAACACATACATAATTTTGAATCTCAAATAACAGCCCTTTCAAGCCAACTGTTTGACAGAGTCATGTTTTGTTCCATCCTGCTACCAATGCAGGCTGGGTTGACAAATTGCATCAACAGAGAAGCATGGCATTTGCCTTTGCATGTATTTTCAGCACTGTTTTGTATTGCTATGGCAACAATACTTTTAATTACTGAGAGCAAAAATGATAACTTGTATATCAGATATAGCTCAATTTTCCCTGTGGACAAACTCTGATTAGACCCTTAAAAAGGGGAGGGGGAGCAGCCATAGTTTTGTATCTCGCTTCGCTCTCAGGCTGGGTTTTATTATCTGCTTTAAAAGACAAACAACTGATCAGGGTATGAACTTTGGGAAGCTAAAACAGGCTGGAAAAATTGATGGATAGTGACCTTGTAAACAGTGGTAGATGGACTGACTTCCGAGTCTTAAAGACAGCTTGGTACAGTA
This sequence comes from Heloderma suspectum, assembly GCF_057233095.1. Taxonomy (NCBI): domain Eukaryota; kingdom Metazoa; phylum Chordata; class Lepidosauria; order Squamata; family Helodermatidae; genus Heloderma; species Heloderma suspectum. The sequence goes on from NC_139458.1 coordinate 398,702,475, forward strand.
GTAGCTTCCCCCCTCCCTCTGAACTAAAGAAGACCCATATCACTGGCGGATTGCTCTTGGCTTCCCTTTCAACTGCTAGAGAATTGGTAGAGGCCTTGTGTGAAATGATGTCTAATGATCCTCCTTGGCACCACTGAAGATTCAGCTTCAGGGACAAAGTAGTGGTTCATTTACAGCAGTGGACAATTCCCCCCCCCCCCAAATCAGAGATGCAGTCAAGTCTGAGCTGATAAATGAGCAAATAATAGTATATGGGGATATATGTACATATGTATGTGCAGGTATATGTATTGGGAGAAATGTGTGGATGTGGTGCATAAGCAGGTATAACACTTAAGAATTACTTTCCTAGACAGAAGGCTAGTATATGAATCAAGGAATACTGCCATACATTCTCATGCTATTTGTCTAGTGTATTATCCATTAGTATCTTGGTTTTTTCTACATGCTACAGTAGGGAGAGGACAACCAATTAGCCACAGTAGTTGGTATAAACTGCAGTATATCTTTCCCCCATTTGAATACTTTTTAAAATGAACAACGCTGAATAATTTATCTCAACATGACATCCTAGGGAGCTATTTGAAATGTCTCTATAATTAGAAATTTAGATAAACTGGAGTGCTGTTGGCATAAGGCAGTGTTTCTCAAACTTTTTGTACTTACCTATCACCTCTAAACTTATTCTGGTTTCTTCCACACACAACCCCCCAACCAGGACTAAGAATCTCTTCTACAGGTGAGCATACAGAGATCTTGTTCACAGTGTTCATACCTCATGATCTGTGGACTGGGATATTAATCCTAACACCATAATTAGAAAACTGAGCCAAAACATTTACCCAGAAGAAAATGGGGGGGGGGGCAAAATCCCCCCCAACCCCAACTTACTGTCATATTTGTTGATTTTATTCCTGTTTTTGGAATGATCACCACTCTATTGCTGGAGGACTGGGAGAGTCACCCCCAGTTGCATAGGCAGTGCAGGGACACTTACTTTTTTATGGAGAAGTGCAGATGAAGTCATATACCTCCTCCCTACATATCCACTGTGGATCAATAAGGGTCCTACAGGCAATCAATCCACCAAAGTCTTGGCTTGATAGAAAGGAAGACAAAGTCTGCTTCAGGATCCAGTCCCTCTGTGGGAAGGCCTACTCCACAGTTTGAGAACAACTAGCATAAAGTAATGATGAAATGTGTAATACAAGGTGAATTTTGGAATCTATGTGTTCTGATTAAATGAAAACAAGATAAAACTATAACATCTTTTCATATGTTTATACTCTTACAATAATATATTTAAGAGTTCATATCAGAAAGCATATTTTCCTAACCAGTTCTTAAACGAAGGCAGATGAATTCCATTTGAAAATGATTTGACAGAAGACATACCACGTGAACCACTGTAATGCTAGGCTGAGTGTCAAAATGCACATGCATGGTGAATTTCATCATGTTCTCATTGAAGTCATTGGGACTTCACTGACTTCAATGAGAAACACCAATTAGCAGCAAACTGGCACTTAACTAGCTGTCAATCTGTCTGAAATCAGGAAAATTCACAATTTATTAGGCAAAAATTGGCATTTGTTGAATGTCTGCTCTCATACCTTCCCAGTGTACATGCATATGACCTATGCCCATATTTTACTGCCAGCCGACACTAGCTGTCTCATATGCTCGCTAATGTGTTTAAAAAATGTTGCTTGTATGATTTTGATTTTGGAATTTAGGACTCATTATTTAAGCTTTTGTGTGGAACGAAAGAGGTTTTGAATCCCCCTCCCCTTTAATAAGATTTTTTGCACTAAGAATGCCAGTGGAAATCTGTCAGACCCAGCTTTCCTGCATATGTGAACCTCTGTGCTTTGAGACCCTTGAAATGTCTGTTTTTAGGACATCAGCAGGGGGCTGATGAAAAGGCTTTGTTGATTTTAACGAATCGCAAGCCACTGTAGCCAAAATAAATATAATCTGCTTTTTGGATTAGTTGTCACAGATGATTTTACCTACTAACAGTGATTAAAGAACCCTGGTGGACCCAAAGCATAGCTGTTCTCTGGTGGCTCTTGCTAAAACAGCAATAAACACAAGTAAATAAAGACTTAGGGCATTAGTTATCTGTAATAAACAGTGACACTCCATGTAACATTTGAGGGGACTTCAAAGACCTGCACTGTGCACTGCAGAATCGTTCTTTCTAGTACACAGAGAACTGGCATGGTAGGCAACGCTAATAAAGAAAATGTCACCAGGCAGCTTTCGGCTGTGATCTTTAAAATAAATGGGCCTTGCTTCCATATAAAGCTATTCAGAATTTTAAGGATACTGATTCTCCCAGCTAGTTTTGTTAATCTATTAACACCTTGAGCAGACAGTTGCCCCAACAGTAGTCCACCTTCATCATGCCACAGACTTCAGGAGCAAAGCTTTAAATTCCTAGGAGGAGAGGAATTGAACCAGGAGAAAAACAGAGGAATAGCACATGCCTTGTGTATTCATCTAAATCTCAAGCTTCTCTAATCTTTATGAACAGCAGAAGACTTCTGCTTCTTTTCAACTTGGTATTGGTAAAGATCAAAAGCATTATAGCTTCGTGCTATGGCAGTTTAGGGTGGAACAGGTTCTAAACTCTGTGTGTGTGTGTGTGTGTATGAGAGACAGAGAGAAAGAGAGAGAGAGAGAGAGACAGAGAGAGAGAAACTGATCCAAGTATGTAAAAGAGGCCCTGTCTCTGTGGAGAGGTTGGGTGACTGCACAGGATTTTCTCAGTAGTGAAAGTCAAATCTTCCAAAAGTATCATGGAAAATTACCAAAAAAAGTAAATCAAGAAACATATACAGTAGGGAACATTCCACGCTGGCGTGTGGATAAAAGCAGAATGTGTCTTAGTCACACACCAGCATGACCAAAAGATGTGTGGAGCTATGCAGACGAACAGGGGCAGTGGGTTCCCTAGACCTGCTGCTAGCTTAGGAAAATCACTGCAGGTATCTCTCCCTTGGCAGTAGAGGCAGCTATATCTGAAAGCTGTTTGTTGCCATGGCTGAGGGAAGAAGGCAAGTAAAAGCTTGTCCAATGGAGGGTTTGGGTTTTCCTGCCACCCAGCCCTCCCATGCATAACAGTAGGGTCTCTAATTACCACCGAAGCACGACAGTGAGGAGAGGCAAAGGGGGTGCAAGTGCCTGATTATTCTGCAGATTGATTTCTCTGCCACAAAGTAGCATTGTACCATAGAAGTGAACAGATCCAAGTAACTTCTACTGCAGAACACAGCTATTGCTGTCAGGGTCATTGTTGGTGTAGGGGTACATGTCAGGGGCTAGAACAAGATCCCTCCAGCCTCCATACTGCAGGTTATTGCTATTGTTGTTATAGGGAAATTTAGCACAATATTGTCAGAATGTGGTATACTTTTAGCTCTTGAGTGCCTTGCAGTATATATTATGGCATATATGAAATTAGGCTGTAGATTTCAAGCTTGCAGTAAGCCTGTTTACATAAATAGACCAACTGCAGAATAAGACATTTGATTATTGTGATCTTTGCTTCTTTGCAGGTGGGGGGGGGCAGGAAAGACTTAAGGAATTATCACTGCTATAGAACAAATTACTGGGGATCCTTTAACCAGTCTGAAAGCAATGATGATGATTTTGAATTGCCTGTTGACATGCGTGGTTTTTCAACTTTGTTTTCAAAAAATAGTAAAGAACTGTCTCCTTCTAATTAAAATAGCAAAAATAATAACATTCTAACAACATTACAAGATAACTTGAGAAAACTTTAGCACCAGCAAATTGTCTCATCATAATCAATTCCAACCAGTATGTTATAGACTGCTAGATGAATTCTCTCTTGCTCTTTCTCTTCTCTCTTTCTCCCATTAATTTAGTGTAGTATATGATTGTTTTCCACCTTCTAGGACAATCTGGAATTGGCAATCTGCAGACTCCATATGGTCCTTGGACATCTTTCAAGTGGCAGGCTCCACTCAAGCTTTCCCTGCTTGGGTGAGGAGGTAACAACCCCCTTTTACCTAAGCAGGGAGAGAAGAACACTTTGAAAGCTGGATCTTTTTCAAAAGCCTTTCCCACCCCTGCTGCTCAGTTGTTCCCCAAAGTTCCATTGAGCATCAGGGGGCATCAGGGGGGGAGAAGAGATTTAATCCTCCTCTCCCCTTTGATCCTGATGAAGATTGCTCCCTCCTCTGCTATTAAGCTTAGGAAAAGAGTTAATGGTAGTGCACAGTGGGGATGTTCATATGGATTCAGATGAGGGAAAGGTAAAATCTCTCCCTCCCCCCTGATCCTGATGAGATTGGAGTGTGTATGTGACAGAGAAAGGGGGTAGAGGGGGACCCCAGACCCATGCACTGCCACCTCTGCCGATGTGGCCCATCATGGCAGTTTACGCCTGAGGGAACACTGCTCCCTGGGGTAAAAAAAGAAAAGAAAAAAGTGGCCCTCCCCTGTTCCAGGACTTCAAGTGTGTACCATATACCTCACTGAAAAGTTCAGAAATTCTATTTTGCTTTCACATAATGCTTGCTTTCATAGCCTAAATAGCCATGTGATATGCTGAATTACAAACAAAAGCTAGAGCAAAAGCTGCCCTTCATGTTCTGTGTTCTGTTTGATATTTCAATAAAAGGAATGGATATTTCTCTAGATACTGGTGTCTAGAAGGTCAGGTGATTTAGGTTACAATCCTAAGCATGATGATAAAGGAATACTTTCCTATGTAAATAATGGGACTTCTTTCCAGTGTGTTTATGGTAGAAGCAGTGATATTCCTTAGAATGATGTTATCTCAGGACTATTCTCTTTATATTACTTTCTTTAATTCACATTGATGTGTGCTGCGAGTCTTGTAGATTGATGCCATTCTCTGGCTCTAGCCTCTGAGCACCGAAGACCTTTTCTTTTCCAACTTTGGTACTATATCTCTTCTCCCCTTGGCACCACACATTCAGAAGCTTCGGTGGGGAATCTTGGAGGTCTGAGGAGGGATCTGAACCTTAGGTCATTGGAAGAACGTATGATCAGCTCTCAGTTTTATGCTATAGACACTTGAAGAAAAACCGTATTAGACTATTTTGGAAAAGATCACTATGTAGTTAAGATGCAGTGTATTCAATAGTTATGTTGTTGTTTTTTAACTGGCAAATTAACCCAGCCTCCTCCCCACACTGCTGTAGCTGCAATTTCTGGAAAGCCTCAGTCCCAAATCTTGGGGATAAATGTAGCTCCTTCTCAAATTTCTTCTCTTTGTTTACTTTATTAATACATCATACGTAGCCCATGCTTAATATGGGAGAATATTAGGTAAACGGTGAGGTGAGAAGATAAACTGACATTGTTATGGAATTATATACTTTTCATGTTTGTTTACATAAGAGGAAAGCTCCTTAGTAAATGAAAAGGCTTTTTAAAAAGAGTCTTCTTTCCTCACTACAATCTGAGACTTCTCTGCTGCTCCCCACCGCCCTGCTGCTAAGAACTTTTCTTCCTGGAAATATTTTTACTAGACACTGCGTGTTTTGTAGTGCTGTTGAGCAGGTGCCTGTACACACTTCCAAAAAGATGCTGGAATTAGGATGCATGGCCTTGCATTTATCCCCTCAAAAGATGTAAGTGACAAGTGGCCTCTTGACATCTAAGCATTCATCCAGTTGAATGAGTAATGTTCAAAATCATGTCAACCGCTCACAAATGTGGCTCTGTGTTTTAAATCATAGAAGTAAACTCTCAATGCTTTTTATTTTCCTTATCACAAGCCTCTAGAATACCTGCTGTCAAGTTTTAACATTTTTTCCTACGAACTTATTTTAAATAAGGCTGAGATTCAAAATCCTAGTAGCGTGTATTGTTTGTTGAACCTTGGAATTAGACTAGCAGCAGTAGCAGCAACAATATAGATATTTATTCTTCTCTTGTAATAGTGATGGGAGAAAGTCCAGCTATCCCACTCTAACCTTGATTCAGGTTCTGCCTTGGGAAAATGAGGGCCAAATTAGATATGATGTGCAATTAATGTAATGTAAAATGTAAAGAGCAGTTGTGGGGAGACGCAGACAGCTATGGGACCACAGAGTTTGGAGAGAGAGAGAGAGAGAGAGCTTATCCCTTACATGGTCCCGATGAAAATGATCTCCCTGAAGCTTCTGTTTGTATCCAGAGGGGATTCTCTACTGGTGCCACTGGAGGCTTCTTATGCTAATAGCAACTTTGGGGAAGTTATTATCATGGTAACCAGAGGAAGGGAAAGGTAATTCATGTCAAGTCTAGTTTTGATCCTATGCTATTTTTTTAAGATGGGGAAAACAATTTTTTTTCTGAGCCAAATTCTGACTGGAAAACTGTGGACTCCTGGTAGACACCTCCCCTGCTCCCCGGCAAGCCCCTAAGTGAAGTATTTCCTGCTCCTTACCCCTTCAATTGCCCAGCTTGATGGTGATTGTAGGAACAGCGCATCCTCCAAACACCAAATTTCAGCAGCATCACTACTCTGTGGTAGAAAGTCAAGAAGTGTGGCCATCAAGAACTCGAAGCTCAAGGCAAATAAAGCAGTGCAACGTAGAGAATGTGACAGAAATATTTTTACACATAATTTGTGAGTAGTTCATGTTTGAAGTTACGTCACATTTTTTTATTCTTTGAATTTAGTTGCCTTTCTGAAGCTCAATATATCTATTCTGATGTATAGCCAAAATGTTACATCAAAGGTTAATATTCGAATCCAGGCTTTAAAAAAAGAAAGGAAGAATAAGAACAGAGGGGTTGAGATGTTATTTAATGGTGCGAGGGCAGGAGAAACCCCCAAATGAATAAAAGTCCTTAAAAGCAACATATAAAAGCAAATAACAGTCTTCTTCCCCTGACAAATAGTTCAAAAAGTAGCCAACAGTTTGGATGTGGTCCATTGCATTGCATACAAATGAAGACACTGTCGCTATCAGTTTCCTCTGAAATGCTTTGATCTGGTCATAAATGGTTCACAGTAAGATCAGGACTCCCATTCCAGGTCTATATAGATTTTTTTCCTACTGTGCCAGTTTCATAATTGTATGTTCATTTCCATATGAAACATCTCTCTAAATATGTGCAATCCCTTGAGGGATGGACCATTTCAGAGGTCACATATAGGAAAGACATGCTAGAATGTGCCACCATGTAAGAGAGCTATGTTAGGCTGTTCCAGGAAGCAGAGGAAGTGCAAATAACTTGTTATGCTTCCCTCTCTTAGTCTGCTGTACATGTTTCTGGGTTTCAGAAAGGGAAAGGTGCACATAATCCACACAGATATATGTCTCTCTCCCTTTGTATGAAACCTGGAGTTAAAAAGAGGAAAATACTATGTTCTCTCTCTTGTCATTTTTTCTAACCCCTCATCTACTCTGAATTTTGAAATAGTGCAGTCTCAGGAGAATTGGACCTCTGCCATGTGCTTTTTCTGAACTTGTAGGTTGCCTCCAAAGATGTAAAGGACAGTGGATGTAAAGGGCAGTGAATGCACAGGACACTGAATGCAAAGGACAGTGGGAAAGCATGCTCTAGTTCAAAACCATTGTTTTTTCATGTCAAAATTTTTGATGTAGGATATAATTTCTCAGTTGCATAAATGTTTATTAAAGGCTTGATGATTAAAGCCCCCCATGAAGTCAAACTACTTTTCCCTCTGTAAAATGGGTGTAATTATTACCTATAGTGCATGGATTGGGCTAAGGATAATTGAGCTAATTTAGGTATATGTGTAAATTTGTGTAAATATTCTGGGGATATGAAACATGTATATTCTAATTTTGGGAAGATGGGAAAAGTCATTTCCCTCCACTGGCTAAATCCTTTCACTTTTTAATTGGGTTACCATCCAGATGTATCACTGCCTGAATACAAAGTGCTTTGATGTTCTATATAAAAACAAAGTTGTTCCTTTTTCAAGCAACTGAAAGGCCTCCTATGCTGTTCTGTGTAAATTAAGGAAACCATTGGCATACAGTAACATAGTAGAACAATCCACTTTTTCTCACCTTCATGGTTACTAAGAGCTTTTATCTGTACTGTGCTCTGTTAGCTCCTACCACTAGACTGACAAGTTACACAGTTATTAAGTGCTTATTGGACATACATTTCTCTCATTGGTGAATACATACTGGTTCTACTGAGAACTGTACAAAAAGTGATAGGTGTTGAAAAAAGGCTTTGCTCATGCCAGCTTCTATAGCATGCAACTAGTAATGTTATATGCACCATTGTTAGATTGCTACAACTTGAATTTGCATGTCTTTGGAATTTGACAAGTCACCATCAAGTGGAAGCTGCTGATGTCAAAAGAATTGCCCTTATTTTTAAAAGCTAGCAAACAAAAAATATATGGAGCAAAAAGTTGAGAGGTTATAGTATAAGCTCTGGCTCAGAGTTATTTTTGAGTAAATCTGCATACGGTTGTGTCATAAAATGCCCAATTACAGACAAAGTTTGAATGAGTGGAAGTTATCCACACAGTGAGGCCTTCTTCCTTCCCATTCTCCTTGCACCACATCCCAGATCTTTCTCTGATCCTCAGGAGAGGTTTTTCAGGGGTTGCAGGAGGATGCAATGAGGAGCCCCCCCGCCTCCTTGTAGGTAGTACAAGCAGAGCCAAGCCAACTTTGCCTCATTTTCTCAGATTCCCTTCCCACTGCATGCCGTCCCCTCCCGGTGCCACATTCCAGGTTTTTCATGAGGGTCCTCCTATTGGTCTCCTGATCCTCAGGAGAGGCTGATCAAGGAACATTGAGGGATACATAACTTCAGGTTTTATAGTAGTTGAGAAAAAGAGGGGTCCACTTATATCTATATGAGTATGAAGAAAAGCCATGTATTCAATCTGCCCTGTTTTATTTCTTTTAAATGCTTTTATTTGGGGAATTCTTTTATCAACCTGCAGAGCACTGACAGGGAGTTTATGCAATTGGGGCAAATCTCCTATCCTGGAGCCATAACTAACCACCCTGTATCTTATTACTATATGGTCTTCATGCTGGCTTACATCAATATTAAAATAAATAAATAATTTCAGGATAAAACAGCTTAGAACAAGGGTAGGCCACCGTTTTGGATACGTGGACATAGTTGGCAATTTGAGAAACTGTCATGGGCACCATGACAAAATGGCTGCCACTGGAGGCATGGCTAATCACAAAGTAACCTGCCCCAAAGACTGAGTATAAGGTAGAGGTGGGGTCTGAGCCCCAAAACACTAAATAACATTGCTAAACTCACAGTTTTGAGTGACAGCAGAAACCTATTTAATCAAAGGCAAACTCTGCAAATTCTGCATATACACAAGTCTCTGCTTTGAAGCAACCAGTAAGTAACCAAAGTACTTCAGTAAGTACTTCAGTAACTTTGAAGTAACCAGTTCACTGGCAGTGAAGCTGCCAGTAAGAAAATGTGTTAATTTTGTTTAAAGTGAAAGAGTTAGGACACCTTGGTGGGTGCCAAGAAAGGTGTCCGGGGGCACCAGGTTGCCTACTCCTGGTTTAGAACAACTACATCAAAACATGAAACAAATATCTGTCTATTGTGTTAAATAATATTGTGGACTGCTAGGTGCTGGATTTGCAGTCCCAAGTAAGTAGCAAAGCCAGGAGGTTTATTGAGCCCCTTGGAGGACCACCATTCATGCCTGATGGAATGGTTTTTGACTTGGTGGCTTCTAACTCTGCAAGCCTGATCTAAATAAAGTGAATGTACATATGTGTGTGGGGGAATGGCTTTCATTTTCCTGAGATATTTTTCATACCTTGTTACTTTTCTCCATTAGAGAGACAGAGAGAGGAGAATTCTGCATAAAAAGTTGAAGGCAAGTAATATGGAAAATGATATTACATTCCTCTTCGAATTACTTGAAATTCTTTAGGCTAAAGAGCACTGACCTCATATTATTATTATTATTATTATTATTATTATTATTATTATTATTATTATTATTACATATGACATTTGTTTACATTTATTTTAGCATTTTAGCTTTTGGGAGTTTATGTGATATAATATCTATGAAAAAGTAGGTGAAGTAGATGATTCAAGATAAAAAAGAGACTGTATAACACCACAGTATCACATACAAAAATTACATTTAAAAATTAAAAGTGTTTTTATCAGCAAAAAGGCATGGTTCTTCATTGGATAGTATTATATTAGAATTGGTATTAAATTCTAATAACAAATATACTTTTGATCAGGTGAGCACTCTGATAATCTTACAGAAATTATTCTTGATTTCTGCCTGTAATAATAGATCCACATATCCAAATTGCTTTAAACATTTAACAGTTCCTCCAGACACTGTCTCTCTAAGTCCTAGTGGTTTGATCACAAGTGCTGCATCTCCCTGTTAATGCTGCGCAGGTTGATAAAACAGTTGCTGAACAGTAGTCCCCAAAGAAATTATTAATTATCTGGTTAATGTGCATCAGGCTGTGGGAGTATGAGATTAATCACCAGTGCTGGGATGAGTTGCTGAAGTAGATTTTGGTTTTTTGTCTTCTGTCACTCGGTAATGGCTTTTCCTTCCTTTCACCATCAGGTGAACAGGTGCGGAGATGCTGTATTTTCATTTTCCTGTAGTCAGGAACAGCCGGTGGCCAGGATATGCCTTGTTCTCAGTCCTGCTGCATGAGCAGTTTGCAACATGGAGTGCTACCTGCTCAAAATGTTCCAGCTGCAGGAGATTCTCCTGGAATAACTAGCTATCTCAAATACAGAAGCATTTAAGAGAAGTGCTGCCGGGATGCAGAAAACTTTGTTGTGAGCAGCATACAAATGATTAAATAAATAGACAAATAAACACAGCTAGAAGCGGAACTGGGACATGCAATTATATTGCTTGAAGTGTGTAATTTTAGCACATTTAAAGAAATCCTATGGGCAAAATGTCTACCCATGTTAGTGCATTCATCCGTTGTTTTACGGTAAATGAGAAGTAAACTGTTGTGGATTTATTTTATCCTAATTTTAAATTAAAACCCTGCTAGAAAACCCTGTAAATAGTCTAAGCAGAGATAAAGAGAGACTAGGCAGTGGTCTGGGCAGAGATAAAACAGTGAGGTTCAACAGGAAGGGCTGTAGCTCAATGGTAGAGCCCTTGCTTTGCATGCAAAAAGTCCCAGATTTGATCCCTGACATCTCCAGGTAGAGCTGGAAAAATCCTGCCTGAAACCTGGAGAGCCACTGCCAGTCAGTGTTGATAGTACTGGGCTAGATGGACCAGTGTTTTGACTCAGTGTAAGGCAGCTTCCCATGTTCCTATTGCACAAGGCCCTCATCAATGCCCGTTCTACTTACAATCAGAATTACTGGGTTAAATATAGGTAGCAATGTATTTTTTACCAGTGCTGACTTAAGCCCATGGACATTAATGCTTATGTGCTGTATTAAGAACTTTACGATGATTTTAATCAATACCCACTTGGTGGTGCCTAGTCCTTCATTTTGTGCACCATTTTGATGCACCTTCATGCAGTGACATTATTTATTTATTACATTTCTATACCGCCCTGCAGCTGAAGCTCTCTGGGTAGTTACAACAGTTAAAACATGCAAATAAAATGTACAAAGTTTAAAAGCCATTTACATAAAAGCACACAGACAAAATACTCAAACAACATATAACTTAAAACAACTTTGAGCTAAAAACAGTTTAACAAAAAAAATCAACAATAAAAACAACACAGCTTAAAAATAGTATACAAAAGTCAGCAAAAGGAACAAGCATTCTAAAAAAGGAAGGTCTGCTGGAATAATTCCTGCTTAAAGACCTTCAAAGAGGTCAGCAGGTGCCTTTCAACCGGCAGGTTGTTCTACAACTTAGGGGCGGCAAAGGAGAAGGTCCTCTTGCATGTGGCTGCTAATCTCACATTAGGCAGCCGCAACAGATAGCTGTCAGAAGACTTTAGGTGGCAGACTGGGACACAGGGGAGAAGGAGCTTGGACCTAGACCATGTAAGGCTTTAACAGTAAGAACCAGCACTTTATATTTTGCTCGGAAACAAATTGGCAGCCAGTGTAAAGAGTTTAAAACCGGTGTAATATGGTCTCCACGGGATGTCCCATTGAAAGAGGGTAATTGAAAATCAGAGTTTTCCCTGATCCAATAAATGGGAGGTCTAAACATGAGGATGGATGAGATGGCTAGATAGCATCACCAATGCAATGAATATGAACTTGAGCACACTCCGCGAGAGAGCAGAGGACAGGAAGGCCTGGCGCGCTATGGTCCATGGGGTCACAAATAGTCAGACACGACTTAACGACTGAACAACAACAAACATGAGGATGGTTAGGCATTTTCATTGTGTTAAAATCAGGGATAAGAACCAGCCCATAGTGACTTTACCATGACAAGAATTAAGGTGAGAAATGGGGTTCATATCAGAAATGGGTGACAGCATGACAAAAGCCGAAGTATGATTGTCTTGGTAAATATCCTTATTAAATTGAATGAAAGCCCTTTCTCTGTGGCCTTTCACTCCACTTCAGCTCAACTGCCATTCCTGAGTACCTGTGAACTTCCGTATGTCAGCTGCAGGAACATGTGGAGTTGATTCTGACAAGCTCACTTTGTGGCTGTATTTTTCTTAGGCTGGAGTGCTGTTTACTCCCTGGTGAACAGAATCCTTTCTATAGCCTTGACATTTTAGAAAGGCAGAGAGGTGTGCACCATATAAGCTTTTCCATTGGTACTGCGTGGGGCTTCACATTGTTTTGGCTGAAGATGTTACTTAACAGGGGGGAAGGGAGTTTGAATTTTATTGTCATCCAAAGAGATTTTTTTTAAAAGATGTTTTTTGCTTCAGGCTAGAGTCAGAAAGCCTTTTAGATTCCCATGATGTTCACAGTGATATAAAAGCCTTCTTGTTTGGCATGCTAATGAATTACTTCACATAAAATTTAGGCGACCCCTTCTGTTCATGCACCCTAACTGACCAAAGATCTCTTAACCAAATGGGTAGCAGGACATGGGGCATTTATTATATGTGTTCAGCAGTCTCCAGGGTTTTCTGCTTAGCTTGCATCTGATTTGTTTGTATTTCTACTCCTTGTAGAGCTTCCTGGGCTCCTTCTGATAAGTAAAGCCAAGTTTGCTTTGTTAAGCTGAGCAGTTCCCTGCAGGAAAGAGATAACAGAGGAAAAAAATGGGATGTTCAGGACACAAGACAACTTTCTTCTTGCACCCAGAGGCAAAGAGTCACTTTGATAGTCACACATGCTGTTCTTATGCTCTCCATATCATCTCTGTACAATTACGTCTTGTGGATAAAGTAAAATTTGACAATACTGTTACCCATGAAAGAAACATAAACCCATAGCTGGCAGTATTAAATGTATAAAATCTGATGAATCCTAGTAGGATTTGAATCCCATAGCCACTCTTGGATAATGTAGGGAATGAGATACATGTCTCATGAACAATTCTGGACAAGCAAAAAGATTCATGAGTCCAACCACACAGACCAGCACCAGCCATGGCTTCATGTGATGTGCATCATCCCCATGAGTGTGCTGTGCACCATGTGAAAGGACTTAACTGGCACTGGGAAGACAGGACCACCTACCACCTGCATCCTCACTGTTATCTCTTATCTCAGATCTGAGATAAGCGAGGATTCCTCCAGGGGGAGGGGCCTGGTTGCCAAGCCCCACCCTCTGGAAGAAACCAAGGAATTTCTGCAGGTTGGATAGGGAATCTCCTCAGGTTGGATTAGGCCTGTCGGCCAGAGGTTCTACATACCTGACATAGACCACATATGTAAGCTTCCATAAATATTCCCTTCTTCCTGAGTGCGTATGAATCTTGACTCATAAATCTTTTTGCTTGTCTGGTCCAACTTAAACTTGCCATGGTTGGTATTGACTAGTGATTTGTCCTTCAGTAGCTTGACTGAAGGATAGAATAAAAATGTCTAGAATGGTCTTGAGCAGCCTTCTGCAATCTGGTGCCCTCTAGATGTTTGGATCAAGCTGGTTGCCCAAGCTGGTTGACGCTATTGGGAGTTGTAATCCTAAACATCTGTAGGTAGGGATGTATGAATCCCTTACCTTGTTCCGGGTGGGGGCGTCCGTGGTTGTGGGGAGGCGATCCGTCCCTCCCCCCAGAATCCTCCCCAGCCAGCTCTGCTCCATGGCGAGTCCACAGAGTTGCCGGCTGGGGCCGGCTGCTGCCTGACTTCTGGCCACAGCTGGTCTTCGGACGCAAATGGCGTCTTCTACGCCGGGTGCCATTTGCGTCCGAAGAGAACCCTGCTGATGATCAGGTAGGGTCCGTCCTGGGGGGTTCTGTGGAGTGGCGGGGGGGGGGTAGTCCATTCTGCCATGAACTCCAGGGGTTCTTTAGAATCCGGCCTCATTAGAATCCATGGCGGATTTCTCTGCCATCCCTATCTGTAGGTCACTATATTGTGAACGCTAGTCTTGAGTTTCCCAGCTGTGCCTCCTTCTGTCAGCCAAAGATATTCAAGGATTGAGGTGTGTGTGTGTGTGTGTGTGTGTGTGTGTGTGTTGTAACTACTGATTGTCTTGGATACAAATTAACATTATTTATCTTTTAATGGAAGATTATGGTGTAGATATCAGTGTAGTAAGGGGTGGTTTATGAGATAGGAGCTGTGGACACATGTAGGATTATTTTCTGCCCCTTTGAGCTGTGGGTGTAGAAATGGGAACTGGACAAAAACTGGCCAAAAAGATAGGAAAATGAGCTGTTGAAATTCCAAACTGGGAACACAGTGATATTCTCAAAGGCAGTGAAACAGAAAGTTTCCAGTATTGAAATTTTTCTTTTGTCTTCCCAGAATTCTGGTCCTTGGTCTTCTCTTTGTAGTCTACTAGCAACTACCAGAAATTTTCAAACAGAACCTTAGTGGTCACCAGACACATAAAAGAATTAGTTTAATCTCTCATCCAACAAACAAAGCATCTAACAGAGTTTCCCCCTATGACCTCTGGGTCAGGAAACTACTTAAGGGGCCAGTTTGCATGTTCACAGCAAGGGAAATAAGCCACAATGGTTGGATTTCCCTAATTACCTTCGCAGGCACAACTTGCGATGCCATCCGAACCTGGGTGGCAAAGCTTGTTTGGGCGGAGGGGCAGCAACCTTCAAATAACCCATACTT
Source organism: Heloderma suspectum (assembly GCF_057233095.1). Lineage (NCBI taxonomy): Eukaryota > Metazoa > Chordata > Lepidosauria > Squamata > Helodermatidae > Heloderma > Heloderma suspectum. Next base: position 398,717,639 of record NC_139458.1, read on the forward strand.
GAAGGTTATTGCCCCCTCTCAAGCAAGCAATGCTGCCTGGGTTTTGCCAGTATGGCAAGCTGTGCCAGAGAGGGTCATTAGGGAAATCCAGCCGGCACACACGATGGGGTTAACAAGCCATTGTGACGTGTTAACCACGCCATGATTGTGCAAACCGGGTCAGTGAGTCATACTGTGGTACAAAGGAGGGACACATTTGAAGAACATGTATGTAAAATGTAACCCTTTGAAAATGATATGAAGGCCAAAAGAAGGGGCATGCTTTCACTGTCTTCACACCCTCCAGCATTTCACAGATGAAAATAAGGGCATGCTTGGACCAACCTTATTTTCATACCAAAATTCATTGTATTAATGTATTCTGTCCTCCACAGGTTTAAAAGCCAAAAGGACAGAGAGATATAAGAAAAGCATAATTGTCCTACTGTATGTTACCAATAGTTGAAAATATACTTCAGCAGCTGCAGTGTGTAAAGTGGCAGACTGTGCTACATTGTAGCTTAGTGCCCATGTGCATGTATTTATATGTATCCACACCCCACCCTTAATTCAGAGCCAGTGTGGTGTAGTGGTGAGAGTGTTGGACTGGGAGCTGGGAGATTCGGTTTCTAGTCCCCACTCAGCCATGGAAGCTCATTGGGTGACTTTGGGCCAGTCACAGATACTCAGCCCAACCTACCTCACAGGGTTGTTGTTGTGAGGATAAAATGGAGAGGAGGAGGATTATGTACGCCGCCTTGGGTTTCTTAAAGAGGAAAAATGGTGGAATATAAATGTAATAAATAAATAAATAATTCAGTTTTTATTTAAAAGGGACTGGAATGCCACCCAGCCCATCTCTGGACAATGGGCTCTGAGTAGAAAGTGTGGACTCTCACTCCTTACGCTTTTAATGCACAAGAGCAGTAAATGAGGAAAGGAGAGCATCTAATAAGGCATGGCAGAAATAAAACACTATTCTGTAAGAATCACCATGTCTGTGCCATTTTGGAGGTGGGATTAAAAGGGTGGTGGACCCCCTCAGACAGCGAGTTGGGCTACAGCCCAGCTAGCCAATGCCTTAATCTGGAGCCCTGTGCGTTCCACATTCTGTCTCTTAGGCTACACTGGTTTAAGTAGGTTGAATGTCTGTATCTCAGCCCTGTCTTTGTATTTATTTTAATATTTTTGTAAGAACTGTGATATGCACGTGTCAAAACTTGTGACTGAAAATTATTGCTTTTATATGATTTCATGTGTATATATTCTCCACAACCTGAAGCCCCCTTGATTTATGAACACATAATTATGATCACGTGACTATGATCACATGGATGACGAGAGCAGGACCAGCCCTGCTCCCCTTTTGTCCACACATCGGTGGGGAAGTTCAGAAGAGGGGAGCCTGCTGTATGCACTTAGGCTTACCCTGTGATTAAAATCGGGATGAGAATATGAGGGCACTGGATTGGAGAAGGAGCCTGTAGAAAAGTGATTATTTTGTGGGGGAAACGAATACCTGGAATGTACAGGCATTCCACAGTTCACATCCAAGGGTCTGAGTTGGTTTGTGAGTGTTCAAAACTCTTGCAAAAGGGGTTGAAAGTGCTGGCAAAACTCCCACCTCCACCACAGTATTCCTCTTTCTCTACCTCCTAAGCTGAAGAGCTTGTCTTGGGTAGAGGAAGGCACCATTAAGTTCTCCCAGGGTCTCCCAGGAGTGGCTTTTCCTACCTGGTACTGGGACTACTATGGCCACAATGTCCACCATGAAGTAGGGCCTTCTTTGGATGGAAAAGGCATTCTGCTTGGTTCCTGGGAGTGCCATCAGCAGCCACATTCTCCTTCCCCTGCCTGAAGGTAGGTTCTTGGCAAAGGAGACCATGGTGACAGAGGTAGCTTACAGGTTCAAGGGTTAGCATAGCTCTGATCACCCTGCTTGAAGCAGGCTGCACGAAGGGCTGTGCTAACCTCAAACCTGCTTTCACACCAACCCTAGGTAATACCAAAGTTGCTGGGTTTCTGAAAGGGCATGTTTAAATTTATTTATTTAGTCCTCAGATTATTTTTTTAAGGCAGTTGAGCACCAGAGCTAGATTTAGGCATGCATTTCTGTGTCATCTTAGAAGCTGATTTCTGCTGAGAAGAAAAGTGACCAGGAAGCTTTGAATGATAGGCTGATGCCTACAGAGGTTGTGACATCTTTGTATATTCATAGCACAGGACTGAAACTTTTAGATCTGCAGCTCTTGGCAAGGAAGATACAGATGCATTATTTGGGATAACCAAGTTTATCTCTCTTGACACTTCTGTGATATCTCTTGATCATTAAGGGCTGGATTACACGGTAAAACTTTTCTTACATGGCTGTTGTTCTGCTTATGCTTCAGATCTTTTTACAAGAGAGTACGAATGCCTAAGTCTCCCAATCCAGAAAGAAAAGTGCAAGTCTTAATGTGCAGATTCACCCTGTGAAAGGCTTAGGTGAGCACTTTGTGGCAGCTTGAAGATAATAATTCCATGTGTTTCTTGCAAGTAATGCTTAAAATGCAGGCCAGCTCACACATGCAAATGGCCCCTACGCAGTCCCTCCCAACTGTCTAGGCAGAAGGATTTCATGGAAAGTAAGTATTTATAAATATAAGTAACCTGAGCTTGTTGAGGTCCTCTGAATTCCACCTAGAAGGTCATTCCACCTCGGGTCCATATCAGATTGTGTGTTGTTTTCTTCACATGCGAAATTGTGCATATTTTTGTGCACAGTTTTCTAAATGTATGCATCAGTTGTGAACATGTTTTGAATGTATATATTTTTCACCTATTGACTCAAGGGTGCTTGTACATATTTTTCAAATGTATACATTTTTAACACTTTTTTGTTGTGCAAATCACATTGCAAGCTTGCAAATGTACATACTTCAGATCACAGATGGCATTTGGGTTCATGTTCAGGTTCGGGAAGTATGAATTGACTAAATTTCTGGTCAAAGATGAACAAAAATAAATTTCTCACCCGTCCCTACTTAAAAACTAGGGATAGACGAAAGTCACTTACCTGGTCCCGCAGCTTGCTTCGCGGTGGGGGGGAGGCGCTCCGTTATTCCCCGCCGAAATTCTGGCAGGGGGGGAAGCGCCCCGTCCCTCTGGCCGAAATTCTGGCCGGGGGGGAGTCGCCCCGTCCCTCCGGCCGCGAATCCTCCTGGCCGGCCGGGACACAAATGGCAGCAGCTGTAGCCGCCGCCGTTTGCGTCCCTGCAGTCAGCCGTGATAGGCTACGTAAATCCTTACGTAGCCTATCACGGCTGACTTTGGGGGGGGGAAAACACGTACGCAAATGGCGGCGCCCATGGGTGCCACCATTTGCGTTCCTTATTTGGGCACGTGTAGCCTATGTAAACTTTTACGTAGACTACGATGAAAATAAGGGCAACGCTATTTGCGTTGCCCTTATTTTCGCCGTAGTCTACGTAAATGTTTACGTAGACTACACGTGCCCAAATAAGGAATGCAAATGGCGGCGCCCATGGTCGCCGCCATTTGCGTACGTGCTTTCCCCCCCCCCCCAAAGTCAGCCGTGATAGGCTACGTAAGGATTTACGTAGCCTATCACGGTGTTTTTTGAAAATCTAGCCGTGATAGGCTACGTAAATCTTTACGTAGCCTATCACATTTGTTGTTGTTGTTGTTGTTTTTTACTGGGAAATGGCGGCCGCCGCTGAACCGCTGCCGGGAGCTGCCAGCGCCAGGGATATTCGCGCAAGGTAAGTCCCATCCCGGGGGGGGGGTGTGGCGGACCATTTCTCCACCAATTTTGGGGGGCCGAATGCGTTGGAGATTCGTGGAGAAATTCTCCGACATCCCTATTAAAAATCCCTATTAAAAACTATACAAATCATGGATGCAGTACAGATGGCTAAAACCAAGGACAGTCTTGCTGTTGCTCTTAGCAACACATGAATATTATCCAATGTGTGCATTACACAAATCTAAAATATGGTCCCCTTGCTCATGTGGCATTCTGCGTTGAACAAGTTTCCCATTTTGCCTTAAAAGGACTCCAAACCACATTGTTATAGGCATCTTGGAGCTGGATATGTAATATTGAAACAACAAAGAGAGAAGCCATCTCATTTCACTCAACAACAGGACTAATCTGGAACCACTTGTCAGGCAGTTATGTCTTAAACCTGATATCCTGTCAGTGGCACATCATTCATGCTGGAACAGAAACTGCATATTGGGCTGATACACAGCTGCTGTAGGATCACAGGGAAAAGAGTGGGGGGCAGCAGCAGCCCCTAGCTGTTCCACCTGACCGCCCCCATTCCCATCTGTAGGAGGGCATATGCTACATGGCCTGTTCTGGTGCCCCCAAACTAGCCTGCTGCCTTAGGTGTGGTGGAGGATAACATCTTGCTTAACTGCCAGTCTACTTGGCTTTTATATGAGGAATGGCGGGCAGGCACCATCTTGTCCGCTTCCGGAAGCAAAATGTCTTTGGCCATGAAAAGAGGTATTTTACAGGGTATGCCAACAAATACGTGGTAGGGGTGGTACTTACTGACAACTATATCCCTGTATTATGCCACTGTATTGGCCTTGCTGGGATAGAGAGCTGTCTACAGGGTGCAGGGGAGAATGCAAAGGAGGATGGAGAGGTGAAAATTGCCTCTGTCACCCCTCCCACCCTGCTGGCAGGGCACAGGATACTTGGAAGCCTCCAACATTGGAGGCTTCCGTCTAGCGAGTGGCAGTTCCATAGGACTGTGCCCTTAGGTGCTTGGGTGGCTAAGGGTTTATTGACTAGCAAATTGATGATACTGTAGGTCAGGATGTCTAGCAAAGGGGAGTCTTGAATAGAGGAGAAGGGGAGGGAAAGAAGAGTGCTTAATTATCCATCCATTTTTCCCCAAAGAGCATCAAAGAGAGGACTGTATCGGAGTATTGTAGTTTATTGTTGCAAGGTCAGCCTTCTTACTTTAAAAAGGAACTGGCCCAATGCTCCCATTAGCTCTCCTCTTCCTGAGTCCCCAGTCATAACTTTAATACTTAACACTTCATGCCTCAGATGAATGCCCTCCTAATTCTCCACCCCATTTGCAGGTTGCAAAAATAGTGTGGGACATTTTATTTCATAGTCCATAAGACTGTGTTTTGTCTCCCCCCCCCCCATCCCCATGTTCTTTGAAAGCATGGCATTCTCAGTGATTACATGACCTATCCAGAGAGACCTGCTTCACTGACAGAATTTAAGTGCTGGTGAAAACATTTCCCAAGCAGTTCAAATTAATATGCAGTTTGTATGGTTTTATTGGTTGTTGTTGAGGTGTGTTTATATGTTTTTGCAGTCTTCTGTATGATTTGTACTTCGCCGTAGATACTTATTTCAGGAAGAAAGTCAAATCAATGAAGATGAAAAAGGAGAAGATTGAGCTATTTATTATGCTATTATAAATTGCTATAATATAGCTGTTGTGGTATATATTACTTCCAGTAGCAGAGGCAACATGCCTCTGAATATCAGTTGCTGAGGAACATGAGTGGGAGGCCCTTATTGTGCTCTTCTCCTGCTTGTGGGCTCCGCGTAGGCCTCTGCTTGGCCACTGTGGGAACAGAATTCTGAACTAGGTAAGCCTTTGGTTTGGGTCAGCCGGGCTCTTCTTATGAACGGAATAGAAGCTCAAGCATTTGGATGTTGTTATAATGGTTTGCAGACCACTGCTAGTATTCTAAGGACATCAGAAGCTGCGTTATACTGAATTGTGCCATTGGTCCATCTATCCCACTGTTGTTTATACTGACTGGCAGTGGCTCTCCAGGGTTCCAAGCAGGGTTATTTCCTACCTGGAAATGCGGAGAATTGAATCTGGGACTTCCTGAATGCAAAGTGTGTGCTTTACCACTCATTATGTGTCTTTCTGTCTTCCTTTCTGGAATTCCTGAATAGTTTCCTATGCTTGGCATCATTGTTGATCAACAGCACTGCACATGAAAGACCAGCAAAACTGTCTTCATCTCATTTTCATCTCCTTGTTGAAGATGCCTCTTTCATCTTTTTCTGATGTTCCTAAACAAGAAAACAAGCATGGCTCTGTAACAGATACTTTTTTTTTTAGATCTCTAGGTGACATTTTAACCTATGTCATGTTCACAGCACAGCATCATAAGTAATATTCCAGGAACTATTCTGCTGCTTGTTAAAAAAGATAGGACCCTAGAGATATCTTTAAATATGTCTGTAAAGTGAGAGGTGCCAAGAGAAAGATAATATGGCTGATTATAGTTATTTACCTTACATTTTCATTCGCCTTTAACTGGGTGTAATTTAAGGGCATGAAATCTCTTATTGGAACTGTATTTGCATTAAACAGCTCTAAGCAACCATGAAAGTGCAGAGGCTGAAAAATTGACAGGCTGGGTTCCTAGAATCCCAAAGTAGTATTTTTGTAATAGGCATACAAACAAATCAAATAAACATGTTTTGCTTGAATGGTTTAAAGAATATGGTCTTTGGGGTAATTTGTCTTCTCTTTCTTTCTTCTTTTTTTATTAAAGGAAGGGCTATCACTTCTATCCTTTTTATTCCTATCTCTAGTTTGCAGGTCTTCCTAAAAATCTGCAGCAATTTCCAAACTAGCTCTTGGGATCGCATAGTGTTATGCCTTGGGTTAGATTCCCATAAGCAATCAAACCAGACTAAAAAATCATAAGGTTACCTGGATGATAATGCACTGCATTTTCTTCTTGTACTGCTATCACAGTATACATGTATTTGTTTTGCTTTTTAATTAAAAAAAATAGACATTTAGAAAATGCCGTGGAAGACTGTTCAGGAAACAGAAACCTGATGTTAAATCTTCACTCTGATCCCTTCTTTTCTGCCTAATTTGTATTTTATGTAGAAAAGGACCCACAAACCTGAATATTCACTTATAAGCTCATGTGGTTTTAGGGCAGGTCAGCATTTTAATACAAAGTATTAATTTATTTGAGATTATACAAAGCTAATTCCATAAAGTGATCTCTCTTTATATCGCCCGCAAACCTGCATTTACTTTGAAGTATGGGATGTTCACCCCGATCCTATAGATGATTATTTAGAACTGTGTCAGTGAACTCAGTGAGACTCACACCCAACTATGTGTGCATAGGATTGCAGCCTTCGTTATGTATATCTACAGGCAAGCTTTTACTGTAAGAATGTCAGTTAGTTAAAAATAAGAGTGTTGATCTTTCCATGCAAGGAGATATTGGCACTGCTTTATTTATTTTAGTCCATTGAACACACAGATTTTTTTTAAAAAATAATGACAACAGGGCAAATTCTACAGGTTTTAGTTGTGTCCATGGAGAGCTCCACAGACATCAGTGGAGCATTCTTGGTGGCGGTAGGCCTCCAAATATGGCATTCCTGGAGGTAGGAGGGATCCAGAGTTCCTTCAAGGGAACCCATAATTGAACCCTTTAGGTAAGTGTGTTAATCTTGGGTCCTGATCTTGTCTGGACCCTTACCAAAATTGATTCAGGATAAGTCAAAGTGAGACAAAGTCACAAATGGATCAGTTTAACAGTTTATTGATCACACATGTGATAGTAAGTGAATGCAGAAAATAAAGCAAGGCAAAGAACCTCACACATCCCTTGTGCTGACTGAAACTGGCAACTTCCCCCACAGCCACACATGTATCTGGGTCCCAATCAAGATAAACAGGACGCCTCTCAATGGAACGATAATCAATTCTCCAAGTTGGTATGTGTCAGGGTGGACACTGAGCCCATAGAATCCCAGAGTAGTTCTGATTCGGAGGAAGAGCAGTCGCTCCTGGGAGAGGAGCGCGCCCCTTTTTCCCAGGGCCCGCAGCTGACAGAGATTCCTCCCACCAACATTCCTAGATTAGAAAGCAGTCCAGGGAGTGACCCAGCACCGATAGCAGACTGGTTGGATGCGTGGCGCAGGCGCAGAGAGCGGCGCCAAATGGAGAGCGCGGAAAGGAGGCGTAGCGCCCGGTTGGCGCTCAAAGAACGGTTGCGCCCAGAGGATCCAAGGGAAAAGGGGAGGGATTCTCCCTAGTCCTTATATTCAGGGGTCTGCCAGTAACTGCCTTTCAAATGGGGACCAACTGTTCCAACTTAGGGCATAGGGATGCTGCTGCTCAGATCTAGTTGCTACCTGTAGAGTTGTAAGTTGTAAAAGAAGAATAAAGCTTTGAAAAGAATCCCTTTGTCTGCGTCTGGACTTGGCTACTGGATTAGACTGAGAGAGCCCTCCAAGGAGCCCTTGACAGTATGCGCGCAGATGCCCCTTGAAGCAAGACAACTACATGCTTTATATACCTTCTCTTCCATGCCCCCTAGTGGATGCATAAAGCATCACAGTCAAGGCAATAGGCCCCAACATTCCAGTCTGGGATCAGAAGCTTCCCAGCTCTTCATGGAGAGAAAACGCTATGCTCTTATCTGAGGGACCAGAGGGAGAGAATCAAACAGTAAGCGAATCGAACAACTTCATCATGTTTGTTGACATATAGAACTGGCCTTGTCTGGCACCAGCCCTCCTGTGTAAGACAGCCTACTGAATTACCTAGAAACCACCTTTTATTCTATGTTGACACAGGCCTTTATGCACTTAACAAACTGTGTAGAACGTGACTGTGGAAACTCGGTATACTCTTTGCTATCTTCCAGTGTAACCCTCTACAGTAAGCCAGCCTGGCATAGCTAATTTCCCTTCCCCCATTGGTTTCAATTAACAAAAAAAATCTGATGTGTAAAAAAGCCTGGTGAAACTGTTCCCCCACCTCCTGCCATGGCTGGCATGAACCTATAAGGGTTTTGGAAGTGGTGAACAGTCTGCCACTTCATTCTACCCCCATTCCCCAGCTCCATGAGGATTGTTCTCACAGGCAAAGGATTTCATGTTTGAGTGTACCCCTACCTAAAAATAATTCCCTGTCCTTGGGAAAGCCAGGATGCCAGGGAGGTTGGTTGTAGACTATCCTTGTTGTAGGAGTGGGATTGGGGGTGGGGATTTGTTGTCGTGACTTCATGGACCAGCCTACGCCAGAGCTTCCTGTCAGCCGTCGCCACCCCCAGCTCCCCCAAGGTCAAGTCCGTCACCTCCAGAATATGGAATATGGGGTGGGGATACATTCAAAATTAACTGACCTACTTTAATTGATTTACTCTCAGACGTGTGAATGTTCAGTTTTAGTTCAACCCTTTAAGGATAGGCTCCAGACTGATAAGTATCCAAATCCCCTTTTCAAAACAAATCTTCACACTCTTTGAAAATTCTCTCCTGAGATTGTAATCCTATTTTTTTTTTGAAGTACATTCCAGTGAAATGGATGGGAGTTATTTCTAAACACATTTGCACTTCATTACTTTTCAAAATACAGCTTTTAAGCCAGGAAAACACAGAAGATCGTTTGAAAATATAATCTCATGTTATCTATTGCCTGTATTCTAGTTCTCATGGTGCAAAGAACAAGAACATCTAACATGCTACATATTATATGGTATTTGGACTGTGTCCTATACTTTTTTATTCTCCCCTACCTCCCATTTTAGTTTCTACCCCTCCTTTGCAAATAGTATATTTTAATTAAGGCTTGTCAGTTCAGACCTAATGAATACATTAACAGTAATGTTTTCATCTCTCAGAGGTGAACTTGACTTAAAAATTGTCCCAGATGATATCCGTTTAAAGACTACTTGAGCTGCTGGTTTAAGAAAAGTTCCTGTGTTTTGTTCTATTGTTGCTGAAGAAAAGGCTTCAATATAATCAGAACAGTGGCATTTGTAACTTAATAAAGGTACATAGCAAGTAAGTGTGAAAGGAACCAGGGATTTTGTAAATTTAAAAGTATGTACTTGAGTATTGCATGGAACAGTATTTTATTATTTACTTCTATTGATACTGTTAAAAGCACACCTATGCGTATGGATTAATATACTGCTTCTATTGTTATTGTCATTAATCCATCTTACTGTATCATTAAAATTGGCCCAAAACAGGATGGATGTTTCCACCTCACAAAACAAAGAATTAATCATTGATAAATATGGGAAAGTGATTTGATTTAGAGGCGGTCCGTCCCGTCCCCCCATATATAGGACTTCTGTTGAGGGCCAATCAAATATCCAATTGATGTTTATCAAGGAATAACTATAACTGCAGCTACAGTGGCATCCTATGTGTGGCAAGTGATGAACTGTTCCCTGTAAATTCCACTTGCCCCTCTGCTACATTTATTTTCTATCACAGCTGTACACCACCTGTAAGTAAAAGGGTCTATAACTCTTAAGATGTTGCATTAAGGGGCCAGGGACAATATGCACTAATTATTTAGGTTGTTTAGGTGGCGTTTAAGCCACAGAGTATGCACTCCATTACAATCCCATTGTTGTTCTGTTTCAGCCCTGTAATAGTGAGGGCTTGGCATTGTTGGGCACTGTGAGATCCACTATGGATCTGTTTCAGGCTGAGGACTTGGTACAAGTTGGCTTTCCCAGACAGGCAGGAAAAGAGAAGTACCACAGAGAGTTCTGACTGATGATGGGGCTGGAAGCCAGATAAGCTTGTCTGTATGTTGCTCCAATAAGCAGCAGATCCTGAATGAGCCTTAAGTAAAGTTTTGGCTTCCTTTAGGCTGATTAGCCATGCCTCCATACTTGGCTCTTAAAGAGGCCTGGTCTATTTGAGTATTCTTGTGCTGTGGTAACACGGAAATGGCTGTGGCATGGTGGTTACTTCATGGCTAGAATCCTCAGAATTTGAGAATGGCAGTTCAACCTCCACTGGACATAAGGGGTTGGTCCCTGGGACCTTCCTGAGGAGCTAGGTCCTTAGTAAGTGGAAATATTGTGATGCCCTTTTGTAGCTGAGCCCTCTTCCTGTTGCACTAACTGTTGGATGCCTCCTGTTGTCCTGTGGGGACAAACATTAAGGGTCCTGGGCCATGACAATTCCTTAGCATACAATCACAGCATAACAAAATCAGACCAATTACATTGAGCTCCAGTACATGTTCAGAACTGGAGTAGCACAGCAGCAAAGGGCTAACTTAGGCAACATGCTAAATTTGTCACTTGCTGCAGCATCTTTCCAAAAAACAGTTAACAGCAAGTGTGTGTGTGGGAGGGGGCATTTTCATCAGGTCTGTCACATGGGGAGGATTTCTTAACCTTTTCCTTCCCTGGCATGGTCCTGATGAAAATATCCTGTGCCTGCTATAAGCCCTAGAAGAGAAGCTTTCATTTCTGCTCCTCTCTGAGGGCTAATAGCTGTGGTAGAGGTACATTTTCATTAATGTATGAAATGCATGTTCACAGTCATGTATAAAAGAACTAATGAGGGCAGAAAGAGTTAAATCCTGCTCCTTGCATGCCGTGGTCCTAACTGCCCCCCTCCTGCTTGCTTTTAACCATAGACACAACAGCAGGTAAGTTCAGGTTGGCTCTGAGGGATGTGCAGAGCAATCCTATGCATGTTTACTTTTACGTAAGTACTACTGTGTTCAATGGAGCTTAAGTGAGTATTTACAAACCATTCCCCCTTCAAATATCTCCCTTGCCACAAACTCTGTAGATAGTTTTAAGCATGCTGTTATTCCCTCAAATTCAGTCCCATATCTGCAATACGGAGATGATAATACTGGCCTGTCTTACAGGATTGTTGTAAGGATGATTAGGATAATGTATATTAAGTTATCTGAACACTCAAAAGCACTATATAAATGCTTATTCTTTATTATTACCAACAGTCATAGCTGTTGTAGCAAGAAATCCAGTAAGGGCTGGCCACACAACATAATATGTACTAATAATTTAGTTTTGTGTATTTGACTTGCCTTATTTTTCCTAGTGTGTTAATTGCCAGATAGTACTAGAGACTAAAATAGTTAATAGAAAAGCTAAATCAGAACTATAAACTCTAAAAACATTTTACACAGATTTTTGTAATTAATAGAGATTTTGTTTCCAGGCTAAAAAAGACTAAAAATAAACAGCTGTATAGTACTTCATTAAGCTGCCTGCTTGGAGTGATTTTTCCCATTGATTAGTCTCAGGGCTAATGCTGGTTCATTCCTCATTTCATTGCTAATTAACATCAGCTCTGCTTCTGACCACTTGACCGCATTCTCTCTATGAACATGTACTGGTTTGGCAAGTAGTAGCTACAGTTCCTTCTTTCAGAACTGTGGAGTATAAATAGCTGTCAAGCATGAATTTTTCTTGCTCCTTCCCCAGGAAACTTTTAAGGCTGTTTCTTTCTCAAGTGAGATATATTATACAGAGTTTAATCACATGAGTATGTTAGAGCTACTGAATGCAAAAGTTCATTGTGCATGCACAATGGATCTCTTCTGAGTGTTTGGTTTCCAGGAGCTCCCATGTCAGAACCTCAAACAGCTTTTCAGAATTCAGAGGAGATTATAAGTGGGAGCTGATGAAAAATAAGCTCATAAAAAGCATAATGCATATGTGGGCCTGTCATGACAACTCTGGAACCTTGCTACTGCATCAAATGGAGAACAATGGGGAACTCCCATATGAATCAGCAAATTAGGCTCATCTTGTATCAGTGCAGTCCAGTGTTGGCCAACCTTTTTGACAAGAGCAAACAAGTCAAGTCCTAAGTATGAGACAGTGCCATCTAGTGCACACTCCCGTACATATGTAGCTCTTTAAGGTGTGGAGTGCTCTTGTCTCTACTGTCCTGAGTTGAAACCAGATCATTATAACACAGAGAAGCAGGCAGGAGTACCATCTTGACTTCATTCTACAGCCATGGCCATGTGCAGGAGTGCCACAGACCCTTGCTACCTGTGCCATTTGTAGCACTCAGCTTCATGTTGGCCACCCAGGTTGTAGTCCAGGTGTTGACAAATTATGGCCTGCGGGCATATCTGGAGCTTGTGGGAGCTTTTAATCAAGGCTTCAAGCAGTTCGGACTACATGCTTATTATCCAAGATGGGACAAGCTGGACATTTTCTTTCAGACACACTAGGTCAACATTTCATGGGAAACTCAGATGTCTCATGAGAGGCCAGCTTCCTTCAACCGAGTGTGCTTGGAAGCGGAAGGCTGACGGGGAGATAGTCCTTGAAATTGCTCCACATCCAGAAACATCTTACATACCAAACAAGCAGAGAGAGTCCCAGTACCAAAGATACAAATATGCCACCCAAAGTTAGGAATGTATTGATTTTATTATTTATTTATTGAAAGCATTTTCATCCTAACAGACACCAGGTTGGTATATATGAAGCATGAAAAGACCACATACCACAAATACAAGAAAACAGACAAACAACATAAAAAAACAACAAAAAACCTAATCAGAGGCATAAAAACAGAACAGTAGACTATGCATAAACAAGCCTTAAAATAGTAAAATGACTTGGCAAATACGTGTTTTAAGCTGGCACTGAATGATAGTAACATTAGCATCAGTTGAGCTTCTCAAGGAAGGGCATTCCAAACATGGGGCACCACAACTGAGAAGGACCTCTTCCTTGTTCCTACACAATGAACTTCCCCTAGTAAAGAAATCCAGAGAAGAGCCAGGGAATGTAATAAATCCTGCAGATTGTAAAGATGTTTGATTAGAGACCATGCATTTTGAGGTTGTTGTAAATCATAAGTCATGTATAATCTGAAATGCGAAAGAAATTGCTGATGTTACCGAAAATATTTTTAAAAGGGGGTGGTGGTGTTCTGAAGTCTTTCTTAAAAAGCCTTTTTATTTAAGTCTTTTTATTCTTCATTCTGAGGGTTCTCAGAATGTTGGATATGCTGTTGATGCATTCTGATCACCTTCCAGCTGTGAGAACTGTTTTGTGTGTCCCCCCACCTGCCCAAGAGCGCTTCTAGTCCATATGGCAGATGTTGAATTTAGTAAGATCAGTCCACATGGAAAAAAGGGAAAAGGTTGAGCAAAACCATGCTAGTATACAACTGAGGACGCAATCCTATGGCCACTAGACAGCGTTTAGATGTCCATAGGATTTTTCGGTTTATGGTAACCGAGCTCAAAGCCAGCACTCTGAGCTCGGTTCCCAGAATCCAACTCCCTGCCCCCTCCCCTGCCACCTTGTAGGAGGCGCAGGTCATCTTTGGCTCCACGCATAGAGTGGCCAAAAAGGGGGCGTTACTGGGGGCAGGGAGGGGGCTGCAGAAGTGCCAGTACAACGCTTCCTATGCACCATCCAGCCTTCCACACACACACTCCGAAGGGCCCTGGCTAGACAGCTGAATCAGCCATCTAGCTGCAAATGCAGGGCGTCTGGAGCATGGAGGAGAAAATCGCCTCCATGCTTCACCCACCCTGCCTCGGATAGTCGGTTGCCTCCGAGTTTGGAGGCGGCAAACTATCTCCATAGGGTTGCGCCCTAAGCTCTCATGAGACAAGCTGCCATCTGGACAGCTCCATTTTAGACAAATGGAACAAATTTGGTGTGAGTCAGGCAGGAGAACGGGAAGCATCATATTGCATCAGAGCTGTGCCAAACAAGCAGGATATAGATGAAAAGAGGAGTGGAATGCTAGAATTGGCATAGCCATGTTCTGAGAAAAAAAAAAATCTCTAACTACTTTAATGAAATTAATTTGCTTCTGTTCTGGGTGAAAAGGTCAGTTTTTCCATAAAACTCAAGTGAATGGGCATTGTGGATAACATCTACTAAACTTGGCATAAAACAAATAACATTATCATATAGCCTTGGGTCAATTCCAGATCATAGCATTTTGTTTTAATTGAACTGAGTATTGCATTTCAATTTGTGAAAGTTATTTTTTTTCAATCTTGTTCTTACATCTGGAAGCATTCATATCTCTGGACTAATCACAAAGTCAGCCTTATACAAATCTATCAGTTTGGAACATTCACTGGAGAGCAAGCATGCCTGAGTGATAATCCTCTTTTGCCTGCTCTGGAGTGGAATCCTTAGCTGCCTTTTTCATTGGTTAGATCTCTACAAACAATCTATCACTACAGTTCATTCAATGGGCTTAGGGCCCAATTCCACAAACACACAAATAATTTCATTCATGAAGTCACTGGGAAAAAAATCCTCTTATTTACTTCCCTGATTTTGAATGAGGGCCAAAGTCAATAGGGAGAGTTATACGAATAAAGCTGATCACATGAATAAATACTAGCAGAAATGGACCATATTCTAGTAATCATTGTGCTGTCTACTACAAGGATTCCCAGGTTTGTCTTTCTGAGTATCTCCTAGGAGACTTTGCTCTACTGATGCTTTATGACCAGTTACCCTTGCTGATATACTCCATGTTTGCACTTTTATTGCTTTCTGCAATGTCATGTTTTCACCAGGTTTGTAGAAAGGCTTCAAAGTATAGCACTTGACCAAGGGACTACTTACATTAAATCTCTCTCTCTCTCTCTCTCTCTCTCTCTCTCTCTCTCTCATATAAGAAAATAATCCTAAAATCTATTCATACAATAATAAAATAATGAAATACAGAAAAGACATGGCAGCAGGCAAAAACAATAAAAAAATAACATTATACAAACCAGAAATGGTAATAACAGAAGCAGTAAAAATAACGATCATGGAATACAACAGAAGATCGTAAGCTAATCATTTAAAAGCTTTGTTAAAGCAAACTGTTTTAACTTGTTTAAAGTTAATTGATGCCAGTATAGGTCTGGGAAGAGCATTCCATAAATGGGGTGCTACTGCTAAGAAAATGTTCTCCCCAGTTGCCATCTATTTCACCTCTGAAGATGGGGGTACCACAAGATGGGCCTGTGTTACAGATCTTAATGATTAGGCAAGTTCATATGGGAGAAGGCAGTCCTTCAGTGATGAGCTACTAAGTTATGGTGATAGTTATGATTGGGAACAGGATGGAATATTACTTTTGTGTTTGCAACAGAGATAGAAGGAGCATGATGCAGTACACTTCAGACACACACACCAAAATGCACACACACGCACCAAAAGTGAATGCAACCCCCTCCTTGCCTGCTGATATCATATGCATACAACACATATTTTGTTTCTATATACTAGTGTTTTGGGGAAGCCTGGCCTTGGCTAGGAAACAAAATGGGCCAGTTTGGATGTTGTGCTGTGTTACTATTTATGAACAGCATGCTTGTGCATACTGCCTGATTGCTCCTGCTTGTAGCAGGAGTGGCTCAGAACTTCTATCCATGGTTTGTTTAGTGTGACATGCGAACCTGGAATTCTGGCTGGTTTCTTCCCCTACAAGCCAGAGAAAGAACCCAAGAATAAACCATGAGTCCTTTCTCTGGCTTGTCAGGGGAGAGACAAGCCATCCTGGTTCACACATCACACTAAACAAACCATGAACAGAACGTCTGTGATTTGTTGAGCTTGCAGGGGGAGTGATCAGGCAGCATGCACCAGCACACTAAAATCCTGGCTTAGTGTTACCTATTACTGTTATCTTAGCGTCCAGGGTTCCCCTGGAACCCTGGCTTCATGTTACATGCAAACCAGGCCAGTGTAAGTATGTTCTTACTAGTAATTTGTCATGCTCATGTTCAGTAAATTTCACTCTTTGTTTAATACAGTATCAGGCAGTTTCCACTACTTGATTATGAAATATGTCTCTTTAAGACATATTTGACCCCCAACTCCACTACCCCTTTGTGGGGAAGGGATAGAGGAAAAAGACACCAGTATTCCACAGAGGATAAGTGTTCATGATCATGTCCCCCCCCAAGTTATTTTGAAGTGAAACTTGGCATTTCTTGTTAAGCAAGCTTCAGTAGCTTCTCATTACACTACAGGGTAGATTTGGTGAGTACAGTATGATTAATGGGTTTTGCAAAGCTCTAGGTGCTTCGGCTATTGGGCGGTATAGAAATAAATAAATAAATAAATAGGTGGCCACCCAAAGGAGAATAGTGTAGTTGTGGTATTACAAGTCATTGCTGTATTAAGCGCATTTTTCTCCTTAGAAAAAGTTTTTCTGTTGAGGTTCTGGATAAAAATAAGTTTCATTAGTTAAGCATCAAATAGAAAGAGAGAGAGAGAGAGAGAGAGAGCACACAACAGCGCAACAGAATTGATTGTAATAACCTTCTCTTTTTTTGCTGAAAATCCATTACTTTCTGAGCTATTAAATGATGAAAGGGATTAAGAAAATAAAAGAAAATAAGCAGGACTGTCTTCGTAAATCTAATAAAGATGATAACAGTGGAATATATTGTCAAATTTGCATGAGAATTTATAACATTCTAATCCATTGGCAAACAGTGTTGTACAGTGAAAGGACAGATTTGTACTGTTCTTACGAAGGGATAAAAATTCAGCACAATCTTTTGGCAAAGAAACCTTGTTTTCCTTATGGGCTTCCATATGTTTTGTCACGAAGTCCATATTTGTAGCCTTAGCACCCATATGTTTAGCTTTTTAAAATGTATTTATTTTTCCAAAGACAAAGTGTTTTCTGAAAGTTGTTCTGTAGCCAGGATCCAATTACAAATGATATTTAATGTCCATGATCCTGATCCTACAAGCTGTTTTGCCGAGTCTGTGGCTCCTAGGATCAGTCACGATGGCCTGGCAGGGAAACCACTTTCCATGTGCCAGGTCTAGGTCTGTAACCAGCCCAGTTGCTACATATCCTCATTAATATGGATGTACAACTGTCATGTGTACACATGTAATGATCAATGTGGGTCTCAGGGAGCCTTCAACCAGAGGTGTGGTGGACACACAGTGGATTTATGCACTATGTTCTTTCCACAGTGGAAAATAACTATTTCTAAATCAGGAAAATCAGCTCAAATACTCATTAAAGTCCAAGATGCATAGGCTTATTTTCACAGATTTTTGTTTGTAAAAGAAAAAAACAACAACATGTTCATGCTTTCTTACAGAGGAGAAAAACAGCTTGGTTGGTATACCCACCCCCTAGCACATGGCTGGTATCCTAGTTTTAATAGGCCTAACCAACAGATAGAGAAAAGCAATGATTGGGGAAATTAGTGTTTGCCAAATAAGGAGTGGAAGGTGGCATGATGGAAATGGCAGAGCAGGGGATTACAAAGCCAAGGAGCTCAGGTGTTAGTGATAATAGTAGGCGGTGTGAGCAGAAATGGATAGATTCAAGAAGAAATAATAAATAAAAATGGAGTAGGAGCAACTATAATTACCTGACTTAGGAGGAAGGGGAACCCAGGGGACTTTACTTCCTGGTTAGTTGCAACCCTGTACTGACTTTCGCTATATGGAACATGGGAACCCAGGAAGCTGTTTTTATACCAAGTCAAACCAATGATCCATCTAGCTCAGTACTGTATACACTGATTAGCAGTAGTTCTCCATGGTTTCAGACAAGGATCTTTCTCCAGTCCTACTTGGAGAAGACCTAAAGCATGTGCTCTACCACAGAACTCCAGCTCTTTTATGAAGTCATTTTCATGGCAAGTAAAGCAGATGGGGCACTAAGGCTAAGAGAGAGTGTAGCTTGCCTAAGGCCCCCCAGTGAGTTCATGGCAGAAGTGAAAGTCAAAGTTGAGCTTCCTGAGCTGTACCTCACTGTGCTACACCAACTTCTGCAGAGAATGTAAAAGTTTGGATTTGAAGCTAGGAGAGTGACCAGGCCCATGCCTGAGATACATTTAATACTCAAGTATTTGAGATTATTGGTGGAACTGACCTGGTTACTCTTTGAGCTCTAAGGCATTTTTGTCCTTGTTGTTAGTTGGAACACTTTGACAGCCTCTAACATACCATTCAGTGTTCCAGAGGGAGGTGGCCACAGCATCATCTCCACGGAAGATATGTTTGTTTGATTGTCGAGCTTCAACGCATTCAGCCACCTTTAGAACTGTCTTCCCTGGATGAGGATCAGGTTCTCACTAGCTCAACAGTCAGAGCTTGTAAGCTGCCCTTGCAAGTTACCTCCATGAGGTTTGGACCAATGCCCTTCCAAAAATGATGGTTTGTGGCTGGCAGCTGGTCATTGGCAGCTGGTCATTGGCCATTGATGGGTAAACATTCCTTAGCTTCTTTCCTTGAGGTGTACAATCAGGGTCTGTATCTAAATTAAGTTTGGTGGAATCTCAATACTAAAAGGAAATACTTTTGATTCTCATCTAGAAAACTATTCTCAGTCACGCCGTTATTACGATCTGTAAATAAAAACGTGTTCAGAATTTTCTAAAATGCTGAATGTAGTATTTGACAGTAGGCAAGGAAATTAATGCCAAGTATTATTCTCGGTTAAGGTTAAGCCCCTTCATGGATCACTGCCTTGTTGTGGCAAAGGGGCTTGCGTAACTCAGTGAAGCCATAAGCTATGCCGTGCAGGGCCACCCAAGACGGACAGGTCATGGCAGAGAGTTCTGACAAAATGTGGTCCACTGGAGAAGGAAATGGCAACCCACTCCAGTATTCTTGCCAAGAAAACCCCATGGAACGTATCACAAGGCTAAAAGAGATGACGCCGGAAGATGAGCCCCTCAGGTCGGAAGGTGTCCAATATGCTACTGGGGAAGAGCAGAGGGTATTTCCAAGTAGCGCCAGAAAGAGTGAAGCGGCTGGGCCAAACCCGAAAGGACACTCAGCTGTGGATGTGTCTGGTGGTGAAAAGAAAATCCGATGCTGTAAAGAACAATATTGTTTAGGAACCTGGAATGTTAGATCAATGAATCAAGGTAAGCTGGAGGTGGTCAAACATGAGATGGCAAGATTGAACATCGACATCTTGGGAATCAGCGAACTAAAATGGACAGGCATGGGCGAATTTAATTCAGGTGACCATCATATCTACTATTGTGGGCAAGAATCCCTTAGAAGAAATGGAGTAGCACTCATAGTCAACAAAAGGGTGGGAAAAGCAGTACTGGGGTACAATCTTAAAAATGATAGAATGATCTCAGTACGAATCCAAGGCAAACCATTCAACATCACAGTAATTCAAGTCTATGCCCCAACCACTGAGGCCGAAGAAGCTGAGGTTGATCGGTTCTATGAAGACCTACAACACCTTCTAGAACTAACACCAAAAAAAGATGTCCTCTTCATCATAGGGGATTGGAATGCTAAAGTAGGAAATCAAGAAATCACCGGGATAACAGGCAGGCATGGCCTTGGTGTACAAAATGAAGCAGGACAAAAGCTAATAGAGTTTTGCCAAGAGAACATGCTGATCATAGCAAACACTCTTTTCCAACAGCACAAGAGGCGACTCTACACATGGACGTCACCAGATGGTCAATATCGAAATCAGATTGATTATGTCCTTTGCAGCCAAAGATGGAGAAGCTCCATACAGTCAGTAAAAACAAGACCTGGAGCTGACTGTGGCTCAGATCATGAGCTGCTTCTTGCAAAATTTCGGCTTAAATTGAAGAACGTCGGGAAAACCACTAAACCGTTCAGGTATGACCTAAATCATATCCCTGATGAATATACAGTGGAGGTGAGGAATAGATTTCAGGGATTAAACCTGATAGACAGAGTGCCTGAGGAACTATGGACGGAGGTCCGTAACATTGTTCAGGAGGCAGCAACGAAATCCATCCCAAAGAAAAAGAAATGCAAGAAAGCAAAGTGGCTGTCTGAGGAGGCTTTACAAGTAGCTGAGGAAAGAAGGGAAGCGAAAAGCAAGGGAGAAAGGGGAAGATATACCCAACTGAACGCAGAGTTCCATAGAATAGCAAGGAGAGACAAGAAGGCCTTCTTAAATGAACAATGCAAAGAAATCGAGGAAAACAACAGAATGGGAAAGACTAGAGATCTCTTCAAGAAAATTGGAGATCTCAAGGGAACGTTTTGTGCAAAGACGGGCATGATAAAGGACAAAGAAGGCAGGGACTTAACAGAAGCAGATGAGATTAAGAAGAGGTGGCAAGAATACACAGAAGAACTATACAGGAAAGATCTTCATGTCCCTGATAGCCATGATAGTGCGGTCACTGAACTTGAGCCGGACATCCTCGAGAGTGAAGTCAAGTGGGCCTTAGGAAGCATTAGTAACAACAAAGCTAGCGGAGATGACAGTATTCCAGCTGAGCTATTTAAAATCCTAAAAGATGATGCTGTTAAAGTGCTGCATTCAATATGTCAACAAATCTGGAACACTCAACAGTGGCCACAAGACTGGAAAAGGTCAGTTTACATTCCATTTCCAAAGAAGGGCAACGCCAAAGAGTGTTCAAACTACCGCACCATTGCGCTCATTTCACATGCCAGCAAGGTGATGCTCAAAATCCTACAAGCTAGGCTTCAGCAGTATGTGAACCGAGAACTACCGGAAGTATAAGCTGGGTTTCGAAGAGGCAGAGGAACTAGAGATCAAATCGCCAACATTTGCTGCATCATGGAGAAAGCAAGAGAATTCCAGAAAAACGTCTACTTCTGCTTCATTGACTACGCTAAAGCTTTTGATTGTGTGGATCACAACAAACTGTGGCAAATTCTTAAAGTGATGGGAGTACCAGACCACCTTCCCTGTCTCCTGAGAAACCTGTACGAGGGTCAAGAAGCAACAATAAGAACCAGACATGGAACAACCGATTGGTTCAAAATTGGGAAAGGAGTACGACAAGGCTGCATATTGTCACCCTGCTTATTTAACTTATATGCAGAGTACATCATGAGAAATGCCGGGTTGGATGAATCACAGGTCAGAATTAAGATTGCCGGGAGAATTATCAACAACCTCCGATATGCAGACGATACCACCCTAATGGCAGAAAGCGAAGAGGATCTAAAGAGCCTCTTGTTGAGGGTGAAAGAGGAGAGTGCAAAAGCTGGTTTGAAACTCAACATTAAAAAAACTAAGATCATGGCATCTGGCCCCATCACGTCCTGGCATATAGAAGGGGAAGAAATGGAAGCAGTGACAGATTTTACTTTCTTGGGCTCCAAGATCACTGCAGACGGTGACTGTAGCCATGCAATTAAAAGACGCTTGCTCCTTGGGAGGAAAGCTATGGCCAACCTAGACAGCATAGTAAGAAGCAGAGACATCACCTTGCCGACAAAGGTCCGTCTAATCAAAGCTATGGTTTTCCCAGTAGTAATGTATGGCTGTGAGAGCTGGACTATAAGGAAGGCTGAGCGCCGAAGAACTGATGCTTTCGAACTGTGGTGCTGGAGAAGACTCTTACGAGTCCCCTGGACTGCAAGGAGGTCAAATCAGTCCATCCTAAAGGAAATCAACCCTGAGTGCTCATTGGAAGGACAGATAATGAAGCTGAAGCTCCAATATTTTGGCCACCTAATGTGAAGAGAAAACTCCCTGGAAAAGACCCTGATGCTGGGAAAGACTGAAGGCAAAAGGAGAAGGGGACGGCAGAGGATGAGATGGCTAGATAGCATCACGGATGCAATGAATATGAACTTGAGCACGCTCCGGGAGAGAGCGCAGGACAGGAAGGCCTGGCGTGCTATGGTCCATGGGGTCACGAAGAGTCGGACACGACTGAACGACTGAACAACAACAACAACATTATTCTCGGTTTACAAACAATATTTAGATGGAATATAGTGTTCCATCCATCCGTTGCTCAGTTTCTTTGTTGAGAATTAGAATTTAAGGCTGAACTTATTTAAAGATTTTCTAGGCAGCCCTTCCTCCCACTGTTCTATTCTTTGCCGTCTTGCCTCACCACATAAGCACTTGTATCTCTCTCTCTGATGGCATCCAGTTTCCATTCCATTCACAGTGGCTAGGGATCATATCTCTGATCCACTTAGAAACACAATGATCTCTACCCCTGAGAATGCGAACGCTTTCTCAGTCAAATCTATTGATCTACCGGGTTCTATTTCTGGCTTTCCATTCACTCACTTGCTGTTTGGGATGCTGGATATTCTTTCTGGGGAAGGGTGAACTCGCTTACTAGGAATTAGAAGAACACTTCTGAAGAATCTAAATATAGAATTTCAATGGAACCTAAGCATGTGCACCTATGGGCTAGATTGCAGTCTCAATATACCTTGCAGTATTGCGTGCTACATTTCAGTTTAATTTTTTTGGTGTCATGATGGAGTTAGGAAGGTAAAATCACTTCCTAAGGTTTTATCATTGAGGTGCTTCATGCAGGCAGACTTTGACTTAGGGATAATAAATGGTAGCATTTCAGGAGGTTTACAAGTGCTCCAAGTTGATAATATAATTTATTCTCATTGACTAGTACTTTTAGATTCCAGCTTTACTGTCTTGCCTGTTGTGGATCATTGTTGCAGGACAGGACAGTTGCTTTTCCATCCTCTGATCTGTCAGGGAGATAGGCATCTTTCCAGAAATAACTAAACTACAGTCTTTTCTGGCAGTAATTCTGCTGTTGTTGCTAACTTACTCCAGGATGCTTTCACACATCCCAAACAGAGCCCACCTCCTACTTAAGGAAGTTGGGAATTGAACAGTACTCCTCCTAATATGCAGCCTTAGGGACATGGGAAGCTCTCTTATACTGAGTCAGACCATTGGTCCATCTAGCCCAGTATTGTCAATATTGATTGGCACTGGCTCTCTGGAGTTTCAGGCAGGAATTTTTCTGGCCCTTCCTGGAGATGCCAGGGATTGCACCTGGGACCTTCTGCATGCAAAGCAGGTGCTCTACCACTGAGCCACAAACCCTCCCATGGCTAACCCATCGCATATAGTTTTTATCCTCTGCCAGCACAACCTTTCTCATCAGTGTTATTGTACCTCAGTAGGCTTCATATTCCCTTCACTGAAGTGTACCCTAATTCTTCAACATTCTGTCCTTCACTAAATACTGTTCCATGAGGCCAAATTCTGTAGAAGTCAAAATGCTTTTTTAAAAGTTGATGCCAGCTTGCTTTATGTTGTGGTTTAACTGTGTGTGTGTGTGTGTGTGTGTGTATTGCAAAGACCCAGAGTTAATGCTGTTGTTCTCCTTTATCAAGTAAATTCTGAAGAAATTACAGTAAGGCAGCTGTGACCCTGTCAACGCATATCATTGAAGCCAAGAATAGAAAGCAGTACTTCATACAATTTCTTAACAAGTGTGTGTGTTTTCCTTCAGTGTGTTGGTTCTTTGACACACAGCCAAGAAGTGCTTGCTTGTAAATGTTTAGAGCAAACTTCGTTAATAGCCTGAGATGTATAAAGTCCTTGAAGATCAAAGAGTTTCCTCTAAAAAGGGTGCCTTCTGCTGGCCAAGATTTCCACAAAATGGCTAGTATAGTAAAAAAAAAAAAAATAGAAGAAGAAGAAGAAGAAGAGTCTATTGATATTTATTTTTATAGAAGGTTTTTTTTTTAAAAAGTTTCTCTTTTGGGCTGTGCCCTCACAAAGTGATGTACAAAAATCAGAGCAGCATTAACAAGTACACAGAGTACACTGAGAAGCCATTCTGAAATACAGTGCTTATCACACCCCAGTTAAAGGTGGTATTGAAGATGTATCAGTATCAGAGGCAGCATGTCTATGTGCACCAGTTGCTGGGAAACATGAGCGGGGAGGATGCTGTTGCACTCATGTCCCTCTTGTGGATTTCCCATGGGCAGCTGTTTGGCCACTTTGTAAACAGAATGCTGGACTAGATGGACCTTGGTCTGATCTAGCAGGGCTTTTCTTATGTTTTTAAGGTCTTCAAGGCTCACCTGAAAGTATGGACAGAAGGGGCAGAGCATAAGTCAATATAAAGGGAGTTCCCCAATTTGGGCATCACTACCAAGAAGGCCCTATCTCTTGTGCCCATTGACCTTAACTATTCCTTATGGTGGGCACTCAAGAAGGACCCCTGAGACAGATCTTCATTTACAGTCAGGACTGGATAGGGGAAGGCAGTCTTTCCAATAACATGGTCCCAAGCTGTTTAGGGCTTTAAAGATTAAGACCAGCATTTTGAATTGGGCCTGGAAGCTTACTGGTAGCCTGTGCAGCTGTGGTGCAAAATTGAGTTATGTTTTCAGACTTCTTGGTCCCCACAACATCTGGGCAGCCACATTTTGTACCAGCTGCGACTTCCAGATCGCACTTTATCAAAAGTGCCTTTCATAAAGTGCACTGCAGTAATTGAGTCTGGTGGTAACCAGTCCATGGGTAACAGAGGTGAAGTCTGGCTGCTCTGGATAAGGTTGTACCATGTGTGCAACCAGAGCTTGTAAAAAGCACTCTTGGCCACATTGCTACCTGCCACTCACCAGACAATAACAAGTCCAGGAGTACCCCAAACTGTGTACCCCATCCAGAACTGGTTTCACACCACTGCCCAGATCTTCCGACTTCCACAGAGCTTTCCATTCTTTCCCAGATTAAGTTTCATCTTGTTCTACCACATGCAGACACATTTTGGCATTGCAAAATAGGTTTGGTTACTGAATATTTTCAAAAGCCTGAGTCTACTCTACCTCACCTTCCAGAGATGCTAATGGAAACCTGAGCTCTGTGTGTACATGCACTTGCGTGTGTTTCTTCTTTCGGTGTGATTAGATTGCTATGTTTCAACCCAGACAATACTTCAGTTCTTCTGGAGGGTGCAATACATTACCACTGCTGTACTTCCCACCTAGTTTCTTGCTAGTTCCTGTTGGCCACCCACCTGCCTTCTATGTGGCAAGATGGAAGCTCCATTTGCTTCAGCTGATGTGGATGGGAGTGAGTGGCAGGTCCTAACAATTAACAACTGTACAAGAGCTGCAGTGGCAGTGGCATCTACTATCACCGTATTCAGGTGTTCAGTACCCATGGGTACCAAGCGTATGAAGGGGCTATTGAGAACAAACTGGCTATCCCTGCCCCCGGACACCAACATGCACCAGCCATGCCCCTCAAACAACACGTGATCAGCATCAGTCTAAGGGAGCCCATATGTACACATATAGGACTCTCTCCATGGAGACTGGTACCCTGGTTGACCAAGCTTCCTGTCCCCATGAAGGGAGCCCTTTATACATAGACCTGAACTCATGTAAGCCCCATTCAGACTGCTGCCAGTCTCATATTGGCTGGAGTGTGTGGCCAGCATGCACATCAAAATCTGGGGGTGGAACTAGCCCACATGTTTTATTTTTTATTTATTATTAAATTTATTAATCGCCCATCTGGCTGGTCAGCCAGCCACTCTGGGCGATGTACAACATACAATAAAAACAGTTTAAAACAATAAAATTCTACAATAAAAACATTTTCTAAAATACCCTAACCCACCCCAAATGCCTGCCTGAACAACAACGTTTTTAATGCATGACGGAAGCTCATTAAAGAGGGGGCATGACGGAGTTCCCTAGGGAGGGAGTTCCACAGAGTGGGGGCCACCACAGAAAAGGCCCTCTCCCTCGTCCCCACCAGTCTAGCTGTCCTGGCTGATGGGACAGAGAGAAGGCCATCCGAGGCTGATCTTGTTAAGCGGCCTGTCTGGTGCTGCTGGAGGCGCTCCTTAAGATAGGCTGGGCCGGAACCATATAGGGTTTTAAAGGTCAAAACCAACACCTTGAATTTGGCCCGGAAAACAACTGGTAACCAGTGCAACTCCTTCAGCACTGGAGTGATGTGATCTCGCCGGCAGCTGCTTTTAATCAGGCGAGCCGCCGCGTTCTGTACCAGCTGCAGTTTCCGAACCGTCTTCAAGGGTAACCCCACGTAGAGCGCATTACAGTAGTCTAAATGAGAGGAGACCAGGGCATGTACTACTGATGGGAGCAGATGGTCGGGAAGGAAGGGGCGCAGCCGCTGTATCAGATGGAGTTGATACAGCACTGTCCAGCTCACAGCTGACACCTGAGCCTCCATGGACAGCTGGGAGTCCAAAATGACCCCCAGGGGTAGCCATACCCCATTCAACACCAGGTCAACATCCCCCAGCCTCCTCTTGTCTCCCACCAAAAGTACCTCGGTCTTGTCAGGGTTCAGCTTCAGCATCCAGCCACTCACCGTCTCCAGACATTTGGACAGGGATTCTACGGCCAACCTTGGTGAAGATTTAAACGAGAGGTAGAGCTGCGTGTCATCCGCATATTGATGACACTGCACCCCAAACCTCCTGATGATAGCCCCCAGCGGCTTCACATAGCAAGAACATGTTCTTGTTAGCCCTTTCATGTCTTCAGTATCTATGAGTATTGAATGCCTGAATAGGATTTGTGTATTCCTAGGGCTTGTGTTCTTTCTTAGAGACATGGAATTTTGTTGGGTTCATAGCCTTCACTGTCCCTGTAACCAAGCTCTTATGATTACTCTATATAACATAAAACGTTGCTTTCTTTGGCTTAAATGTGTTTACAGATCCCACTACATAGAACCAAATAAGAAGGTATGCATAAAACTAACTTGGTTAGCTACATAACAATATAGTTCCTTCAGAAGGGAAGAGGATAGAGGAAACATCAGATTAAGAAACCTTTTGGAAAGTACAGTCAACAATCTCAGCTTTTGGCCATGCTGGTTTATAAAGATGTTGTAACCTTTGAGCACGTACTTTCCAACTGGAGAGCTTCATGGGATTTAAAATATGATTATTTCATTTTTGTTAATTACATAAATTAAGTGAACAGCCCATTAACAGGATGCCATCAGGATCACACGGTCAATTCAGAAAAAGTTATATTATCTTTCCAGCTGGAGCTGAATAAGAATTAAGAAATTACTATTCCAAAGTAGTGTTGGACATTGATCCTCATTTACAATAAAATTCATCAGCATAACTACCTGGAATTCCATTGCGTTGGCAGTGGCATTCCACTGAACCTTTCCTTTTTCTATTAGTGAAGTGTATTAGTTGTAGAAACAGAGAGAGGAAGAGAGAGACGGGGTTGGGGGGAGAGCTACTAATTAGTTGTTCTGCTTACATGTTAAGAGAAGTCTCATCTTGCAGAGAGTTCACTTGTAAGCAGCAAGACATGTCTAATGAAAGGTAACCCAGAACCAGCATGTAAGGAACTTCTTCAGTTTGGTCCACACATATGGTTCACCTCCAAAGCTGCTAGTAAGCCCAGCCAGCAGAACACAACGCTTGGTTTGAGACCATGCTTTTTATTACAGTTTGTGTGTCCATCACGATCAGAGTAGTGCCTTTTTGAAGTAAGCCTTTGACTGAATGTACTCCAGACCTAGCACTAATCTAATGAAACAGATACATCCCTTTCTATGAGTTCACTTTAAACTGGTCCTCACATATCTGATAAATAGGATGTTCACATTCTATCCCTTCCAAGTTATGTTACATTTATATATAAGACAAGAGTCATAAAAGCAATTGGAATCTGTTAAATAAATTTAACAATGCAGCATTCTGCATATATGCCAGCTTATCTACCAAGCCCATTTTCATAAGTGATGATTATGAGTGCATTTGTACAGTTAAAGCTAGTGTGCGAGCTGCGCCCATTCCTTGAGATGTCTGATTTGGCCACAGTGACACATGCCTTAGTTATATATCCCGTTTGGATTATTGTAATGCGCTCTGCGTGGGGCTGCCTTTGAAGAGTGTTCAGAAACTTCAGCTGGTTCAAAGGGCTGCTTCCAGACTGTTGACAGGGGCTGGCTACAGGGAGCACACAACTCCCCTGTTAAAACAGCTTCACTGGCTCCCAGTCTGTTTCCAGGCACAATTCAAAGTGCTGGTCATGCCCTATAAAGCCCTATACGGCTCAGGTACAGGTGATCTGAAAGACCATATTCTCCCCTATGAGCCTGCTCATGCCCTGAGATCTTCAGGGGAAGCGCTTCTCGCAGTCCCGCCACCATCACAGGCTCACCTGGTAGGAGTGTGGGACAGGGCCTTCTCAGTGGCTGTCCCAAGGCTCTGGAACTCCCTTCCCAGGGAGGCAAGAGTGGCACCCTCCCTCCTTGGTATGTTTTCACAGGCAGGCAAAAACATTTTTGTTCTGGCAGGCCTTTGGGGATAGGTAGACCGTACCTGTGAGAATATGATGGATTGATACTATTGTTTATATTGTTGTTGGCTTTTTTAAGTACTAAAATTTTATACAAAGTTAGTATTATTAATGATTTAATTATATTTTTAACTTTTGTATATTTCTATTTATATGTTTTAACTGTACACGTTTTTAATGTAGTAAAGCCGCCTTGAGTCCTATCAGTGGGAAAAAGGCAGGACTTAAATATAACAACAGCAACAACAACAACAACTCTGTCTGTCTGTCTATCTATCTATCTATCTATCTATCTATCATCTACGTATATGTTTCTCTCCTGTTTTCTATCATGTACACAGACCTGTTCATTTAAAATATCTGTCCAGAAACTAAAATTCAAAATTCTGCTAGCTCTCCAAACCAATATATCACCTTGAAGTCTCTGCTCCTTGAAGCTCTGCAAGTGGCAGAATGGGGGGTTGGTTACCTCATGCTTCAAAAAGAAGGAATGGTGTGTCACAGGACGTAAGCTCACTGTTACTTTCAGATCCATGCAAGATGGTAGCAGTGTAATCGCAGTACTAGTGATAATGCTGGCTTGCCCTTTAAACCCCTTACCAAGGCTCAAGCTCAGAATTGCCCCAGGGAATCTGTATGGCATTATGGTTGTGCAGTGCACAACCGCCTCACGGAACAGTGTCAATTTTAAGAAGGCCTTTTCTTTCCCTCTGTGTTCACTGAGGGCAAACAAGTCTCTCTATGACAACATGACTCTCTTAAACCAAGTCTCTCTTCTGCCAGTAAAATTCCGCCTTCCATTTTATAGGACAAATTACTCAATATACTTAAATCTAGTGACTTCCTGGGTGGTATGAAATACTCCAAAAATTTTTAGCCTGCTCAGGGAGAATCTCGGGGCTGGAGTAGGCAACCTTCCAGAGCTGTGGGAAATTTCAGGAACTGTCCTGGGCACCACCACAAATGGCTGTCATGGGAGGTATGGTGAAGGACAAGTAACCTGCCCAGAAGACTAAGTGCAAGGCAGGGGTGGTGTTTGAGCCGCAACACACTAAACAATTCCTTTGTACCCACAGTTTTCAGCAGCAGCAGAAACCTTTTTCACAGCAATCCCAGCTGCGTGGTAAGCAAATGTATTAATTAAGGGGGGGAAAGTAGGAGGCGTAGGATACCTTAGTAGGCACCAAAGGTGTACGAGAGTGCACTGATGCCTGCAGGTACCACGCTGCCTACCTCTGTTCTAAGGAATGTCCACACACCCTTCCCTAGCCTAAATGAGTGTGCAGGCAAAGTGACTGGCTGCTGAGG
Source organism: Heloderma suspectum (assembly GCF_057233095.1). NCBI lineage: Eukaryota > Metazoa > Chordata > Lepidosauria > Squamata > Helodermatidae > Heloderma > Heloderma suspectum. Next base: position 398,747,756 of record NC_139458.1, read on the forward strand.
GAATGAGGGGCATGTGCATGCCTCCCTTATCCCTAACTTAAGGGAAGGAGCAGAGTTCAGTGGTAGAGACTATGCTCTGTATGCAGAAGATCCCAGGGTCAATCTCTGGAATCGTCAGATAGGCCTGGTAAAGACCCATCACTGAAACCCCGGAGAGCCACTGTCGGTCTCAGCAGGCGATACTGAGCCAGATAAAGTAGTGGTCTGATCCACCTTCCTGTGTTGATCTATCCCTTCCTCTTCCCTCTGTACAAGTTATTTGTGTTCTGTAACTTGCACTGGCCAAAGACGGCTGGCTGGCTCACGATACTGGAGGCATCTATAGGCCTCCCCATGCTCCAAATGGCCAGTCATGCTGCCCAAATTGACCTTTGGGCTTTAGCTGGCAAGATGGAAATTTGCATCCATGTTGGACGCAGTTTGGTTCATGAAATACAAATCATGACTATTTTCATATCTGATTCAGCCTATTTATTGCACCTTCCTCACACTACTAGCATGATACATTTTTTGCCCTTGACCATATAGTTCTTGTAACATGAATAACAACTTTAAACACAATTCATGCCAGCCAGACCCAGTAGAGTAAAAACAAACAGACAAACAAACATTTTTCATTATGTATCTCCTTTTCAAAATTAGCCGCTGATCACAGCTTTGTTCATAGACTGAAATTGTCACTTAAGAATTTTCAGTCCTTATTAAATATTATACCAGATGCTAGTGAATATTCTTGTAAGTATCATTCGCCAGATGTTACATCCAGTAGCATAACACTCATTTAGAATGATTCAGTATAAACACATTTCCTTTGAAGCATTTCTTAGTATGTGTTTTTCTTTGCTACTTTTAACAACAATAAAAAAATCCCTTTCTTTCTCCCTTCCCTTTTCAATTAATGTGACAAGCAATAACCAGGGTCTTTCATTACTTATACTTGGTAACTGCGGGCAACATTTTAGTAGCATATCTATTAAAGTGAAATGAGGCACAAAGCTCAATTGTAACAATTTTAAATGCGCACCAAAGCGAAAGTAGGCCTTGCTTTGTTTTTAAGGTTAAGAATGCTCAGCACCCTCTTTATAGAAAGTGATGGAAGTGAAGGTAAATGTTATCCCCCATAAAGTGCTGCAATGAAAGAGAGAGTGGGGGTGGGGTGGGGGGGATAGAGATCTATTAGAATTCAATGCTGATCTGTTTTTGCCTCTCTTGCTCCCTGTAGACAGATGGGCTGTATTCATCTGCACCTGAAAAGTGCCACTTTGCTAATGCATAAATTCTTGTGGTGGTGGGGGGGGGGGCTTGCTATAGAGTATAATTAATGTAATAATTTTAGCTAAGATCTTAATAAAATGATGGACCTACAGAATAAGCAGCTATTCTCATGGCTTTTCAAAGCTAGCAGTCTGTGGGCCCTGCAAAGGAAACACCTGATGGGCCTTCCTATGAAGGGAGGTGGCAGAACAGTCAGTACTCATAAGAGACTGTGTGGTACAAGTCCCTTCTCTGGCCTTCTTTCTTCTGGTCAGGAATGCACACCCAGAGAAGTGACTCATACAGGGGTGCACTCTTTTGAGGGCAGGTCACACTTTTACACGCTCTTTTAAATGATCCTGAAAAGTGATGTGGCTCCATTTTAAAAAATGAATTAAGACAAAGTTGTGTTTCAGCAATCAGAGGTTCGGGACCTGTGCCAGTTCCAGGTTTTGGGATGCTCTCAAGCAAGATGTCCTCAGAGGCCCCCCTCTTCATCCTCCTGTCATCATGCACCCTTTGCCTCTAGGCCCAACTCCCACAGTACCTACTGAGTGTTCAGATTATGTTATGGCATGGGTGGATCTGGATAGACAGCCTGACTAAACAAAGCCATGCTGTGCTAGAGGCCAGATTGTCCTCCTTGGCCAAACACGTAGCCAAATGTAGAGGAGCAAGTCACACCCCCTTGAGCCTTCTAAAACAATAGTTAAGAGGGCAATTGCAAAAGGTAAGAAGGGTGTGTGACTCCCTTGCCTCTTCCTGTAATCTGAGCACTGTCTAGGAGGAAAAATCAAGGGAGTGAGCGTGCAGAAGCAGCTGCTGCTTCTTCTCTTTGCTCATGTCACTCACTGGTTTTCTGTCTCTAGGCCAGAGGGAGAGAGCAAGCAAGCAGGCATCAGTGGCAACAGGAGCAGCAGCAGGCCCTGGGGGCTCTGGTGATAAGTTCTGGGTAAAGATGGGGGAGAAATTTGATGGAAAAGAAATACACAAATTGAAACACAGTTATCTATGTTTATTGAAACACAGTTACCACAGTTAACTGTTTCTACTTTTCCAAATCTTTTGATGCAGTTCTCCAATTAAAAAAAATGCATACAAAAATGTGTAGGGGAAAGTGTGCACAAAAATGCATATATTAAGAAAAATAAGATACAGAAATGTGTTATTTTAGGCGAAATTAATTGCAAAAATTAGGCAAAATTATATACATATTTGCCTAATATAATTTTGCCTACATATATATTAAACGTATTTGCTTATATTAGGCAAAATTATATTAGGAGAAATGCACATGAAAACAGACACAAATGTTCAAGCCGACTTTAACAAAAAAAAAATTATTGTTTTATTTTATTGGGAAGGACAGGGAACTTGCAAGGGAAGATGTCAAATCAAAGGTTGTGCCTCTCACAACCACTGTCCATGTTGTCCTCTGGGAAGGTACATGCTCTAATTATCCATCTTTCCCTACTTTCTGGTTCCTGTCCTTGGTAAATCAGTATCTCTTTCTTTGCCTTTTGAAGATGCTTGGTTAGAATTTCGTTTGTGTGATTTGCTAGCATTGTCAAGCTCCTTTTCCATGGGCTCTAGAAGACAAATCTCTAATGGGTTGATGGATGCTTCTTGTGTTTCTAGCATAGGAAAGGAAAGGTTCCTCCTGTGCAAGCACCGGGTCATTACTGACCCCTAGAGGGATGCTGCTTACGCTGGCGTTTTCATGGCAGACTATAGTGGGGTGGTTTGCCATTGCCTTCCCCAGTCGTGACTACCTTTCCCCCAGCAAGCTGGGTACTCATTTTACCGATCTCGGAAGGATAGAAGGCTGAGTCGACCTGAGCCAGCTACCTGAGACCCAGCTTCTGCTGGGGTCGAACTCAGGTCGTGGGGAGAGTTTCAGTTGCAATACTGCCGCCTACCACTCTGCGCCACACGAGGCTCTTTTTGTTTCTAGCATACATGTACGTAAATGTATGAACATAAACTCCAAGGCACCATGCAGTGTGCAACCTGCTATGCCACATGCTACAGTTTGTGTGTTTTCTGTGGTGGTGGTGGTGGGGAGTGTTCTTGTCTATGTGCACCAAGCCTCAGCACTAGAGGCAGAGGATTTCTGCTGCACTGGTTTCTTCTTTCTACTCATGCTTCCTGTGCCAGTTAGCCTTGGGAGTGAGGAGGGAGTTCTCTTCAGCATCTGCTGGACCTCTATGAATACCTTCTGCCAGATTTGTACCTCCTCCCTTCACAGGACACCAGCCACTTCACTGCCTGAGGTAGAGTGGTGGTGCCACCCCAGTCTTCACCGACAGTTAAGCAGCTCCATAATAGAGGTGTTGTGGTATCACAGAGAAGCTAAAAAACTTGTGAGACTTCAACAAACCTGTGGCAAACTCTTGCAAAATGTCACAAATTCTCACGACGCTTAGAGACATCACATGAGACTGGGCAAGTCTTGGGAGGAAGCTTCTATAAGGCCTTGTCCCACATGACTTGTCCTCAGTGTGTGGAAGGCAGCTGCCCAGTCTGGTCCTCCAGCTGCTGGCCAATCCTGCCAGATGGCTGCAGCCATCGAGGGTCTTGCCAGGCAACTCCTGCCACTCGCTTGCTCTTTTGTTTAAAATGTGCTGGCTTCCACAATTCAAACAAGAGAAAGCAACCCACCAGCAGGGTTCCATGGCCCAGCAGGGAGACAAGTTGCGCAGCAGCTGGCAGCAGAGGTCTTGCAGTGTAGTGGGGAGCTGGCCTGGCTATAAAGCACCTATCAGGTGGCGTTTCCCTGGAGGTGTGGCATGATGCCTGACTGGCCCTGGAGTGGTGGGCCAGATGGTAGATTGCGGTGGAGGCTGAACCAGCAGTTGCTAGGAGGCAAGGCACACCTGTTCTGGTGTGGCTGCCATAACAAGGGCTAAGACAGGCAGCAGCGAGGTCATACTTATTTCACTGCTACCCCCTTCAGATCCAGTGCCTGAGAGGAGAGTAAAATGTTAGAGGTGTGTATTTGACTTCAACTAACTATGCATTTCCTTCAACAAGAATAGCAAAAACTAGAAAAAGCAACTATTTTAACAAAAATTATATTTGTGCTTATAACCATAGACCAAATCCATAAAGCAACTTTAGATTCAGCCAAAGGTAGGAGTCCTTTTTTATTGCATTTTATTGCAGTATCCTTTTTCCCACTTTTTTTTTTTAGGGGGGAGTATCTTCTTACTAGTGTAAGCTATACTTAAAGGGCGGTGGGTGGGTTAGGGCTCATTTAGTTATTTTTGTGAAGTCACAGTAGGAGACTTCCTTTAAGGGAATAGCGATGTTGTTGCCAAGGGTCAATAAAACAACCCCATAGCGTAGTTGACACTACTGTAGCATCCACTGCCTTTTTTTCTTTTGAAAATAGGGTGTCTCTCCCCCCCCCCCATTTCCCTGTAGAATACACTGACATGATTTGCCGTTTGTAAAACTGGGACAGCCTAGCAGGGGATGCTTGGACAGGCCTGTCCACAAACCATCTTCCGGGGATAATAATATCAGTGATAAAATGACTGCCATGACAATTGTAGAGAAAGGTGAATTGCAGTGTATGTACAAATAAACATTTTTTTTTAAAGGCAAGAAAGCTAAAGAGAGTTCCTGAGTGTTCAGTATTCATTTTCATTAAAGCTGCAGCCGAAACAACAATACTGAATGCCAGTCATTTGGCTTTTTAAAAATCTTGACCTAATTAATATTGGGTAACTATAATAGTTGTTCTCAGTTTTCACTAATAATTATACATCTTTCTAACATTTCCAAAGGAGTTGGAACCAAAGTTTTGTTAACAAAATGTTGCATACTGTTGAAGAATCAGATATTTATCAAAATCTTGTCATGGATTTTTAACAACTTTTTGGATGCTTTTTATTGCAACTGAATGTAGGGTTATCAAGATCCCCCCCCCCCCCCCGGCAGGGCTCATATTCCTTTAAGCAAGAGGTGTAAGATAGACAGAAATTTGGTAAGTGAACACTTTTTCTGAAATGCAGGTGGAGTGATGATAAAAGCTTGAACTGCTGGATTTCTGCTTGCTGCACAGCCATTAAAGCAGGGATGGGCAACTTGTGGCCCTCCAGATGTTTTGGCCTACAACTCCCGTCATCCCTCACCATTGGCTATGCTGGCTAGGGCTGATAGGGGTTGTAGGCCAAAACATCTGGAGGGCATAAGTTGATGCTGGAGCCTTCACAGCTTGTTGTGTTGGGGGACTTCAACACCTGAGGCCACCTTGTCAGGAGTGGTTCAGGACTTGATGGCCTCCAGGGCAACTGTGCGTCTGTCCCAATTAGTATCTGACCCCACTCATTCAGGAGGGCATACTTTGGATCTGGTTTTCTGTGAAGGGTGGGATGATGGTTGGACTCGATGGTCTTATAGGCCCCTTCCAACCCTACTATTCTATGATTCTATGATGGTGAGGTGGGGGTGAAGGAACTTTTTATAGCTTCATTGTCATGGATCACTACCTGGTGGTGTTTAGACTTGCTGGAACTTGAGCCTCTGCAGGGGTGGGAGGACAATTAAGATGATCTGCCCCAGGAGACTGATGGATCCAGGTGACATTCTGATGGCTCTTGGAGATTTTCCCATCACCTCAGCAGGAGGTTCTAACATAAGAACATAAGGAGAGACTTGCTGGATCAGACCAAGGGTCCATCTAGTCCAGCATTCTGTTAACACAGTGGCCAACCAGCTGTCAACCAGGAACCCACAAGCAGGGCATGAGCGCAACAGTACCCTCCCACCCATGTCAAAGCTCTGGCTATTCTCTAGAATGGCAAAATCGCCCAGGCAGTTGACGTGATCAGTCCTGAGCATCCTCTCCCACAAAGTAGAGCCAAAGAAGCCCCCTGGTTTTCCAGGGCACTGCAGGCAATGAAACAAATGGGATGTCAACTAGAGTGATGTTGGTGGAAAACTCAGAACGAGTCCAATCAACCTCATTTGATAGCCTACTCCATGGCAATGAGGGCTGTGAAGAAATTGTACTTCACCACCACCATTGCATCTGCTCAGAGTTGCCTAGCGGAGCTTTTTCAGATGGTCAGAGACCTGTTGTGCTCTGGACAACAACAAGAAGAGGTGGACCACTCGATAGCCACTGTGACGAATTTGCGCAACACTTTGCAGATAAAATTGATGGTATCCATACCGACTTGGATGCCATAGTTGACACAGGTCTGGTGGATGTAACTTTGGCGCTTGCTTATCCAGTTACAATGGATATTTTTCAATATCTACAGCCTGGGATGTGGATAGGGTCCTTGGAAAGGTGAGGCAAGGGTCCAACACTTGTGTGTTGGACCCCTGCCCTTCCTGGGTTATAAAAGTAGCTGGGGGTGGGGGGACTGTCGGAGTGGGTAAGGGTAGTGGTGAATGCCTCTTTAGGAGCAAGGCATGCGTCTGTCTTGCCTAAAGGAGACAGTGGTATGAACTTCGTTTTTTTAAAAAAACGTCCCTGAACCCCACTGTATTAGATAATTTCTGGCCGGTCTCCAATATTCCGTTCTTGGGCAAGGTGCTGGAGCATGTGGTGGCTTCTCAGCTCCAGGGGTTCCTGGATTTATTTTATTTATTATTTTTATTTATTAAATTTATTAATTGCCCATCTGGCTGGCCACCCAGCCACTCTGGGCGATGTACAAAGCATACAACAAAACAGTCTAAAACAATAAAATTCTACAATAAAAACATTTTCTAAAATACCCTAACCCACCCCAAATGCCTGCCTGAACAACCATGTTTTTAATGCACAGCGGAAGCTCATTAAAGAGGGGGCATGGCGGCGTTCCCTAGGGAGGGAGTTCCACAGAGTGGGGGCCACCACAGAAAAGGCCCTCGTTCCCACCAGTCTAGCTGTCCTGGCTGATGGGACAGAGAGAAAGCCATCCGAGGATGATCTTGTTAAGCAGCCTGTCTGGTGTTGCTGGAGGTGCTCCTTAAGATTGGTTGGACCGGAACCATGTAGGGTGTTAAAGGTCAAAACCAACACCTTGAATTTGGCCCGGAAAACAACTGGTAACCAGTGCAACTCCTTCAGCACTGGAGTGATGTGATCTCTCCGGCAGCTACCTTTAATCAGGCGAGCCGCCGCGTTCTGTACCAGCTGCAGCTTCTGAACCGTCTTCGAGGGTAACCCCACGTAGAGCGCATTACAGTAGTCTAAACGAGAGGAGACCAGGGCATGTACTACCAATGGGAGCAGATGGTCAGGAAGGAAGGGGTGCAGCCCCCATATCAGATGGAGTTGATACAGTGCTGTCCAGCTCACAGCTGACACCTGACCTTCCTTGGACAGCTGGGAGTCCAAAATGACCCCCAGGCTGCAGACCTGGTCTTTCAAGGGTAGCCGTACCCTATTCAACACCAGGTCAACATCCCCCAGCCTCCCCTTGTCTCCCACCAAAAGTACCTCAGTCTTGTCAGGGTTCAGCTTCAGCTTATTCCTCCCCAGCCAGCCACTCACCTTCTCCAGACATTTGGACAGGGATTCTATGGCCAACCTTGGTGAAGATTTGAACGAGAGGTAGAGCTGCATGTCATCTGCATATTGATGACAATGCACCCCAAACCTCCTGATGATAGCCCCCAGCGGCTTCACATACATTTTAAATAGCATCGGGGAGAGGCTGGAACCCTGTGGCACCCCACAAGTGAGCGGCCACGGGTCTGAAACCTCCTCTCCCAGTGCTACCCTCTGGTACCTGCCAGAGAGGAAGGACCGCAATACAGTGTCTCCAATGCCCAACCCCTCCAGGCGGTCCAGGAGGATACAGTGGTCAACGGTATCAAAAGCTGCTGAGAGATGGAGGAGAAGAAGGAAGGGGCATTCACCCCTATCCAGAGCCCTCCTCATATCATCCACCAAGGCGACCAAGGCCGTTTCTGTCCCATGCCTAAGCCTGAAGCCCGACTGAAATGGGTCTAGATAATCGGCTTCTTCCAAGTGTGCCTTCAACTGCATCGCCACCACCCGCTCAATCACCTTGCCCAAAAATGGCAGATTCGAGACTAGGCGAAAACTGTTCAGAACTTGGGGATCCAAGGAGGGCTTCTTTAAGAGTGGTCTTATCACTGCCTCCTTGAGGTCTGATGGCATCACTCCCTCCTCAAGGGAGGCATTCACCACTGCCCTGATCCCCTCACCCAGCCTCTCTCTGAAGCCCACAATGAGCCAAGATGGACAAGGATCAAGTAAGCAGGTGGTCGGCCTTACAGATGAAAGCACCTTGTCCACTTCATCAGAAGGAAGAAGCTGGAACCGATCCCACAAAACCGGTTTGCCACAGGCCGCCTCCTGCTCACTAGCTGTATCCACAGCGCACGGAATAACACTCCTAATCCGATCAATTTTATCTGCAAAGTGCCTTGCCAAGGCCTCACAGGAGGCCTTAGAATGCTCCAGTGGTTCTGGAGCCACTGGACGACCAGGCTCCAGACCACGTGGAACAGCCACCTGGGACAGCTGATTATCTAGATTCATGTCAATCTGGCTTCAGGCATAAGCAGAATTTATACAGAAACACTGTGGATTCCCTGGTGCAAAGTTTGGCAGACCCCCGTTAAACTAAAATAAATTCTGTGTATGTGTGTGGAGAAGGCAAAGAGGCAAAGAGTAAGTACGGGCACAAGTAGGTGGAACAGGAGATCAGTGCTCAAAGGAATAAAACCTATGAAGGAGACAAAGGTCCTCATGGCTGATTGAAAATTAAAAGGTAAGCAAATTGGAAGTGTGAATTTAGGTTGCAATCCTATATGCTAATATACATGTACTGAAGACCCACTAAAGCAAATGACATGTGTAACAGTGGGCACATCTGCAGCTTTATGCGTTGACTAGACCAACTCATTTAGAGAAAAGGAGGCCTCCGTGATTTCTGAATTAGTGAGCTTATGGTCGTAGCCTTAGCAATGAAGATTATTTGTTTATAGCTGTGGTACAATGAGGCATGATGTGGGAGATCTGTGATCAGGTTTCTCAAGATTACCCCCCCCCCCAAAAAAACCCCAGGTAAGAGCAGCTGCCAGTCACGACAGGTGGGGAAATCAAATTAGAAATGCAGTGTTTGAGAAGGGGGTATTAACTGTTTTCCCCTGTGCTGGTTTTTTAAAAATTATTTAAAGCCCCCACTCCCAAACTTCTCTTTGCCTTACAGGGAAAAACCCTAAAAAGCACATGGGGGGATTTTAATTGACAGCAATCCCATGATTCCAATCTGGTATATGCCATAGCTGCTATTAGCTTAAAAAAATGTGGATGATCCTGATCGTAACATCTGATTACAAGAGAACAATCTGATTGCAACGGATTGCATTCATTGCTAAGTCTGTGATTGTAAGCTCACTAATTTAGATACCAGCGATGCTTCTGTTTCGTTAAACAAGGCGATCAACGTGTAAAGCTGTAAATGCGTCTATTGTTACATGTGATACGTGTTTCAGTGGGGTCTTCAGTGCATGCATATTTGCACATAGGATTATAGCCGACGTTCACTTTTTTAGTATGCTTAATTTTAATTTTCAGTCAGCCATGAGAACTTTCCTCTCCTCAGTCTTTTCATCCCCAGAGGTCTGTGAGAAATAAACTTGTTGCAGTACTGCTTTCACCTTTCCCTTGGGCATTTTATATTGTGTTTCAGAAAAACATGAACCACAGATTTTTTAATGTTTATTTTTAAATATGAAACTATATGGACAATATTATTGGTGCATTTCCTGAAATGTGTCCAGAATTCAAACCTGGAGGCTATGGAAGTGCTGGTGTGAAATTGGCCCTAGACAGTTAATAAATTCTGAACAGTAATGCATAAATCAGCAACGGGTATTTTTCAAACTACTTTTTTTTTTCAGGGGGTGCATGCACGAGAAAAAATGTCTTTAGAGAATTGTTTTATATCATTTCAGAGAATAGAGGAAAGAATCTAGCAATACCCAGTGCTGGTTAGCAGATTGTCATTTTTGGGTTTGATGTTCCTGGGTTTAATTGTCTTTCATGTGAACAATGGCAGGAACTCTCTAGCGTGCCATGTAAGCATGATAAAAGGGGGCTGTTCTTGCATAGCAATGCCTTTTTTTTATTATTAGCGTAAAAAATTAGCAAGCTGGAAGTCGTTAGAAGGAGTTCCACTGACATTAATTGTAATGCAGCCGGAATATGTTTGCAGACCAGTGCAGCAAGACAATAGCAGCAGGGGGAAAAAGCAGTATTAATAGCCTTTTACTTGTATCATTTTAGCAACCCCTTAATAAGGTGTCTGCTGTCAACTGGAATTTATTAAAATAAAAAAGACATGGTAATTGATGTATTGCAGTAAGTACGGATGAGGGCTCAACTTGATTAATGTACGAATTGGCTTTTTAAGGCATTTTAAAAAGCCTTCCTAACTGGTTCTTGAGAGATGGCACAAGCCCACTGTAAACTACCAAGCTGCAATTGGAAAACAGCCTGACAGCTGCTGATGTCTCCTGCGGTTTTGCTTCTTTTTCTTTCTCTCTTTCCTTTTTTTTTATCAGAGAAAGTGAAGTAATACAGTCCTTGTCAATAATTGCAGTGCTTAAAAATCTTATAAAGGGATTTCTATTCTTCCCTCCAGAGATAACTTTTCAAAGGTTAAATTAGTTTTACTTGTGTATGTTTCAAGCATCTGTGCTTCCAAGAAGATTCAAGTTTTATTTTAAATCAACTGCTAGTTTGCAAGTTGCATTGGATGAAGCACCCTGCAGTGTTCACAGAATACGCCCTACTGTTTCCAAAATAAGCCAGTATACTTTTAGGTAGAACTCTTTTCATGATATATAATGTCTGTCCCCATCCACATTTATGAAATCCAGTGGTGTCTGTTTGCCAACTAAACGGACACCTATGGCAGAACAGATTCCATTTCATTCCTGCAGCTTCTGTGCACCTCCAAAATCTGGCCTGGGTGGCTGAGGGACTCTCCAGAGCAGATTTAGTGGACACAGGGGAGGAAGGGGAAGTCCCATGTTATGAGCTGGAGTCTGCTAAGGCTTCCAATATTGGATGGAACCCAATGGTCACAAACCCTTTATCTAACTATGGAATATCCTAGTGAAACTGGATGTTCTTCTGTCATAAGATTTAAATGAGAATTTTGTATGAAGCTTCTTTAGGCACTGAAAAACTGAGCTTCAGAAGTACTGTCCGTTAGGAGACTATTGGCATTAGCAAAGGCAATTAGCTGAAGAAAAAAAAATTTCTCTGAGAACTAACATATGCTACTTAATGCTTTTTATGAGTGAACAAACAGTTGGGAAGTTGTCCAGAGTCGGGTCAAAAGTGACTTTTTTCTTCTTTCTGCACAAGGGGCTAGAACTAATATTAATAACGGACTAAAAATGGGAGTCCATTGACTAAAAATGGGCTTCTCAGTATGCTTGAGACCGTGTCTTTCTCACCTTGATACCTCAGCCACTGTCATCGCTCTGAGAGTTAGCCTATTTTGTAGATGTATCAGCAACATCAAACCTACATCTGTGCATATCTGGTACCCAGGTGTTTGAGCTTGTAGCTGCCAATCAGTCAGTGGGCAATATGCTAGAGAGAAGACATGCAGATGCTATTCAGAAAAGTGGTTCAATCACTTTGAATAAACTGTGTTGCTTCTTACTGTTACCATGGGATAGCGAGATAATTATTTGTACATTAAAGGAGGAGGTTTCTGTTCTGGCAACCCTATCCACAATTTTTGAGTGCTGCAGGACTTGGACTGAAGCCTGTTTAGACCTGTTCATGCAGGCATGTACATTGCTTGATTTCTTTACAGCTGATTAGTGCACACTTGGTGGCAGTCAGCTGAATGTGGACCTCATTGAAAGCATGGCTTTTTGAGGTGACCTGAAGAGATGTGAACATTCCATCTGTGATGCCATCTCTGTGGCGGCTTGTTCCGTTATTGTGGAATTTATTACTTAATGTTGTTGTCATGCATGTGTGAACTGTTCTTAGGACCAAAAGAGACAGTAAGCAAACTAGACTAGATATGCAAACTAGACATTGCAGTTAGCATGAATGTTTTTTTTTTTTTAATGTGAATAGCAGGTGTGGAAGCCTTGATCGACATGACCTTGATGGGGGAGAAGACTCTCTGCCTTCTGCTGTGTAGTGATTACCTCTCTCTCACACACCCCATGTCTGGTATTTGCATTGGAAAGAAAGCTTCCATTCACATGAATGGCAGCTTCCTTCCAATGCAAACTGTCAAGGGCTCCTTGGAGGGCTCTCTCAGTCTAATCCAGTAGCCAAGTCCAGACACAGACAAAGGGATTCTTTTCAAAGCTTTATTCCTCTTTTACAACTTAACAACTCTACCGTTAGCAACTAGATATGAGCAGCAGAGTACCTATGCCCTAAGTTGGAACAGTTGGTCTCCGTTTGAAAGGGAATCACTGGCAGACCCTGAACTTAAGGGCTAGGGAGAGTCCCTCCCCTTTTCCCTTGGATCCTCTGGGCGCAACTGTTGTTTGCGCACCAACCGGGCACTATGCCTCCTTTCCGCGCCCTCCATTTGGCGCCGCTCTCTGCGTCGGCGACGCACGTCCATCAAGTCTGCTTCCCACGCTCTGTCACTCCCAGGACTGCTATCTAAGCTAGGAATGCCGGTGGGAGGAATCTCCGTCAGCTGTTGGCCCTGGGAAAGAGGAGCGCGCTCCTCTCCCAGGAGCAACTGCTCTTGCTCAGAATCAGAACTACTCTGGGATTCTATGGGCTCAGTGTCCACCCTGACACAAACAAGCGCTTGGCCACCCAGTTTCAGGATTGGGAAAGCAGCAGAGGGCAAAGTGTTAACGCCCTCTAACTCTCCCACCAGTGCTCTGATTCAGATCTCCCCCCAATAGCTATTTACTTTTCTTTTAAATCGCACAATTGCTAATTGTGTGGATGGTGTCATCTTAGCTAAGCTAAGAGTTTGGCTCTTAGTCCTGTTGATTTCTACTTAAGCAAATGGCACCGCTGGCACTTCATTCCTAAACATATAAGCCATGTCCCTGTGGGGACTTTAGTAAGCATTCCCATCTCTAGGACCTTACAGTTGCTCTGCAAATTACCTTTAGCATGTGAATGCTGCTTTAAATAGCCTCCATGTGTGGTCTTCCCTATGGTATCTCATAACATATAGCACACTTATTGCTCTGATCTTCCACTCTCATCGTTGCGTGCGCGCACACACACAAAGACAGGGAACAATGAGCAGTCTTCTGAAAACTTCTAAAATATGAGGGGCTAACTACATGTTACAATACAATACATGGAACTGAATCCTGGTGCTTTAAAAAAAAAACTATATATGGAGGGGCAATTTTGAACAGAGAATGGGCAGAAAAGCGTGAAGTGCCATCTCACCCTGCTACTTTGCCTCTTAAAATTTTCTTCTCCTGAAGCTAGTTTTCTTTATATCCAGTTGCGCATTATCAATAACTAGCACCTCAGGCCTAGACTGTTTAGGGAACTTCTACCATGTTTGCTGCCGCCAGGAATATGTGGTGTTGGCATGGGGACGGCCATCATGTGATCAGTGCAAGTACACAGCAAATGTTACTGACCTCATATGGAGCACTGCCATGTAGGAACCGTTTGCTTCCACATGGGAGCTGTAATGTTTGAACGGGTCCTGGCAGATAAAAAACACAAACAGATCCATCTTGTCTTGTTCTGTTAATTTTACTATCTCAGAACTTCTCAGCTTGCATGTTAACCATGAGTGTTTGCCATTATTCTTACAAGCCTTTGCTTTCTTGTTCTTTCTTGAGTTGAACTTGCTATCAGGTCCTTCACATGTCCTTCAATTTAAGGTGGCTGTCTGGGATACAAGTAAATAGGCCCAGACTGCTTGTACATGTTTTTCCACTTGAATGTTCTTTTTATCAGTACGTCTTGTGTTGGTCTTTCCCTAATGTATTTAGCAAAGAAATGACACAGAAGGAAGAATTAACTTGCTGGTGTTCAGTATTAAATGGCATGTTCTCTCCAGTAGACAGTCAACCCTGACACTATGCTGTCCTTCAGGAGGTGTTACTTTGATGGACGACATCCTAGTGATACTCAACAAAGTAATAGCACCAGAGGTAATAACATATCTCTCTCATTCAGGTTTCTCTGATAAACTAGGAGAACCTGGACAGTTTGCAAGAGGATGAAGAAAACAGCCTGACCATTAATGTGAATTTTCTTTTGTATGTACACAATATTCAGTCTAGATAAATTAAAAACTCTTTTAAAATTATGAATAATATAGTAGCTATATTTATCTTGACTGCTGACCTATTTTATTTCAAAGGCAAGTGTGTATTTACAACACATCATAATTTCAGTTGAAATTGATTTGTCAAATATTGTTTGTTTACGAAATTGGATACAATGATATTGATAAGAAGATCTATAGATTTTGTTATTTATTTATTTAGTTACATATATTATTTAGCTGCTGTTCAAAAACATGGTCTTCCCAAGGCAGCTTACAATATATGACAATAACAGTCAGTATAAAATTATAAAAGCACCTTTAATGTAAACAATTTTAAAATAAGCCAGTTAAAATAAGATAAATTCCAAATATCCTGTTGTTGTTCAGTCGTTCAGTCGTGTCCGACTCTTCGTGACCCCATGGACCATAGCACGCCAGGCCTTCCTGTCCTGCGCTCTCTCCCGGAGTGTGCTCAAGTTCATATTCATTGCATCCGTGATGCTATCTAGCCATCTCATCCTCTGTCGTCCCCTTCTCCTTTTGCCTTCAGTCTTTCCCAGCATCAGGGTCTTTTCCAGAGAGTTTTCTCTTCGCATTAGGTGGCCAAAATATTTGCGCTTCAGCTTCAGTATCTGTCCTTCCAATGAGCACTCAGGGTTTATTTCCTCTAGGATTGACTGATTTGACCTCCTTGCAGTCCAGGGGACTCATAAGAGTCTTCTCCAGCACCACAGTTCGAAAGCATCAATTCTTCTGCGCTCAGCCTTCCTTATAGTCCAGCTCTCACAGCCATACGTTGCTACTAGGAAAACCATAGCTTTGATTAGACGGACCTTTGTTGGCAAGGTGATGTCTCTGCTTCTTACTATGCTGTCTAGGTTTGCCACAGCTTTCCTCCCAAGGAGCAAGCGTCTTTTAATTTCATGGCTACAGTCACCGTCTGCGGTGATCTTGGAGCCCAAGAAAGTAAAATCTGTCACTGCTTCCATTTCTTCCCCTTCTATATGCCAGGAAGTGATGGGGCCAGATGCCATGATCTTTGTTTTTTTAATGTTGAGTTTCAAACCAGCTTTTGCACTCTCCTCTTTCACCCTCAACAAGAGGCTCTTGAGATCCTCTTCGCTTTCTGCCATTAGGGTGGTATCGTCTGCATATCGGAGGTTGTTGATAATTCTCCCGGCAATCTTAATTCCGACCTGTGATTCATCCAACCCAGCGTTTCTCATGATGTACTCTGCATATAAGTTAAATAAGCAGGGTGACAATATGCAGCCTTGTCATACTCCTTTCCCAATTTTGAACCACTCGGTTGTTCCATGTCTGGTTCTTACTGTTGCTTCTTGACCCTCGTACAGGTTTCTCAGGAGACAGGTAAGGTGGTCTGGTACTCCCATCACTTTAAGAATTTGCCACAGTTTGTTGTGATCCACACAATCAAAGGCTTTAGCGTAGTCAATGAAGCAGAAATAGACGTTTTTCTGGAATTCTCTTGCTTTCTCCATGATCCAGCGAACATTGGCGATTTGATCTCTAGTTCCTCTGCGTCTTCGAAACCCAGCTTGTACTTCCGGTAGTTCTCGGTTCGCATACTGCTGAAGCCTAGCTTGTAGGATTTTGAGCATAACCTTGCTGGCATGTGAAATGAGTGCAATTGTGCGGTAGTTTGAACACTCTTTGGCGTTGCCCTTCTTTGGAATTGGAATGTAAACTGACCTTTTCCAGTCTTGTGGCCATTGTTGAGTGTTCCAAATTTGTTGGCATATTGAATGCAGCACTTTAACAGCATCATCTTTTAGGATTTTAAATAGCTCAGCTGGAATACTGTCATCTCCGCTAGCTTTGTTGTTACTAATGCTTCCTAAGGCCCACTTGACTTCACTCTCGAGGATGTCCGGCTCAAGTTCAGTGACCGCACTATCATGGCTATCAGGGACATTAAGATCTTTTCTGTATAGTTCTTCTGTGTATTCTTGCCACCTCTTCTTAATCTCATCTGCTTCTGTTAGGTCCCTGCCTTCTTTGTCCTTTATCATGCCCGTCTTTGCACAAAACGTTCCCTTGAGATCTCCAATTTTCTTGAAAAGATCTCTAGTCTTTCCCATTCTGTTGTTTTCCTCGATTTCTTTGCATTGTTCATTTAAGAAGGCCCTCTTGTCTCTCCTTGCTATTCTATGGAACTCTGCATTCAGTTGGATATATCTTCCCCTTTCTCCCTTGCTTTTCGCTTCCCTTCTTTCGTCAGCTACTTGTGAAGCCTCATCAGACAGCCACTTGGCTTTCTTGCATTTCTTTTTCTTTGGGATGGATTTCGTTGCTGCCTCCTGAACAATGTTTCGGACCTCCATCCATAGTTCCTTAGGCACTCTGTCTATCAGGTCTAATCCCTTAAATCTATTCCTCACCTCCACTGTATATTCATCAGGGATATGATTGAGGTCATACCGGAATGGTTTAGTGGTTTTCCCTACGTTCTTCAATTTAAGCTGAAATTTTGCAAGAAGCAGCTCATGATCTGAGCCACAGTCAGCTCCAGGTCTTGTTTTTACTGACTGTATGGAGTTTCTCCATCTTTGGCTGCAAAGGACATAATCAATCTGATTGTGATATTGACCATCTGGTGATGTCCATGTGTAGAGTCGCCTCTTGTGCTGTTGGAAAAGAGTGTTTGCTATGATCAGCGTGTTCTCTTGGCAAAACTCTATTAGCTTTTGTCCTGCTTCATTTTGTACACCAAGGCCATGCCTGCCTGTTATCCCGGTGATATCTTGACTTCCTACTTTAGCATTCCAATCCCCTATGATGAAGAAGACATCTTTTTTTGGTGTTAGTTCTAGAAGGTGTTGTAGGTCTTCATAGAACCGATCAACCTCAGCTTCTTCGGCATCAGTGGTTGGGGCATATACTTGAATTACTGTGATGTTGAATGGTTTGCCTTGGATTCGTACTGAGATCATTCTATCATTTTTAAGATTGTACCCCAGTACTGCTTTTCCCACCCTTTTGTTGACTATGAGTGCTACTCCATTTCTTCTAAGGGATTCTTGCCCACAGTAGTAGATATGATGGTCACCTGAATTAAATTCGCCCATGCCTGTCCATTTTAGTTCGCTGATTCCCAAGATATCAATGTTCAATCTTGCCATCTCATGTTTGACCACCTCTAGCTTACCTTGATTCATTGATCTTACATTCCAGGTTCCTAAACAATATTGTCCTTTACAGCATCGGATTTTCTTTTCACCAAATATCTAACAGCTGCTAATACCATAAATCATTTTGTTAAAAGCCGGAGAGAACAAATACGTTTTTAAAGCCCTTTTAAAAGCAGCACTAGATGGAGCCTGCCATATATATCTCAGGAGGGAATTTCATAGTGTAAGGGACACAACTGAGAAGGCCTTATCTCAAGTGTCCCTCTGCTGAGCTGTTTCTCATGTCATGGCAGCAATTCTTGGGTTGTTTAAACCAGGAATTGTGGGGATGAGTGGAGCATGTGAGTCATGCTTTGTTGTTTCCGCTTTTAATTAACAACCCAGGAATGCCCCATTCTTGGGTTGTTTCGTTGTGCGTGATCCTGGAAACTCTGGGTTCTTTATGGGTTACAGAGTTAACCTGACAACAAACCATGAACAATTGTTGGGTTGGCTTCTGTTCCTGGGTTGTTAATTACAAGCAGAAATGATGAGCACAAGGCTTGCACTCTCCGCTTGTCCCTTTAATTCCTGGGTTAAAGAGGAGCAAACTGGGTCACCATGTTTTAAAGCCATTTATCTCCAGTGGCAATTACATCTGGTCATAGATCCCACAAGGGGGGAAATAACAGTTTTAAAGTGTTTGGGGGGAGGGACCATGGTGGGGAAGGTTCAACTCCTGCCTGCCTGCCCATTCTGTGCTTCAAATATTTCCCTTCCACTAATTTATAGGGATTTGGCAATTAACTCAATCCTGCCCCTTTCCCATCTAGTTTGTTCCTTACTTTAGTCTTACATATATTTAAGAGTTTACTGCCATGTTACAATTATAAGAATGGGTTCTTATAATTCCATTGATTTGATCTATTTCTAAATATTTTCCCCTTTCTGTCCTAAAGACTCAGGTCAGGTCTTTTTTTAAACCATTAAAATAAACAATAAAATTGCATATGCTTTTAAATAATATTACAGCTAACAACTTAATCAATAGCCAAAACATTGCCGATGGAGTGGAGCCATTAGTCATTATCCCTCTTATGAAAAGAGCTCCTCCATCTCCTGAGATACAAAAACAGTCTTTAGTATGTCACAGTTATACAGTGAGCAGAGACTAGTTTAGCTGTGCTAGTGACTCCTCCATCGGTGGCAGCAGCTCCAGACTGCAAATACTGAGAATCAGAAATGTAAGGATGAGATACCAAGTATACCTGAAATCAGTTAAATGTACTTCTAAGTAATGTTCTAGCTATCTGAAAAAGAAATTGCACTAGTAATTGAAAATCTGCATTTATTGCCTGAAAATCAGATGGTTTGTATTACTCAAGACTAATCCTTAATAAACAGAAGAGTGTGTTCTGTTTGAACCTCCTTAGGTGGCCTAAAATTCAGCCAGAGTCAGAAGAAATAGCTTAGGAATCTTTGGCTGAACTGCATGACCAATGAGATAATCCAGTCCATGTCCTGTGTGGCAATATGTATACACAGCTCTGCATCCGGGCATAAAAGTATAGGAAGCTTCTTTTACACTGAGTCTCACTGTTGACCCATCTAGCTCAGTATTGTCTACACTCACTCATAGTAGTTCTCAGAGTGGAGTCTTTCCAAGTCCATCGTGGAGATGCCAGGCACTGAACTTTGGGCCTTTTGTATGCATGTGTGTCTCTTGTGGATTGGCAGAGGATGGGACTTTTGGTGGCTGGGGAACTGGATGTTGATCTGTCTGTCTTGATTTTCTACTTCTTCTGGTTTATCTTTGTTTCCCCCTGTGAATGATATCATTGAGGGCTTTGACAGGTTAAATTGGTGGTGGTGCTGTGGTGCCGCAATTCAAAGCATTTGTAGGAAAAGAAGATACAGTGGTATATACGAGTTAGATTGTCCAGGTGAGAGCTATTGGTGGCGATTCCTCCTACTCGTCCTTCTTCCAACCAAAGGCCCCATTATTATGATATCAGCAACCTAGTGGGTCTTAAAGGTCTACTACTTAATGCTATGTCAGAAAATGGGGAATCAGCAACCATCAAGAAGTTAATCCTGGATGAGTAAGCTGACTTGGCTGGATGGGCATGCTGACTTGGGCATATACAGGGTGGGTGGAGTCTGTCTCTCCCAATTATGTCTACCAGGTTTCTGAGTGATGCATCATGGGCAGGGAGGATAGGTCCCAGTGCTGGGGACTACTGCTTTGTCCCATGTTCATTAGTTTATTGGTGCCACAGGATTCCATCTTATGCCCCATGCTCTTCAACATCTACATGAAATCGCTTGGTAAAGTTGTGCGGAGATTTGGACTGATGTTTCACCAGTGTGCTGATGACAGCCATCTTGATCTTTCATTTTCATCTCATCTTAGGGAGGCCTTGAAACCCTGAAGCAGTGTCTGATAGCTGTAAATTCATGTGGATGAAGTAACTGAATCTTAATCCAGATAAGATAGAAATACTACACACGGGGATCAGCCGGTCTGGGGTTGGGAATACAACTTATGATTTGGATAGGGTTGTGCTGCACTCTCCCTGAAAGACTCAGGTTCACAATTTGGGAGTGCTTCTTGAGCCAGTGCTGCTTTTGTAATCATTACTAATCATTACTATACTATTGAAACAAAGTTCTGTGTCCCATTATTCGTTATCTTTCTCCTTTTTATACAGAGCAAATCATAACTTGCAAAAAACCTGTGTGTGTCTCTGTGTGTGTAAATGTAAAGAGAGGCACAATAGACTATTTCAGTGCCTAAGAGATTTGAACCTTTTGTTGCTTATTAGTGAGTTTTCTAAATAATCATTCCATATCAAATACTGTTTACAAAAGGATTGCTTTAGATAGCAACAGTGAAAATGTACTAAAAAGAAGTCTTTTGATCTTTTAGAAATAAAAGTGTTGCAGATAAATATGTAACAAGAATATTTTTGTTCATTTGCTATCAAATTTCATAACAAGTGGAATTGAGTACCACAAAAATGGTTTCATATCAGTATTTGACTGCATACTTTTAAATATTAATTACTTCTATGGCATTGTTATATAATACATTTCTTGTCTTCTCTCCTGTACACGTGACGAATTCCAGTTGATAAGCCAGGACTCTGGAGTCAGTTGTCTGGCTAGTTATTAAGATTGAGATAAGAACTATGAACGGTGAGGTACCATTGTACTGCCCTTATGGAACTGGGCCACCTAGGATTCCAAGTGTAAACAATGAATTAGTTCTACCTGGCTTATTTCAAATTTGAGGTATACACTGCAAATATTTGTGAAATATGATGATGGAAAGAGTACATGAAGGTTCTTTTTTTATATATAAATCCATGTAATGTAAAAAGTTTTTCAACATTGAATGCAATCCAGATCCACTAAAATCAGTCACTGTTTGCAATTGGCTTCAGTGTGACCAGTTCAGTTCTTTGACTTATTTGTTCGAAACCACATCCCATATAATAATTTATTTACTTTTGTGTGACACCTCAGCTTTGGAATTCCCTCTCAAAGGAGATGAGACTACCCCAACCCTGATAACATTTAGATGGGCAGTGAAAACATTCTTACTCGGCAAGGCTTTTAATATATAACTGAGGGTTTTAAATCTGCTCCTTTTGATTTTAAGACCTTAAGTTTTTTAACTTTTATTTGGTGTCTTGTTCAATTGTGTTCTATTTTCTTACCCCTTTGGGGGCCTTATTAGGGCTGAAAGTTGACATTAACATTCTTCTATAAATAACATTTAGAATCGAATCCCCAGAGTTAATTCTCTCTTCCTGCCTTAACCATGATGAAGGGATCTTTCAGCATTGTTGCTAACTGTTAACCTTAACCAGGTTCCTCATTTAACTAGGGTTTGAACCTTGTTAAGAATCCTGTTAAGCAAGGAAATAAGTTCATTTTAATTGTGGTTAATATAGGTGCTGATATATTTGTTAACTGTAATTAATATTTATTTATTATTTATTTTAAAGGGTTGCTTTTCTCCAGAGAGGAGATAGAATGGGCTGTGATAGGGTGTCCTGTGGCCTCCTGCCAATTTATTCACCATGGTTACAGGAGGCTCTTTCTTATATCTGCATCATTTCTTTGTGTGCAAGGAGCAACTTCCTCCTATAATTTGCATTTACGTGTATGTTTTCATAAGTCAGTATGCACTGCAGATGCAAATAACATATCTCTGGAAAGTGCATGAAGCTTTTCCACATGGTGCTTTTTGAGTATTTTATTACTCAAATTTATATACTGCTTTCCATAGACGTATCAAAGCGGTGAACATAAAGTACAGTGGCATCAAAATAACAATAAAATATAAAAATAAAACACACATTTAGCAGTACAGATTTAGTAGTAAAACCACACACTGTACTGTATGCTACAAACCATAGCTAGCTGGGTCACACTTCAGGGAAAGGCTGTATGAAGAGATGAGTTTTAAGAAGACATCCGAAGAGGTGGAAAACATTATCTAAAGTTGATGCAGTGAGTCAAATTAAGGCTGAACATGTTTGGTTGTTTTACATTCTTGGTTACCCTGCTGCTTAGATATCATAGGTGTTTTTCCCCTATGTGTTCAAGTATAAGTTTTGCCTATACCATGTGTTATAGATGTTCTCCTATGTCAGTAGAGGTGTTGGCAGCACCAATTACACAGCACGAGAAAGGTGAGCCTGATTTCCTGTGGTGTGTAACAAGCACCCAATAGCACACATTGATATATGCAGAATGTGTGTTCTATTTTGTGAGACAAGCTACCCATGCACAGTACCGATTGGCAACTGCCTGTAATGTCACCAAGTCACATCCTTCTCCCTCCATTCCATGAATTCTCCCATTCATACCTCAGAATTAAGGTAATTCTGCACCTTAAAAAGATGCTTTTTGAATTAATCTTAACTGAGTAAATGTACATGCAGTGCTTTTTTAAAAAATTGGTCATCTTTTCTGAAGCACGGTGGAGGGGCAGACTGATGCCTGGTTTACCATTATAATTAAGAGGTATGTATGTATTTTACAGCTGCGCTGACCCCATGGAAGAAAAAAAAAAGCAATTTTAAGGTTAGACGTGGTACTGTTTAGGATTCCTGTTCAGGGTTCCATCCAACTATTTCCTCCGAGTAGGGCATTTCATTCCCCTGATTGTTTTTTTCTTTTCCAACTGGCAGTCCACATTCCTTGGCTGCTGTGCATGCTCAGTGCTCATTGGGTTATATGTGTTTTCTGGAAGGGGCAGTTGCCCTCTTTGCTGTTGTTTTTTAAAGTTGTTTGTACTCCTGCAAACCTTGGGGTTTCCCCAAGCATGCTGATGCCACCCTCTTGCTTTTCAATGGCCCCCTTTTGGCTACAGTCTTGTGAGCACTCACCACCTGAGTTTGCTGTTAGAAGGACTGATGTTTGTCCCCAGACTTAGAATACATCCTGAGTCTGTTTGTGATTCTGGCTGCATTTTACATCTCTCTCTCTCTCTCTCTCTCTCCCCCCCTCCCTGGCAAATATATCCATTGCCAAATTACACCCCATTTCCAGAACAGCAAAGTTTAACCGTTTGTAAGATCACTTGAATTGTGATGAAAAGGTGTAATTTAGCAAGCATAGAATTGCAACATGCTGTGCAGTGTAATGCTCTGAGAAGAAATTATTTTTTGTTAATGGATTTAAAACTAGATACATGGAAATGGTTGTATATAATGCATACACTGCTAAACAGCCAAGTAGTCCTTGGGGTTTTCTTGTTAATTATCTGTATGTAAATCATTTCAATCAGAGCAGTCTAATGAGTCAAAAACTACTAGGAAATGGGAACATAGATTTGTAATATCTGTCAGGCTTTGTTCTATACTGTGATGCTGTTTCCTACAATGTCCCTATTTAGAAGCTATTAATGTATTCCTGTAAAACAACCGAATATAAGAGAATATGATATACAGTACATTCTGGCTTACACACATATGCACAACTTTTGTCCTCGAGGCTACATGGTACTGGCTTCCTGTTCCCTATTTGTTCCTCCTGGGGGGCCATTAGTATAGCCCTGGACCATGTGTGTTAGTATGGCATAGGGCTGTATGATCATCTTCATCATTATCATTTATTATCAACTGCTGATTCTGAAAAAGGTACCTGGTTGGAATAGGATTCAAGTATATTGGTCCATGTGTACTTGCCCTAAGTCTAAGTAACAGGCTGGTATTATGTTTAGATTTTGTTTACTATTAGTTTCTTTAAAAGTTTGGGGTACAATTAGCCTGAATCCTTGAACTCAAAACAGGAGAGAGAATAGAATAAGTAATATCTTTCTGCCAATACTGCACCGCGTGAATTTTCATTCTCTTGTACTTCTCCCTGCCTATCATCACCTCACTGGGCTGACCCGTCCGCTGTCCCGTCCCGACCCGTCCCTTCCCTCCTGTTCCCCTTTCAGGTCTTCATATCAGCATTTTGTTCTCCTGTGATGCAAATGTGTGCAGATTTTTAATTGTTGAGAGACATCTAGTCAAAAGATGTGATTCCCCTAAGCCAATCACACTGTGCTGAATATTCAACCATATGTGTTGAATTCGCTACATATTTTAAAACACTAACTTGCTACACAGTCTTCTAGTGTAAAATATCAAGGTAGTTAGCATTCTTGCTGTTTTGACATGATTAAGACCTTTACTTGAATCAACCTCAGTAAAAACTGGAGACTAATTGAGGCAACCCTGATTCTTGCTCTCTAGAGAAACAAAATACTGCAAATGGTATCTAGTGTATGCATAAACAAGTATACACAGTAAAGGAAGAAATGGTAGAAAGTTTCTCCTGCACTCTCTTGTGATTTCTTTTTAGGTGATTTTTTTTTTTGCTTCAAGGAATCTTAATAGCTGTATAGTACAATAATAAACATGTAAGTAGAACACCCTCAAACAACGTGAATGATAAAATTAGGATAGCATTCAGGTTCTGTAATTAAAGTTACACAGATAAAAGAGTAACTCTTTTGTACTTTCTCAGATTTAGTTTGGAGGGACAGATTGGGGGGGAGATGACGATGACAAAAGAGAAATACAGCAAAAGATACCCTTATTTCCAATGTATTCAGTTCACCATCAGTAGAAATGGCATTAATTCAGGTACCCAATTACTGTAATGTGGTTCAGAGCACCTCAATAGGTGTTTCAATCTCAAGCCAGGACTAACATTTGTAATCCTTTAAATGCACTTAAGAAATTGATGTTACAGCCCCACAATCTGTTAGGGGCCTTGCTTCCTGGCTGATTGCAAAGTATCCCACCATTAATTGGATCATCAGAATGTGATCCGCGTCCTGGTCCTCAGATTATGTAAGACTGACTTTGCTCTGACGCGATGAACCAGAGACTTCTTTTGCTGGATATTTTGACCCTTAATGTAGATAAGTGGTATTTTTCATCAATCTTAGCTTGCATTAAAAAAAGGGAAATGTCAATTCAATGTGGGGCATTTAACTTAATTCAACATCTTTTAATTTAATACCTTAGAAAAGTTAGTCTGTATCCGACCTGCCTTACACTTTTGCTGATGGAATATTTTGTAAAACACTGCTGAAAATACATTGTCTTCCTATAATAAAATCAAGTTCCGAAAATCTCTGCACTCTCAGGATGTGTGAGGGGAGATGAGGGCTCAAAATGTGCAGTAATTATAATGGAGTTACTTTTGCTTTTGCAGACTTAATTCCTGAATGGTTTATATCTTTGTCTGAAGGAAGTAATTTCTATAGTTAAATTTCATTTGCCCTTGTTCTTTGCTCTGCTTTCATTTTGGGCTCAGTATTTCTTGGCAAGCTATTGATGAAGGCTAACATGATTTTCTGATTGTGAGACAGTACTTTATCATTACTCAGGAGACAAACTGTTTTGTTCTTGCTCTGTTGCAGAATTTCTGAGCAAACTTTATTGAATTTTAGTTTTTCCTGGATTGCGCCTGTAAATGAATAGTCATTGCTAAAGCTGCAATCCTATGCGGACTTATTTGGAAGGAAGCCCCACTGAACATTTCTGAGTAAACATGTATACTTGCAGAAGGGCTGCATGTTATGTTGAAAGTAATAGAATGAGATAGTTGTGATTCATTTAAGGTCCATTAATGTCAGTGGATATAGTGGATACTCCCTACTGATTTTGGTAGATTGTGTGTTCTGCTGGTAAAAAGAAAATATATATTGTGTCATCATTTCAGCAGTTATTTGCTTAATATTTTAGGACAGATTATAAGCACTGAAGAGTAAGGACCTCTTGTATCTCTGCAATATTTAATGTAAATAATCCATAATAATATTTAGAACACCAGTGACTTTTTAATGATATTCAATACATAAATGTCCTATGAATTATAAATGCATCAGAAATTTGCATCTCCATTTCCCACCCATGCATATTGCAAATCTGTAAAGAGGCTAATTTAGGAAAAGGAAGGAAACTGGGAGAGGCATCATACATGGTTCTCCCTGCCTCCATTTTATATTTACAACAACCCTGTGAGATAGGTTATAGAGAGATAGTGATGGCTCCAAGGTCACTTTCTGAGCTTCATGGCTAAGTGCAGATTTGAACTGGGTCTCCCGAGTCCTAGTCCAACACTCTAGCCAGTACACCATACTGGATCTTCCCCACTACTACTTTTGGTCCATCCTTACCTCTGCTGCTGGCTCTTGGAAATGGAGAGAAAGAGAATAGGAATTCTATATGGTTTTATTCCTTTTTCTTCCTATAGAACAAATCAATGGCTTGTGATAAATTTTGAAGTGCAGGAACTCATCATGATGGTCCCTATAGCTATTCTCCCAAAGAGAGTAAAAAAGTGCAGACAGCTGCATTGATCCATATCAATAAACTGGTTCGAGCAGTTTTCATCTCCACCAAGAGGAGGTCTTTTGTAAAGCTAATGGATCTTAACTGCCCATTCAAGTCCAAGCCAATGAAAACTATTTTGCATTACACAGGGAACAATATATTGTTGCTGGGAAAATTAATTTCCCTCAGCTACTGTGAGGATTGCAGCTAAGCTCAGAAGGAACAGAGAAGTCTCTGGGGGTGGGGTGGGGGAGCAGATGACATCAGCATCCTGGTAATTAAAAAAAAAAAAAGCGCCTGTGCTGCATCCCTGTGAGCCCTAGCTCCAGTACTCCACTGGAACAAATGCCACACCAAACTGTGAAAGCTACAAAGCTTTTGTCTGGGCTGACCAAACTCTGGCAAGAATTACTTTTTGGCGAAAATTGCTACTCAAGAGGGATATCAGACACTGCTTTAACTTTAAATATTTATATAAACCCCATTAAGCTAAATTTTGACCTAATGTAATATGATGCACTTGTTTGACTTTGTTCTGTCTCTGAAATGAAGTGGAAGGCATTGACCTTATAAGGAGTTAGTGAAGAAGTCAAATAGATCTGGCCATCAAATGTCATATAGATAAATCTTTCGACTAGACTGAGACAGAAGATAAACCTTTTGATTGGACTAAGGAATACTCATAGCTTCTGTCCATTATTTCTTCTTCACGTATTTGACAAAAGCATTTACCACTAAGCAGGTCTTGTAAGTGTTAATTCACCGTATGTTGTTGGTTATTATTTTTTTTGTGGGGCATATTATTTTAAGCACAAGCTTGTATGGCCTCCTGCACACTGTTGGACTGTAATACCAGACTGGACAAGCTGTTTAATTGGAGTCTTGGGTGGCACTGCTTTGCTATTGCATCCCCAGGTGGATGGGCTGGTTTATGTGTATTGTTTTAAGAACACTACAAGGTTGGAAAATAAAGCTGAGTTTATACTGAGGCGGATATATTGGCTCCCATACTTTGAAGACAAATGGAATCTCATCCATCGTGCATTTGCCAGTATACTAGTGCTGTGTTTCAGAGTGCTTTGGGTTAGGATTTCAGTTTGCCCTTCATTCTTAATGGGGTCCCTTGGTGGCGAATGCCATCCAAGCACAGGATGGATGAGATGCCCTAAGGACCTGTGTCAGGCTTACCTTTTAAGTAGGGCCTTGCTGAACTGTGAACTGAGGTTTCCTTGAACTGCTGCATGAGGATATGAAATTGACTTACAGGCAGGAGAAAAAGAAGCAAGCCAGCAATATGGTATACAATAGCATGTATCATTTAGAGCAGTATTCAGTGGCAGTTTGAAATTATTTTCCTTGCAGTGGTGTCTTAATTTTTCCTGAAAGTCTTCTTTCCTTTGTTCTGTCTCCAAGAGGAACAGATAGAGAAAAATGGTTGGTATGCCAGTTCTGGTGAGTGTCAGAGGTGAGCATACAGCTGAATTAATTTAAGCCTTCTAATGACTAACAAGTTCCCTCATTGTCAGGAAATGGCTCCTGAATCTGAAAATTAATAATGTCATGTCACAGCTAATCTTTTATAATATTATTGTATGATCAATATATTTTGATAGTATAATCAATACTGGATAGATTACTATAAATTCCTTTATGTGAGGCTGCCCCAGAAGACTGTTTGGGACCTCCAATAGCACACCTACTTTTGTGATTCAGCAGCACAACAAAGTTGTTCTTACCATCAGTTGCCAGTGTATGTCTGGGGATGATTCAAGGTACTAGGGATGAGCTATAAAGCTCTGCTTGGTTTAGGTCCTTAGTAGTGTACTTGAAGTACTAGGTACTTAATACCTTTTCCCCATGAAACCTCTGAGATTTCCAGATAGAACCCTCCTCTATTTCCCCCCTCTTTGGAAGGTAGATTCAACTAGGTCTTGGGGGGAGTAATCCTCTGTGATAGCACCCTTTTAATAGTATTCTCTGTCAAAGGAGCCTTGGCCCATAGTATTAAATTCAATAATTATCCCATATATTGTGGTTGGTTATCTACTTGAGGACTGGTAAAGGATTTAATAATTTGATATTGGTTCTCTGTTGTGTTGTTTTAGTTTGGATGTGCTATTATTGTCCAACTATTTGATATCTAGCATCAACATTTGATATCTAAAGATTTTGCAATAATAATTTCATTCATTTAACAATCCAAACAATCAAATATTTGATTTTGGGGACATGTTTTGACATTAGAATCCAAATTATGGACTTTGAAAATATAGCATATTTTGTGATTTTTGCAAAATTTCATTTCAGCTCCGTGCCAGATATTCTTCCTTTAAAAAAAATTTAATGTCACTTTCATAGTTGTAGTAATCTCTGTGTGTCGCTGAACAAACATTTGTGCAATACTGGAGTGGCTTACAGAGTTCAGCACTCTTGTTCATGTAGGCAGATGAGAGTCAATAATGAACTACTTCAGAATGATGAAAAGGATCTGAGGAGTTTCTTGTTGGTGCTTTTTCTCTCTCAGGCCGTTTCTTTCATACATTTCTGTGTGGAGAATATAGCTGAGTTAAGGACTGAGTAACCTGTTTCCTCCCTATTTCATTTATTTTTTACTCCTTTCATTTATAACCTTTCACCTTTGTTTAGTTTCACATCACTCTACCATCACAAGACCATAGCTGATAAAAAGAGGGTTATTTTCACAGAACCTGCATGTCATGAAAAAAGTAAACAGGTTAACCCAAGATATGGGATATAGTACTAGCTCGACCCATTACCATTTCTTTACTTTCTAAAGGTCTTTTAATGTTTTAACCACCCTAAATCTACTGCCCCTATTAAAAAGCTGCATTTTAAATGGCTATCAAAGCTTGCTGACCTTGCAACCTTCTTTGTAAGGCGTGTGTGGACCCACAGCTATTAAACAAAATTAATTTCAGCACTTTTAAATTGTTAATCTTAGCAAAAGACAACTTGCTTCCTCTCCAGTGAACCCACAGGTCATCATTCTGTGTGCTGGAAGCCATCACCAGGGTTCATGGCTCATGAACATCCTTGCTCTGAATGTATTCTCCCAAATGCGTTTCAAAATTTAATTCCCTTGCCCTCCACCTCCTACTACCCTCATCAGTTCTTTGAGGACTGGCAGCTTGATGAGCTCTATGGGCCCACTGGACTAGCCCTGCTACTGTTTCTTCAGATTAAGGCCATACTGTCCTAAGTGCCTTCCCTTTATAAGGGCAGGCATCAGGCAGCAGGATATTCATTCATGCAGTGTGACAAATATAATATTCTCTGTTTTCATTGGCAAAGGTGTTCCTCTTGTAAAGTATGTGATTAACCAACTATTTTGTATGCCTTTCGAATGTATATTGTTTACTTGGACGTAGAACTTTTCCCTATCATTATTCTCACACTTCCACCATTTCAAATGATTTATTTATGCTGGTATCTGTTTTTATCTGAGATCATCATTCTCAGGTGTTCTTGCTCTTTCCATTGCCATTGTCTCTGCCATTCAGACTAATTTCAGCCATCCGCTGGCTCTCATTTTGGGATAATAGCTTCTCCCTTTTGCTGTTGTCTTGTCATGTTTGATTCGCCAGCACAAGGACTTTAAATTAGCCAAATGTTTGCATGCTGGGCTTACTTTGCTGCTGCTACCAGTTGTAGATCCACCAAACCACTTGATGCAGAAATTGATGATTGCTTGGAATGAGTAAGACATTGTTGGAAGCTCAAATATTTTGGCCACCTAATGCAAAGAGAAAAGTCACTGGAAAAGACCCTGATGCTGGGAAAGATTGAAGGCAAAAGGAGAAGGGGATGGCAGAGGATGGCTAGATAGCATCACCGATGCAATGAATATGAACTTGAGCACACTCCGGGAGAGAGCAGAGGACAGGAAGGCCTGGCGTGCTATGGTCCACGGGGTGACGAAGAGTCGGACACGACTTAACACCTGAACAACAACCAGGAAGATTAATTCATGCCAAGCCTCTTTAAACAACATAAGAGGGAAGGGGGGGAGAGATTTCCTTCATTTTCCTGCTGCCTAGCTGTTGGCTGTATTGTCCTTCTACCAGGTTCCTGCTGAGTGATTACAGTTTTGCTAGGCCAGGAGCTTCCTCTGATTTCAGAAAGAAACAGAAAAGGAAAAATATCTACAAAAGATGCGCAGTCTGCACTTAAACTCAGTGCGTTATCGCTTTTGGTTTTTAACCCATCGGTGAAAAGCACACATTAATTTCATTCTTGGTTTTTATTCCTGTCACACTGAAACTTGCTCAGTGGTGATTCTTAACTACTAAAGAGCCACCTTCTGTAGCCTATGGCCATTTGTGGTGATGTTTCTGTAGCTTACCACTATTTGTGATGTTTCCAAAACATGTTCTCAAGTTGTAACAAATAATAATGGAGCAAAGGGATTAGTAAAACAAAAAGATTGTCTTCCAAAATTTTAAACAATGTGTGAAGGATAAATAGAGAATTTCAGGCATGTTTCTTCCAAACACATTGGAAAGCTTTCAATGTGCTTTCAGACCCTGGAGGGGCTATATAAGCTGGCTGGCCTGGGAGAGCCAGGGCCTGTAGGAGAAGCCACCACCACCGGGGAAGAGGCGTGCCTGCTGCTGCTGGGCCTGCTGCTGCTGCCGCCGCCACCAGCACCACCAACACCAGGCCTTCCCCGCAGACTTCTGCCTGGCAGACCGCCAGTCCCTACAGGACCAGGCCCCCAGGTACCGAGCCAGCTGTGCTGCTTCCACCTGCCCCTCCCTGGAGGGGCTACATAAGTTAGCTGGCTGAGGAGGCCTGGGAGAGCCAGAGCCTGCAGGAGAAGCCACCACCACCACCACCGGGGAAGAGGTGTGCCTGCTACTGCTGGGCCTGCTGCCGCTGCTGCCACTTCCACCACCACCACCAGGCCTTCCCCATGGACTTCTGCCTGGCATTATTTTTAAAGGGATTTTTTAGTTGTTGTTGTTTAATTTCTAGGGGATTCTGTTGTGTTTTTAGGGGTGGGTAGCCTGCCTGATAGGCGGGAGTGAGGGGGCATGTGTCCATCTTATGGAGGCAGTGGGGGGAGTGTTGGGGGCCAGAACATACCGAGGCTGGGTGGCAGGCGCTGGTGGAGCGTTAGGGGCAGGCCATGCCAGGTAAGGGGAACAAGGGAAAGATGTGTAGTATCTGTCCCCTGCTCCAGGCCTGTCCAGAGCCAAAGGATGGCTGGGG
Organism: Heloderma suspectum; assembly: GCF_057233095.1. NCBI lineage: Eukaryota > Metazoa > Chordata > Lepidosauria > Squamata > Helodermatidae > Heloderma > Heloderma suspectum. The sequence continues at coordinate 398,779,457 of NC_139458.1, forward strand.
GAGGCGTGACCCCATCTTCTGGCCTTTGTTTGCTGCTCTGCAATGCCAGGTCTGTTACCCAGAAAACCTCCCTCATCCATGACATGATCCTGGACAAGGGTGCAGACCTGGCATGTATTACGGAGACCTGGCTGGCCGAGGCTGCTGCTCCAACCCTTGCAGCCATGTGTCCAGCCGGATTTTTGTATGCACAGCAGCCAAGGGCTGGGGATCGGGGAGGGGGAGTGGCTGTTATCTACCGAGAGCCCTTAGTCTTCACCAGACCCCCTCTCCGGGAAACCAAGGTTGCTGAGTGCATGTACTGGAGGTTGGGCCCGAAGGGCAGTCTGGGGATTCTGCTCGTGGACCGTCCACCCCGCTGCACGACTGACTCCCTGGCCGAGGAGCTTGAGGTGGTCTCTGATGTGTGCGTGCAGTCCCCTAACTTAGTGGCGTTGGGGGACTTCAATGTACATTCGGAGGCCATCCTCACAGGAGCACCTCGGGACTTCATGGAAGTCTTCATGGCTTCCTGGGAGCTGCACCATATTCTAACTGGGCCCACCCATATAGCTGATCATGCACTAGACCTTGTGTTTGTTTCTGGAGAAGCAGGGAGTGATCTGGAAGTCAGGGGTATATCCACCCCCCCCCCTTGTCATGGTCAGATCACTATCTGGTGATGTTAGACTTCTTGGTTCCACAACCCCTCCGCAGGGGTGGAGGACCCATTAAAATGGTCCGCCCTAGGCGTCTTATGGATCCAAATGGATTCCTGAACACGCTTGGGGATTCTCTGGAGCACGCCAGTGGCCGAGACCCTGATGGGTGGCTGGAATGCCGCAATCACTGGGGCATTAGATCAGGTGGCTCCGAAACTGGTTCAATCCACGGTTACGAGCCCTGAAGCAGGAGGTGAGATGGCTAGAGCGCCAGTGGCGGACGTCTCGCTCCAAAGAAAATCAGACACGGGCTAGAGCTGTATCTTCAGCCTATCACGTGGCGGTGAAGGCAGCAAAAAAGGAATATTATGCTGCCTCTATCGCGTCTGCAGAGTGCTGTCCCAGGAGCTGTTCCAAGTGGTCCGGAACCACTGGAGCATTCTAAGGCCTCCTTTGAGGCCTTGGCAAGGCACTTTGCAGATAAAATTGATCAGATTAGGTGTGTTACTCTGCACGCTGTGGATACAGTTAGTGAGCAAGAGGCAGCCTGTGGCAAACCGATTTTGTGGGATCGGTTCCAGCTTCTTCCTCCTGATGAAGTGGACAAGGTGCTTTCATCTGTAAGGCCGACCACCTGCTTACTTGATCCTTGCCCATCTTGGCTCATTATGGGCTGCAGAAAGAGACTGGGTGAGGGGATCAGGGCGGTGGTGAATGCCTCCCTTGAGGAAGGAGTGATGCCATCAGCCCTCAAGGAGACAGTGATAAGACCGCTGTTAAAGAAGCCCTCCTTGGATCCTCAAGTTCTGAACAATTTTCGCCCAGTCTCAAATCTGCCATTTTGGGGCAAGGTGATTGAGCGGGTGGTGGCGATGCAGTTGAAGGCACACTTGGAAGAAGCCGATTATCTAGACCCATTTCAGTCGAGCTTCAGGCTTGGGCATGGGACGGAAACGGCCTTGGTGGATGATATGAGGAGGGCTCTAGATAGGGGTGAATGCTCCTTCCTTGTTCTCCTTGACCTCTCAGCGGCTTTTGATACTGCTGACCACGGTATCCTCCTGGACCGCCTGGAGGGGTTGGGCATTGGAGACACCGTATTGCGGTGGTTCCGGTCCTTCCTCTCCGGCAGGTACCAGAGGGTAGCACTGGGAGAGGAGGTTTCGGACCCGTGGCCACAGGGTGGGGTGCCACAGGGTTCCATCCTCTCCCCCATGCTATTTAACATCTGTGTGAAGCCGCTGGGGGCTATCAGGAGGTTTGGGGTGCGGTGTCATCAATATGTGGATGACACGCAGCTCTACCTCTCGTTCAAATCTTCACCAAGGTTGGCCGTAGAATCCTTATCCAAATGTCTGGAGACGGTGAGTGGCTGGCTGGGGAGGAATAAGCTGAAGCTGAACCCTGACAAGACTGAGGTACTTTTGGTGGGAGACAAGAGGAGGCTGGAGGATGCTGACCTGGTGTTGAATGGGGTACGGCTACCCTTGAAAGACCAGGTCCGCAGCCTGGGGGTCATTTTGGACTCCCAGCTGTCCATGAAGGCGCAGGTGTCAGCTGTGAGCTGGACAGCGCTGTATCAACTCCATCTGATACGGCGGCTGCACCCCTTCCTTCCCGACCATCTGCTTCCATTGGTAGTACATGCCCTGGTCTCCTCTTGTTTAGACTACTGTAATGCGCTCTATGTGGGGTTACCCTTGAAGACAGTTTGGAAGCTGCAGCTGGTACAGAACGCGGCAGGTCCCCTGATTAAAGGCAGCCGCCGGCGAGATCACATCACTCCAGTGCTGAAGGAGTTGCACTGGTTACCAGTTGTTTTCCGGGCCAAATTCAAGGTGTTGGTTTTGACCTTTAAAACCCTATATGGTTCTGGCCCAGCCTATCTTAAGGAGCGCCTCCAGCAACACCAGACAGGCCACTTAACAAGATTAGCCTCGGATGGCCTTCTGTCTGTCCCGTCATCCAGGACAGTTAGACTGGTGGGAATGAGGAAGAGGGCCTTTTCTGTGGTGGCCCCCACTCTGTGGAACTCCCTCCCTAGGGAACTCCGTCATGCCCCCTCTTTAATGAGCTTCTGCCGTGCATTAAAAACGTGGTTGTTCAGGCAGGCATTTGTGGTTGGTTAGGGTATTTTAGAAAATGTTTTTACTGTAGAATTTTATTGTTTTAAACTGTTTTATTATACATTGTACATCGCCCAGAGTGGCTGGGTGACCAGCCAGATGGGCGATTAAAAAATTTAATAGATAAAATTAAAATAAATAAAGCTTTGTGATTTAGCACTAGATATCTGCAAATGTGACAGAAACATATATGAGAAAGGTTAATATAATTCATGTTCAGCGTGTCTACAGAAGAATAACCAGGATGATGATGAGTCTGGAAACCAAGTCCTATGAAGAATGGTTGAAAGAGCTGGATATGTTTAGCCTGGAGAAGAGAAGAATAAGGAGAGACATGATAGCAGTCCTCAAATATCTAAAAGGCTGCCATGCAGAAGATTGAGCAGACTTGTTCTCCAGAGGGCAGGACTAGAACCAACAGATGCAATTGCAGGGAATCGGATTTCATTTAAACATTACGAGACACTTCCTAATAGTAAGAGCTGTTCAATGGTGAGACAGATTACCTTGGGGGATTGTGGATTCTCCTTTGTTGGATATATTTAAGCAGAGGCTGGATGGCCATCAGGCATGTACCCTGCTCTAGCTGTACCCTGCAGTGTAGAGCCTTCAAAGCCCCTTTCAACTCTTATGATTCTATAACTGAAACTTTCATAGAAGTACAATTACATGGAAACTCTTCCTTAATGTTCACTGCCCTTCTTCAGTTTATTAGTTTTAATTTAGACCATCATGACTGCAATTCTGTGCATATAGAAATTCATCTGAATTCAGTAGGGCTTGATTCTAAGTAAATTTGCTAAAGGTTTGGCCTGTAAAAGAATAACTTCCATAAACAGTGTTCCACCTTCTTATTGGCAGGTATTCCACACAAGGTGAGCAAGAGTCCAATCTATGTGATTTATAATAGCAAAGGAAAATTTAGGAGAATTGGCACAGTGGCAATAGCCTATGCCTAATGCTTTTGAAAGTAGTAGCCTAATCTCTGTGGTTGGGCTCTCCAGCAGAGTTTCATTTGTTTTGATGAAACACAAGGTGGATCAATCTGCAAATGTATCCAGTTTATGCTCTACATACAAATGAAGCACCAAATTAGTTTTCCACTGCTCAATCACAGATGTAAGACACTTCATGGAATCATCATGCCTTGGCTGCTTGAGGAGACATTTCAAACAAACAGAAACATAGCATATGGTGTCGTCCTTCTTTCAGAGTGCTGATGGAAAATATGGCCACCTGCTCCTGTCCCATGTTAAACCTGCTTCAACGAGGAAAGTTAGCATGTCCGAAAGCAGGATAGACTAAAGTCCTTCTCCCTGATTTGCTAATTTACCATATTCAGGTAAGTCCCAGGTCATAGTCTGAAGGCACAGGAGGCAGCCACCTTGTTGAAGCTAAGCAGGTCTGGGTCTGGTCAGTGCTTGGAGGGAAGACCACCTGGGAACCACATGTGGACACCTTGAGTTCCACAGTGGAAGAAAGGTGGGGTATAAATGTAATGAATAAATAAAAATAAATTAACTGGTTCAAGCCAATTTTTTATCTGTCATTTGAAGTGGTACAGTCCAAGAAGGACCGCATCACATGCTATTTTAGCATGTTACAATTGGCTCTTAGGCTGCAATCCTATACACACTTAACTCAGAACAGGTCCCATTGAAGTCAGTTGGACTTACTTCTGAGTAGAATTGCACTGGTAGTTGCCCAAAACAAGTATGAGGAGAGACAGGATCATCCTGTTGCTAGAGAGTGAGACCAAGAGGTAAGAAAATATGCATAGCCTGCATATGAATTCTTGAATTATCAGTGTGTCACAACCACTATGAATTATGTTTGGAAACTAACTGGGAGCCAGTGGAGGTGAAAAAGACCAACATAGTATATTCACAGCATCTGGTCCCAGTTAAAATGCTTGCTGCCCTTCTGTACCAACTGAATTTTCCAATCCTCAAAAGCAGCCCTGTGTACAGTGCATTGCAATAATCCCCAAAGAGTGGTTACCATAGCATGGATCATTGAAGCCAGGTTATCTACATCCAGATAGAGTTGTAGCTGGAATACCAACTGGAATACCAGCTGATGGTAAAAAGCACTCCTTCCTGCAGACGTGACCGTTGCCTCTACTGCTAGTGATGGATTGAAGAGGACCTCCAAACCACGAACCTGATCCTTTAAGGGGACTGCATCCCTTTCCAGAACACTTTGAGCACCATTTATCTGGATAGAGGAAACACCCACTAATAGTGCCTCTGTCCTATCTGGATCAAGCCGGATTTTTTGGCCAATCCATTTGTATCAAGGTGTTAGTCTGTTATGAAAATGGAACCCAGTGGGTGGCAAAATTCTTAGCTAGGAGTATTTTTCTCTCTCTTTTTGAAATAAAATCAGAAAATTCCTGGTAGTAATAAAAAACCTAATAAGCATCCAATGCCTATTATTAAACAGTTGTAATATGTTCACATTTTGAGTGCAGCTTAGGTAATTCATTTCATTTTTCCATTTCCTTAATTTTCACTTTTATTCTGAATTTAATTTATTAAGCATTATTTTATGCTAATCCACAATGTATTAGTAACAAACAAACAAAAAAATCCCAACCTTGATGATATGTTTCCAATAATAACTCTTTTCCTCACACCAGGGAGGCATCTTTGCCTTTTCACAAAATCTAATAAGAATGTCATTTATAAAATTACCCAGTTTGAAAGAACACAGACTGCATCCCAATATAAATCACAGTAGGAAATGACTCAAAATTACACAAGAGCTTTCCCCTCTTCTCTTCTATCCCACCTCCTTAGTCTAGCTGTCTTATGAAATGTGCAAAGTATATCATGGCATTTTAGTTTACATTTGCTAATAATTCCTTTGCGTATTTCATTGGTGCTTTATTTATAGCCTTCTATAAAAGGGTATTTTACAGTATTCTGCTTCTGTGATGCTGCTGCTGAAATTCCCACAGGTTGAAAATGCCAGCAAACAAACAATATCATATATGTAACCTGCATGAGTATAGGTGAATGTCTGCATCAGCTTTGTATTTATGAGTCATTTTTTGTCACATGTAGAAATCCCACAATTTGTCTTTGGTAAAGACTTTAACTGCATGAATCATCAAAGTAATGTCCCAGTGAAGTTTTGCAGCTGAAATTCTGCTTCTTACAATATACCATTGTAGAAGGCACCTGGTGCGTCCATCATAGACAAGAGTTAACTAGAAGTCCTTGCCTCATAATGCCTCCAAAGCCTGCCCCTGAAAAGACAGCCTTAGTTGGATGGCTCTTGTTTTTCCTTAATAAATTCCTTTTTGAACCCACTTGTTAGTCGAGCGTTGTTCACAGTAACTTCAGAAAGGGTCCTCTGTCTCGGGCATAAATTACTCTTATGTGCCACTGTCTCTAAGCAGCCCCCCAGTTATGGATTGCTTTGTTCTCAACTTGACAGGAACATAATTAGAACTGTTGATGAAATCTACCAAATTGTTCCTCCGTGGCCTCTATGGTCAGGAAATTTGGCTGAGTCGTATTTGTCACCGACGTAAAGGCTCTAAACACTTCATATTAACTATGTTATTAATGTGCCCTCTAATCTGTCCATGAATTGGTAACACTTGAAGCAAGCTGTGTGCTAATAGCACCTTGTGATAAATACATTGTAATGCTCTTTAAAAGTTTCTAGACAATGAAAAAATGGTAATAAAAAGTGAAGCTTTCCGTGGGGTTGGTCTTTTTTTAAAAAAATCACATTCTTGTGTATGTGATTTGTACTGAGAACTTCGTTAATTCTTTGTCTGAGAGTCCCAGAGGAAATGAGTGATATGGCCATAACAAACCCTGACAAAATATTTAGTCTTTCTAGTGCAATGCAGACTGAATATGATGGTGAGGTCTGGGAGTCAAATCTGGCCCTCCTGGCATTCCTTGACCACCAGTCATTTGGTTTCCCTGCTTTTGTACAGGAATGTGGCCCCTGAAAACTTCCCTGAAATGGAATTCAGCCATTGAGCTGCTTTAAGGGGTAAATATACAGCTCTATCAGCCTAATGCTTAGAATGAAACCTAAAGCATAGAAAAATGGTAATTTACTAAAGCTGTGCTCCAAGAAACCAAGTAAATTGGTTCTGCACTATCTTTGGATTATTTCCTTTTAGCTAAGCGACAAACAAAACAAAAATGCAAAGCATGCAGCATCTCTTATAAAAATGTGAATGTCTATACCACAGCTGATTAAATTATCTTAAAGTTTGTAAGGGAAATAGGAAATGTTTCATATTAAGCTATATGCTGTTTGGGAGGCACTTCTAGATCCATCCACCTGTATTTTTTCTGTGTTTTAGAATTCAACCAAAGGCAGATGCACACATGCTACAATCTTGTCCAGAAAACCGATGGTGGTGGTAGTGGGTAGGGAGGAAAGGCTGCACAACCCTTTCACTTGCAGCTGCTTTTGCTGCTTAGCATTTCTCCCACAAGCTGCATTTTCACCTGCAGGATAAAACTATAGAGATCATGTCTCTTCCCCATAGGGCAAAAATGAGCTTAGGAGAAAGATTTTGAGCAGAATAATAATGGCCAGAGGGGAAAGGGTAAGCAGCTTCCTCATCCCATTCCCTAGGCTGCTTCTCTGGTTATGATTTCAGTGTTTGCAGTTGCTTTAGCTAATACAAAAAATATATAGAGCTTAGTCTCACCTGAAGTTTGGCACTATAGCCTGCGTCTCAATGCTGATGTGTTCTCAAGCTACTACCTATTTTCCTACAGGAAATGAAAAAGTTCTCAGTATGTAGATTGCCATACCCACTATTCAACTTATCTTGTAACTAAATCACATGTGAATTGCTTGTATAAATCTGAATAATTGTTCTTTTATGTAGTTTGTTAAGGGAATGAATGTGTACAGGGTTGGTGTGGCTTAAAACTAAGCCACCAGAATAATAGTTGACTTCTCTGGCCTTGTTCAGTCGTTCAGTCGTGTCCGACTCTTCGTGACCCCATGGACCATAGCACGCCAGGCCTTCCTGTCCTGCGCTCTCTCCCGGAGCGTGCTCAAGTTCATATTCATTGCATCCGTGATGCTATCTAGCCATCTCATCCTCTGCCGTCCCCTTCTCCTTTGGCCTTCAGTCTTTCCCAGCATCAGGGTCTTTTCCAGAGAGTTTTCTCTTCGCATTAGGTGGCCAAAATATTGGAGCTTCAGCTTCAGTATCTGTCCTTCCAATGAGCACTCAGGGTTGATTTCCTTTAGGATGGACTGATTTGACCTCCTTGCAGTCCAGGGGACTCGTAAGAGTCTTCTCCAGCACCACAGTTCGAAAGCATCAATTCTTCGGCGCTCAGCCTTCCTTATAGTCCAGCTCTCACAGCCATACATTACTACTGGGAAAACCATAGCTTTGATTAGACGGACCTTTGTCGGCAAGGTGATGTCTCTGCTTCTTACTATGCTGTCTAGGTTTGCCATAGCTTTCCTCCCAAGGAGCAAGCGTCTTTTAATTTCAGGGCTACAGTCACCATCTGCGGTGATCTTGGAGCCCAAGAAAGTAAAATCTGTCACTGCTTCCATTTCTTCCCCTTCTATATGCCAGGAAGTGATGGGGCCAGATGCCATGATCTTCGTTTTTTTAATGTTGAGTTTCAAACCAGCTTTTGCACTCTCCTCTTTCACCCTCAACAAGAGGCTCTTGAGATCCTCTTCGCTTTCTGCCATTAGGGTGGTATCGTCTGCATATCGGAGGTTGTTGATAATTCTCCCGGCAATCTTAATTCCGACCTCTGATTCATCCAACCCGGCATTTCTCATGATGTACTCTGCATATAAGTTAAATAAGCAGGGTGACAATATGCAGCCTTGTCGTACTCCTTTCCCAATTTTGAACCAATCGGTTGTTCCATGTCTGGTTCTTACTGTTGCTTCTTGACCCTCGTACAGGTTTCTCAGCAGACAGGTAAGGTGGTCTGGTACTCCCATCACTTTAAGAATTTGCCACAGTTTGTTGTGATCCACACAATCAAAGGCTTTAGCGTAGTCAATGAAGCAGAAATAGACATTTTTCTGGAATTCTCTTGCTTTCTCCATGATGCAGCGAATGTTGGCGATTTGATCTCTAGTTCCTCTGCCTCTTCGAAACCCAGCTTGTACTTCCGGTAGTTCTCGGTTTGCATACTGCTGAAGCCTAGCTTGTAGGATTTTGAGCATCACCTTGCTGGCATGTGAAATGAGCGCAATTGTGCGGTAGTTTGAACACTCTTTGGCGTTGCCCTTCTTTGGAATTGGAATGTAAACTGACCTTTTCCAGTCTTGTGGCCACTGTTGAGTGTTCCAGATTTGTTGGCATATTGAATGCAGCACTTTAACAGCATCATCTTTTAGGATTTTAAATAGCTCGGCTGGAATACTGTCATCTCCGCTAGCTTTGTTGTTACTAATGCTTCCTAAGGCCCACTTGACTTCACTCTCTAGGATGTCCGGCTCAAGTTCAGTGACCGCACTATCATGGCTATCAGGGACATTCAGATCTTTCCTGTATAGTTCTTCTGTGTATTCTTGCCACCTCTTCTTAATCTCATCTGCTTCTGTTAGGTCCCTGCCTTCTTTGTCCTTTATCATGCCCGTCTTTGCACAAAACGTTCCCTTGAGATCTCCAATTTTCTTGAAGAGATCTCTAGTCTTTCCCATTCTGTTGTTTTCCTCGATTTCTTTGCATTGTTCATTTAAGAAGGCCTTCTTGTCTCTCCTTGCTATTCTCTGGAACTCTGCATTCAGTTGGGTATATCTTCCCCTTTCTCCCTTGCTTTTCGCTTCCCTTCTTCCCTCAGCTACTTGTAAAGCCTCCTCAGACAGCCACTTGGCTTTCTTGCATTTCTTTTTCTTTGGGATGGATTTCGTTGCTGCCTCCTGAACAATGTTACGGACCTCCGTCCATAGTTCCTCAGGCACTCTGTCTATCAGGTCTAATCCCTGAAATCTATTCCTCACCTCCACTGTATATTCATCAGGGATATGATTTAGGTCATACCTGAACGGTTTAGTGGTTTTCCCGACGTTCTTCAATTTAAGCCGAAATTTTGCAAGAAGCAGCTCATGATCTGAGCCACAGTCAGCTCCAGGTCTTGTTTTTGCTGACTGTATGGAGCTTCTCCATCTTTGGCTGCAAAGGACATAATCAATCTGATTTCGATATCGACCATCTGGTGACGTCCATGTGTAGAGTCGCCTCTTATGCTGTTGGAAAAGAGTGTTTGCTATGATCAGCGTGTTCTCTTGGCAAAACTCTATTAGCTTTTGTCCTGCTTCATTTTGTACACCAAGGCCATGCCTGCCTGTTATCCCGGTGATTTCTTGACTTCCTACTTTAGCATTCCAATCCCCTATGATAAAGAGGACATCTTTTTTTGGTGTTAGTTCTAGAAGGTGTTGTAGGTCTTCATAGAACCGATCAACCTCAGCTTCTTCGGCATCAGTGGTTGGGGCATAGACTTGAATTACTGTGATGTTGAATGGTTTGCCTTGGATTCGTACTGAGATCATTCTATCATTTTTAAGATTGTACCCCAGTACTGCTTTTCCCACCCTTTTGTTGACTATGAGTGCTACTCCATTTCTTCTAAGGGATTCTTGCCCACAATAGTAGATATGATGGTCACCTGAATTAAATTCGCCCATGCCTGTCCATTTTAGTTCGCTGATTCCCAAGATGTCGATGTTCAATCTTGCCATCTCATGTTTGACCACCTCCAGCTTACCTTGATTCATTGATCTGACATTCCAGGTTCCTAAACAATATTGTTCTTTGCAGCATCGGATTTTCTTTTCACCACCAGACACATCCACAGCTGAGTGTCCTTTCGGGTTTGGCCCAGCCGCTTCACTCTTTCTGGCGCTACTTGGAAATACCCTCTGCTCTTCCCCAGTAGCATATTGGACACCTTCTGACCTGAGGGGCTCATCTTCCGGCGTCATCTCTTTTAGCCTTGTGATACGTTCCATGGGGTTTTCTTGGCAAGAATACTGGAGTGGGTTGCCATTTCCTTCTCCAGTGGACCACATTTTGTCAGAACTCTCTGCCATGACCTGTCCGTCTTGGGTGGCCCTGCACGGCATAGCTTATGGCTTCACTGAGTTACGCAAGCCCCTTCGCCACAACAAGGCAGTGATCCATGAAGGGGTCTCTGGCCTAGATGGCTCAAATATGACAGAATATCTGTCCCAGGGTCTTTGATGTTACTGAACCCCTAAATCAGCATGCCAGGTTTGTGTGTATGCTGGTAATGGCTGCAAGTGAGAACCATGAAGGTTTTCCAGATCTCCAAGACTAAACTTTTGCTGATAGGTAACTAAAATTATTTGCTCAAAATCTGTAAGCTTTCTGGTCACTTGCTCCATAACCTCTTCATAGTAGCAGGGTGTCTTCATCCATTTTAATGGTGCTTTCTCTGATGATGAGGCAGAATTTGCAATCTGGGATCAGTTTCTCACCTGGTTAGAACCCAACCCCATTTCTAGTTTTATCAGTAGCAACCCCGCTATGGTAACATCTAAAGTAGGCATGAGCTCGTTTAGCAAGTATGTATATCTCACTTGACACACATTAGACAAAGTAGGCTTTACTCCTTGCTGCTCGACCCAGTGCTGGTGAAAGAGCTGGTGCAATTGTAACAAGTAATTGCCTGCAACAGCTCTTCCTGTTTATCTTTTGAACCTGATATATTCAGACCATCCATTGTGACTAATCTACTAACTGGGGGTGGGGGGTTTGCTGGCATTTTTTTTTTTTAAAGCCTGGTAAAACTGGTGCCACATAGGCTATTTAACTTTATTCTGCAGTTCAAGTGGGTATTTAGGGGTGGCCAAAATATGAATTTATTTCACCAGTGAAAATCAGGAATTATTCCCAGAGGTCACTGGACTTTTGTTGGTGTAAAAATTCAGGCTGTGATGAAAATTGAACCCATTAATTTGGTTAATATGTGCTCCCTCACAGCATCAGTTGTATAGAGCATATGCTCCTAGATGCTCACGTTTGAAATGATGATTCACAGTTAATCGTTATGAGGAATAGCTTACCACTTCATAAACTCTAGGAAAGACTGTTTTCTTTTTCAAACATTTAAATTACTCAGCCATTTTATGCATTAAACCCAATTATAACTAATAGTATTTCAGAGAGTTTTAGAAGCTATGTCTGGCACAAGAAGTACTTAGATACATTTTATCACATGCCAGTGGGATCCACTTTGTCCCATAGCATTTAAAAACAGATTTTGAACTGAAACTCAGCAAGGCTTTTAGGTTGCTATCCTATGCATGCTTAGTGAAATCACTTTCTTTCAAGGACACATGGATAGGATACGGTTGCACATCAGATAAGATATTTCCTTTAAAAGATAGTCTATTAAATGCATGATGACCATCATTATATTGTCACCAAAAGGGTGAATTTTGCTCTTGGACAGTCACATGTCTAATGCCATAGAAATGCATGAAGTTACAGCATGACAAAATTCAGTGCCGCTTTTGCTTGAAATATAGGCTTCAATTAAAAAATTGTGGTGGGAAATGTTACATTACTGATAAGGATATAATAAATAGGGAAGCTTGTTCTGATAGCACTGTATTAAAATCCACACATATTATAACATTGTAGCATTGTATTAAAAACCACATATATTATAAATAATATATATTTTCTTGTAGGGGAGTTGCTCTGGCCCCTGGATCATTTTGTTTGCCCTTTTCAGATATGGCCACCAGAATATGGTATTCAGCATTCCAGGTATGGCTGCACCATAGATTTGCACCATATGGGTAGTATCATATTGGCAGCTTAATTTTTGTTCCCTTTTCTTAATGATCTAACATCCCTAAGATAGAATTTGCCTTTTTCTCAGCCAACTTTTTCATTGACCTCTCCACTGTAGTGTCCTAGACAGTCCTTGATAGCTCAGGCCCTGTCAGTATATATGTTAAGTTGCAGTTTTGAATCAAGAAGAAGGTCCAGATGTTGGCAATATCACATCCTCATTTTTTCCATTCTAGATTTTTATTATATTTATTATTATTATTAAATTTATTAATCGCCCATCTGGCTGGTCAGCCAGCCACTCTGGGTGATGTACGCGTACAATAAAACAGTTTATAACAATAAAATTCTACAGTAGAAACATTTTCTAAAATACCCTAAACCACAACAAATGCCTGCCTGAACAACCACGTTTTTAATGCACGACGGAAGCTCATTAAAGAGGGGGCATGGCGAAGTTCCCTAGGGAGGGAGTTCCACAGAGTGGGGGCCACCACAGAAAAGGCCCTCTCCCTCGTCCCCACCAGTCTAGCTGTCCTGGCTGATGGGACAGAGAGAAGGCCATCCGAGGCTGATCTTGTTAAGTGGCCTGTCTGGTGTTGCTGGAGGCGCTCCTTAAGATAGGCTGGGCCGGAACCATATAGGGTTTTAAAGGTCAAAACCAACACCTTGAATTTGGCCCGGAAAACAACTGGTAACCAGTGCAACTCCTTCAGCACTGGAGTGATGTGATCTCGCCGGCGGCTGCCTTTAATCAGGCGAGCAGCCGCGTTCTGTACCAGCTGCAGCTTCTGAACTGTCTTCAAGGGAAACCCCACGTAGAGCGCATTACAGTAGTCTAAACGAGAGGAGACCAGGGCATGTACTACCAATGGAAGCAGATGGTCGGGAAGGAAGGGGCGCAGCCGCCGTATCAGATGGAGTTGATACAGCGCTGTCCAGCTCACAGCTGACACCTGAGCCTCCATGGACAGCTGGGAGTCCAAAATGACCCCCAGGCTGCGGACCTGGTCTTTCAAGGGTAGCCATACCCCATTCAACACCAGGTCAACATCCCCCAGCCTCCTCTTGTCTCCCACCAAAAGTACCTCAGTCTTGTCAGGGTTCAGCTTCAGCTTATTCCTCCTCAGCCAGCCACTCACCATCTCCAGACATTTGGACAAGGATTCTACGGCCAACCTTGGTGAAGATTTGAACAAGAGGTAGAGCTGTATGTCATCCACATACTGATGACACCGCACCCCAAACCTCCTGATGATAGCCCCCAGCGGCTTCACATAGATGTTAAATAGCATGGGGGAGAGGATGGAACCCTGTGGCACCCCACAAGTGAGCAGCCACGGGTCTGAAACCTCCTCTCCCAGTGCTACCCTCTGGTACCTGCCGGAGAGGAAGGACCGGAACCACCGCAATACGGTGTCTCCAATGCCCAACCCCTCCAGGCAGTCCAGGAGGATACCGTGGTCAGCAGTATCAAAAGCCGCTGAGAGGTCAAGGAGAACAAGGAAGGAGCATTCACCCCTATCCAGAGCCCTCCTCATATCATCCACCAAGGCCGTTTCTGTCCCATGCCCAAGCCTGAAGCTCGACTGAAATGGGTCTAGATAATCGGCTTCTTCCAAGTGTGCCTTCAACTGCATCGCCACCACCCGCTCAATCACCTTGCCCCAAAATGGCAGATTTGAGACTGGGCGAAAATTGTTCAGAACTTGAGGATCCAAGGAGGGCTTCTTTAACAGCGGTCTTATCACTGTCTCCTTGAGGGCTGATGGCATCACTCCTTCCTCAAGGGAGGCATTCACCACCGCCCTGATCCCCTCACCCAGTCTCTTTCTGCAGCCCATAATGAGCCAAGATGGGCAAGGATCAAGTAAGCAGGTGGTCGGCCTTACAGATGAAAGCACCTTGTCCACTTCATCAGGAGGAAGAAGCTGGAACCGATCCCACAAAACCGGTTTGCCACAGGCTGCCTCTTGCTCACTAACTGTATCCACAGTGTGCAGAGTAACACACCTAATCTGATCAATTTTATCTGCAAAGTGCCTTGCCAAGGCCTCACAGGAGGCCTTAGAATGCTCCAGTGGTTCCGGAGCCACTGGACCAACCAGGCTCCGGACCACTTGGAACAGCTCCTGGGACAGCACTCTGCAGACGCGATAGAGGCAGCATAATATTCCTTTTTTGCTGCCTTCACCGCCACGTGATAGGCTGAAGATACAGCTCTAGCCCATGTCTGATTTTCTTTGGAGCGAGACGTCCGCCACTGGTGCTCTAGCCGTCTCACCTCCTGTTTCAGAGCTCGTAACCGCGGATTGAACCATGGTGCAGACCGAGCCCTGTTCAGGGGAAGAGCCACCTGATGTAATGCCCCAGTGATTGCGGCATTCCAGCCACCCACCAGGGTCTCAACCGAGTGGCCGTTGGCGTGCTCCAGAGAATCCCCAAGCACGTTCAGGAATCCATTTGGATCCATAAGACGCCTGGGGCGGACCATTTTAATGGGTCCTCCACCCCTGCGGAGGGGTTGTGGAACCGAGAAGTCCAACGTCACCAGGTAGTGATCTGACCACGACAAGGGGGTGGTGGATATACCCCCGACTTCCAGATCACTCCCCGCTTCTCCAGAAACAAACACAGGGTCTAGTGCATGACCGGCTACATGGGTGGGCCCAGTTAGAATATGGTGCAGCTCCCAGGAAGCTGTGGTCTCCATGAAGTCCCAAGGTGCTCCTGTGAGGATGGCCTCCAAACGTACATTGAAGTCCCCCAACACCAATAAGTTAGGGGACTGTACACGCACATCAGAGACCACTTCAAGCATCTCGGCCAGGGAGTCAGTTGTGCAGTGGGGTGGACGGTCCATGAGCAGAATCCCCAGACTGCCCTTCGGGCCCAACCTCCAGTACATGCACTCAGCAACCTTGGTCTCCCAGAGAGGGGGTCTGGTGAAGACCAAGGGCTCTCGGTAGATAACAGCCACTCCCCCTCCCCGATCCCCAGCCCTCGGCTGCTGTGCATACAAAAATCCGGCTGGACACATGGCTGCAAGGGTTGGAGCAGCAGCCTCGGCCAGCCAGGTCTCCGTAATACATGCCAGGTCTGCACCCTTGTCCAGGATCATGTCATGGATGAGGGAGGTTTTCTGGGTAACAGACCTGGCATTGCAGAGCAGCAAATGAAGGCCAGAAGATGGGGTCACGCCTCCCCCAGCCATCCTTTGGCTCTGGACAGGCCCAGAGCAGGGGACATATACTACATATCTTTCCCTTGTTCCCCTTACCTGGCATGGCCTGCCCCTAGCGCTCTGCCAGTGCCTGCCACCCAGCCTCGGTATGTTTTGGCCCCCAACACTCCCCCCACTGCCTCCATAAGGTGGACACATGCCCCCTCGCTCCCACCTATCAGGCAGGCTACCCACCCCTAAAAACACAACAAAATCCCCCAGAAATTAAAAAAAACAGAACAACAACAACAACAAAACAATTAAAAAAAATTAAAAATCCCCTTAAAAATAATGCCAGGCAGGAGTCCACAGGGAAGGTCTGGTGTTGGTGGAGGCGGCAGCAGCAGGCCCAGCAGCAGCAGGCACGCCTCTTCCCAATGGTGGCAGCTTCTCTTGCAGGTCCTGGCTCTCCCAGGCCACCTCAGCCAGCCAGCTTATGTAGCCCCTCCAGGAAGGGGCAGGTTGAAGCAGCACAGCTGGCTCGGTACCTGGGGGTCTGGTCCTGCAGGGACTGGCGGTCTGCCAGATGCCCGATGGTGGCAGCTTCTCCTGCAGGTCCTGGCTCTCCCAGACCACCTCAGTCAGATTTCCAAGTACAGTCATGCTTAGCAATAGCTCCTCTTGTTAGATATTCAAAGTTCAAGTGCTTGTTTGTTTTAGTTAAGTGCTCTGAAGTGCTTCAAAAGGCATTGGCCCTATTATATAAACAAATAGAGAAACTCTGTTAATTACTGCTGGCTGGTAAGTGTGACTAATACTCAGGAAACATTTAATGGTGGCCTGCACTACATTTCCTCTAGTCTAAGGTTGGGAGAAGCATAGCTTTAAAAATTATTTAAATAACTTTGTTCAAAGATGCTAGTCCATAGTTAAGGGTACTTATCAAGGTATAAAACACTGGAGAAGGCATTGGGATAAATCATTTTGTGCTATATTATTTCTATAAGGGGTGCAATCCTATGCATGTTTAGACAGAAAAAAGTCCTAGAACTCCCAGCATGCCTTGGGGGAGCTGGGGCTGGCGACGGCCGACAGGAAGCTCTGGCGTAGGCTGGTCCATGAAGTCACGAAGAGTCGGAAGTGACTGACCGAATAAACAAATTATTTCTTGAATTCTACATTGTATAAGGCTGGTTGACACAGTGAAGAGGATCTCAAGAGCCTCTTGTTGAGGGTGAAAGAGGAGAGTGCAAAAGCTGGTTTGAAACTCAACATTAAAAAAACAAAGATCATGGCATCTGGCCCCATCACTTCCTGGCATATAGAAAGGGAAGAAATGGAAGCAGTGACAGATTTTACTTTCTTGGGCTCCAAGATCACCGCAGACGGTGACTGTAGCCATGCAATTAAAAGACGCTTGCTCCTTGGGAGGAAAGCTATGGCACACCTAGACAGCATAGTAAGAAGCAGAGACATCACCTTGCCGACAAAGGTCCATCTAATCAAAGCTATGGTTTTCCCAGTAGTAATGTATGGCTGTGAGAGCTGGACTATAAGGAAGGCTGAGCGCCCAAGAATTGATGCTTTCGAACTGTGGTGCTGGAGAAGGCTCTTACGAGTCCCCTGGACTGCAAGGAGGTCAAATCAGTCCATACTAAAGGAAATCAACCCTGAGAGCTCATTGGAAGGACAGATACTGAAGCTGAAGCTCCAATATTTTGGCCACCTAATGAGAAGAGAAAACTCTCTGGAAAAGACCCTGATGCTGGGAAAGACTGAAGGCAAAAGGAGAAGGGGACGGCAGAGGATGAGATGGCTAGATAGCATCACCAATGCAATGAATATGAACTTGAGCACACTCCGGGAGAGAGCGCAGGACAGGAAGGCCTGGCGTGCTATGGTCCATGGGGTCACGTAGAGTCGGACACGACTGAACGACTGAACAACAACAACATACATATTCACATGGAAACACACAGTGTGTAAATTCGGTGATCATGGATGCCGCTCACAACAGTTTCCATCATTGTGGTAACATAGTTTTTTTCTCCCCAAGCTCCTGTGAACATATGAATTTCTGCCAGCTTTATCTGTGGCTTCTCATTTCTCTTGTTAGATCATGTTCTCTGCCTGAATGTTTGTGAGGAGATGGTCAGGATCTGGTCCTTGCTAGCACTACTATTTCCCGGCTCTGGCTCTCCCAACCCACTGCTGTTCATTTCTTATACTCTTAAGGCCCTCGTATCAGCCAGATATGAAGCCCTTGAGAGTATAAATAATAAGTGGGTTGGGGGTATGAAATATTGGTGCTTCGCACAGTCAGGTCACCCAACACATTTTTTCTACCTGTGCACACAGCCTTGACCATCTCCAAGCAGACATTCACAAAGACAACATAAGTGTACTGGTCTAGGGAACTGTGGTGCTATTAAGGCATTGGCAGGTTGCTTCAAAAGGTATCTTCAATTTCTGCTAATCTATGCGGTATAAAAACATGTCTATTTCTTACCCTTTTTATCAGATTAGTGGATATTTTTGTAGCTGATTCTTCTCATGCATGTTATGAGTAATTTTGATTGAAGTCAACACAGTTGAACCTTGAGGTGAAGGTACTTGGGCTCCTACAAGGAATGTATTATAAGAAGATTTGAGCTGTGATGAACAGCTTATACAGATCTTTGCTATTTCCTTTTACAGTGTCGGTAGTAGTATTTGGAGCAGCCTGACAAATCAAAGAAGTTCCATAAAGGTCTGATAGTAAAGTACTCCATCAGAGATTATGCTGATCCAAATAGAGAAAGTGTGTTAGCCAAGGAGTAGAAATATATACAAAATCAGCAGCAAAACCACTTTGAACGGCAAGAACTGTGAGCCTAAGGAGTTAACCTCAGTCCTTACAGCTAGAATTAGATAATTTGGCATCCATTCCTGGATGAGATCAGTTATTGGAAACCTGATATGCATATAGTTTTCTTTTTATGTGATTCAGATACTGCATGCGAGTCTCAGAAAGGAGTTACAAGACAATAAATTAGCCCTATGGCTAATCTAAATGCCATTTCTAAAAAAGGAAGTATGACGAATCTTACAAATAGTTAGACATTACTTAGCTTGAAACTACTTTGGTCAGGTCTGCTCAGTGCCAAGAAGTTACCTTTCCAAACATTAGCTGGAAGATTAATCAGGAACAGCAACCTACCCACCCACAAAAAACCCCCTTGTTTTTATCATAGCAAAACAGAGCAGTCCTTTAAAATTCATTAGCAGGGGAAACAGAGCTGGATCAAGACCTTTTGTTGCTCCCCAAAGCTGTACTGTGCAGTTCATGAGATTGGTGGCCTCTTGGATGGACCAGTCAGCTGTGGCTGATGCAGTGCTTTATTGGTGCCAGTGCTCCTACTTAAGCAGATGCAGGTGCATAGCTGTTCAGAGGATAGTATCACCTGGTGTGCAGGATATTGCTATTCACTCAGCAGCCATGCATCTGCACAATGCTGAAGTAGTATCTCCTGTGCTTCTGTCACACAGCCTTGTCAAACCCTCCAGTAAGGGTGACAGATCCCCCCTCCCTCCACTCCATGGCACTCAGTGGTAAAAATGGATAGTCCAGAAGTGAACCGCTGTGTGAAACACTGCTGCTTGGATTATCACAGAACATGCAGGGCACAATGCTTGGGTTACACCCAGATAGATGCTGGGGTAAAGGCCATTTGGAAGCACCTTAAAGAAAAGGGCCAACGTAGCTATGTTTATGGTATTGATTGGATAAGAGTGTTTTTGTCATGCCATCTTCTAAGCTAGTCAACACACCAGCAGGAACTGGACTACGAACTGTGGAAGCGACAAGCTGCACACACACACACACGTACACACACACACACACGGTCTGTGCCTACCTTATGAATTTCAGCTTATACTTTGGGAACCATGGCTTTATATTGCCTTGATGAATTACTACTATTTTATGCAAAATGACTTGTAATTGTCATTGCAGTCATCCTCCCAGTAACCTTTGAAGTAGGCAGCTCACTCCAGTTTCTGTTTTACCAATTCAATAGGCAAAATATTAAACATTGGCCCTGAGTTGGATCTTGAACTCTTGATTCTCATGACCTTTCCTGAGTCACATGTTTGGCCATGTGGCAAGCTGAACTCTGGTGGGGTTACTTTTATTCCTTTCTGTCATAACCAAAATAGTGCCAGAAAGCCATTGTTAGACAGAGAGGGTCCCAGGGACCTGACAGACTGCTGTTTTTGCTCGTCTTCTGTCTCTCTCATCTGGCTTTATATTCATTGGACTCTTTACATGCTTTCTGTTGCTGCCACTGGTGTTCCTTCGTTGTTGTGCAGCACTGACTTGTCCCTGTGAGTAGCATCCAAGCTGCTTTTCTGTTTTTTTGCTCCTGTACCGCTTCCGTAAAGCAAAAGCATAAGATCAGTCCTGATCCAAGATATTTTGCTGCCTGAGGTGAAGCAGCAAATGCCCCCTCCACACACACACGCATGCGCACCCCCCCCCCCCGCATGCTGGGTAGTACCCAAGCTTCAGTCCCCGATCTGCCTTAGGCCAGCCCTTTTGAACGTATTATGTTCACGGTTTCATAGCAAAATGTTCATGTGGAAGGTGCACACACAGCCCTTTTGAGACCACCACAAGCTCTTCCTGTTACAAAACCCGTCTATTTGGTTTTTAATCCTGAAAATTAATGAAGAAGCCCAGGTGACAAAATGATAGCAACCTTAGTAAGTGTATCAACCCTAGTAAGCCTAGTAACCAGAATTCATAAGACTTTACTAATCATAACCAGTAGTTTACATAAACAAACTTCAAATATGAGTTGCTATAAGTCAGTGCAATCCTAGGCATGCCTACTCAGAAGTAAGCCTCATTGAATTCAATTGAAATTTCTTCTAGGCGAGTATGTATAGGATCACAGTAGCTGTGGAATGAGGAAGTCCTGAGTTCCAATGAGCTTACTCAGGCTGCAGTCCAGTGCACCCTTAGCTGGGAAGTAAACCTCACTGAACACAGTAGGAATTGTTTTTGAGTAAACATGTATAGGATTGAGCTTTACTTAGTCTTAGGTAAGCTTGGATTCCTAACTGAAATAATGAGAATTTATTTAATTATTTTATTTCTAAAACGTATTAATCACCCTGTAGCTAAAAGCTCTCAGGGTGGCATACAATTAAACACAAATAAAATCCATAGAAGTCAAATAATAACACAATTTAAATCAATACATTCAAACAGCAATCAATTAAAAGCAGCAGAGACTAGAACAAGCACCGCAAGTAAATCTAAAAATACCATGGAGATAAAACAACTTTAAAACACAGAGCAGCAGAAATACAAAAGTATTAAAAGGCCTGAGGGGGAAAAGGTCTTTACCTGATGCCAAAAAGATAACAAAGTAGGTGCCAGACAGACCTCTCTGCGGAAGGCTTTCCAGAACTGGGGGGCTACTACTGAAAAGGCCTGCTGCCAAATAGCCACCCACTGTACATCAGCATGCAAGGGCACTCAGAGCAGGGCCTCTAATGACAGTCTCAGGGCTCTGGTAGAACTATATGGGAAGAGGTGCTCCTTCAGATACTGTTAGCACCAAGCTATGACAGACTTTATAGGTTAACACCAGCACTTTTAATTGGCTCTGGAAACGAACTGGGAGCCATTGAAGATAATACAATCCTGGCATGATATGACCATAATGTCCAGTTCCAGTCACTACCCCGGCTACCATATTTTGTACTAACAGAAGTTTCTGGACTTCTAGGGGAACCCCACTTACAACACTTTGCAGTATACTGACTTACCTTGCACAGTTTTTGCAAGGATTACCAAGATAATGTATGTGAATATTATCTTTTGATAATGTTGAACATGCAAAGACACTATTTATGAGGCTAATTATTATTTTTCAAAAGACCATCCCAGAAGAGCAATCACCTGACTGCTTTTAATCTTAAATTCCTGGTGAACATGCAGTGCAATACAGAATTTACCTGGGACTGGGAGTAAGTCCCATTGAAATTAATGGAGCCTACTTCCAAGCTGACATGCATAAGATTGAACTGTTAATTTAGCAACCACCTCTATGAAGAAAAGCAGCAATTGAGAAATAAAATGAAGGGAAACTACCTTTGGCCATAATTCTGGATGGCAAACTTTCCGCTACAAAAGAATGAGGAGGATGACAAGGATTTTGCAAAGAAAACAAACCTCAGCCAGGGAAAAGGACATTTTTCTTTGCACAGCAGGAAAACTATGGATACATAGAGCTATTTAGTGCTCCTTTTTCCGTCTTAAGCAAACTCCTGCAAATTTACTTTTCTGGGTGCCCAAATCTCCCTGCTTCAGCCCAATAGAGAGAAGAAAGGAGATGTTGCATGGAGGGGGGATATTTTAATGCATATTGTTGCATGGGAAATGGGCTCTGTTCAACTGTGCATGGACCCAGCCCCAGGGAATTAGCCTGGCCCCCCTTTGTCAATCATCTTTCCTTGTTTTAATTCTTCTGTTTCTTTCACCAGTTAATAGAAGGGTGACAGGAAAAGGGAACTGAGCGGGCAAGAGGAGGAGCTTTCAGGCTGCAGCTTGGGAGGCTGGAACTGCATGTTTTATATCTTGGGTCATTGGCATATACAGTTCAAAGGATCACATCCACACATGCATAGGGATGGGGGAGAATTCTGCCACGGACTCCAATGAGACCGGATTCTAAGAATCCGCCCCCCCGGAGTCCGCGGCGGAACAAAAGACTAATCTCTGCCACCTGGGGAAATCTGCATGGGGCCGGATCCTACCTTCTGCCGTCTGGCCGCTGCCGCCTGTCCCGTCTGCTCCTGCCTATTACGTAGCCTATCTCACGGCAAAAGGCAGGGACGCAAATGGCATAGCGGGCGCCATTTACATCCCTGCTATTTGCCGTGATAGGCTATGTAATGTCAGGGTGGATACTGAGCCCATAGAGCCCCAGAGTAGTTCTGATTCTGAGGAGGACCAACCACCCATGGAAGAGGAGCTCGCTCATCTCTCACAGGCACAACGGCAGGGAGAGATTCCTCCTGCCTGCATTCCTGAGAGGGATAGTGACCCTAGCAGTGAGAGAGCAGGGGATGGGATCTTGCTGGATACTTGGCAGAGATGGAGGGAGCGGCGCCTGATGGAGGGCACCGAGAGGCAGCGCTCTGCCCGCTTGGCTCTAAAACAACGGTCGCATCCTGAGAATCCCCGGGTAAGAGGGAGGACCTCTCCATAGCCCATAAGTTCAGAGTTTTCCCGCTCTTCCCCTTCAAACAGGGACCAACTGCCTTACCTGGAGCTTAGGCTACTCTGCTAACTACCCCAGTGCGTTTCCCTGCTTAGTCGCTGGTGATTAGCATCTGAAAGAGTCATTAAGTTGTAAAGGAATAAAGCCTTGGAAAGAATCCCTTTCATCTGTGTCGTGAGTTGGCTATTGGAAGGGACTTAAAGAGGCAGCTAGGGGGCTCCTGACACATAAAGATTTACATAGCTTATCACGGCAAACAGCAGGGACGCAAACAGCGTCCGCTACGCCGGACGCCATTTGCGTCTGAAGACAGGCAGGGCGGCAGCAGACGGACCCGGCCGGCGGCTCCACGGACTTGCCGCAGAGCGGAGCTGGCTGGTCAGGATTCCGGGGGGAGGAACAGATCTCATCCTCCCCCGCAGACCCCCCCGGCGGATTCAAAGGTGAGTTCCATACACCCCTACCCATGAATGCTGCATTTGGCTTGCCTTTCCTCAATGTTGCTTGAACCTCAGCGTTGACAAGCCATGTTGCTGCAAGCACAGCCAACACAATTACCTGAATTCCCAACTCTACAAGCATTTACTCTGCCACTTGCTCGTCCCCTTCTCCCTATGCGGCTGGAGTGAGATGTCAACTGAGGAAGAAACAGCAGCAGCAGTGGTGACCTCCAAGTGTGATCCGAATGGAACCTGCTGGCTGGCTTTTTCTCATTGATTGATGTGCAGCACCTCCTGCACAAGCCACCCCAGCTGCCAGGATGCTGGCACCTAACCAGAGGAGAGGGACCTGTCACCTGGGCAGGGCAGGGCCAGAGGAGGCAAGGCAGACCACCTGTAGCTGGACTGCAAAGTGGGCTGCAGCAGAAGTAGTTTACTGGTACAGCAACAGTGATGTGACTGGGAGGAAAGTGGCAGGAGTGGAGATGGGAGGTTGGTGGCAGATGGACAGGGCCCCAGCCACAATCTGATCTGATGCCTGAGGCAAAAGCTTCAGTCCGCCTCATAAGAGAGCCGGATCTGGTTAAGATGGAGTGGAGAAATGGCATGCATTTCCCACCTACTTCTCCAGCAAAAAGTGCTTCTCCCTCTAAAATGTTGCATCCACCTGCCAGTGAGGCCTGCCCAATGGCAAAGGATGATTTGATTGTTACCACCAACTGTTCATTACTCAGAAAAGTTTCATACAATACATTCCACACAGTTAACTGCATTTTCTTAGTTTTGGTTAGCAATTGATTCCGAGATATAACTAACAAGTTTGCTCATCATTCATGTAAATTTGTGTGAGCAGACCAGGCCATTAGTTTTTTAGCACTGAATGGATTTCTAGTTGACTGCAGCGAGACTCAATGAACATGGATTTAAATTCAATTTGAGGATTAGACCCAGTGCAATATGTATCTCTTGGAAATTGAATGAGGAAGGCTAGTTTGAAGGCCTCTCTGTCATTCTTTATTTCAGATCCATAGCAATAGTATCTTTATATGATACAAAACATCACTTTCTTTGCTGTATTATCATCCATACTGGCATTTGCTGTGTTAGCATTATTAGCATGCATCTGAGTTTTCTTGAATTTATTCTTCTGTAGGTCACTATCCTTTTCTAAATAATATATCTAAAATCACATGTATCTAGAAAGATATGCATGATCTCAAAGATTTAATGCCAAGGGTATTCCGCCCCCCCCCCCACACACACACTTATCTGCAGGGGGAAAGTGAATGGAAAATTTAAAACATTACACACCTGCCTAATTATTTGGAAAGAGGAAGAAAGAAATATAAAACCTCTTTTTCAGAAACCAAAATAGGCCTTTTTATTTTGTATTAATAAATGTATTTCTTTTAACACTTTTGTTGTTTTAAAAAGCTATTGTTCTATTTGAGGTGTGAGAAGATGTGCTAACCTTGTCATCGTGCGTGCAGCGGAGCAGAAATGATAACTGTATATACATTTTTTAAACAAAAATAGAGTGTGATTGTGTGTGAGAGGAGAGAGAAGGAAAGGGGGAGGAGGGGTGGAGAGAGGAAGAGAGACAACTTATTTAAATCCTGAATACAGTCAGACCTCATATGCATTGTTTAAAAAAAGCCCTAAAGAATTGCATATGGATTAGGGGGATGAATATTCTATTATTTCAGGCTGTTCTGCTGATCTTCTTATTGTGACTTTGCGCTTCAGAAATCTGCCAGGAATTTGGCTTTCCCGTACTAGGCAGTAATTTTAAATGTGTATCAAGCACTTGATAGTGTATGATTTGCGTGCTGTTGCATTCCCATTCCCTAAATTTTCCACCAATTTATTACTTTTTTTCATACTGTTTTAATATTTCAGGATGATGAATATATACAGCATCATTAAAGGTAAATAAAAAATGCATGAAATTAAAAAATGGAATATTAGATGTTTCTTTTCTGTAATCCCTAGGTCCAATAGAAATGAAATGTCTCTGTTCTGTCAAGTAATCCCTAAACATGATTATGGACGTTGTAGTTTCCACATAGCCACGTAATATTTGTATCATATAAGCCTATTTATGTAAGGTTTGAGTAAAAGTTGTTATTAGAAAACCTATAAACCTATTTTGCAGTTCAGAATGATATGCTTGCCTCTTCATCTCTCAACTTTTATTATTTTCCTGGAGCTGACAGCAATGTGTCTTTAATTAATTTTTCAAAATGTTGTTACATCTTCTTTTGGGTACTTTCAGGATGATTTGGCTATCCAATTTGAAATGTCTTCTTTAAGACACAAGATTCAGCCCAGCAGTTCATCCAGTCTAAGCTGTGGGGACACACAGCTCTTTTCTGGGTATTTTCCCTTCTAAATCCAGTTTTAATCTGAAATCTGGTATGGGAGAAACATGAATTATCTGAGACCCACTCTAATTTTAAGATTAAACAGGAGAAAAATCTAGATTTTGATATTGCAAACCTGTATTACATTATTGGTATTGATTATTTTGAATAGAGGACAAGAACATTTGAAACAAGCGTTTGACATGCTGAGATGATTGAGTGATTATAGAAGGGGAAATCATAAACAGGACAGCTCTCAGTAACTGTCCTGAAAGTTTAAGGATAAATCAAAGGCTCCTTCCACACCAGCCCTTTTCTGTGGAACTGCCATCCTTTCTTTACTCCATTTGTATGGAAGATCCAGACAACGTTGTTATTAGCCCTTTGCATTCCAGTGTCTTCTGTGTTGACCTTTTGTGTGGGGGTTTGGACCTCATTTGTGGTTGTTTTTTAAAATTATTTTTTGTAATGAAATGCAGTTGCAGTACCATCCTGTCTACTGTGGATGGTGTTTAAAGGCAGTATCCAAAGCCAGCCATCCTCCAGTGCTCTTTAGATTGCATTAGCATTAGCAGGAATGATTGCTAGCGTAACAGGAAGCTGATGCTTCCTATAGCAATTTTGGAAACTAGTAGAATCTAGTGTTTCTGGACAGGTCGAGCAAGTGCCCTTCCGCAAACTCCACTGACTTGTTCCAAACTGCAAATGCTAGTTTTGGTTAGTTTCGGGCTGCTCTAGGAAGCACTAGCTTCCCATTGCACTAGTGGTCATTCCTGCTAGTGCAAGGGCAGCTTAGGTTACTGCCCTATGCTTTTAAAGGCTCTTTTGGCTTTTAATAAAACTCCTGTTTTATTGCTTAATTTTGACACTCCTGTTGCTTCATTATGAGAGAGGGAGACAGTTAGGTAATTATGCCTATCTGGATAGCCTTTATTAATTGCCCCAATGTCAGTTTCTGTTCCTATGGGAGATGCGGGGAGAAAGCTTTAACAATTATTGGCTTCCATTTTCCTTCCATTCTCTTTTTTTAAAAATACCAAAATAGTGCTATTTTGATATTAAAACATTAAAGGGAAAATAAGGGGAAATAATTATTCCCCCGCCCCCCACTGCCCCATCGCACTAGGAACAGAAATGGACACTGAAGCAGTAGAGGTTATTCATCACTAATTCCCCACCTGTGTCCATAATGAAACAATAAAACATGAACCTACAAGGAGAAACATTTAATTAGTATTGCTAGGAACTTTTGCTGAATGTGACTTGTGAGTAAACATTTATTGGAGAATGTTGTTTATGGGGAAGGGCATTGCTGGAAAATATTGTGCTATATTAAGAACTTATATCTCCATTTTAATCCTGCAGAAGACCAATGTCTGAACAGTTTTAAAGGGTTATAATGTGGAAGCAAGCAAACGCTATGTTTAGATTGAAGTTCCATAACCATAAAAAGTAGTTTGGTACAGAGCCACAGAAGGGGATAGCTCCCCTGCCCCCCCCCCCACTTTAGTGTATGTATACTGAGGACATTTCCTTTTCAACAGATTTTATGCAAGAATTCACTTGGGGGAGTTGGTTTGGGGGTTCAAATTGAGGAGTTACTGAGAAACTCATAAACTGACTCTGATGTGTAGCACATATGTGTTTCAGAATCCATCTCACAGTTTAGTTCGAGGATCAATGACATTCAGTTGAAATTTTATGTACTGTACTAAATTTATACCCTGCTTTTAGTAAGAATTAGGGAGAATTTTATTCAGTTCACATTTTGATAAGAACGTACCAAACGTACACTTCCCAGACCAATATGGAAAACAATTATCCTTCAGTATTTGAACCTTTCAGAATTTGCATATATTAGGGGGAAAGGGCACATAAAAATGTGTATATATGTGAAAAATGTATAAAATAGCATTATATTATAGAAAACTGCTTTCAAAGAATGCATATGTGAGGCAAAATTGTATACAATAATTCATACATTTTAATAATTTGCACAGAAATACATACAAATGTTTGTGTGGATCTTTTTTTTTAAAGTTGCAAACTGATGTGGATATAGGATAGAATGAATTTAAGTTGTAAAAATGAGAAAGTGGGAAACTGAAATTGACAGATTCATCCCTACCTTTTAATATGACTGATCAAACAGTTCATTTTAATGCTACCCCAAAGTGTATCTAAAGTGTAAAATATGTGAAGAGTAATAGGACTCAATGGTCTTATAGGCCCCTTCCAACCCTACTATTCTATTATTCTAATTGGTAAATACAAATAAGTGAACCAGTCATTGCTCATATGTACTTAATTTGTGATAATTGACACTTGGGTGTATAAACTGATTGTCACAGATATGTTATTACAGAGACACCTTTTAAACATAAATGCAGTTTCCATCAAAGGCACATGGGAAGCTGCCTTATACTGAGTCCGACCATTGATCCATCTAGCCCAGTATTATTGACACAGACTGGCAGTGGCTCTCCAGGGTTTCAGGCAGGAGTTTTTCCAGCCGTACCTGGAGATGTGAGGGATTCAACCTGGGACCTTCTGCTTGCAAAGCATGTGGTCTGCCACAGAGCCACAGCCCTACAATGGTAGGTAAGATTGGAAATTATAAAATTAGGACTTAGGATCACAAAGTGCATAAGAATGGTGCATATAGCACAAAAATCAGTGTTTTTTGGCCTGCATCATCACCAAGACTTGGGAAGTACCACACAAAATATCTGGAGCAAAAAATCAGGTAGAACATTAGGAGAAAGAGGCCTAAGAGTGGTTTGGCGTGTACATGAATTGCCAATAAAAGTTGCTGAATCTTTCTTTTAGGTTTTTTTCAAGGAGAGTCTGGAGAAACAATAATCTATGTTGATTGTCATGATGAATCATTTTATCAATGAAATGTAAACTGCTATACTTTTTAATTTCTCCTTATGACAATCCTGTGAGGTAGACCTCTGGTAGTTCCATTAACAAATAGAGATATGATGTTAAGAGGCATCACACTGCAGCACACTGAGTCCAGGTTGTATGTGGGAAGGCTGTGGCCACAGCTTTCATTTAAGTCCAATGCTCAAGTCAAATGTAGAGTAGCCTGCCTTACAGCACACATTTGGGCAAATGAACACATAGATTAGATTCCACCCATGTAAATCTGAGATGAGCAAACCATGAAGTGTTTTCATACACATCCTCATCTATGAAATAAAATTTTATGTCCCTGTTCCATTTTCATCAATGTTGGATTGATTAATGTTTATACATATAATGCAAGGGTGGACAATCTGTGGCCCTCCAGATGTTTTGGCCTACATCTCCTATCACCCTAGCCAGCAAAAGCTGATGGTGAGCGATGATGTTATACACGAAAACCTCTGGAGGGCCACACATTGCTTGCCCTTGATAGAATGGAAGCCAGAGCAATGGCCCATCTACCCAATAAATCAACTGTGTGGTTGGCAGAGGGTCTTGATCCCAGGTATCCACGATTTTAAGCAGATGTTTTTTTTCCCCTCAGCTGCTTGAGTTCTTTAGCTGAAGACATACAGTCAGGGCCAGAAATATTGGAACAAGGATAACTGTTTTGGCAGTTGGCCTCTGCACACCACCACATTGAAGTTGAAAGGAAACTAGGGATGGCGGAGAATTTCTCCACGAATCTCCAGGAGGCCGAATGCCAATGCATTCGGCCCCCTGAAATTGGTGGTGAAATTCTCCCCCCACGTCCCCCCCCGGGATGGGACTTACCTCCTTCGAATGTCCCTCTCGGCGGCAGGTCCCGGTGGCGTTTCGGCAGCGTTTTGGTGGGGGTGGGGGCAGCAGCCGGTCTTCCGACCGGCCGCCGCCACCACCATCACAAAGTAAAAAAAACAAAACAAAACACATGATAGGCTACGTAACGATTTATGTAGCCTATCACGGCTAGATTTTCAAAGTCAGCTGTGATAGGCTACGTAAATCTTTACGTAGCCTATCACGGGTGACTTTGAAAAAAAAAAAGCGCGTACACTATTTGCGTTGCCCTTATTTTCGCCGTAGTCTACGTAAATCTTTACGTAGACTACCCCTGCCCAAACAAGGAACGCAAATGGCGGCGCCCATGGGCGCTGCCATTTGCGTACGTGCTTTTTTTTTTCTTCCAAAGTCACCCGTGATAGTCTACATAAAGATTTACGTAGCCTATCATGACTGACTTTGAAAATCTAGCCATGATAGGCTACGTAAATCGTTACGTAGCCTATCACGTGTGTGTGTGTTTTTTTTTACTTTACTTTTTTTATTTCGCGGCCGGTGAGACGGGGCGCTCCCCCCCGGCCTGAATTTTGGTGGCGAGGGATGGGGCGTCTCCCCCCTGGCCTGAATTTCGGCCAGGAGGGGCGGGGCGCCTCCCCCCGCCAAGAACTTCAGGGGGAGAACCGAAGCGCCTCCCCCCCACCGCGAAGCAAGCTGCGGGACCAGGTAAGGGACGTTCGTCCATCCTTAAAGGAAACACACCCAGATGGGAGCGAAGTCAGGACTTTCAGCTGTAATTCAAGGGGTTTGACAAAAGTGGGGCACTAACCATTCAGGAAGTACAGCCAGTGGCATACCTCCTCCCCCCCATCGTTGGTGGCTCATAAGTAATGGAACAAACCAACATCATTTATTTATTTATTTATTATTTATTTCATTTCTATACCGCCAAATAGCCGAAGCTCTCTGGGCAGTTCACAAAAATTAAAACCAAACAACACACAATAAAACAATTTAAAATATATAGAACATTAAAACCACAATATAACAATACAACCACAATAAAACCTAGCAGCAGTACAGGAGTTTAAAATACAGATTTAAAACAGCAAAGATAAAAATTTAGAATTTTTAAACTGAAGGATCGCCTGTAATACCTGGATGAAAATCCTTTGCAGTCAATGACTGCCTGAAGTCTGGAACCCGTGGACATGACCAAATGCTGAGTTTCCTCCCTCGAGATGCTTTGCCAGGCCTTTACCGCAGCTGCCTTCAGCTGCTGCTTGTTTGTGGGTCTTTCTGCCTTCAGTCTTGTCTTCAGGAAGTGAAAAGCATGCTCTATTGGATTGAGATCAGGTGACTGACTTGGCCATTGAAGAACATCCCACTTCTTTGCCTGGAGAAACTCTTGGGTAGCTTTTGCTGTATGTTTTGGGTCATTATCCATCTGCAATATGAAGTGGCGCCCTATCAGTTTGGCAGCATTCGGCTGAATCTGAGCAGAAAATATGGCCCTATACACTTCAGAATTCATCCTGCAGCTTTTATCAGCAGTCAGGTCATCAATAAACACCAATGACCCGGTTCCATTGGCAGCCATACATGCCCATGCCATAACACTGCCTCCACCATGTTTGACAGATGAAGTGGTGTGCTTTGGATCATGAGCTGTTCCTTTCCTTCTCCGTACTTTTCTCTTCCCATCATTCTGGTACAAGTTAATCTTGGTTTCATCAGTCCAAAGACTTTTATTCCAGAACTGGGCAGGCTTTTTAGGTGTTTGCTGGCAAAGGCTAATCCGGCCTGTCTGTTCTTGAGCGTTACCAGTGGTTTGCACCTTGTTGTGAAGCCTCTGTATTTACATTCATAAAGCCGTCTCTTGACTGTAGATGTTGACAGTGACATGCCTACCTCCGCAAGAGCGTTCTTGACCTGGCTAGATGTTGTGAAAGGGTTCTTCTTCACCTTGAGCAGAATTCTGTGGTCATCCACTTTAGTTGTCTTCTGTGGTCTTCCAGGCCTTTTGCTGTTGCTGAGCTTGCCAGTTAATTCCTTCTTTTTCAGGATGTTCCATACTGTTGTGTTGGCCACTCCTACTGTTTTTGCAATCTCTCTGATGGGTTTATGTTGTTTCCTCAGCCTAATGATGGCCTCCTTCACTCACATGGACACCTCTTTGGACCTCATGTTGGGAGTTCCAGTGAACAGCTACCAAATGTAATACTCAGAGCCACCTCCAGGCCTTTTCACTGCTTGATTGGTCATGGGGTACCCAGGAAACAGGCCACACCTGGCCATGCAGCTTCTTGTCAGCCATTTCTTCCATTACTTATGAGCCACCAACGATGGGTGTGTGTGTATGCCACTGGCTGTCCTTCCTGTTAATGCCCCACTTTTGTCAAACCCTTTAAATTACAGCTGAAAGTCCTGACTTTGCTCCCATCTGGGTGTGTTTCCTTTCAACTTCAGTGTGGTGGTGTACAGAGGCCAACTGCCAAAACAGTTATCCTTGTTCCAATATTTCTGGCCCTGACTGTATACCTCTATACATGGCTCCTTGTTGTTAGATGTTGAAGCATTATATTAATGAGGGCCCTTACATTATTCTTATAACTCAAGTAAGCTTGTTCTAAATGGCTTAAGAAGTGCCCATGGAGGGCTTCCTTTCCTTCGTACTAGCCAGGACACTAAAATCCATGGTTGCATTTTTTAAATGACAGAAATACAATGTGGAACATGAGTGTAGATAAGAATGAATACCAATGCTGGCTGTCACAAAAGTATGGTTTTTCAGATTGCAGCACAGTATTCATTCCTTAATTCACCCAGTCAAATTTGGCTGTTATGCTGAATTACTAACCGAGCCAAATATTTGGTCCAATTCTAGCATAGAGACAAATAACAGTGAATTCAGAAAAAATGAATGGTGTTATAATGTTAAGAGAAGTGAAGAGACTGAAGGAAAATGCTATGTTTCACAGGACAGAGCAGGTGGAGAAAGAGAAGAGAGTAGGATGATGAGTTTCTAAATAACAAAACGTTGCTGTAATGCAAATAGAAATGGATGTTCTAAAGCTATTTGGAAAGGGCAAGCTGAGGAAGCTATGGGCATAGTTTGAGATCTAGTAGTCAGTCTTTGGGCTTTTGTTTCTCAAATGCAGCAAACCACTTTTAGAACTGAAGGGGCTTTGAAAAAAAGCTTTTTCAGCTTCACAAACTGAAGTTTGTGACATGAATATAGTTTAAAAGGGGGTTGGGAGAGCCACCTGTATTTTGTTTGTCATGCCTGTAGCATATTTCAGTGTACTAATTACTTGACCATTTTTATTTCATTTGGTTTTTACAATAATCCTTCTATTGTAAGTGACCCTCATAGTTGAGTGGGGATTTGAATGCAGGTCACTCATGGCCCAGTAGCATCCCAGACTGATAGGTCTACATAATATTATTCTAACCTTCTCCCTAAGTTCTGCTCCCCGCCCCCTCCTCAAATTACAGCAATAGTAGAATAGGAGTTGGCATTATATTTCACAAAAAATCCTCTCTCGGTCTTTCTGCAATGATTACGATGCTTGAGTTTATGAACATCAGGTCAGGAGGAGTAACCACTCACAGCTGAGGCCAAGAACCACTCTTCCAGGAACGTAAGATCAATACTTGTTATCGAGTCTATGTTTATAGGGTGTGTTAAATGACCACAATTCTTGATGCTCATCCATGAATGGCATGTTTAAAACCTCACTGCACTGGCCAGAAAAGCAAAACCAAATTATATGGTGAGAATATTTTAAATCTTTAATCTAATTTTCAAAAGCTTATTTTCAGTCTTCAGCGTAGTTATGCTATTTCTGGAAAAGATATTAGATAGCAAGTAAATTAACAGTTAAGCTGTTTTTATTTGTTCCCCACACAATTCCCCTCAACAGTTTCTGCTGTTGATACTGACTCTGTTCACATGATCAAAACAGCCCACTGCGGGCTGTCGTGCATGCTGGTGTATGCCAGGCGGGATTTGCATATCCAACACACGGCTTGTCTTGTGCAAACCTAGGATCAATATCAATGGTCTGGTGTTGGGTTATGCAGGGGTTAATCCTCGCATAATCCAGAGACCCCCGGCTTCACATGACATGACAAGCCATGAGCCGGCATTTAGTATTAAAAATCGCCTCATGTGCTGGCATGTACTGCAGCCCACTGTGGCATAAATATGGCACAGCAGGCTGTTCAATGGTGTGAACTGGCCCTGCGTAGACTGTAGGTGACTATGTTGGTTCTTCAGGTGCCCCAATGACAACTCGTTTTTTGAGTTGCATTTGCAATTAATTACTGTAATTTATGCTAGGGGGACTAGCTTTTTATCCAGGTCTTAATAACACAAAAGAACCATATTTAGTTCAGACCACAGTGAGCTCCCAGGCTTGCTCCTATTATCTATTTATAAATGAAGGTTCATATATGCTCCCGTCCCTGACACACGCACATTACAGTTTTTAAAACAAAAAGGAGAGTGGGAAGGAAAAGGGTTATTTCGAAATAATGATATTTTCCTACCAAATTCTTAAATGAGCTAATTCTTCAGAGTACTTACGAACATAGCACACTTAAATTCCCACAGTAATTAAGAATGAAGAATTAGATACAAAGATTACGCAATAGCTGCTCCTCATGATACATTCATTGCTTTCAGTTTTATGGTAAGTAATATCATTGTTGCAAAGTTTCCAAATTGCTTTTAACACAAATCCACAGAAATGAAATCTTCTCCTAGTTATGAAAATGAAGTAATGTCTTGAGACACTAGTATATTACTTCAGATTTATGGAGATAATGAGCCAAAATCTACTTTCAGTTACATTGCTGTAAATACCAAGTGGCTTAATTGAAATTGAACTGTGATAAAACTCTGGCAGACTTGGAGGTGTAAGGTCTGGATTTAAAGTGCTAGAGGGCAGAAGATACCTATGCTCAATGCAGTAGATTGCCTTCTCATGGAGGCGGCAGATTACATGGAATTGGTACAGTGCAGTGGCAATCCTGTGATAGTTAAATACACATTAAGACCTGCAGAAATCAATGGGGCTTAGACATACCTTCCTGCCATAGGACTACGCTACTAGTTCGTCATGATTCCCTTCTTCCCTGTTAAGCAGAGGCCCATTTAGTTGTAGTGATGCAACCAGAGGTTTACATTGCTGTAACTAAAGGAGCACCTTAAGCATGTCCTAAAAGGTAGACCTATGCAGCTCTGCCCAGTTGCCGTTAGCAATGCCTCAGTAGTACCTCTTAAAAGAGGGATTATCCTAACAAAGGGTATAACCAAGACTATTCTGACATTCCTTATTTCCCACTCAAGGGACCTTGCTCTTCTTGGCTTAAGCAACATCTGGTAGTGGTTGGTTTAGCAAAACTGGAATCCTTATGCACAGTCCTACAGACAGCTGTTATTTTACGACGGCTCATAGGAATATGTTGGTTGTTTAAACAGAAGAGTGGCTGTGATCTGTGTGCCTCTTTAACAATGTATTCTCCCTTTACTTGCTTTTTATTTATGTTTTCGTGCTTTGTGAGTATATATAAGATGTACTGTATATCTCTGAAGTTAGGGATAAGCTATATGTTTTATCTATTCCCACTTTCATGACAGGTTTGGTGTGCACATGGGTATGGATATAACTCCATACCCATATAAGTGTATAACTCTCTCTCTCTCTCTCTCTCTCTCTCTCATATACTAAAATATACATAGCCACTGCAGTCTTCTTTCAGAGCTGCCTTCATTATATATTGCTGACATATAACACTTGTATGAGCTGCAAAGGCACACATTAGGATCTATGTGGTGCTGTTCACATTTTCATTTTTTGTCATTTTTCTACAATCCACATTTGTGTGATTTCATGAATTGCTATGTATTTTATGAACCAACAATTGTGTGGAAGAAAAAAGGCTATGTGAAGTGCCTCTAAATTAGCTTAAATCCCAAACTCCATTTTAACAATTATGTAGATTGGGCTCCTCTCCATTTCTTTCATCCAATTACTATAACCTTACTGACTTCATTGAGAGAATTTTCTTCCTGACTATCCCTTTCACAGTAAACTATGGTAATATTTTGTGTATCTGCTCATAGGGCTCTCAAAGAGAGAAGTGTGGGTAGCTGCTAGGTGAATACGGAACTTTCCTCAGTCAAATCATCCCGAGGAATTAACTGGAGGTATTTTGTTTGCTCATTTGTTTGTGCACTGCATTTCTATACTGACAAATGGTCAAAACTCTCTGGGTGGTTCACAAATAATGGTTAAAACCATAAAATACATAAATGTAATAAAACATAATGTAACATCAAAAAGAAAATAAATCAACCCCCAGTGATACCATAGTAAAACCAGCAGCAGAGGACAACAGCAGTGCAAGGATCTAAAAAGCATTAACACATTTTTAAAACTAAAAGAGTAGAAAGCCTGAGTGAATAAAAAGGCCTTCACCTGGTGCCAAGAAGACTACAATGTAGGAAGTAGGTCTGTGCACCTGCCCTTGTATTGAGTGATGGTGCCAGTAACCAGTGGGACACTTCCCCCAGAGTTCTTTTTTGAGGGGAGTAGGTGTTTTAAATTCCTGTATTTTCCTTCTAGGTGCAGTGTCTCTCTCTTATCCAGTGGCTGTATATTGTTCCCGATTCTGGGCTGTAGCTACATCTGGAAAAGCTTAAAATGGTTTGCTGTTTTAATAGCAGACAAATAAATAAGCAGCACATCTGTTTTGAAGGTTCCCAAATAACATGATATTTAAATGAAATGCTGTTTTGCCTCAGCATGACTCTTTGAATTTTTGAACATTTTTATTCCATATCTCACAATAATGTGAGAAATGTTATTTACATCTTTCCATTTTCCTTATACAGTCATTTTAGAAGACTTCATATTTGTTTTTGAACATATTCAAATTCATTTTTGCCACTACTAAATTTAGAATAGAAGTCCCCCTTTCAGCTTATCTTTGTTAAACACCTGCAAAAATCAATGGCATTTCGTTTGCTTAAAAAGAGTCTCTTCCTTTTAGGAAAACCAGAACTAATGCATAGTTTATTATATGTTGTTGTTTTTGTTGTCATATAGTGTTAATGGACACTGACTAGATGAGCTATATAGGTATTTAACAATTTCCTAGTCAAATGTTAAAATGCAGTTCATTTGCTAATTTAACAAAATGAATTATTTTATTGATTATGGTTAATCTTAAAGTTTTGTATAATTAAACTTTATAAATGAATCATTATTTACAAAATAGTATTTAAAAATAAACTAAGGATCCAAAGTTTTGACATAAATTTTTCTGTTTTTTTTTTCTTTTTCTTTGATCAGCTCAAGCCTGTAGGTTATTTGGTTTATGTGAGATAAAGTTGCTTTTCCCCATAGATTTAATTTTCAAAATTTTGACTATCATTTTATACTACATAAGATTTTGTAGTCTTTTGTGTAATTTATCAACAAACAATAGTGTGGTTCTGACCCTCTTGGAAGTATAGCCAAGAGGGGATAGGATGTCATGGGAGTGCCCCTCCGCCAGTGAAGGCCCCCATATTTCTGCAGAAAGATCCGCAGGTGTAGATTTATTGCCAGTAGTATTCCCACCAGCTGTTGACCCTGAAACAGGGTGTGTTGTGGCAGGTCATAGGCGGCCTTGGGTCCACTGGACCCAAAGCCCCCTAATTCCCCCCAAGAGGCTCCAGGATCAGGCCCAACAACTGCACCTGCCTGGAGCTAGCAGAGTCCCCCCCTCCCCCCAGCTGCCCATTGGTTTCAATGTAGGAGTGGAACTAAACAAAACAGAGATCTGTTTCCTCTTTGTAGGAAAACCTTCCCCCTGCCCCGCCGGCTGGCAAGAACAGGCAGGGTTTGGGGACTGGCAAATTGTCCACCACTTTGCTCCCCTGCCACTTAGAATTCCTCTGCCCATGTTTAGGATTTACTAAAGATTGCCATGCATATAACCCCATGAATTAGAACTGCTATACTGAAAACCATTGTTGTAGGTTGCATAGAATGTCACATAAGATTGTTGTAAAACACTTAGGCTACAATCCTATGCTCCCTTACCTGGGAGTAAGGTCCACTGAAATCTGAATAACTCTGGGACTTACTTCTGAGTTGACGTGTATATTGTGCTGTTAATTTGTCAGAGATATGACTAGGAACACATTATCGATGCAGAGTCATAATATTGCATTTCTGCTATGGCGGAGATCCATCTATCATGACCTCCTCATCTCCATTTGCCTCAGACAATTATCTATCCTAGTCCATAGCTAATACCCTGGAAGACAGAAACAAAATTCAAAGTGATCTTGATAGCCTGGGGTGCTGGGCAGAAAACAACAGAATGAAATTTAATAGGGATAAATGCCAGGTGCTGCACCTGGGAAAAAGAAACCAAATGCACAGCTACAAGATGGGGGATACTTGGCTCAATAATACTACAGGCGAGAAGGATATTGGAATTGTTGATCACAAGCTGAATATGAGCCAACAATGTGATGTGGCTGCAAAAAAAAGGCAAATGCTATTCGGGGCTGCATTAATAGAAGTATAGCTTCCAAATCCTGTGAAGTACTAGTTTCCCTCTACTCAGCACTGGTTAGGCTTCATCTGGAGTACTGTGTCCAGTTCTGGGCACCACACTTTAAGAAGGACGCAGGCAAACTGGAAAAGGTTCAGAGGAGGGCAACAAAGCTGATCGGGGGCAGGAAAAAAAGCCTTATGAGAAGAGACTGAAAGAACTGGGCATGTTTAACCTTGAGAAGAGAAGAATGAGGGGAGATTTCATAGCACTCTTCCAGTACTTGAAAGGTTGTCACAGAGAGGAAAGCCAGGTTCTCTTCTCGATCATCCCAGAGTGCAGGACACGGAACAATGGGCTGAAGTTACAGGAAGCCAGATTCTGGCTGAACATCAGGAAAAACTTCCTAACTGTTAGAGCAAAATGACAGTGGAACCAATTCCCTAGGGAGGTAGTGGGCTCTCCTGCACTGGAGGCATTCAAGATGAAATTGGACAGCCATCTGTCAGGGATGCTTTGACTTGGATTCCTGCATTGAGCAAGGGGTTGGACTCGATGGTCTTATGGTCTTATAGGCCCCTTCCAACCGTACTATTCTGTGATTCTACGTAGAGCAAATTCACCCTGGTACTTTTACATACAAGAACCTGTAGTTTTTGTTGATAGTATTCTAGCTGTTTCAACAAACATATTACTGATATGAAAATAATGACTATGGATTGAAGTTCACATCTTTTTTCTTTTTTTTTTTTACCATGGATAGAAATGTTTATGTTGAGGACAAGCTTTAGTGGTATCTGTATTATGTTTCTTTTAGGCATTACACAAGGCCAGTGAAAATATTTGTAGGAATATCTGCGGTACCTCCAGGTATTAGACACACTCTTGTATGTATGATGGTATTTCTGCTAAAATCTTTGGGTTGGATCCAGAGTAACTTAGTTGAACTTAGGTTTCATTTAAATCAATTGGACATTAGCCATAGGATTTTATAGATGACAACGCTGCATTTATATAATATTCCCAAGTGTTAGGAATAGATAAAGATGTCAGACATTAATGCACAAATAATTAAAATTATGTGTTGACATTTTTATGGTCTTTGATAAAGAATGAGAATCTTTCTGAAGAAGTCTCTTGAATGTTTGGAAAAGGAAGAAATAACCTGATGCAGTTGCAGTAAGACTGGTAGCTGCTGTTGTTAATATCTACTCCAATAAGATTGTAAGAGTTGCCAATATCAGTATTCAGTCTTGTAGTGTAACACAGTGCTTTCATGTGAACTGAACTGAACTGTCTCTTCACACTCCCTCCCTCTCTTTCTTCCTCCTGCCCTCCCTCCCTCCCTCTTCCTTTCTCCCTGCACTCATTGCATTTAAGTCAGGGAAAAGAAAAAAGATTTGAGGATCGCCCAATTTGTTCTGACATAAGAGATGTTTAGCTCTGTGAAAGGTGGTGGAGGCAGTGTGCCTGACTGACATTTCAACAGAGTGTCTGTGGGGATTGCTCGCTTCTTGTCCCATCATATTCCCTCTGTGTCCTACGTGAGTGCTCTTGTCTAATCTTCACAGTGAGAACACCAACACTCCCATGGGCTTTGGTGCTCAACACCTTGTTAGACAGGGCTTATGGTGCCACAGCTCTGGGTTTAGCATTTGTTTTTGCTTTAACGTTTCAGCTCTGCTTAAAAGCCCCAATAAAGGAGTTTTTATGGCATTTCCTTCAAATAGTGTTAGGTAACACCTAATCACGTTGTTCTCTTTCTAGCAACAGAAGGCTCGGGATTTTTCTAGAAAGAAAAAAAGAATTAACATTTTTAAAAAGAGGTAGAGAGAATCATGATACCTATTATAAAAATAATTCAGCTTGAAAAATCATATTCAATTGTTAGACTGCATCTGAAGAAGCCTTCCTTTGACCCCCTAGACTTCAATCATTATAGGCCAGTAAGTAATTTACCATTTGGGGGCAAGATAATTGAGAAGGCGGTGTCCATTCAACTCCAAGCAGTCTTGGATGAAGCTGGTTACCTGGACCCATTTCAAACCAGCTTCAGAGCAGGATACAGAGTTGAGACTGCCATGGTTGCCTTGGTGGATGATCTTCGCCTGGGAATTGACAGGGAGAGTGTATCCCTGTTGTTTCTTCTGGATCTCTCAGCAGCATTTGATACCATTGACCATGGTATCCTTCTGGATCACCTGAGGGAGTTGGGAGTTGAGGGCACTACTCTGCAATGGTTCCACTTCTTTCTCTCAGGACGGTTCCAGATGGTGTTGCTCGGGGATAGTTGTTCCTTGAAAAATGAACTATTATGTGGAGCCCCTCAGGGCTCCATTCTGTCCCTGATGCTGTTCAATATCTACATGAAACTGCTGGGAGAGATCATCAGGAGGTCTGGGGCTGAGTGTTATCAGTATGCCGATGACACCCAAATCTATTTCTCCTTAATATCTTTATCCAAGGAAAGTATGACTCCTCTGAATGACTGCCTGAAGTCGGTAATGAGGGAGAGCAAGCTGAAGTTGAATCCAGGCAAGACGGAGGTACTAATCATTAAGGGTTCTAATTCAGGTATTGAGGTATGTCAACCAGTTCTGGATAGGGTTGCACTCGCCCTGAAGGAGCAAGTTTATAGTGGGGGTGCTTCTTCACCCAACTCTGCTCCTGGCACCCCAGGTGGAGGCAACGGTGAGAAGTGCCTGTTACCAGCTTCGGCTGATACACCAGCTACACCCATTCCTGGAACATGTGGACCTGGTAACAGTGGTACATCTGCTGGTAATCTCTAGGCTTGATTTCTGCAATGCGCTGTACTTGGGGCTGCTTGTATATTTAGTTTGGAAATTTCAACTGGTACAAAATATGGCAGCCAGGTTGGTCTGTGGGACATCCTGTGGAGACCATATTACCCTGGTTTTAAAATCTACACTGGCTGCCAATTTGT
Organism: Heloderma suspectum; assembly: GCF_057233095.1. Classification (NCBI taxonomy): domain Eukaryota; kingdom Metazoa; phylum Chordata; class Lepidosauria; order Squamata; family Helodermatidae; genus Heloderma; species Heloderma suspectum. The sequence goes on from NC_139458.1 coordinate 398,820,501, forward strand.
TTCCAAGCAAAATATAAAGTGCTGGTTCTTACCTTTAAAGCCTTACATGGTCTAGGTCCAAGGTACCTTAGGGAGGGCCTTCTCCCCTCCGCCCCAGTCTGCCACCTAAGGTCCTCTGAGGGCTATCTGCTGCGGCTGTCTAAGGTGAGATTGGCAGCCACACGCAAGAGGACCTTTTCCGTTGCCTCCCCTCAGTTGTGGAATGACCTGCTGGTTGAAATGTACCTGCTGACCCCTTTGAAGGTTTTTAAACAGGCAGTAAAGATGTTATTGGAGGCCGCAGTGGCTTAGTGGTTAAGATGCTGAACTGCAGACTGGAAGGTCGGCAGGTCAGCAGTTCAAGACCCGAGTGCTGCGTGATGGAGTGAGCTCCCGTCTTCAGTCCCAGCTTCTGCCAACCTAGCAGTTCGAAAGCAAGAAATTGCAAGTAGATAAATAGGTACCGCCTCGGCGGGAAGGTAACAGCGTTCCGTGCACCTCGGTGTTCAGTCATGCCGGCCACTTGACCATGGAAGCGTCTTTGGACAGTGCTGGCTCTTCGGCTTAGAAATGGGGATGAGCACCGCACCCTAGAGTCGGACACGACTGGTTGGGGACACCTTTACCTTTAAAGATGTTATTATTCCGGCAGGCCTTCCCTTTTTAGAACTCTTGTTCCTTTTGCTGACTCTCGTATACTGTTTTTAAGTTGTGTTGTTTTAAGCTGTGTTTTATTGTTGGATTTTTTAAAAGAATGTTTTTAGTTCAAGGTTGTTTTTAGTTATATGTTGTCTATATATATTGTCTGTGTGCTGTTATGTAATGGTTTTTAAACTTTGTATATTCTATTTTAATGTTTTAATTTTTGTAAAGTGCCCAGAGAGCTTCAGCTATGGGGTGGTATAGAAATTGTGATGATGATGATGATGATAATGATGGTAATAATCTTTATTTTCTTTGCTTTTGAACAGAACATTATTCATTTGATAAACTAGGCTGGTAAAACATCTGTTCCAAAGTTGCTTCAAACTGATAATAAATACACACACATGTATTTTCAACGGAAGTGTAATATATGTGTGTACTTTAAGATTCCAGGCACATTATGGCCCATTACAATATGCCATGTCCTGTTACAACATATTAAGTTAGCAGGTGATGCTGCAAAGCACTAAGAGCCTAAGTTGCTGAGAAGTAAAGGTCTGACACTATCACTGAAGCATTAGCAAGTGTCGTGTTAGCTATAGTCCTCATTATTCTCAGTGAGTAGAGAATCAGACTGCAGCTGGTGGCTCATATGATTTTGTGTTCCTCCATGCAAAGAAATCCCTCCACATAGAAACTAGCAGGGAGAAGGGCTCTAGGCTAGCTTTGTCCCTAACATGTAGTTTCTACATGTAGGGACTGTTTGGGGTTTGGAGAATAATTCAATCACATGAGCCCCTAAATAGACACAGCCTTGAAGCCATGTTTGATGTTTAAGGTACCAATTTGCCTATAACTTCTAGGCCAGGGGTGCGCAACATGTGGCCCATAGGCCGCATGCAGCCTCTGCCACCCCCTGATGTGGCACCTGCTGCCAAGCCACCCAAATTTGTGGTGGCAAAAACATTGCGGGTTTGCCATCGGTTTTCAGTAGCTAACCACTAAGGAAGCTTAAAATGTCCAAATTGTACTTGTTTGGGCTGTTTTAGCCTTCCGTAACAATTCGCTACTGCTACAGAAGCCTAAAACAGCCAAATCTTGTTTGAAAACAAATGCAATTCGGACATTTTAGCCTTCCCAAATGGTTTCCCCTCCTCTGGTGCCCTGTGGAGTGTGTGGCAACCCACAGAATGTGGCTCACAGAAGGGTCCGGGGACAAAAATGGCCACAGCCCCTCCCGATGCCCCCCCGATCTAGGATTTCTTAATTGCTCTCTGAATTGCTAACACACCTGCTGTTGATAAATAGAAAAGATGTTTAAAATGCTATTGCATGTTGTGTGTACCAGAGCTAGTACATACCATTCAAGAGAAGTATGAAACTACCAAGGGTGCCAAAATTCAAGGGGCACTACTGCAAAGCGAGAAGTGGAATGTTAGTCTGGTGATGCATATTATTTCTGCCATGGTTCTGCCTGTCTGAGGCACACACTTGCAGTTCACACAGGGAACTAGTTCTCCCCTCACCCCCACCCCACTCCTATCCCTGGCTAGGATGGAGAAAAGCATTCAGCTGACTGCCTGGCACCATTAATCCCCAGATATGTTGTTCCAGTTACATAGTACATGGCTGTCCTGTTTTCTTTGACTTCTTACATTCCATTGCATATTCAGATTTCAAATACTCAGTTGATATCCACTTCTGTATGTCTGGAGACTGACCTCTTTGTGACTTGCCAGGTAAGCAATTACTATTACTGAAAGCATTGCCAAACAACCCCACAGAAAACCCTTTCTGTTCAATTAAGAAGCAAAGTTAGAACCACTATACAACTTGTGTGTCATTTTTGTTTTTAATAAAACAAAAATAAGCTATATGTGACAGTATTAGAAAGATACAACCAGATCTGTTGTTGCATTTTACAGACTTTGAGGAACTGAGTTCACACATTTAACATTCTTGGGCAAGTGAAAGTCAATAGTAGTGCATTTTCTGTAATTCTTAGAATCAGATCTATATAAAAAGACATTTCATATTTAAAGGTCTTCCATAAAGAATGTCAGGCAAATTGTGGGGGCAGAAGATAATACCAGATAATATCTGTCTTCCCAACAGTTATGAACTCCCTGTACTTCCTCATATTTTAGGCCCTGGTACATGAAAGTACTTAAGTGCATGCTTAATTTTGCAGACAAGAGTAATCCCATTGAATACAAGGATCTCTGTCAAAGCTGTGAGAACAGATACAAAAATCATAATACAAATATTTACACAATACATTTTGTATTAAGTAAGGTTTGCTTAAATTTATGATTTAGCAGAAGAGAAATTGCTTAAATTTGAGGTATCATTGATTATCTGTAATATATAATATATGCTATGATTTGTTTAATTTAAAGTCTATATGTTAAACAGTTTTTCATGGGATATAAAAATTGACATTTCAGAGAGTGTAATGGCATAATGAAATGTAAACTGAAAACAGGAATGAGTTAATTAGACTAATGATCCCTTGACTCCTTTATTAGCTGGCTCTTTAGAAATTGGGATTAGCTTTGTTTTCTCTGCTGAATAAAGACAGGAAGGATGATATTGATTCTAGTAAATGACAGCAGCAGAAGAAATTAGTGTTTTCATGTTAGTTATAGGTTTCATAATTCACAATAAAAATGTAGGGTTATTTCCAAATGACCTGGGGGGGGGGGAACAATGTTCTCTAGCATAGTCTTCCCCAACCTGGTGCCCTCCAGATGTGCTGGACTACAGCTCCCATCTTTCCCAGCCAGCATGGTCACTGGTCATGCTGGATGGGGATTATGGGAGTCATATTCCAACACATCTGGAGGGCACCAGGTTGGGGAAGGCTACTCTAGCACTAAGCTAGCAGTATGCCCAATGTAGTGGATATCCCCATCTAATTTATGGACAGTAACCTTGCTGTGAGGAACAGGGGGATAACCTTAATGCAGGAACTTATTTTAATGCAGGAACATATCTCCAAAAGAGGCAGACGTGTGCTCCTATCCTGGAAGAAGAGTGTACAATGACATCTAATTCTTTTAAATTCAAAAAACAAATGTTCATAAAAGAATGGGCATTGCTGCAGGAGGTATGTAGCTTTGTTGATGTTCAACACTTAAAAGAAAGAAGTATTCATGAGTAGGGATGCTGGAGAAATTTGCAGTAGATTAAATGAGCTCGGATCTCTAAGAATCGAACCTGCAGAATCCGCTGCGGAGCAACCCTCTCAGGCCGTGCGGAGTCTGTGGACTTTCGGATGATTTTTTTACTCTCCTGAAATTTACACATATAAATCCATAGAAAAATACGTAGGTTTATGCTGAGGAAACATTGAATGGAATGGGGAACAGTACACTAAACATTATGTACTGAGGTAAATTATGTAAATACTTACGTAGATACTAATGTAAATATTTATGTAAATATTTCCATATTTTTCTGCATGACGAAAAAAAAAATTCTCCGTCTGTGGGCAGATGATGGAATGAAAGGTGCTGTCATGTTTCTTGCTGTCAGGAGCGCCCTTGCTGCCTTGTGAAATCCTCAAGTAGCCAGAATCAACACACAGACGATAGGGCTCTTTTCCAAGGCTTTATTTTTAGGGATGGCGGAGAATTTCTCCCCGAATCTTCGGGGGGCCGAGCGCCAACGCATTCGGCCCCCCGAAATCGGCGGTGAAATTCTCCGCCCCCCCGCGCCCCCCCGGGATGGGACTTACCTTTGGCGAATGTCCCTCCCGGCGGCAAGTCCCGGCGGCGGTTCATCGGCCTTTCGTCGGGGGCGGGGGCGGCAGCCGGTCTTCTGACCGGCTGCCGCCGCCACCATTACAAAGTGTAAAAAAACCCCCAAAACCCTGTGATAGGCTACGTAACGATTAACGTAGCCTATCACGGCTAGATTTCCAAAGGCAGCCGTGATAGGCTACGTAAATCGTTACGTAGCCTATCACGGGTGACTTTGAAAAAAAAAAAAGTGCGTACGCAAATGGTGGCACCCATAGGGCGCCGCCATTTGCGTTCCTTATTTGGTCCCGGTACTCTACGTAAATCTTTACGTAGACTACCGGGACCAAATAAGGAACGCAAATGGCGGCGCCCATAGGCCGCCGCCATTTGCATACGCGCTTTTTTTTTCTTTTTTCCAAAGTCACCCGTGATAGGCTACGTAACGATTTACGTAGCCTATCATGGCTGACTTTGGAAATCTAGCCGTGACCGGCTACGTTAATCGTTACGTAGCCTATCACGGGGTGGTTGGTTTTTTTTTTAGACTTTTTAGTTTTTTTTTTAGACGGGGCGCTTCTCCCCGGCCTGAATTTCGGCCGGGCGAGGCGGGATGGCTCCCCCCCCTCACCTGAACTTTGGGGGGAGAAGCAAAGCGCCTCCCCCCCACCGCAAAGCACCCCTGCGAAAAGGTAAGTGACTTTCATACATCCCTAATTTCCATTCAACCTAATGACATTTACAGATGCTAATTGCATGAGCCTAATGAGGGAAACTTAAGAGAGCTGCCTACTAGGGGTTTCTAGCCTTAGTGAATCAGTTGATCTCCATTTGGAGGGTAAAGGCAGGAAGCCTCTGAACTTAAGGGCTAGGAGACGAAAGTCCACCCCTTTCCCATGGGGCATCGGAGCGCAGTCGTGCCAAGCGGGCTGAGCGCCTTGTCTTGGCACCCTCCATGTCTCGCTTGTCCCTGTGCTGGCGCCTAGTGTCCCGAAGCTCCAGTTGTCCCTCCCCCTGCCTGCCAGGGTCACTACCACTCTCAGGAATGTGAGCAGGGAGGGACTCTCCCTCCAGTGGCGCCTCTGAACACTGCGCAGGTTCCTCTCCTATGCTTTCTACCTCTTCCTCAGAATCAGAACTTCTTTGGGGCTCTATGGGATCCGATCCAACCCTCATACCCTTTGCCCCTGCAATAAAACTTCAAAAGCCAAATCAAAACACAGACAGACTTCAATTCCAAGGCTTTTTAATCCACTTAATTCAATGGGTCATTCAGATGCTAATTGTCAGTGACCCACAGTCTACAAAGGAAAGGGAGTTCAAAGGAAAACTACAAAAGTTGCCCACCATTTGAGGAACAGGCGAGCTTGCTGTCCTAACTTAAGGGGTGGGGGTGAGGAATCTGCCTCTGTCTCATGAGGACTCTTAAGTGCAGCTGTTCCTGCCGGGCCAATAGGGCAGATCGGCTAAGCTCTGCCCCTGCCATTTCTCTCTTGTCTCTACGTCTGCGTCTAGCATCTAAGAATTCAGGCTCTACCAGCCTCCCTTCTCCCTGTTCGCTATCTCTCACAGGGTCCCTCTCCATCCAGCTGTGCCTTTGAAGCTTGAGGAGTAGACCTATCCATCTCTGTCCAGGCCTGGGAAATTTCCTCCCCCATGTTTTGCGGTTCCTCTTCAGACTCTGAGCTACTCTGCCAATCGCTGCACTCAGGGGCAGCCCTGACAGGTGCCTGACAATTCGCGAAACACAGACAGAGCAGATTTTACACAGTCTGTACATCCCTATTCATGAGTCCTCTTTTAGTTCCGTAATGCAGCAAGGGCATTCCCAGCTTTTAAAGAACTGAATACATATACTTTGTTTAGAAGATCACAACACAGAAAATGACATGAGAAGGTGAATTGTAGTGTTTTATCACCAGTAATGTCACTGACTTTAGACAATGGCTGCATTCTTGCATAATGCTAAATCATGGTTTGTGCCTGTATGAGCCTTGGGCTCATGTGCACCTGTCTCCCCTCTGGCATGGGTACAAGGAGGAGATTGGAAGCTTCCACTTCCATTTTTGTTTAACCACAATTAGCATTGTAGTTAATCTTAAACTGTAGTTAATCTTAACTATGGGTTAAAAAACTATCTTCATAAACCACCACTTGAAGTTGGCTTATTTTAATAAACTATAGTTAAAGGTGCAATCCTATGCATGTTTAGACAGAAAAAAGTCCTACGGTTCCCAGCATATCCCAGCCAGCATGGCTGGCTGGAGGGATGCTGGGGGTTTTCTGTCTAAACATACATAGGATTGTGTCCTAAGATAGTTTGCTGGGGTTCAGTAACACTAAGCTGCGGTTAGTCAAAAATGGAAGCAAAGCTTCCAAACTCCTTGAATAGGGAAGGGTACATGAGTCAGAGGCTTGCACAGGCTTATCCGCATAATGCTAAACCATCCTTCCCCAAGTTGGTGCTCTCCAGATGTTCTGGACTACAAATTTTAGCATTTCTGGCCATTGTCCATGCTGGCTAGGGATGATGGGAATTGAAGTCCAAACATTTGAAAGGCATCAGGTTAGGCAAGGTTGCGTTAAACCATGGTTTAGCATTATGTGCAAGTGCAACCATAAAGTTCTTGTGAAAATCACATGGCCAGCAAATTATTGCAATTGGCTTGCAAAAGAAGAAGAAATGACAAAACATAGCCTTTTGAAGAAAATCTATTTTTCTTGCAGCCAAAGTCCTGCCTTGAGGGATTCTCCACAACTGAGTAAGAACTGCATATTTGTCATGAAACATCTTTAGTTTTGCATTTATAATTTTATTACTTAGTGGTACTTCTTCTGGTAGAGAGGTTTCAACAAATACTGGCTTGTTCTGCTCTGGTTTTGGTTCTTGCTTAGGAATTATATATTTTATGGCCTCTTTTCTAAAGGTGATATGTTTTGTACAAATGTGTATCTTACATGCAGCACAATCCTATGGGTGTTTTATTGGAATGAAGTCCCATTGTGTTCAATGGGGTGTGCATAGGATTGTAGCCTTGCTGGACTTCTGACTAATACAGCAGCAGCTAGTTGGTACTGAAAGTAGGCTGGGTTGCTTTTACCTTGTCAGGACAACCTGAAAAAGCAAGAAGTTTAAAATAAAGTCCATGAATCAGCATTTGGAGACCTTTGTTGTCAAAAAGTACCCAAGTCGTTAATAGTGTGAACTGACACTGTGCACAGTGTCCAGTGATACCTTGATCCTAAATACATTTGTTAGGAAATAAGTGCATATATTTGAATGAAATTTATATCCAGTTAGGAATGGGATGCAATCCTGTTATCCTATATATGTTTAAATAGAAGTAAGCTTAATTAAATGTATTAGTTTGTTACACTGATATTCCACCTTTCCTCCAAGGAGCACAAGTCGGCATACATGATCCTCTTTTCCATTTTATCCTCACAACAACGTTATGAAGTAGATTAGACCGAGTGTCGGGGACTAGCCCAAGGTTATCCAGTGAGCTTCATAGCAGAGTGAGGATTAGAATCTGGTTCTCCCCAGCCCATCACTCTAACCACTATACCACACACTGGCTCTCACATTGATATTTCACACTGAAATATCTCTTCTGCTAGAGAGATTTAGGTTGAGGGTAGCCTTTTCTCCATTGTCAGGGCAGGAAAGGAAACAGAGCTGACCTGGAAACGTCATTCTAGTGTATGTTGTTTATTTGGCTGTTGGTTAATTTTAATGAGTTATGCTTTCTGCCTGCACTCAGGGCTAGCCTTACCTTAGGAACAGTGAGCCAGTCCACCTCAGGTGGTGGATTTTGGGGCACCATTAAAGGACAACAAAATGTCAGTTAGTGTGTGTGTGTGTGTTACCGTGAAGGAGGGGGCATTTGGATTTAGATACTGCATCAGGTATCAAAATGTCTCGAGCCTCCTCTCATCCCTTTAACATGGAAGGGGAGGCATTTCTCATTGTTTTTAATTGGGGCTACTTGTTGAAGAATTTTCAGAAACTTCATTTTGTCCAAAATGCAGTAGCAAGGATGCCTGCACATGGGACCATATCAAAAATATCCTGAAACACTTGCACTGGTTGCCAATCTGTTTCCAGACACAGTTTAAAGTGTTGGTACTGATCTTTAAATTCTAAATGGCCTGGATCCAGGATACCTGAGGGATGCCTTCTGCTGCATCAGCCTGCCTGCTCATTAAAATCAAGTGGAGGTACCCTCCTCTGTGTCTCAACTTTGGTGGAAGCATAGTTTCTTGAGACAAGAGATAGGGCCTTCTCAGTGGCTGCACCAGTATTCCAGAACACCTGCTGCCATTACCACATTTCTGATTCCACTGATTAGTGAAGAGGGTGGTGGTAGTTGATGATGATGATTCTGGCAGACCTTTATCCTGCCAGGCAGATAAAGTGTTATTATTTTTTATTTATTTACAATATTTCTAAAACAGATTTTGGAGTGGTGAACTTAAAGGTAAAATAGTAAAAAGATTAAAACATTAAAACATTATATTAAAATTATGCTTTTAAAAAATAGAATGCCAAGGAAATGGTAGTTGGTCACTTAAGGAATGCCTCCTGGAACAGTGCTGTTTTCAGGAGATGCCAGAAGCAACACAGTATTGGTTCCTGCCTGACACCCAGGGCCAGGAAGTTCCAAAGAAAGGGTGGCCACCACACTGAAGGTTCTTCTTCTGGTGGCTTCCAATTGGGCCATAGGTCCATGTGGAACCACCAGGGGCATGCATGCCCTCTGATTTTATCTGAAAATTGTGTTTTATCTGTTGTGGCTGCCTTTGTTGTGTTTTGTTTGATTACTGTTTTATTCCGATATTGTGATATTCATAATTGTAATTCACCTTGAGTAAAGCATATACATTAGAAAGGCAGGGTTATTTATATATACAAAGGCAGGGTCATATATATATATATATATATATATAAAAACCCTCAAAGCTGAGGATTTTTCTCTTGGTGCATTGGTTCTTGAATAAGGAGAAGTAGTTCCAGCTCTATCCTGCTTTCCTCATGAAGAAGTACCAATATAATATATACTAACAGCTGTTCTTTTCGTAGCCAAAGTGGCACCATCCACACATTTCCAGTGAGCAAGGAATGCTGACTAATTGCTGGAAGGAAAACAGCAGCAACAATAGAAAACCAGGGGATAGGCTTTCTTGTAGCTTCGGCTAATGGGCGGTACAGAAATGTAATAAATAAATAAATAAATAAGTAATACAGTGCAATATCCTGGGGAAAGGGATGGCTACAGGAGCACTCCACACTGCAACACTTTTTTTTTTTTTTGTTAGTCCCATCTGTATTTCCCATAAGGAGGCAAATAGCAATGGGAGGGACATGTTAGATCGAGAATATGGTGCAGGAGGATGGGATTAACTCTCCTTCCCCAGTGCCATGGTGCTAGTGCAATTTGGGTGCCCGCTCCCGTCAGCTGCTTTTACAAGAAAATTAAAAGAAGCAAGATTTGATCACAAATCTCCGTGTCGTCTAGTCTGGCCCTTTTACAATAAATATGTAGTTGTTACTTAGTTATCGGGGGGAATTCAGATTTCTCTTCTTAAGGAACAACTTGCGCTACAAAGAAAGCAGTCTATCACGGCAGCATATGATGAGTCAAATTTAGGGAGGTGCTTCTGTCCTTTGGCCCAAAATTTATATCACTTTCTTACTCTAATTATCACAACTTTCCGGGGTCTGGTGTAGAGCAGGTCAGGAGTTTGAAAAATATCCATAGGAGATTTACTTAATAGGATCTCCTTCCAAAATAAATGCATTTAGGAATGAGATGCTGCCTTTTGTTTTTTCATAAAAGCGGTTAAAATAACAGGCATAGAGCAATTTGGAGCTGGCAGGATAGCCCACAGTACATTCAGACAGTTTCTAATTTGGGAGAAAAAGAGTATGATATCGGTTTAATGTTGTGATTCATTAGGTGAGTCTCAATGACTCTTGGGAATGAGATTCGCTTTGTGCTTAATTTTCCCCTGTGTCTGTTATTATATGCAGCGTGAGTGTTGCATGAAACAGAGTTTGAATGTTATTGTAGTCCCACATTAAGCCTGACCTTGCAGCTCAGTATTAATTTCAAGTAGTGGAATTAAAATTTTCCATTCTTTTGCATTGTCATGCCTCACATTGATAAGCACAAAGAAATGTAAATAAAAAAGACCTATTTCACAACCCTAGCTACAACCTTTTTGTTTTATGACAAAAGACAGTTAATTAGCATAGTAGCAGTAAGCAGCCTTCCCAAACTCCAGCTAATTATGTATTCTGTTGACCGTGACTCCAGTCATAAGGTAATTGGCTTGCAGCAACATGACATTTCAAATCATCTCTTGAAATTACATCAAAAAGCCAGCCTGTTTTGTTTTGATAGGGGAACAATCAATTTGATAAGTGGTAACACAGCTCATTGTTTCACATTAATTAGACTAATTGCAGCATGTTAGCCTCTGAAATAGACAGAACTTGGAGAAGACAAAGGCTGCGGCCTTTAGCATGCAGTGCATGTGATGGTTCTAGTTGCTTGCAGAAAGTATAGTCAGAAAACAGAGTTCTTAGAATTCAGCCTTGCGGGAGGCTGGGTGTTAACAGTGGCTTGATGTGTTATTTTTTTAATTCATCAGCTTTCAATAGTATGAACCAGGTGCAAAATACATAGGTGAGTGTGTCTGTTTAGTATTGACAGTGCCAAAGTTTTGAGTAGTGCTGGGCAACACCTGTATGTTTTCCTGACTCTTAGAAAGCAGACATAACCCATTACTGGCAGCCTGGTGCTTTAGAAATTGCTTTCAGGTCTACCCCTTCTCTTAGCAACCAGTTTAAATTATCTCCATGTAACTTTAGAGCATTTGTGTGTGGTTATGCTACTTTTCTATGAGAAGGAGCATAATCCACTAAGGACTTTTGTGAAAGTCCCACTGAAATGAGTAGGAGTTGTGCAAGAACACAGTTATAAATTCATTAATTCCATTGGTTCTTACATTGAAAAACATCTCAGTATGCATATTGTACATAGCTATATCTTACATGTTATAAGCCTGGGGAAGGAGGACCAGCCAGCAGCTGCACCAGGTGGATCCTGAGCCTGAGCCTGCTTCTGCCCCCGCCACAGGTACTTAAGGCGGGGCTGCCAGAGGCAGCGCCTCGGCGTGCGCCTCGGCATCGCGCCAAGTGCGTCGCTAAGTGCGCACTTAGCGTCGCACTTGGAGTTGCAAGATCTACCCACCTGCTTCTCCAGAGACACCAGCAGCCACAACACCAGCAGCAAATAGCAGCAGCAGCAGAGGGCAGCAGCTTTAGAGACCAGGGGAGGGGGCAAACGTGGACTATCTGCTCCTTCTTAGCTGCTGTTCTCTTTTATCTCTTTTATATTCTTTTAAACTGTTGTATATTTTATATCTTAATATTTTAATATGTGCCTGGGAGGACTATTGGACAACTCAGGGGGTGGGGGAGGTGCCACCATAACTGTGGTCACGGGCAGGGGGAGGTATGGCGTTGGGGGGTTAACAGGCCAGCTGAGGAGAAGAGGGGCTAGACACCTTACAGCTGTCCCCTCTTCTGGTTCTTCCCCCAACCTGATGGTTCCTGGCAGCCTTACCAGTCTGCCCTCGGGTCTGGTGGTGCTGCTGCTGAATGCCAGGGCGGCCCAAAATAAGACCTCCCTCATCCATGATTTGATTGTGGATGAGGGGGCTGACCTGGCATGTATTACTGAGACCTGGGTGGGGGAACTGGGAGGGGTCACTCTCTCCCAGCTGTGCCCTCCTGGGTACTCGGTGCAGCACCAACACCGACTTGAGGGTCGGGGAGGGGGGGTTGCCGTGGTTTATAGGAATTCAATCTCCCTCTCCAGGCTTCCTGCTCATTCGAGTGCAGATCTTGAGTGTCTGTACCTTGTGTTGGGTACCCGGGACAGATTAGGGATTCTGTTGGTGTACCGCCCACCCCGCTGCCCATCGGACTCCCTGCCTGAGCTGACGGAGGTGGTCTCGGACTTGGTGTTGAGGACCCCCAGGATGATGGTCCTGGGGGATCTCAACTTCCATGCCGAGGCCGCTGTATCCGGGGCGGCTCAGGACTTCATGGCCGCCATGACAACCATGGGGCTGTCCCAACATGTCATCGGCCCAACGCATATAAAAGGACACACGCTTGATCTGGTTTTCTCGACTGGGCAGGAGGATGGTGATCTGAAAGTAGAGGAATTAACATCTGTCCCTTTGTCATGGTCAGATCACTTCCTGCTGAGGTTTAGACTCCTGGCGGCCTTTCCCCTCTGCAAGGGTGGGGGACCTATTAAAATGGTCCACCCCCGGAGATTAATGGATTCCGATGGATTCCAGAGGGCTCTGGGGGATTTTCCTGCTGGTATGGCTGGTGCTCCTGTCGAAGCCCAGGTCGCTCTGTGGAATGCAGAGATGACTCGGGCGGTTGACACGATCGCGCCCAAGCGCCCTCTCCCTCTGAGCAGAGCCCGGCCAGCTCTTTGGTATACACCTGAGCTGAGGGCAATGAAGCAAGAGGGGAGACGGCTAGAACGCAGGTGGAGGAAAACTTGTGCTGAGTCTGACCGAACACAGGTAAGAGCCCATTATCGAGCCTACTCCGTGGCGGTGAGGGTGGCAAAGAGACAGTTCTTTTCCACCAGCATTGCATCTTCTCAGTGTCGCCCGGCGGAGCTTTTCCGAGTGGTTCGCGGCCTGTTACATTCTGGGCCAGGGAGAGAGACGGTGGAACCCTCGGTAGCACGCTGTGACGGGTTTGCGCGGCACTTTGAGGATAAAGTCGCTCAGATTCGTCATGAATTGGACACCACGATTAATGCAGTTCCATTGGTAGAGGCGTTCAGAGCACCGTCTGGTCCAGTTTTATTGGATGAGTTTCAGTTACTGAGGCCTGAGGATGCGGACAAGGTGCTTGGCCAAGTCCGATCGACCACTTGTGTGCTTGACCCTTGCCCTTCATGGCTTATTAAATCAAACAAGGAGGGGTTGTCCGGCTGGGTCCAGGAGGTTGTAAATTCCTCCTTGAGAGAGGGAGTGGTGCCTGCTGCTTTAAAAGAGGCAGTAATTAGACCACTCCTGAAAAAGCCTAACCTGGACCCAGAGGATGTTAACAATTATAGGCCAGTGGCCAACATCCCCTTCCTGGGCAAGGTGCTTGAGCGGGTGGTTGTAGGACAGCTCCAGGCACTCTTGAATGAAATGGATTATCTAGATCCATTTCAATCAGGCTTCAGGCCTGGTTTTGGAACGGAAACTGCCTTGGTCGCCCTGTGGGATGACCTCTGCCGGGAGAGGGACAGGGGGAGTGCGACCCTGTTGATTCTCCTGGACCTCTCAGCGGCTTTCGATACCATCGACCATGGTATCCTTCTGGATAGGTTGTCTGGGTTGGGAGTTGGAGGCACTGCACTACAGTGGTTCCGCTCCTACTTGGATGGCCGATTCCAGAAGGTGGTGCTGGGGGATTATTGCTCTGTGCCATGGCAATTGTGCCATGGGGTTCCACAGGGCTCTATTTTATCCCCCATGCTGTTTAACATCTACATGAAACCGCTGGGGGAGGTTATCCGGAGGTGTGGGCTGAGGTGCCATCAATATGCGGATGACACCCAGCTCTACCTCTCTTTCTCATCAAAACCAGGTGAGGCAGTGGCTGTTCTGAACCAGTGCCTAGGCACGGTAATGGACTGGATGAGGGCCAATAAACTGAAACTCAATCCAGACAAGACGGAGGTACTTTTAGTGGGTGGTTCGTCTGCCCGGCTAGGTGATAATCAACCTGTTCTGGAGGGGGTTGCACTCCCCCTAAAGGATCAGGTTCGTAGTTTGGGGGTGCTCTTGGATCCAGAACTGTCACTTGAGGCACAGGTGAACTCAGTGGCATGGAGCACTTTTTATCAGCTTAGGCTGGTATACCAACTACGCCCTTATCTGGACAGAGATAGCCTAGCTACAGTTATCCATGCTCTGATAACTTCTCGTCTGGATTACTGCAATGCGTTATACGTGGGGCTGCCTTTGAAAACGGTCCGGAAACTTCAGCTGGTCCAAAATAGGGCAGCAAGATTGTTAACAGGGACTGGCCTGCGAGCTCATATTACGCCAGTACTTTTCCAGCTGCACTGGCTGCCAGTCCATTTCCGGGCCCGATTCAAAGTGCTGGTGTTAACATTCAAAGCCCTTAACGGCTTGGGGCCAGGTTACCTGAAGGATCGCCTCCTCCCATATGTGCCTGCCCGGACCTTAAGATCATCATCAGCAGCCCTTCTCCGTGAGCCCCTGCCAAAGGAAGTGAGGCGGGTGGCTACTAGGAGGAGGGCTTTTTCTGTTGTGGCACCCCGGCTGTGGAATAAGCTCCCTAGTGAGGTTCGCCTGGCGCCTACATTGTACTCCTTTCGGCGCCAGGTGAAGATCTTTTTATTTTCCCAGGCATTTTAGCTTTCTAAATTTTTATCTTTGCTGTTTTAAATCTGTATTTTAAACTTCTGTACTGCTGCTAGGTTTTATTGTGGTTGTATTGTTATATTGTGGTTCTAATGTTCTATATATTTTAAATTGTTTTATTGTGTGTTGTTTGGTTTTAGTTTTTGTGAACCGCCCAGAGAGCTTCGGCTATTGGGCGGTATAGAAATGAAATGAAATAAATAAATAAATAAATAAATAATAAAAATGTTCCACTGCATAATACTAGATATAGCTACTGGGTAAGAACAAGCTTTTTGTGGCAATACATTTTAATTTAAAAGTACTGTTTGTAAAGTATCTTTTTTTTTGATACCCAGATTTCAGTAAAGTGTGGTATAATATCCATGCCATCTTTTTCTAACAGTTCTAGCATCTGCTAGAATCTGGAGCAATTCCAACCCAGATTTTATGTAGGACTCAAGCTCTCCGTCTACACAAGCTAGATTTGGTAAAGCAGCCGTGGAAGATTCTGGTAGGCCTCAATTTAAGTACATGTTTGATACTAAAGTTGTTGTAATAAAATCATATACTGTTTAGACCATTTCTTTGCATTTTCTTGGATCTCTGAAGAATGTTACATGTAGGATAATGCAGTATATGTCTATCTACACATACACACACACACACACTTTGATACAACCTGATTAATTATATTGGTGCTTCAAATAAGGAATGCTTACATTAAGTGATATTAAAACTATTGTTTTATTATTTAGAATCGGATGCTGCTTTTGCACTTGGTATGATACTGACGTATGTTCCATAATTTTATCAGAGTCCGTTAATGTTTATGTTTCAGTATTTACTCATTGCAGCAGGGATTGGATTGTGGCAGGTTTGGTGGAGGGAGCAGTGGCCAACTGTGGAGGCATGGTTGTAACTAGAAATTGAAGCATTTAAGAAAGTGGTACACACACCCCTGGATCTACTATAGTGCTGGTTTTGGCTGGTGGAGGCAACAATCATTCCACGAGTGCTCTTAATGCTACTGAGATCCTTTGCTTCATGAGTCTCAACCGTATCTTCCTCCAGTGACTTGGGCGAGTCCTTGCACAACAACTGAGAGTCAGCTTTAATTTCCTGGCTCTGGACAGACCCAGACACAAACATAGTGTCCTCTTAACGGTTGGAAGTCCATTGCTGCAATACTTGAAGGCCTATGGCAGATGTGTGGAGGTGCTAGGAAGAGCTGGGATATTAATATGGTTCTCAGTGGATTTACGGTCAACATGCTTTGCATGTTTTTAAATGTTTTCTGCTGCTACTGTTTTATGGTTCAGTGGAAAATAGAAGAAACAGGAGAGCGACATAATTTATGGCTAAAATGGCTCATCCTGCATGTATGCACCATTAAGGAAAAGCAGCGTCTGGCATAAAACTAACGGCAGTAGCTATATTAGACAGACTAGGTCTCAGAAGTAATACTACCAATCTCACCTTTGTGGCCATGCATCTGTGTTAACAAAGAATAAGTAAACCAATTAACTACTATTGACAACTTTACTATAGTTTGTTGGTACCTTTTTAACAAAAAGTGCAAGAAAATATGCTGGATCAGGCCAGGTTTCTTGGATTCTTGGAACAGCAGCCAGTCAGATTCTTGGATTCTACAAGCAGGGAATTGAAGTGATGAACCATTCCTGTTCATTCCTGGAAGCCTGCCATTCCAGTTAGCTATCATAGGCTTTCGTAGACCTTTTCCCCACCTCATACAACAACCTCTGCCCTTGTTTGTATGTCTCACTACCTCAAAAAAATAAAATCTGGAGTTTACTGGTATACTAGAAGAAAGTAATGTTGAATGGGTGGGCGTGGGATAATTTGGACTGAAAAATGACAGGCAGGAAAAGGTTTGGTTGAGCATCCACTCTTAATACATACCACATCCATCTTACGATTAATCTATAAGTATTGTATGTGTCTTTGGAAGCATGGACATTAAACAGATTCATAATCTTTTCCATATGTGTCCATTGTAACTTTGTACATTTTTTCTCTTTTTTCTTTTCTACGCCTCTCTTTTACGGGGTAAAATAGAAAGCTTACAGAAACTCTAGTAAAAATCTAAACCAGATTAGATTTGTCTAAACTTGAAAACATAGTGCTCATACAGACTAGTTTAAAACTCTGTAGTTTTGCTCATACAGAGTAGTTTTCAGTTGAAAATATTATTTAATTAATTTTGCAAATCTACATCCCAATATTTACAAAGAAATTATGATTTCTGTTTAAATAGCAGTGGTTGGTGTTGTCAGATTACATGCTTATTTCCATAAATTAACTATCAAGAATTTATGCAGTTGAAACATTAATACAATTGTAATTGCTTTAAAATTACAGCAGAATGAGTGATGCACCTGCCCTGTTGCTTTTACTAAACATCTTGGTTTCATACAGGAAGTAAACTGGGATAAAGTACGAGATTGAAGCCTTTTAGCATTCAGTTAAAGTGCTGGTTCCAGTTGCCTGAGCACAAGCTGGAAACTGTGATGTTAGAATTCAAGCCTATACCCTTCCTGTCACTACTGGTTCTTGTGTATAGTCAAGTTCCTGCTTGGAGCAGAGCAACTCTTTGCTCCGTTAAGTGAGCGTCAGTCACAGGCAAGGTTGGCTGTTAGCCCAGGGTAGTTCAGCTTTTCCATGTTACACCTGAATGAGATATTGACAAGACGTTGCTAGCTAAGCAGACTCAAGAACTGGTAGATTAAAAAAAAAATTGTCAGGAGATTGACAGAATAATTTTGGAAATGTAGCTTACACTTCCAATGCATAGTCAGAATGCTTATTTTCACTGTACAGCTGCAACTGCAAAAATCACTCTGAAGTGCATCTATGTACCTTTTCCCCACACCGTGATGTACACAAGCAGAGGACTACAGCCGAGAATTACTATTTGAACCTGGCCTCAAAGAATCATATAAAAGGGCAGAGGCTGTGGTGGGAACAGAAAACTACAACTTAAATTTAGCATTGGTAGCAATGCTGTACATTAGCATTTCTTAGCCATAAGCATAAACAAAGATAAATGTAAACAAAGAAATAGTTTGCCAACATCTTGGAATTCTCAGGGATTGGATATGGATACAGATGGCCGTTTACCAAGTGGTAGTTTAAGACACTGTGGATATAACTACTTGGTCTTGTACCATCCTACTAAGTGGTAAGGATATACATTAAGAAAATGTGGTGGAGCACATGGATGGCATGGATGTCTGTCATTTCAGCTGTGAATCTGGGAGGAACAAAGCTCACTCTGGCCGAGGAACCTCCAATTAAGCTGAGGTTTTATATTATGACTGTCTTCTCCTGAAGTTATAATTGACACAGAGGGCTTGTCTCTTCCAGAAATAACACCATTTGGGTGTCCTAGTGAAATCTCCCAAGGGTCCCTCTGCTTTTCCACAATTTATCTTTGTGAAGGGCAAAGAGTCCATTACCTGATGCAGCTTGCAGATGTAGCATAAGCCTCCTCTATAAGGCCTGGCTTCTCAGACAGAGCATCCATTTCTGTCAGGGAGCCTGTGAAATGGAGTTTGCAAAGCCACCTGGTTCAGTTCTTAAATAGAAGGGTGCTGCACCCTCTGTACCCACTGCTGTATGGCGTCCCCCAGCATTGGAGACCTCCCCTCCACCCCGGAGACTAATGCATGGGAAAGGGAGAGATGGGCAACAGAGTGGGCTGGCAACCAGCTTCTCTAGGTGTACCAAGATTATGAACGAGTTTATCAAGAGTTCTCTGAGAGAGCTTGGAGAAACTTAGCTAATTATGAGACAAGCAGGGTGAGCTCACCCACCACTAAAGATGAGCAAGCTTAATATAATTTATTATATTCCTATATTCTATATTCCTATAGAATATAGGAATGAAGTATTTCCCTTTCATGGTGCCAAAGTGTTTTTTGAAATGGATTCAAAGCCAGTATCCTCTGTCATAGAAACAGTCTTTACCAGAGGACTTGCAGTATTTTTCACAGTGCTGCAGAGACGGAGTCTATCAAGCCCTAAAAACTGATGGTATCTGTGGTTATAATTTTTGCAAGAATCTTTTATCTAGACATATAGATCTATACCATATGTGTTTATCCCTCCTCATTGATAAGCATCATTCATAATTCTCTTTTAACTGTTCCATAATTATTTTTTCCATGTCCTCATACTTGAAAAACAGATCTGTCTCTGACCAGGGCATTTTAAAGAATGGACTGGAATTTAGAAGTGGAGATATATAGAGCCATTTTATTTTCATACGGTGATGTAAAAATGCAGATTTGTTTTCACACAAACCTTCTATATATTTTCCCAGTATGTACTTCTTAGTCTTCTTCCTATCCATAAATAATTATAACACAAAGTACACTTACCATATACTCTTCATTTTATGTGTTATAACATGTTGTTTCTTTTCCTTTGAAATAGTACAGATATACTACTCATGGTCTCTAGCCGCAGTTAAGAGTAGGCTATAAGGTTGTGTTGCCTCTCCTTAGCATATGCCCTATCTTACACAAATTCTGCTACCCTTCCCCCAGCAGCATTAAATCATATTAAAATTATATTGGTTCCAATTTTAACCATGGGTAATAAGATTGGCATTGTAACCTGGTTTTGTAACCTTGGTTAAGAGATACTTGGTTAGTGTTAATCATGGTTAAGTTCTGTACAGATGTAAATCTTAGCCATGGCTAGGGCCATCAGGAAAACGGGTGGGGACATTGGCTCAAGAGAGAGAGCACATGACTTTGGAACCCATTCCTGATACTTCTTAATCATGGTTAGTTATTAGATCAATTATGTCTGTACTAATCAATTATGTTAGGGTAAATTTGGTAGTATGCACTTTTGATGATGGGGCAGCTGCAAGTGGCCCTGCAGCTCTATTTAAAGCATTTTGGAGAAAAGTTAGATCATCATTGAACTATTTCTCCTAGTTTATTCTTCCAAGTCAGTGTTCACAGTTTTGACAGGTAAGCAGTCTTTGTGCAAGTGAGGCAGAAAAATCAAGGATGCATTTTTAAAGTGAAGCACCTGAGGGCCCAAAGACCTGACTCTTAAGGTTTATTATGAGTTCCTAAATTTGAAGTATGATAAGACTCATACTTTACTTAAGGAAAAAGTACGAGTCTTAATTTTTACTTAAGGAAAACAAAATGCCATTAGTTTGTGTTTTTGCAAAGGCCTTCAGCTGTACCGGGGTGCGTACTCAATTTCACTTACAGTGCAATGCTACACATGTCTACTCAGAAGTAAGTCCCATTGAATTCATTGGGTCTTAATTCCAGGTAAGTGGGTATAGGATTGCAGCCTTTATGTGGTGCCACTATCACTTGGCATGTTCCAACTGGCTTTTATCCACTATGAGGGTATGTTCAACAGCAGTAAAAGATGGAAGTTTATGGGCAGAGGGAAAATTCTGTTGGTATTCATAAGGAACTATGATGTCATAGTTATACAGTATGTAAATAATAAGTGAAAAGGTGTGATGTCAATGGGGAATAACAGAACCTTCTCATAAGAAACATACACTCTACAAAATTTGTTTTAGAGATGTTGGGAGGATGTTCTTCCACCACCCCAAGCATTTATCATATTTTAGTCATGCTTTAGCAGCAGAAACATCTTCTGTTCTATGACTACTTAATTTTCTTGATAATTTAGGCTGCAATCCTATACCAATTTACTTGGGAGCAAGTTCTGAGTAAATTTACTTCTGAGCAGATATGCATAGGGTTGCACTGTGGGAGAGCAATCCTAAATTGGGTGGGCTGGGGGTGGGAAAAGAGTATGGATTGTCTGCCACTACCAAAGCCTTGCTGCCTCATGCTGGGCAAAGTAGGAGGTGAGGAAGTGGCTTCACTGGGAATAGAGTGGGTTTGGTCCAGTGGAGCCAAAGCTCCCCACTCTACCACTGGAAAGCCTTGTTTCAGGGTCTACAGGAAGGCCACCAGTGACAGATGTCCACCCATGGAGTTCTCAGTGTGTGTAATTGGGGCCTCTGGCAGAGCTCCCTTCTGCGGGTAGAGGGGCTTGTCTGCCCTATCCTAACCCCTGCCAGTGAGCAGACCTGAGAATTAGAATTCCTCTGTAATGGATTAAAAATAATTTTAAAAATATATATTAAGAAAAAATAGCTCAGTTTTCTCGAACGTTACTTAAAGAAACTTTCAGAAATTATTTCCTTGGTGTTTTATGGTAAAATCTAATTCATGGCTTGATTTCTGGGAAAATGCTAAAATGTTCCAAGTTTGAAACAGGGGTATTTGCTTTATTGCAGGGGTGAGCAACACCCGGCCCATGGGCTGCATGCACCCCCACCCTGTTTTGTGGCCCTTGCCGCCACCCCCCAAAGTGCCACCACTGCTGTCAAAATCATGAATTTCCCCTTTAAAACAAGGGGTGTGGTGAGTTTGCACCATTTTAATGGCAAATTTCCCCTTCCAGGTCTTCCAGGAGCTCAATCTGGCTTTAAAACAAGGTATATGCTCACTGTTTGCCTTGTTCTAAAGCGGGAGTGTGGCTTTTTTGCCACTGCTGCACCACTGCAATTCAGCGGTATAGCAGAAATTTGGGGTGGGGGTGAGGCTCCCAGGTGCCCACACCTGCTTAATTGGCTGTCTAAATGTATTTCTACTGAAGCTCAAATAACAGAATAAGGGTTGTGGAGATAATAGGTAATGAAATGTACACTGTCAAAGGTTTATATGAAACCTATAAAGAAAGAAGCATTTCTAAACGATGCTACCGTCTAGGGCAGCCTTCCTCCACCTTGTGCTCTCCAGATGTTTTGGAGCTCAAGTCCCATCAGCCCCCAGCCAGCATGGCCAGTGGTCAGGAATCCTGAGAGTTGTAGTCCAAAACATATGGAGGGTACTAGGTTGGAGAAGGCTAGTCTGTGGAATAAATATTACTTAGCTGCAGAGCTACCCAGTCCTTATTTGAAATTACGAAGCTTGTCACTAAGTCCATAGAGCAACAGATCAAAATGATGAATAAAATCTGTTTTGTGTATCATCACAGTCTTCATATAAATTAAAATAAAACGTATGTTTAATGCATGAGTTTGAGGTCCGGGTAGAAGAGTGGATGAAAAAATCCATTTAATTCTGGTATCTGTGCTGTGATCATGTATGATTTGCTAAATCCCAAATTCTTCCTTCTGTAACATACCTATAATCCTGGTGAAAAGTCAAAAGGATGCCTTGCCCAGTTCATTTTGTTAAATGACACACATTTTGTTAAATGACACACAAAATGTGGGGGTGGGGGTGGGGAATGGCACCTGATCTGGAGGCCTGAAGTGTTATATTAGATGAACAAGGATTAGATGAAAGTCCTAATGTAGGGAAGAAAATAAAAATCAGAATATGTGTTCATCTGTTTCTCTAAATGCATTCCCTAGGTTTTAGATAAGCTATTTTGATTAGTGCAGCAGACTGACATTTCTGCTCAGTAGCATAGTCACTGAAAGATAAGTGTATAGAGAGTAAGTATCCATGGGATATCCGTAAGCTTAAGAATGCTTTTCCTGTGGTGGACTTTGTGACGTTTTATTAATGGTACTAGGGAAGCGCCTATTCACTAGTCAGCTCCTGAGTTGGAAGCAATATGCCTGTGTACACCAGTTCCTGGGGAACATGGGTGGGAGGGTGCTGTTGCACTCTTGTCCTGCTTGTGGCTTCCTGGTAGACAGCTGGTTGGCCACTGTGTGAACAGAATGCTGGACTAAATGGATCCTGTGTCTGATCCAGCATGGCTCTTCTTGTGTTATTATGTTCTCTAGTTATTTGGACTACTCTTTTCAGGGTCTAACATTACATTCATTGTGTAGCCTGCAGCCACAATGCACATTGTGTAGCATAGGGCAGGCGATTTCCGTTGGGACTACTGTGTGCAGGGAGAAGAACCCTAGCCCTCCCTTCTCCAGCCACGATCCTGATGAAAATTGTCCCCAGACTGCACTTGGCAACATAAAAAAGCTCCCATTTGGAAGCTTTTTCTCTCTTGCTAATTGCAGCATGGGGTGGCAGCAGAATGTCATTGGAATCAAGGCTGTGAGGGCACTGTGGTCCTCTTCCCAAACCTAGGATTGCATTTTTATAATCCCTGATTTAGCTGTAATATGTACTTATGCCTGCTGGCAAGGAGAACAATGAAATAATTTCCTATTTTGGCCAGTCCCTTTTCTTTTCAACCTTCTTCCTCCATTCCCAGCACCTTTTCACTTGTGGATTTTCATCCTCTTTTCCCACTCTCCCTTTTCAGGGGTGGCCGGTTGGTTGATTAGTCAATCCTCTTGATGGCCAAATGGTCTGATTCAATATGAAGGAGAGATGTTACCTTTTTGCCCTGGTTGTGGGCTTCCTGGAAGCATCTGCTTAGCAATGGCTACTATGGAAAACAGCATGCTAGACTAAATAGATTTTTGTCTGATCTAGGAAGGTCTCTCTTACCTAGATTATGCCCATGAAAAGTTTTAAAGGGGATATCTGGAAAAAATATCTGGAGCCAAAGGTGGCTATCCTAGCAAGGCTGCATAAAAGGGTTTTGATTCTGCTTGATTCAAGTTTCAAGAAGCTAGAGGAAACCACGTTGATTCTATCTCTTAACACTTGATGAAGAATGTGCAGTTGAACAGACTTTCTGTTGGTGAACAGCAAAAGTACAAGATGTTTTGAATAGGGGAAAGTGCCATACAAAAGCTCTTTCTTTCTACTTGGGAGGAAAAGCCAATAGACAATACTATGACTCACAAGAAGAGGAATTATTTTAAAACTTGTATCAAATTATCAAACCTACTGTTGGAACTGAGATAATCTAAATATAAATGAATGGACAGAATCATATCCAGTGTGTCTGTTGGTGTGCAGTACAGAAATCAAGGTCTCCTATTAATCGTGTTGCTGGTTGCAGAGCTTGTGTTTGTAAATGTTTTAACAACTCCATCATTTCAGTGAAGCAGTATTTGAGTTAACGTACATTGTCAAATGTAGAGTGTGGCCAAAAATCTTTCCCTCAGTTTTGTGGGACTATTCACCCCTCCCCTTTGTGAAAGTTGGGGGTGGGGTTCTGTTGTTGAAGAGTGTGGAGATTTTAAGGGGAGGAAGGTGGAGTTAGCTTTTTTTAGATGAGGTGGCCAATTGTTGTTCCCCCCCCCTTTTTAAACTTTTAAAAAATCTTCTTGCTACTGGTAGCAGCGGCAAAGCCCTCTAGGGCCATTGGTTACTCATGGGAATGAAGTGACAAAACAAAATCTCAATCCTTAGCCCCCTCATCTAAACAAAACTGTCACCCCCCCACTCCCCAATTTCTACTAAGTTCTTCCACTCACCCCATTCTTTTCAGGTGTCTTTGTTTAGCCTTATCTTTCCTTCCACAAAAGAGGCCCCAAAGAGCTGGATCTGAATGTTTTGGCCCTCCTCTAGTCATACACAGAACAACCAGTGTGGAGAGACCAAAGAAAATCAGTTGCTTTAGATATGTAAGGAAATGTCGGAAGGATTTCTGCTCAGTTCAGCTTGGCAGTGGTAGCTGGAGCGAGTGTTGCCTTCTCTTATAGCATGTGGCTTGTCCTTCATGCATGAGTCATTTTGATCTATTTGCAGTGTAAGCACCTTTCTGCTATGCACCTGCATGCTGGTCCAACTTGTGTAGGTTGGTTAGAGGTAGGTGGTAGAGCAGCAGCTATTCCAGGGATGCAGAATCTCTTTCAGCCAGCGGGCGAAATTACATTTCAGGGAAGCTCTCAGGGGCTACATTCCAGTGGTGGGTGGGGCCAAAGGCAAAAAGAGTGGGGCCAAAAATAACAAATACCAGCATATTTCAGTTTAAAGCTCTTACCACCAGAAACTAAACCTTAGGAGAGGCATTTCAACCTTTAGAATGGGGAAAAACTACACAAAAACTGGGAAACCACTGAATGATCAGTGGTTGAGGAAAAGAAGATGGGGCCTGGGGAAGGGGGCATGGCCTTCTGGGGAACCTCAGAGTGCCAAATTAGGATGCACAGAGGGCCAAATTTGGCCCCTGGGTCTGAGGTTCTGCACCTCTGAGCAATTGGATAGGTTTTCTAGACAGGGTCTCTTTCAAGTTGATGTTTCTATAAATGATAGGTATAATACTGAAGATGGCAATGCCACACAGTAACATACATATCTGTCCAATCGGCACCAAGGCTAAACTATAGTGATATAGAAATATTGAACAATTAATTATTTAAAATTAGCTAGTTATTTGACCTGATCCTCTGTGTATCTGAGTAGTCTTTTTGGGGAAAATGTACACTTCCCAAGTCTGAGTGTTTTTGCTGACTTCCAAAACCTGCAGGGTGGTATCCAGTTAACCCTTCCCACGTTAGCAGGTGTGTGTGGGGGGGCAATTCCTCTTACTCCCTGCAGTCCCCGCCATGCACCCTCAAAATCTCCTCTGAAGGGTTGTGGGGCCCTCTGGAGAAAATTTGGAGGGGGGAAGGGAACTGTAGTGGGTGGAAGGACAAGTTTTGTTGTATGAGCAGAGGTCTGCTACTGCGATGTCGGATTTCACCAAAAATTATAATTCATGCTAAATTCTACCCCAACTCAGTTCTCATGATGCCTCCCTGGATCATTAAGTGTTGCTTTAGAGCAGGTTAAAACGGTCTACTGGTTTCAGAGCTATATATGGTAACTTATATGAACCCAAATAATAAAAGCGAAATCTTAGAGTTGTGGGAAGGAGTCTCATTTATTTTGACCTATACTTAACTACATCCAAGGGTAGAGGCAATACAAGAAGTGATTGATCTTTGCATACCCCGGTATATGGGTCTGTGGTTGTGTGTGTGTTTTTCTCCTTCAGAGTCTTTCCTCCTGTTTAACTGTTCTGCACTCTTCCCGCAATACTTCATTTCTGCCACCTACTGTTCTAAGTAATTCCAATGTCTTCAGTCCCAATATCCATATCCTCACAGCATCAGAAAGAGCTCATTTTTCTGCCTCAAACACTGCCTTCCCTTTTACTTTCCTGCCAAAGTTGTAGCACTTTATTCATGCCAAACTGCTATTTCAGGATTGCAGATGTGAGTCATTGCTATGCTGCTTTCCGGAGCATAGCCACATAGATCCAATAACTTCTACTTATATATATATGTGTGTGTGTGTGTGTGTGTAAAATCACTTTCATTGCACAAATGGATGTCCGGTTCTTATCCGGTTTATCCTTGTTATTGTGTGAGGTAGGTAATATCTAGTTAAGTTTACAGGTAGGTTTCATCAAGTCCATGTAAAACTCATGTCTCTGTCCAAATGCAACATTCCAATGGGACACACGGACTGACTAATCATCCCGATGCTCAGGTTTGTATAGCATCAGAGGACCTGCACTATGTTTTGGCTGTTAGCATGAGCTGATACATGAACTGATTGTATGTGTCACTCTGGGCTGGGTGTGGTGGAGGAACAGT
Source organism: Heloderma suspectum (assembly GCF_057233095.1). Classification (NCBI taxonomy): domain Eukaryota; kingdom Metazoa; phylum Chordata; class Lepidosauria; order Squamata; family Helodermatidae; genus Heloderma; species Heloderma suspectum. The sequence continues at coordinate 398,846,808 of NC_139458.1, forward strand.
TGATCCAGCTCCATTGGGAAATTGGCACTTCCCTTTGTCAGCGCAGGCGTAAAAATACATATGGGTAAGGAGGAAAAAGTATTAGACTGCAATACTATGTTTACTTCCTTGGGAGTAAACTCCCATTTAACTAAATGAGATATACTTCTGAGTAAACATGCTTAGGATTGAACTGCAGGAGAATGTTTGTGGAATTATGTTAAATGAAATGGCAAGGGCAGGGAAGGAATACCTTGAATCAGAACTGAAGGCTGCTAGACAAGAAGTGATCGGTGTTGACATGAAGGGCATAGTGGGTATGTAAGTGAACCAGAAAGGGCCAGGGGCTGCTTCATTCAGGCCCTAAAGTTGTTGCATTAGCCCAGCAGGGATGCCTGTGTTTTGATAGTATCTCATACAGAGAAATTCCACCCCTCAATGGGGGTTAATTCACATTTATGCCAGTGTAACTGAGTTCAGGATTTAGTTGAACAATATGTAGCTAAGATCACTTTGTACTACTCTTGGGAGTTTTCAGGTTACTCTGCTGCAGTCTTTATGATCAAAGAAAGAGCTCCAACAATGGGCTCCAAAAAGGATTTTTTTATGTGCTCAATTCTCGTAAGAAAAAAAAAACAGACAAAAGACAAAGCTGTTTTTGTATGTTTTCTTCCTTTGTTTAAAGCAGTAATGTAGACGGTGAGTCATTCAGCCATCCCTGCACTGCATTAGAATAGCCATCAAAGTCAGCCTAGATCATTTGGATCATGTCACTTGTCCTGAAACGTGTAGCTGTTTTTAAAGAAAGAACATGTCATGTTCTATATGAGGATCTTTAATGCATGAAACTTGTTTAAAGCTTTAATAAATCAAGTCATTGCTGTTCGACCCATGTCTGATCTTTATGCATGACAATGTATGTCTTTTTCTTTGGGTGAGAAAAAAGAATCCTTTGCTCAAAATGGTTACAAATAATTCTGTACAAAATATAAAATATATAGTTTAGCAGGCACAATAGATTAATTGGCTTTAGTGCAGGCATTCATCTGCTCAGCCATTGTACTGAAGAGGTACTGTCATGACAAGGTTGTTTTTATTACTGGCTAACTAAATCTGCCATTCTGTAGCCATTTCCCAACATCTCCTTCTCACTTTGGCCCCCTGAGCCCTCCACAAAGTTGATTGTGAGGATCCTTTGGAACAGCATGAAATGTGACTTCAGGATCTGTAGGTGGAGGGGATGTTGGCAAAATCCAGGATGAGTGGTCGCACAAGTGGAAGTTCCTTTCTCTTGCAGCACAGCATTGTTGGATCCAAGCCATTTTTGTCTACTCTTAACTCTCTAAGCCATTCCATTTATTGAGTTTTCAAATCTTAAGTTCCAAACACTCCTGTCTTTGTAGCTGTCTTAAACATGCGGCACAATGTGTGAAGTGTTGTGATTTGTTGCCATGATGACAGTGTCAACTTAACTACAGCTGACAAACAGTTTTTAAATAGAACATTTCAATTCATTATAGTATTCTCCATCTGTTCCCCCCCCATCTCTTTACATATGCAAAACATTGGAAAAATTTTACCACAATGAGTTAGATTACATACAAAGTCACTAACTATTAATGACTGTGTAAGTAGTATATTTTTAGGGATCATATTTGTAAAAAGTACTCTTTCAGAAAAGCAGGAAATATATAAATATTTAGTAGGATTCCAAACCCGATTGGGAGATGGGAATACAAGACATGTCTGCTTAAAATATTTACTGTTGCTTTTGTTTCCACCTGCTGTTGCATTTGGTTTATTTCATTTAAGCCTTAAGCCTACATACAAGACCAAAGAGCAGCAGTAGTGCGTGTTGTGAACAGGCTGTGTGAAAGATCTTCATAAACCCCAAATCAATGCTGAACAGAGAATCACAATGTATAGTATAGCTGGTCAAGCAGTTGTCTGATTATATTTTGTCATGTGGTTAGAAGGGGGTGCAATGAAACAAATGGGAAAAACTGTTCAGAGGCTGCAGGCTTATGCATACTTACTTGGGAGGAGGCCCTATTGAACACAGTGGGACTTACTTTTGGGTGATATGCATAGGATTGAACTCAAAATCAGTCTGCTTATGGACAGAACAATATGTTATTTAAAAAACAAATAAACATAGGCCTGCTTCCTAAAATGTCAAGCCCCTCTCTGTAGTTTCCTCTGTAAGGTAAGGTTCAACTTACACTCTTGCTGACATTACACTGGGCGTTTTTTCTGCCCCTGCTCAACAGCATTAGCTGCTGGATACAAGACAATGTTCTGTGTAGTGATGCCATAATAGGAGATAAATTGAATTACATATTACATAAGGGAATCGAGAACTTAAAATAGGAGTTCCGTTTTTTAAAAAAATAATGTGTTGTTCTACTGTGTGTTACAGAGTAATCCGAGGAAAGCATGATCAAGATTGAATTGCACAGTATTTGTTGCACTCTGAATTAAGAAACTCAACTTTCAAAATGGTTGTTTTTCAAAACTGTGGTAGGCAGTTGAAGGAGCAGTAGTTACCATTTTAGTCATAAATAAGCCCAGTCGTGTAAGATTCGGATCCTAAGTTCTTGTCAGTGAAAGTCTGATCAAAGGTACTCCCACTGGTGAAAGGTGGTGAAAGGTGAAAGGAAGACAATGTTTGCCAATTCCCCTTTCCTCCTGCAGCCTTCTCTGCCCTCTGAAAATAGGCTTTGGGGGGCTGAGGGACCCTCTAGAGCAGCATTGGGGGGATCTGCAGGGGAAAAGGGGAATTGCTGAAAATCCTCTTCCCTTCCTTCTGTCAGATATGGGCTTCATTGGATCAGCATCCTTTCCATGAATGGTAGGGCATCTCAAGATCCAAGCTATTATATTTACCAACAATTGTGCATTTGGTCAAAATGCCCATTATTGTTTATTTGTTCAGTTGCTTCCGACTCTTCGTGACTTCTTGGACCAGCCCACACCAGAGCTTCCTGTCGGCCGTTGCCACCCCCAGCTCCCCCAAGGTCGAGTCCGTCACCTCCAGAATATCATCCATCCATCTTGCCCTTGGTCGGCCCCTCTTCCTTTTGCCTTCCACTTTCCCTAGCATCAGCATCTTTTCCAAGGTATCCTGTCTTCTCATTATGTAGCCAAAGTACTTCAGTTTTGCCTTTAATATCATTCCCTCAAGTGAGCAGTCTGGCTTTATTTCCTGGAGTATGGACTGGTTTTATCTTCTTGCAGTCCAAGGCACTCTCAGAATTTTCCTCCAAAATTTTCTCCAAAATGCCCATATATATTAAGAATATAAGAAGAGCCACGCTGGATCAGATGAAGGATCCATATAGTCCAGCATTCTGTTCACACAGTGGCCAACCAGCAGCCCACAGGAAACCCACAAGCAGGACATGAGTGCAACAGCACCTTCCTGCCAATGTTCCCTAGCAACTGGTGTACATAGGCATACTGCCTTTGATAGTGGAGGTAGCATATAGCTATCAGGACTAGTAGCCATTGATAGCCTTCTCCGGGAATTTGTCTAACCCCCTTTTAAAGCCACCCAATCACTATGGCTATCACTATGTCTTGTGGTAGCGAATTCCATAGTGTAACTATGCGCTGTGTGAAGAAGTGCTTTTATCTGTCCTGAATCTCCCATCAATCAGTTTCATGGGAAGACCTCGGGTTCTAGTATTATGAGAGAGGGAGAAAATTGGCTTTTTCAGAAAATTTTTCAGTATGACTAGTACTACTACATCATGCATGCCTGTGGGAGATGCAATTCTGAGTATGTTCTTGTCAGGTAAATAGTTTCTACCCACTTGTGCTGGTTTGTATTCTATACTGGTATACAACTGGCTTATTCAGGGTATGTATTCTTGGCCAGGTTAATTTAACTCGAGTAGACAGTTGTGAGCACTCACTATGTTGGCAGATATGCACCCAGTGACTATTGACACAAAGGAGATATTGTGAACAATTACCTGGTGCTCCTTACTTCAAAGCTTCTTTTAAGTAATTGTATTAAGAAGTGAACCAATCACAAAACTAGGCTTTGAGATGGTGATTGATAGTTCTCTTGTATTCGTATCACCTAGTTAACTGTTCATATGTATACTTGCTGCTCTAACAGTCAAGGGTAGACAGCTTAATGCCAATAACAAGGTTTATCTTCAATAAATTAATCTAAGAAGTTCATGCCAGGTGAGGCTGAGATTTCAAGCACACTTGCTTACGATCAAGTTTGACAGATATCAGTGGATATTGCTTTCAAGTCAATACAAGTGAGAAACCGCAAGATAATGTTACAGTCTACGTCCAGCCCTAACAGGAGTGCTCCAGTCCAGGGGCTCAAGCCAGACAGGAACAAGAGCCTTCATGTGCTGTTCAGAGCTTGCAGGGCGTATCCTACCTTCCTGAAACCTCACCTCACTGTACTATAGAGCAATAAAGAACTTGGATTCAGGGCTGGTAACCTCAGTGGCTACTATTGTTATATAGTGGTGGTGGGATAGGTTTTTGAGAGTGGGAAAGGAAAAGGAGGGAGAGAAGAGTTTTTAAACCTCATGTTACACATCCCCTTTTCCTTAATCTTCCCTCCAGAATATTGTAAGGGCTATCCCCCTGCCACCGCCACCACAACGCTCGTTTAAAAAACTGACAACCTCAACATTCCACAGGTGTTGGAAGTGATAGGTCCTTGTCAAGGCACTTAAAAAAACTTTTTTTCTTTTAATTTACAAATGAATTCTTACTTCATATCTCTGATGTCACCTGGATATGCAGAAACCACCACTTTATTTTTGGATCGTTGCTTATAAACAGATAGGCATGAGGTTACCCACATTTGGTATTAGAGGGAAAGGCAAGTGGGGACCTACAGCAAAATGTTACAGTATATCCTCGGTCCACCAAAAGCTAACTCTAGCCAGCTTGGGGTATGACCTTTGTAGTGCTATTTGCAAAGTGTGTGGGGAGGAAACCCCCCCCCCACTACAATTGATGGTTCTTGGAAGGCACTTAGCATACTCAGTTATTGCTGATTATTTTAATTTTTTCTCCTCTTTTTGCCATTTTCATTAATAAATGAATATATTTCTGCTTCCAAACATGCAAAACAAAGTTGTTGTATGTAGGGGTTCCAAGAGCCTTGTAGTGCTGTCTGGGGCTTTTAGGGCTGGGGTGTTCATGTGGTAAAAGAAAGGACACTCCCCTGAAGGACACTCACCTTCCTCTGGTGTGCTATGAACCGCTAAATAGCTTGGCCTCAGAGTACTGCCAGCCCCAGACCTGAGTACATTATTTCAATATAGCCAGAGAGGCGGTTCTGTTGATTTTGCAAACAAAAAGTGTCCTTTTCCCTTTCCTCACTCCTGAAAATTCCCTATATACTCTGTGGAGGGAAGGATTTTAACATCATGAAATGCATATGCCTAATCTTAATCTCTTCTTTAGGATACTGTTTTTGTTTTTATTTGTTTCAAAGTTTTATACACTGCCTTTCAGGGCAAGACCTTCCCAAGGTGACTCGCATCCAAGCAGTGGTACATAATACGTGAAAAATAACTAAAACCACAATCTAAAATGAAAGCATTATATTAAAACATTATATCAACAACAGTTAAAACATTGCCACATATTAAAAGCCACTTGAAGTATTTAAAAAAGTATTCAATGTCTGCTTAAAAACCAGCAAAGGAGAGGCCATGCATATATCCCTAGAGAGTTGAACAACTTTGGGCCACTACTGAAAAGTCCCTGGGTGAAATTCAACAACGTGCAAGGAGACTTCAGTGTATGCAACATGACTTTTTCCTACTCTCTTCCCCCCTGCATCCCCACCCCCCACATCCAACCAAACTGCTCCGGAAGGACCTTGTATATGCTGTCAGAAGCGTAAGAATGCCAATTTCTTCACCCCAACTGACACAGTCAGCATTTATTGTCTCCACTATATTCATATTCTATAGGAAGCTACAGAGCACAGTTCCTTTTCAGAGTGTTATTGTTGTGTGTGTGTGTGTTTAAAATATTTTCTTTTAATTTGCAATATAATATATGTCTGCATACCTTGAAAGTCTCCCAATTATTTTGTATTTATTTTTATTTACAGCATTTATATACTGCTCCACGTGTAGATAAATTCCAGAATGGTGAACAATAAAAGATAAAAAGATAAGATAAAAGAATAAACATATTGAAATTATGCTTCTCAAAAACAGAATGCCAATAAAAACCATGGTTGGTCAGTTAAGAAATGCTTCCTGGAATAGAACTGTTTTCAGGAAGCAACACAGTTTTGGGACCTGCCTGACCTCCAAAGGCAGGGAGTTCCATAGAAAGGGAGCCACCACAGTGAAGGCTGTTCTCCAGGTGCATTCCAATTGGGCCATAGGTCCATGCAGAACCACCAGGAGCATGCTCTCTGATGACCTCAGTGACTGGGCAGGTTGGTAAGGGAGAAGGTGCTTTCTCAGGTATCCTGGTCCAAGTTGTTTAAAGCTTTATACACTAGTACCAAAACCTTAAACCTGGCATAGTAGCGAATAGGCAGCCAGTGCAGTTCCCTCAGCAAAGAAGTTGCATGCTGAAAAGGGGCAGCTCCTGAGAACAGCCGAGCTGTTGCATTCTGCACTAGCTCCAGCTTCTGGAGCAGCCTTAAGGGCAGCCCCCCATAGAGTTCATTGCAGTAATCTAGTCTTGAGGTTACTAGTGCCTATACCATGTGGCCAAGCGATTCCTGTCCAGGAGAGGCCATTTATTTATTTATTTATTATTATTAAATTTATTAATCGCCCATCTGGCTGGTCACCCAGCCACTCTGGGCGATGTACAACATACAATAAAACAGTTTAAAACAATAAAATTCTACAATAAAAACATTTTCTAAAATACCCTAACCCACCCCAAATGCCTGCCTGAATAACCACGTTTTTAATGCACGACGGAAGCTCATTAAAGAGGGGGCATGACGGAGTTCCCTAGGAAGGGAGTTCCACAGAGTGGGGGCCACCACAGAAAAGGCCCTCTCCCTCGTCCCCACCAGTCTAGCTGTCCTGGCTGATGGGACAGAGAGAAGGCCATCCGAGGCTGATCTTGTTAAGCGGCCTGTCTGGTGCTGCTGGAGGCGCTCCTTAAGATAGGCTGGGCCGGAACCATATAGGGTTTTAAAGGTCAAAAACCTTGAATTTGGCCCGGAAAACAACTGGTAACCAGTGCAACTCCTTCAGCACTGGAGTGATGTGATCTCGCCGGCGGCTGCCTTTAATCAGGCGAGCCGCCGCGTTCTGTACCAGCTGCAGTTTCCGAACCGTCTTCAAGGGTAACCCCACGTAGAGCGCATTACAGTAGTCTAAACGAGAGGAGACCAGGGCATGTACTACCGATGGGAGCAGATGGTCGGGAAGGAGGGGGCGCAGCTGCTGTATCAGATGGAGTTGATACAGCACTGTCTGGCTCACAGCTGACACCTGAGCCTCCATGGACAGCTGGGAGTCCAAAATGACCCCCAGGCTGTGGACCTGGTCTTTCAAGGGTAGCCGTACCCCATCCAAACCAAACCCCAGCTGTACCTTTGGTGAACCAGCCAAAGCTGGTAGAAGGGACGCTGAGCCAAAGTATGCTGAAACTTCTACATTTTGTGGGGTGGCCCCATGTCACTGGCAAACTGATAGTCACCATACTATCCAAGTTTGGGGGGGGTCCCACCTTCTCCAGTTTTGAAGAACTGCTTAATGTGGCTAACATCAATAATAAAACCAACCAGCCATAAAACATTATCTCAAGACCAAAAGCAGCAAATAAATAATCAAACAACAGGGAGTCAACAGCAACCTATTCAGGCAGCAGACAGAGCAAAAGGTTGTTGAAACAACATGGTCTTCATTCAGCAGTGAAACACTGATAATAATGAAGCCAAACAAACATCTCAGGGCAGGGAGTTGGGTGCTACAACAGAAAGGTCCAGCCAGGTGCAAATTACAACAGAAAATCCCAGTACCAGCCACATGCAGAACAATCTCACCAACTGACTGAATTGACCATATTACAGCACCAGTGCTTTATAATCTGCACTCTATTCCATTTCTGGGCCCAATTTCAAGTGCTAGTATTAACCTTTAAAGCCCTAAAGAGCTTGGGGCCAGGTTACCTGACGGATTGCTTCCTCTTATATATACCTATCTGGGGCTGAATCTACACATAGCAGTTATACCGTTTTCATGCCGTTATCATAACTATTGGTGCCCATTGGTGTAAAGTGTACCAGTAGTTATGATAATAGTATGATAATGGTATAACTGCTATGTGTAGATTTAGCAAGGATCTTGAGATCATCATCTGAGATCCTTCTCTGGGTGCCCCTGCTAGATGAGGTGTGGTGGGTGGCTACTAGAGAGAAGTCATTTTCAGTGGTGCCCTCCCTGGAGAGGCTCACCTGGCACATACATTTTGGTGTTTTCAGCACCAATTGAAGAACTTCCAGGATTTTTAATCTTAAAATATTTTAGTGCTTTTAAAATTCTTTGCAATAATGTTATCTGTTGTTGTTGGTTTTATTTTAGTTTTATGCTGCTGTGGATTTTATTCTAATTTAGACTTCATGTTTCTATTTTACTGATTTTTATGGTTTTATTTTTTTAATTTTATCTTCACTGAAACCCACTCAGAGAACCTTGGTATGTATGTAAATATCTTAAATAAATAAATGGATGGGCAGGACAATTAAGTATTCTCTTCCTAAGCCACTTAGGGTTTTAAAGGTAGCCACCAGTACTTTGAAGTGCATCCAGAACCTGACTAATAGCCAATAATGTTGATATAACATACTCCCAAAAGCCAGCCCCGATGAAAACCTTCGCTGCTGTGTTTTGTACAAGCTGAAATGTCCGTATGTTATTGGCAGCACCATGTAGAGTTCACTGCAGTAATCAAGTCTATTTGTAACATGTGTGACCATGGCCAGGCATGCCCTCCCCTGGTACACCAGCCTTTGTTGAGCAAAGGTGTTCCTGGCTGCAGCTATATGGGAATCCAGAGTAAGTGCTGGGACTAGAAGTACCCCCAAGCTGAAAACCTGATCTTTGCTATGGTAGATATTTGAAAATCTTGAATGTATTAATTTTCAGCCCCTGTCCAGTTATTTTATGGATCCACTACTATGCTGAATTTTGTGGCATGCCACTACAAACACTCTTTCTGAGCGATAGCCAGTGCATGTTAAAAGCTGAATTTTGAACATAGCAGGAAGTATTTTTCACTTCTTTCCCCATGAATACCATGCCCATGTGTAAAGATATTTGTGCAGCCTGATCCAGTGCATGTTTGTTGAGAAGAACCTCGGCGCTGAGTTGAATGGGACTTATTCTCTACTAAGTGTGCGTAGAATTGCAGTCTAAGGCTCCTGTCTGCACTTAGTTGAGATCAGGTCCCATTGCAAACAGTGACTCTTATTTCTGAGTAAAAATGCATAGGACTTGGCTGCAAATGTTTTTAGAATGTGACTTTGACGAAGGTCACAATCTACTTATCCTGGAGGGGAAACATGGAGGTCAATGAAGTCAGTATGTCTCATATAACTGGCTTACGGATTTGCAGCCCAGGTCACGTGCTCATTTAATATTTTACTTTGCCCCTATATGTGCTAGATGATGCTTCAAGATGCCTGATACTATAGAAGTGCAAATTATTGTTGTTAATTGTGCTTCACTGCACAGCCTCTCTCAAAGCAGTCACTGCAGCTGTTGCATGGATTGGTGCTTGAATGAACTATGAATCCGTCATTTCATCCATCATCCGTCCTCGTACATTCTGAACCCAGCTGGCTAGTATTCCCATTAGTAACTTTTAATAAATCACATCGTATTTGCTGTTCTAATTGTATCTTAAATTGTAAAAGAGGATATGCTTTTAAATTAAAAGTATTATGAGACATCTTGCACATTACTGCAGTGACACTGTTTTCTGCTAACCTATTAGATCACTGAATTAAAGTTAAATTAAAAGGTATAAGGAAACCTGGTAACACCATCAGATTTATTACTTTCAGCAATAAAGAACTAAGAGCTTTTTCAAAATGTGTTTTTATCACAGCTGGGGTGTGAATATTTGTGCAGACAGCTTTCATGAACTTTGTAGATGGGCTGCTTTGAAAATATTTTCTGTTTCTTCTTAAAAAGCTAAGGGATGGAATCCAGTGGCACCCTCCAGAAGAATAGGAAAGATGGCACGGGAGAGGGAAGCGTGAATCAGTGAAAATTACTCCCCTTTTGCAGAGGCATCTGTTGGATCAAAAGCTGCTTTGTGAGTGGAACACCACCACTGGATTTCACCTGAGTTATGTATAGCTTAGAATTGTTATTTCTTGGCAGGAGTAATAATGTCCATTAGTTGTTCCCATACTCACGCCTCTCAAAGAGGCGTCATAATAATGTAAAATTGGAATTCAGGAATTATTTAATATACCCTCCAAAAAGATCATGTTTTTACAGTGGTTTCCTCAGACTTATTACGTGGAGAATAACAAACTTCCATATTTTCTTTTTAATCTACAATGTAACGCAATAAACTATATCTTATAAATCTGACTGAGCAATGGCACATTCACTAAGATATCGATAAAATCATTTCATTTTTGACTACATCAGTTAATAGAAAAGCAAGAGTTCAGCACAGGAACAAATAGTATTATGTATTTGGTCTTGGGTCATCTAGCAAGACTGTAAAGTTCCATAAAGTTTATTTTTGATTTCAGAATGCAAGGCAGCAGCTTGTGCCAGATTAAAATTAAAAGATGCAGCTCACTCTTTGCTCAAATACACTTCATTCATTGTAGTATTATTATTACTCTGATTTTTTTGTGTGGTTGGCACTGTGCCGATAATGCATTGTAATACCCACATTTGTATGAGTAAAAAACTACATTGTTTCCAACACAGGGGAGGATAAAACTAGGAAGGCATTCCTGTTTCCTCCCCCCTGCCCCACTTTCTTCCATTCCCAGATATTTACAGGGAATTGGGGGGTGGGGGGAGACGTTGTGCTACAAAGCTATGTATGGTTGGGTTCTGAACAGACAAAACAACAACAGATCAGTTATTACTTCAAATATGGGTAAAATATTAGTTGAATGATCAACAAAGATACTTTATAATCATGTTAGTACTAGATAACTGTTTCTTTGTTAAGAAGATTGCTTGTTAATATTTATTTAGTAAATCTGTGTCTCTTGACTGCAGATTGGGGTCAATATGGTAGGTAGGATGCTCTCTCATGAATGATTCCTACATAGAAAAAATGTTTCAGAGAAGGCTGAGCTAGAACTGTTCTCATTGACATTTAGTTTTCTATGTGCAGGGTTTTGAGTTGTCTGGAGGAACATTTAATCATGGGAGCTGAAAGCTCATTAGTAGCACCATCTCAATACAAGTTTGCTGCTTAATTGGTTATTTGCACCTGTTCCTCAGTTGCCTGATACGTAGGTTAGGGTCATTCCATTTTGATTATAGCTATCTCATTTGTTTAAATCGGGTGGGCAACCCTTGGGCCACATGCCTTTTTTGTGGCCCCTGCCCCCAAATGTGCTGCCAAAGCAAAAAAAGGCACATTTTTCTTTAAAATAAGGCAAATGGGGAGCGCATGCCTTGTTTTATAGCAAAATCATACTCCCAGGTGTCTCAGCTCCCCATGCATCTTATTTTAAAGGGCTTATGTTGCTCCCAACATGCAGCAAAATGTAACTTTTTTGCTGCCACCATGCTGCCAAATTTCAGCAGTACAGCAGCAGCAATTTGGGTGGTATCAGGGTGTGTGTGTGTGTGTGTGTGTGTGGCCAGCCCCAGGGGTAGAAGTTAGCCCATGGACTGTCTGTAAACAGTCCTACCCATCACATAGTTGAGTACTTGTGACTCTTCATCAACAACAGGATTAGGAATGGGCAGAATATTCAAAGCAGGGATGCTCAGCTAGGTAAATAACCCTGCTCAGTTGCCTGTGAATAGAAAGGAAGTGGTCATAGCCTATTTCAGTTGGATCACTAGCTTCAGATCAGAATCAGTCATAGGGGTGGTGGAGAATTTCTCCACGAATCTTCGGGAGGCCGAGCACCGAGGCATTCGGCCCCCCGAAAGTGTTGGGGAAATTCTCCGCCAGCCCCCTGCCCCCCCCGGGATGGGACTTACCGTGGCCGAATGTCCCTCTCGGCGGCGGGTCCCGGCGGCGTTTCGGAGGCGTTTTGGCGGGGGTGGCAGCCGGTCTCCTGACCGGCTGCCGCCATTACAAAATAAAAAAGTAAAAAAACAAAACAAAACACACACCCGTGATAGGCTGCGTGACGATTTACGTAGCCTATCACGGCTAGATTTCCAAAGTCAGCCGTGATAGGCTACGTAAATCATCACGTAGCCTATCACGGGTGACTTTGGGAAAAAAAAAAGTGCGTACGCAAATGGCGGCGGCCCATGGGCGCCGCCATTTGCATTCCTTATTTTGGCACGTCTAGTCTACGTAAAGATTTACGTAGACTACGGCGAAAATAAGGGCAACGCAAATAGCGTAGACGCTATGCTATTTGCGTTCCCCTTATTTTCGCTGTTGTCTACATAAATGGTTGCATAGACTAGACGTGCCAAAATAAGGAATGCAAATGGCGGCGCCCATGGGCGCCGCCATTTGCGTACGTGTGGTGTTTTGTTTTGTTTTTCACTAACTTTGGAAATCTAGCCATGATAGGCTACGTTAATCGTCATGTAGCCTATCACGGGTTTGTTTGTTTTTTTTCACTTTTTCTTTTGCGGCTGGGGAGATGGGGCGCTTCTCCCCGGCCTGAATTTCGGCCGGGCGAGGCGGGGCGCCTCCCCCCCTCGCCTGAACTTCGGGGGGAGAAGCGAAGCGCCTCCCCCCCACCACGAAGCAAGCTGCGGGACAAGGTAAGTCCCTTTCGTACATCCCTAGAATCAGATTGTTTTTCACCCAGCCCTCTGTCGCTGGCTGTACCTCCCCTTCTCCCAAGGGGAAAAAAAATCTTCACTAGGGCAGGGAACAGTATAGCAGTGGCCAGAAGTTAAGAGTGCTGCCTACATCTTTTTCCATTGGGAATAATGTGGATTGAACTACAATTCCTGGTGAAAAATTTCACTAGTACCATATTTTACAGCCAATAAGAGGCTTCATTCCTCTTTGCTCACACTTCCGTTGTGTTCTGGCTGTACCTTGTTGTCATCACCACTCAAATATATTCCATATAGTTTTACGAGGGGAAAAAGTAGGCATCGCAAAGCATTTTAAAAAATAAATAAATAAATAGGGATTTCCCAACAGAAATCAAGAGAAACAAGCAAGCAAAAGTTGGTAAGACAGAAGAGATACAAACTGTTATTTGAAAAGAGAGAGATAAGCCATCCTTTGAAAAGTGAGGAAATGTCTACTTATAAAATTTAAAATTTTATCTAGTAAAGCACTATGTGCTTGTCATCTCTTTTTAAATCAAACTAGGACTAGAGAGGTTCACCAACTCCTACAGATTAGGGCCCAGAGCTCTGCCTTGAATGCATAGAGTATGTGGAATGGGAAAAGAATATACAAATGCTACAATTGGAAGCCTGCTCAATAGGTTTGGGTGTGTGTGTGTGTGTAAAGTAGCAATAAAAAAGGCCAGGGAAAAGATTCTAGAAACTTCTGTAAGAGAAGTGTCTTTGGGGAATAGTGGGGATAACCAGCAACAGGACTATTTGAGCTGGTGTCAATACCAGAAGCAGGGGGCATGAACCTTAGCTGTGCAGAGGGTCAGGCACTAAAGGAATTTAGGGAGAATTTCTTTACACAGAGCAGTTAATTATATATGTGGCATATTATGACAAAGACCATAAACTGGAGGAGCAGAAATTATTACAGGATAAAATGTTCTAGAATACTTCTGGATGTCCTTCTAAAATATATGAATACAAATGACCTGTGAAGTTTCACAGAACAGTATACATTCATGTATATATGTGAACTTCCCCTCAACTCCCTTTCTTCGATTATCTCCCCCACTTTTTAAACCACCTCAGTTTCACCTGTTTTCTCATCTAGTCATTTTCTCTTTTCTCCTCTTAGCCCTAACTACTTAGTTTCATTCATCTGTGCTCTTTTCACTTTTGGATAGAGGTGCCCAGGCTGCTTTACTTCTCAATGGGCTGGGTGATTTCTTTGCAAGTAACTCTGATTTGCCAGAAGGAGTCAACTTGATGTAAATAACTCCAGTAAAGGAACTGGGCCTGGAGTATTATTTCTTCTTCCCTACTCTTCCTTCTTATTGGAAACAGCCTATCGTGGACATGTGGCTCCATTGTTTTCTCTTCCTGGACTTTTCACTGATGGGATAAAGTTGGGTATGCTCAGCATTTGTCCGAAGCCAGGTACTGATATTACATGATTGGAAAGCCAGAGGAGTTGTTTTTAAATTCTTCTGAGCAGGGAAGTTCTGCCCTAAACTATATGTAAAATATTAAAATTCTCCCTAAATGCAAAGTACAACTTGTTGCAAAGTTTAAACAGGAAATTGAATCTGGCAATAAACCATTAGTAAAGTAGAAGTAGACTGGAAGTATGGTGCTATTTCCTGCAAACCACCAAAACGTGAGATTTGTTTCCCATCCCAGTTCAGTGCCTTTCCTTATTGGTACAGGTGTCTAGTAATTCAGAAACAGTGTATAGAGACAAAACACAAATGATGAACTACCATATCTAATCTGTATGTCTAACAGGTCCAGTACTACCATTAGGCAGCAGATTTTGGGTCATGAAAAGGTAGCAAATAGTTATTTAATTAGTGTACAGTAGTATCCAATATTAATCCTATGTAGAGTAGACCTATTGAAACGAATGGGACTTGAGTTAGTTGAGACTAACTTAAATCTCAGTTTGTTTCAATGAGTCTGCTCTACACAAGACTAACGTTGGATATTGCTCATAATATGTTTACTGCCAGGAATGGGGAAAGGTGCTTAATGTGCCAAAATAATGAAGCTGGGTTTGGGTACTGTGCAACTTGAGGGCGGGGTGGGGGGGAACCATTTGCTGCTCTGCCTTAGGCAGCAAACGTCTTGAGCTGGCCCTAACATCTAATCTAATTGCAGGAATTTCCTGTTGGTTAGAAGAAGGAACTAGCCAACTGCACTCCCACATTTTTCCTTCACATATACATCAGTGTGATATCAATGCATGCATATCGCTCTGGGTTGTGAGCGCTGTGTTCGTTATTTTAAACGAACAACAAATAGGCAGTCCTGAACACCTAAACATAGTGTGTGTGTGTGCTTCATTCTTAAACAAAGTTTTATCTGACCTATATTTTAAGTGAATTATTTATTTATTTATTTATTTATTTATTTCATTTCTATACCGCCCAATAGCCGAAGCTCTCTGGGCAGTTCACAAAAACTAAAACCAAACAGCACACAATAAAACAATTTAAAATATATAGAACATTAAAACCACAATATAACAATACAACCACAATAAAACCTAGCAGCAGTACAGGAGTTTAAAATACAGATTTAAAACAGCAAAGATAAAAATTTAGAAAGCTAAAATGCCTGGGAAAATAAAAAGGTCTTTACCTGGCGCCGAAAGGAGTACAATGTAGGGGCCAGGCGAACCTCACTAGGGAGCTCATTCCAGAGCCGGGGTGCCACAACAGAAAAAGCCCTCCTCCTAGTAGCCACCTGCCTCACTTCCTTTGGCAGGGGCTCACGGATTGTTGACTGAACTGACTTAATTTCTCATCTCACAGTGAGATAAAGGGAATAAAACACAGAATAAGTTCTTTGTCCTGCTCTGAACTCTATTGACAAAATGCTGGAGAATTCTTGAAAGCAGAAATAAAGGGGAAATAAAACCTGGCTGATGAGAAAATCTAATGAAAATGACCCAGTTCTTTAGTCTGTGTGCTGCATTAAAAATAAATAAAATAAAATATAGGTTGAAATTATGCATGTTGATTCTTGCAAATCAACAGGTTAGCACCTTGATTGGGAGGTTAATTTCTCAATAGCTGCTGAAAAAGTCCTTTTTCTTTTTTGAATAGCAGCAGATATTGTTTGCATGAACCAACATGGAAATTATATATTAATATATAGAAGGCGAGACAGAGACGGAGAGAAAATGCTTAACAGTCAAAGAATGAGGAAAGCGTGCCATTACTCATAAGTGGCACAGCCATGAGTGAGTTACTCAGTCATCTGGTAGCAAAGTGCAAATGTCCCTGCCTGTTAAAAATATGAATTTTTATATGCACCCTCTAATATAGCTGAAAGGAAGAGGCTTGTACTATAACTAAAGTGTTTTATTGTTATTGTAGGACAATGAATATAAGATAAGACGTGCACATTCAAGTACAAGTGCAATAGAACTTTTTAAATAGCACATGTTTTCTTAAATATGTTCTTATCATCCAGGCATTTGCAGGGAACAAGAATTGCATTGCAAATAATGGGATCTGGAGAGCACATTTAAAACAAAAAAAGTGTATAGAAGTTCATAAAGTGAGGAGAGGAGGGTCAAGGAGAAAGCACCTGGGCATGAGTCTTGTTCGCAGTCCAATAAACCTTGGCTTGTTAGACTGGGATCATGATGTCTGAACCTGGGGGGAGAGGCTGCGGCTCAGTGGTACAGCACCTGCTTTGCATGCAGAAGGTCCAAGTTCAATTTCCTGCATCTCCAGGTAGGGCTGGAAATATTCCTGCCTGAAACACTGGAGAGCCACTGCCAGTCAGTGTTAACAATACTGGGCTAGATGGATCAGTTGTCTGACTCAGTATAAAGCAGCTTCCTATGTTCCTAACACAGCCCATGTGTCCAATATTAATGGCTGGCTGTGATTACCATTCCATGATTTCTTCATTTTTGATTCACATAATCACGTAGCACAGCATGATCTACAATGTGGGGTTGTTACTCTCTTTCAGCCCGATGGCCAAATTCAATTTCCGAAAAGGTCTTGGGGGTTGAATTCCAGTGGTGGGTGGGGCAAAAGGGAAACGGAGGTGCGGCCAAAGTCAAAAGGGGCAGAACCAAAAACACCCCCAATACAAGCATGTTTAAGAGCTTTAAGCTCTTAAAACTACTAGCAACTAAACCCTAGGAGAGACATTTCAACCTTTTAGAAAGGAAACTGCACAAAAGCCAGGAAACAACCGAATGATCAGGGGTTGGGGGAAAGGCAGTGGGGCTAGGAGCAGGGGAATCCCGGTGGGCCAGATTGGGACCTTGGGCGGGGGCGGGTGGTGGATTTGGCCTCCAGGCCTGGGGTTCTGCCATCCTGAGCCACATGATCATGTAGCACAGAACCTGTGTCACAGAGTGATGGTGGAAGGGCCTTTCGTTTCTTCTGCAAGATGCCTACACTAGGTATGTTGCATTCTAGAGATACATTGCAATTCTTTTTTTTTAAAATATATTTTTATTTATTTTATCTTTATAAATGAAATAATACCAAAATTACCAACAACCTGATCAATACTACAATTTCCCAACAATACAATATTCTGATGAGGACGCCACAATAACAAAGAGAGAAGGAAAAAGAAAAAAAAGGGGGGGGGAAGGGAGGAGGAAAGGAAGTGAAGAAAAAAGAAGATTCTTTCCCCCTCCCTCCCCCCCTCCACTTCAAAGAATTAAGTATACACTCCAATACCCCCTGGCCTCTGATGCCATTCTATTTTAAAAACTATATCTATAACCTTAACAATCTTACAGTTTAATAAACAACCTTACATTTCAATATCATATCATCAATCTTATATCAAAGAAACAGGTCTACAATTCATTCCCAGAAGCCTATATTAATAATAACAACAACAACAACAACATAGTGTTATATAATAATAAAACTTAATATAAACCTTCAACGGTCAGTAATATATTTCATACTCGATATATTATCTATTTTGAAATAAAAGATATAAAGAGAAGCAAGAAAAAATGAAAGATGAAAGTGTCAGGAGCGCCCTAGCTGCCTCTTGCAGTCCCCACCAATAGCCAACTCAGGACACAGACGACGAGGAATTCTTTCCAAGACTTTATTCCTTTATTACTTTATGACTCTTTCAGAATACTAGTTGCTAGCGCCAAAGCAAGGAACAGCACTGGGGAAAGATAGCTGAGTAGCCTAAGCTCCAAGTAAGGCAGTTGGTCCCCGTTTGAAGGAGAATCATGGGAAGACCCTGAACTTATGGGCTAGGGAGAGATCCTCCCTCTTTCCCTTGGGTCCTCGGGATGCGACCATTGTTTGCACGCCAAACGAGTGCTACGCCTCCTTTCTGCGACCTCCATCTGTCGTTGCTCCCTGTGTCTGCGCCAAGCATCCAGCAAGCCCCCCTCCAGCGCTCTCTCACTGCCAGGGTCACTATCTATCTCAGGAATGCCAGCAGGAGGAATCTCTGACAGCTGCTGTGCTTGTGAGAGATGAGCGAGCTCTTCTCCCATGGATTGCTGTTCCTCCTCAGAATCAGAACTGCTCTGGGGCTCTATTGGCTCAGTTTCCACCCTGACAGAAAGAGAGTAAACGAATATATGTATAATCATTTAGCCTGGATCATGTAGACTAAACACAAACAGTTAACAAAGCTTGTTTAAAGATTCCAGTTCATGGGGTTGTAACAGAATTCTCACGCATTTTTACATTCAGCCATGCCTCTGCTATTTAATGATTTAGAAACTTCTTCATCTGACCTTCAGACACAATACAAAGTGTAGCAAGAGATTTTAAGTAATATTGTAAGTTCATTTGTTTTGTCATATTTTTTGCTTTGATAAATTGCCTTCTTTTATGCACCACCTCTTTGATGTAGTCTGGAAATAACATAACTTTATCTTGTTTCCAGGAAAGGCTTCCACCCTCTCTTGCCAAATGCAGGATATAATTCTTTGTGGAGACTTTTGCAAATTGGACTGTGATCATGTAGTCAGTCCCTTTAGCATTTGGCACATGAAATGCCTACTCAATATCAAGTAAATAATCAGATGAAATAGGGAGTATCTCATGCAAAAGTTTATCCACAAAAATAGGCAATTTTACATCATTAGACAGATTTTTAATCCCAATAATATGTACATTGGATCTCCTCATGAAGGCGTCCAGTTCAGAAATTCTATTAGAGGCATTTTTAAAACAAATTTGTGTCGTAGTTTCATTTTCTGCCACTCGGTCTTCAAGCTCATTAATTTTCATCTCCGTTTTTTGCCGTGACACATTAATTAAATCTACAGCTCCTTGCAGGGCAGTGATGGAATTTTGGATTAAATCTAACCTTTTGGCTTGCTCCGTAAATTACAAAGATAAATTGTGAGGATATTAGAGTAAATAATTCCCCTATATCTTCTGTTCTCGAAACTTTTGACACAGGGGGTGCAGGGGGAGTTGATGCCAGCTCCTTTCTTCTCCTCAGCGCAGTCACATTTCTCTCAAACAGATCTTGCAGGTCCTCAGATGTTCTCAAATATTGTTAACATTTCTTAAATCATCCCTCAGAAGTTGTTGATATTTCTTGAAGCATATATTATTATGGAACACATCAGCCCTGTTTTCTTCTATGAAATAGGAGTCTCAGTACAGCTTTTTGCATTGGTAAAGCTCTGGGGAGATGATCCTGGAATCCAGCCCCCCCACTATCTCGTGAGGGATACTTTTCTCCAAGATGTTATCCAGAGCTGCCTTGCCCCTGCTTTTAATTCCAGGGGGGAGATGAAAAGATTTTTCAACCTTTTAAAAAGCTGTTTGAGAAAGCTCCCACGGATAGGGATGTTAGAGAATTCTGCCATGGATCCCAGGGGGGCCGAATTCCAGTGAATTCGGCCCCCCGGAATCCGTGGCGGAACGGAGCCCCCCACCCCGTGAAAGCCCCGCAAAACGGAGCCTACCTGGCTGCAGCTGCGGCTTGGGCTCCGGCGGTGGTGGTGGCGGCGGCAGCTCCGGCTGCTGCTGGGCTGGTATGGACGCAAATGGCGTCCTGAGTCGGGGACGCCATTTGTGTCCCTGCTTTAGCCGTGATAGGCTATGTAAATATTTACGTAGCCTATCACGGGCTACCATAGGGACGCAAATGGTATCCCCTACTCAGGACGCCATTTGTGTCCGCACCAGCCCGGCAGCGGCTGGAGGCCCCGCTGCAGGTTGGCCTGGCCGGCGGTTCCGCAGCCTGGCCGGACAGGATTCCGGGGGGGGAGGAATGGATCGCCTCCCCCCCATCGAGGATTCCGGGGGGAGGAATGGATTGCCTCCCCCCACCTGCGGAACCCGGCGGAGCCAGGTAAGTGGGGTTTCGTACACCCCTACCCACGGAGAACCTGTGGGAAGCTGCCAGAGCGACATCGGTTCCAACCGGAAGTCCGAGATACATCGCAGTTCTCAGAAGTGCTGTCATAATGAAATTCACGTGAAAAGAGTTGGGACAACTGCAGAAAATGGACAGCTCCAGCATGCCTGATTTATTCTTGGATAACCTTTAAGATATCCCATGGTGACTTCAGAATGTATATGATTGGGCTTATGTTAAAATAGTATATATATCTGGCTCAGAGAAAAGTACCTATATAATTGTACTCTCTCCACCCTCGCCCTTTAAACTCTATGTCAATTCAATAGGAGAATAGCCTTTAGCAAATAAATATTGATAATTCTGTATTTCAGATAATTTAATATCTGGACATTCTGTAAATGAGAAGGCCACCCACCCACCTCTGCTGAAAATTCTTCAGTGGAGATTCAGGGTGCCACTGTACAGTCCCCAAATAAAGCACTGTAAATCTAGGCTATCCTAAAAGATTAGTAAAGTTCACTGCAGCTTAAATTAGATCAAGGTAATACACTGCATTCTCTTGTGGAAATTAAATTAGTGTTTAAAACTAAAGAGCAACCTCTCCACATTTAGGGAAACATTTGTGATTCAGAAAGGCATTACACCTAGCAATGGTTTCACTGTTTTGTCACCTGCTGCTGCTTGGGAGAATTTCTATGTACTGAGAACAAGGAAGTATTATTACTACTTATTTTAGGGCACAATCTATGCATGTTTAAACAGGAAAAAGTCCTACAACTCCTGATGGCTGGGGAATGCTGGGAGTTGTAGGATTTTTTTCTTCATAGGCATGCATAGGATTGAGCCTCTATATTATCTTCCATCCATCCTATCCTTTTCTACTCCAGTAAAGGAGAGAAGGAGAAAAAAAATCAATATAAAGAGTAGGACCACAAGGAATTATCTAAAGAGTTACTTTAGGGATGTCCAAGGGATTTTTGACATTTTTCCACGTCGAACAGCAGAACGATGATAATTTTTTTATGTTTATAACACATTGGATCAGCAGATGTGCTAGCAGAAGTGGGTTAGCAGAAGGTGAATTTCCTCTCCTCTCCTTCCCCCCACCCCCTCAGCAGTCCCTGAGCTTCTCAAAAAAGCCTCTCCTGGGCGGTCGGCAGGCCCTCCTGAATGGAGTGGGATATGGTGGGCTGAGGGGGAAGGGGGACATCACTGAAAATTGAGAGGAGGCACCTTCTCTAGGGATGTACGAAAGTCACTGACCTTTGCGCAGGGGTGATTCGCGGTGGGGGGGAGGCGCTCCACACCTCCCCCTGAAATCCTAACCCGTCCGCCTCCGCTCTGCAGCAACTCTGCAGAACTGCCGACCGGGTGCATTCGCAGGTGTGTGGAGCCTGTAGATGCAAATGGTGGAGGCTATGGCGGCTGCCATTTGTGTTCCCTTTTTTTGCCGTGATAGGCTACGTAAATATTTATGTAGCCTATCACGGCCTCCGCAGGGAAGCAAATGGTGTCCCTGTGTTAGCCGTGATAGGCTACGTAAATATTTATGTAGCCTATCACGGCCTAAATGGGGAAGTGAATGCAAAGCATTCGCAAAGTGAATTCGCAAAGCAGCGCGAACGGCACCAGGTAAGAACTCCATTTCGCGCGCTTTTCACGGGGTGGTGGGGCAGGGGGCTTCATTCCGCCACGGATTTCAGGGGGCGAATGCACTGGCATTTGGCCTCTTCTGCTTCACTGAGATCCGTGTCGGAATTATCTGACATCCCTAACCTTCTCTGACATCCCTAACCTTCTCTGACTGGGAGTTTTCCTACAAAAAGCTTCCATACTCAAACACAGCAATCATATATCACTACTGTCACCTCAGTTTCAAATACAGTTTATCATGTGGCACGGAGAGGGGAAGCTACTGGAGAAACACAAGCCCAAAGCCACGTGGGGTTCATGGAACTAGTTACGTGGTGCTTTAGATATCTGCCTGCCATTTTTGAACAGTGAATATGTTTAATTTCACCAAAATGTCTGCACATTTTGGCATCCAAGATCCACATTGCCAAGTTTAAGAATTTTGCTTTGCTCCCTTAATCCTTTCACCTAAAGTGCAGGTTCTTCTTTGGAGCAGAATGCAGTATTCTTTAAGGGGTCTCTGAACTTACATGAACTAAAATGGGTATGAGGTTTCATTTTAAAGCTTCATGGTTTGTATTGCAGTCTAGAAATCACATCTTCCTTTCTCAGATCTACAGTTGTATTAGATACAGACAACCATATCTCACATGTGGGGCTCAGAGAGATTCATAGGAAATGAAGATTGCAGGTGGCCACCAGCCAATTCCTTCAGCTGCAGCACACCCATTTTATGTTGGTGCCCAGAACAGATTCTCAAATTGCCAGATGTGCCCACTGACCCAAAAAGGGTTTCCTAACTCTGTTCTAGATTTTGCTCTCGCTGGCAGGAACATTCCTGGGCATCTCCTCAGGGATGCTTTCCAAGGGAGGTGACTTTTGCTGCTTCTCCTTTCCTCCTGCAGTCTCTTGTGCCCCCAACAATCTGTTCCAGTGGGTTGAGGATGCTGGGAAGCTGCACATTGCCCCCTCCCTTGCCAGCTGGATCAAAAGCCTTCTGTGCTTAGAAGGAGCTGTTCTGTTTGTGGAGGGTGAAGTCTGGATCAACCTACTGAATGCATGTGGCAGTTTTTAAGATATGTAAAGTGACATTAACAGAAAAGCATTTAAACTTCCCAGAACTACTGCTTGGGGCCTAGAAAAGATTCTAAATGGAAATATAACCCTGGCACTCTATTTCCTATGAACACCACCAAACTTACATAGATATAGTTTCTATGGCTCCTCAAAATCAATAAATCAGAAAGGCAGACTGGATTTAATACCACTTTTAGCAATTTGTAACACATCTGCCCATCTTTTTGTCATCAACAGAGATACAAAGCAGGCTCTGTATTCCAAAGTGTTACACATATGACACAGGTGAAGAATGTAGTACTTCTGCTTACACAAATAAGAGCTTTGATCACCTTTTAATCATCCTGGAAAAAACCCATTTCTAATGATCATCCTGACAAAACCATTTCTAATTTTGGTTCTTTCATAAAAGTAAGAGCCACCTGGATTAGGGCTATTCGCACTTGAAACCTCAAATAATACACATGTTGAAACTCATCCCACTTATACTTCCAGTCACTTGGTTTTGCCTCTTTTTTATGCAACACTGTATTCTTCAGACCAATGCTATAAAATTAGAGATGAACTTATCACATCAGCACAAACTGGTGCATAATTCTGTGTTGTTTGAAAGAGAAAGCTCATGAAAGTAAAATAAGCTCAAAAAAGTCAAGTTTAAGACACTCTCTCCCCTATATATATATATATATATATATATTCATATTTATGAATTTGAAAAGCCTCCACCATGATCTTATCTAGACCTGTGGTTGCAGCTGACAACAAATGTGCCCTTGAGAATTGCTCCTGCTGCAGTATAATGGACACATGCAAGCCTCTCTCATTTCTGCCTCCTTGTATTTGTTTGTTATTGCTATTATTTCAGGTGCCACGGTAGATTTCAGCTGATCTGGAATTCCTGTTTCACCAATTGTTTTTGCCTTTGTAGCAGCTTCTCTGCCAGGAGGCCACCATTGTGTGCCATGAACAAAGAGCATTAGATACATAATCCTTCCAGACAATTATATTCCTGTGCTGCTGGAAATTCAACATAATTAAATTTGTCCCTGTGAAGTATTCTGTTGTAATATAGTGGCACTGCTTGGAAAATATTTATTCGTCTATTTTGATTTTGCTCTATTCTGCTGTAGACGGATGCACAGTAAAAGTTATGTGTTTTATATATAGTTAATACATTGCAAGCAATATAAAGGTGGGGCACATTGCAGATATGACTCCTAAGGTCTGGTTCCCAGCGTGCTCGGTTGAAATTATCTCAGTGGGCTGTGCTGAGAGGCATCTGCAAGAAACCCTGCCAATAAGGTAGAAGGACCATTGATCTGATTAAGAAGTGCGTATCTTTAATATTTTGTCATTCCTGTCTTATATTGATTATATCCTTAAATGTTTGTCATTTCAGCTGGCTGTGTGTTCCCTAAATCAGCATTGTGAATACATTTTCATAAGGTCATGACTGGAATGATTCTGAGCATGTGGAGATAGTTAGCAGCTCAGATTCAGATTGGGAACAGCCAGAACTGGGGGAGGTTTCCTCCCTAGTGAGCTCAGATATGGATAGGTGTTCTTTTCAGGAACTTGGCTTGCAGATGGCTTGACCTGAAGGCCCTCCGCTTTCCTCCCCTGTGAGAAGCCAGGTCTTGGAGGAGGAGGGGAGTGCGGGGTGTGACCTGAAGGATGGTAGAATCTGGTGCAGAGCAAAGTGGGAAAAGTTAGAGGCAGAGCTCAGACATTCCACCTCGTTGGCTATGCATGATAGCTTACATAGGCTGGCACAACTGTAAGGGAGGGGTATTCCCCCCTAAGTTATTCTGGCTGGCAAGTTCTTGTTCAAACTGCTGGCAACATCTCGCTGTCAGGATTCCTTTAGCCCCCACTTTATTTCAATGCCGAAAACAAACATAGATGAGAGGCTTCAGTCTACAGCTTTTAATCCATTACTTCACAGGGTCATACAGATGCAAATTCTCAATGACTCTCAGTCTACGAAGGAATGCCTTCAGGGGAATTCAGAAGGAAGTTATAGGAGTTGTCCGCTGTTTGAAGAGGAAGGCGGTCTCACTAGCCTAACTTAAGGGGGGAGAGGTCCCTCTCTCTTGTGAGGCTTCTGAGCGCAGCTTCTCACGCAAGGCCAATCGGGTAGACTGTCCCTGCCTTCTGTCTCTTTGCTCTGCATCTGGCATCTATTAGATCATACTCTCCAAACCCCACCTCCTTCTGTTCGCTGTCTCTCACAGGGGTGTGTGAAGAGGGTCCCTCATCCTCAGCCAGCTGGGCATTTGTAACCTGAGAAGCTGGCCCAGTCATGTCTGGACTAGCCTGGGAAAACACCTCTCCCATGTCTGGCGGTTCTCCTTCAGAATCTGAACTGCTATCCCACTGCCTGCACTCAGAAACACCCCTGGCACTCCGATTCCCACTTGGCTCCTCTATTGATATTCATAATTATGTGGAGTAGCTGGTTTCCTTTGTAGTCTGACAGTCTCCAAGGATTTGCATTTGTAAGGAACCTGGTAGCTAACTAATAAAGTAATAAGCCTAAAGCCTGGTGTCTTGGAGTGTGTGATTGCCAATGGAGAGAACCAAGGAACCTGACAGGTCAATGGGCTTGTGGACCAAGTGAAAAATCAGCTGTTAACACAACTAAAATTGAGTGGCTGTAACCTCAAAGTTATTGAATTAACAATCCCTTGTCTTCATCAGCAAGGGATTATAGGTTGTTCGGGTTACACCCCCATTGCTGACTACCTTAGATCATTCATAAGTTATTGTGTTACTGTATGGAATTGAGAGCTTTGCCTACTAGAAATGATGACTCTGCCACTGTTTCTATGACCACTTATTTTGGGATGAGCTGTGAGTTTGGAGTTCCTGGTCTTGGCAAGGGTTGTGGAGTTTATTTCACTCCATTTAAAGCTTTGATTCTGAAGCTGGGCATGTAAAAAAAGCAGAAGTAGATCCCGAGCTTGTTGTTCCAGGTGAATTATTATGCAATCCCATGTATTCAGTTATTGGCTTCAATTTTCAGAGGTTTCTGTAGAGCTGAAAATTGTGATTTAGCTTTGGCACATGGAATCAAACTTTGATATCTCCCAGAGATTGGCTTTATGGGATGGATGCAGGATCTGCCCTCTGTGATAGGAATGAGCCTTCTGTGAAAGGAAGAGCTCCACTTGCAGAAGGTCCCTCCGCCCGATTTTTGAGGACCCCCTGACTCCCCCACACCACATATCACACCATTTAGTAGAGTCTCCTGACTCTCTGTGTAGCATTTTCAGGAGGCTTGAGGGGCTGCCTTGGTAAGGAGGAGGCGAGGAAGTCCCATTTCTGTCACCATAGTTGATCCAGTGTAAATCTGGATCCAACCCTTGATATATGGAGCAGCAGTGTGTGTTCACCATTCACCCATGCAGTCATGCATCTTGTATTTGTAAAGTGCCTATGGGGTATTAATCAAACAGGCGGAGTATCTGAATTTTCAGTGCTACGAGAAGATTAAGCCACTACTGATCTGTGCAGCCACCATTGTTACAAAGTCTCAGTGTCTGACTTCTTGAGATGATTTGTTATCTCATTGTTTTAACAAACTTTTCAGTTGGGTACCACACGTGATTAGATTGTGGTTAGCATATCAGAAAGTTGAGGATAGAGGACCGTTTGCCTTACTTGCTTTGTATGCTTCAACTAATCCACATTTATGCCTTTGAAATTCCTGCCAGGGTCAATGTTTTTATGTTTTTGAACGAAGCCGATCAGATTGAACACACACTGACGTTCAAACCTTTTGGTTCAACGTAATGGTTAGCCAGGCTTCATTAGGAGACTTTCCATGCTTAACTGTATTTTCCTCTTGAAAAGTAGGAGGAGGAAGAAGATGCACATAAAAAATATTCTGTAACAAGTGAAAATGGGCAGTCTTTTGTATGGCAGGGTGTTATCCCCCCCCCCCCCCGCAATCTTCACTGGTCTCCAATAAAGGTGGTGGGGGAGATTTTTTTTATTTTATTTTTTTACTTTTCAGCGGGCCAAAAATCAGGTGGCTTTGGGGTTTACTAGTATTTATCCTTTTATACTTCACAAAGCCAAGCTGTGGCTTGGCTGTGCACTCAGGAGCCTGGCTTCCTCACTGCTTTGAAAATGGAGTCATTAATGCCCTAGGAATGACCACCATATTGTTGTGTCAGAAACGCTGCTGGGAGCAACACTACGTGGTGACGTAGCATTGTGATGACATAACACCATTCCCAGAAGCATTGCCTTTTGATAGTGTAAAAGGGGGGGGGGGATGAAGAAACTCTCATTAGTTCATAATTAAATTTGTAAGTACTACTGCCCCCAGTAACTACTTCTGGGCAGGGTATTAACCCCCCCCCCCATGTCCATGCTCCTCCTGACTTTGGGGAAGTTTTCACCCATCCTTGTTTGAATGCAGTGAAAAAAATATGCTGCCAATGCTTTGGGCCAGCCCTAGCCTTTGTTAATGAGCTACCGACCAACTATATTCTGATACTTGCTCTCCAGCCTACCCACCCCTTCTCCTCTTTACGTCTTTCCCTTCCACCTAACAGAACATTTGTCAGACCACTTTTCCCTTCCATTTCTTCTCCATGCAGTCTGCAACTTTCTCTAGTTCTTTATAGGCATCTCTGGAATTTCCCAGAAACAGCTCTTAAGCTCAACCCCCCCTCTATTTTCTGTTGTCAAATAAATTATAAAGCCAAAGATTCCTGTTCCTGCTCTGAGGTCCCTAGATCTCATGAGGATGAGGTTTGTATATCGTGCTAGCTTGAGCATGTGCAGTTTCTTTCTAATAAATATCCCTCAGCTATCATGGAACGTGTTTTATTGAAACATATGTTTTCCTCATATTCAAACTCCTACAGGAAAAAACAACAGCAGCAAATACGTTCCTTATAAACCTCAGACTTTGTTTTCCTAATAAGCCTGTTTTTGTTGCTCATTCTCTTTTGGTGTGAGATCACCACTGCCACCCAGCTTGTTCCTCCAGCTTCTGTTTTACTTTTCACTATGTCCCTTAAGCTTCTTTAAATTTCCAACATCCTGCTTTTTTCATTTTTGTCCAGTATGAATGCATGTAGGTCAAAGATGGGTACAGTGCACAAGATTCCACTTCTCCACATAATATATTGAAACAATGTCTCTAAAAAGGCCTGTGATGCAATATTTTATTTTTGCTGCTACTTTCTACAGTGCTTGAAACTAATAATTATTAACTGTTTGACAACAGAAGAAAGTAGCAATATGATACAGACATTCTGACTAGGTCGTTAAGTTCAATATATGAAATTAATTTTTAAAAATAAAAATGTTCAGGACATTGGCTGGTTCGGACACCACAATAAACCTTGGTTATTGTGATGGAAGTGAGTCACAGGAAGCCTTCAAACCATGGGTTATGAAGTTGACTTGTTTCAACAAACAGTAGTTAAGATTAACCACAGTTTAGCATTCAGACAAAACAATCTGTTATAAAAAAGAAAAGAAAAAGCGAAAGCTTTCATTTTCATGGCTGTACTGGAGGAGAGGGGTAGGCCCAAGCCCAAGACCTCTTGCAATTTAGGGTTTGGATGCAATGCTAAACTATGATTCATCAAAAATTAATTAAAAATGGATATGAATGCTTCTTTCTCTTCATGGCGCCAGGGGAGGAGTGATGGGTTGCCTGAACCACATCAGGATAAATCTTGGTTCATTGTGGTGTCCAGACTGGTCCAAAGAGTTATATATCAAAATTGTCCTGAGGTTTGCTGGAGTATAAAGGATTATATCATACTTAGGCCCTGTTCAGACGTGTATCGGGGGGGGGGGTTGTTAGGGTTACGGTGAAGGGGGGGTTAGTGAAACCACAACATGCGTGCCTGTCACACAACCTGGAACCACACTGTGCTTTATGGAGGTCTATGATATCATTATGAATTAACACAGGGACAGACAGCTAGAACCATAGGACCTGTTAGTGGAAATTGCCGAGCTTTCTGAGCCACCCAACAAACTATTGTGAGTGGAAGTTTTCAGAACTCTACCAACATGAGGCCCATCTATAAACATACATAGATTTTAAGCTGGCCTTCACCCCATAGTCTCAGTGTTGGGTAAATGATTTCCTAATATGAACAGGTAAGCCTCCTAGATTTTAGAGTTCAGTTAATCGTTCACCTTGCTGGGCCAGTCCTGTAAAATAGCCTTCTAGCTTTCACTCAGGGAGTCTGACTTTGCCAGTATTGAAAGAATATGCATAAAAAGTCCACACGTAACAAATAAGCCTTGGGGTTTACACCATGATTTAATGGATGGGGGTGGGGGAATCTTTAGGATAAAAAATAAATCTGGAAACATGATATTAACTGGGTTTGGTTTAGCATTTGGACAAAGAAAGCATTGCTCTGAGTTGAGCACAGAGAGATAAGCGCCTTGACTTGCAATAGATTAAGAGACATGCATTGGTTAGAACAAACCGTGTTTGAGACTCTCCCTGAGTGCCGCCACGTTTAGATTTAAGATTAACTGCAGCAGAATGCTGGAGCGGCTGTTTGTTTTATGGAACAATCACTAATGACATTAAACAGACGGAGGCCTTTCCAACACGATTGTTCATTTGTGATAAACTGAGAGAAACCCACAAGAGATTGGAAAAGAAAACTCATAAGTGCTCATTTTGAGGCTCTTACAGTGTCCTGTTGAGGTGACAATTAGTGGAAGAGAGTAGAAACCTCACTCCAAACACATTTAGGCTTTCTTTTTTCTTTTAATATGTGGCAAATAATTGGTAAATGTTTGCTCAGCTCTATCTTTATACTAAGCAACTGAAAAGTAATAAATATGACACGTTTCCTGTGCACATTTTATCCTCTCTCTCTTCTCCTGCGTAAAGGAAGCCTGCAAGCATTAGCGGCGTTAAGCATTAGCATCACAGTTTAAAAGAGTGTTATCTATTACTTCAATTAGACATCAGACATTTACTTTTTGATGCATTGGGAGACTGATTTGATTTGGGGCCAATCATTTAAAAATAAGAGAGCAGGGCTCCGAATGGAGCTGTGTACAGATATCTGTAGCTCTGAAGTCTTAATTGCAAATTCAGATAAAGATTAGAAGGGACTGTATCTCTGTAGACCAAAGGTATTTGCTAATACCTGAGATATAAAAGTGGTTAAATTCAATATTTACTAATTTAGGGTTTTGATTGAGCTTTAGGACGTGTGTGTGTGTGTGTGTGTGTGTGTGTGTAGTATTCTACACCACTAAGCAGGGATGCATAAAGCCTCACACTTCGTTCAAGATAATATATTTTGGATTTGTTAAAACCTGAAATGTAACTCCTGTTTTCCATTGCCTTCCAGCAGCATTAAGTTTTTGTTTTTATACATAAATATATTAATGAAAGTGTTTTAAGTGGTTATTACAGAAATGGTTTGTTTTGAAATACAGGCTTTTTCACAGCAGTTTTACACTTCATTGTGTACTATGAAAGACATACTAAGTAGAGGTTGTCAGGTTTCCATCTAAAGTAGACAACTGCTGGGGAACGGACCCATTTATGATATCACTCAAGCAGGACTAATTTGGAGCAGATATCGTATACAACACTGGTACCTCAAATACACTCCCTTAAATAATATTTTCTCTGTCAAAACAGACAAAAAACACTGCTTAAAGGAAGGGCATCTTTATATACTAATATTCAACATTTTAAAGAGCAAATGAAATGAACAAACGTGTCTTAATTCTCCAAGTAAGCTCAAGAATTGCGTACCCATTATGGTTTTGAGACTTGTTTTTGCCACTTACAACAGTGTTTTAATTTCTGCCACAATGTCCCATCAACACAACACTATTTCTTTTCACTTTCTTTAAACAGGAGAGAAGTTGATTTGGCTGGTAAACTGTTTTCACAGGCTGAATTGGGAAGGGGAATGGATAGAACAGCTGCTTTATTTGGTCTGTAACATTTTCACAGAGAGCAGAATAGTTCTGATATACTCAAATTCTCAAATTGTAGAAGATGGGTCCCACAACGGAGTTCACTAATATTCAAAGTGGTCTAGCAAGGCCTTTTTTATGTATGCCCAAAGACCTCTATCTCAGGTAGGTGATGGTGAAAACACTGGCAGGTCACCATATCAAAGGCCTTTGGGTATGGAAGGTGGCCTCTTGATACAACCAAACAGCATCCCAGGGCAACCCTGCCTCACATACTACCAGTTTCCTGTGTGATGGCACAACAAGGTTTCATTATTTAATTGTGAGGACCCAGACAACCAGCAGTAACTAGGATGCTGGCA
Source organism: Heloderma suspectum (assembly GCF_057233095.1). Classification (NCBI taxonomy): domain Eukaryota; kingdom Metazoa; phylum Chordata; class Lepidosauria; order Squamata; family Helodermatidae; genus Heloderma; species Heloderma suspectum. Next base: position 398,878,084 of record NC_139458.1, read on the forward strand.
CAGACAGGGAGGGACCAGCTGAGTCAGTAGCACCAAGGCCCTTATAATGAGCCTGCGTACAACAACCAGGGACCATCTGAATTGGAACACCTGAACTAGCACCCCTAGGGACAGCAGCCACCAAACTAGACCCACCAGGAATCCCCCCCCCCACGGTTTTATGGGCAAAGGAATGCTGGAGAGATGAGGGAATGCCATGACAGAGGGCTACCCCCTTTAAGGTTCTGCATTCCCCAGCAAGGGGATATAGCCTGCAACAGGTTGTCAGGCACAGGACATATATAAGGGCTCAATCAGTACAAGTTGTCTCTTCTTTGGGAGCTGTCCAGAGTTCTGAGGGACCTGTCTCTGACCAATCTTGCTTTCTGCTACTTGATATTTGAGTGGGTACCGTACACACTCCTTGCCTGTGGTGTACTCTGCTCCAGGTGTCTGCTCCAGGCTATTGCCAGACTTGTTTCCTCCTGACCCCATCATGGCTCACCTCCAAGACTAGACACTTACTGTGCCAGGAAATTTAAAAATACTATTTATGCCTTAAGAGGCTGACTGCTATCCCACTGTAGCACTCAAGCATGGGAGCAATCTTTTTTCTTTCTTTTTTTTAAGCCAAACACTTTTGTCTCCTCCCTCCTTCCTCCCAGCCCGAGTAATTTCTTGTTCTTTTTACACCATTTTGCTTTTAATTTATTTTACAACTGTTTTTAATATAGATTCTAGATGAATCTATTATCTAGATTCTAGATGGTAATTAAAGAAAAAGGAATGGTCTAGAGTGGGTTCTTAAAGATTGCTGTGATTATGGCCAACTTGAAAGTAGAGAAGCTAACAAAGGAAAAAATAAGGATGGATAGGAGAGAGATGGGTGGGGCAGAGTTGAAGAGACTGTGGAACTGGGAAAAGCTTATCGGGCACTGAGTTGTTCAGCATGGGTGATGGGGTGAATTAGAGAAGACAGAATGGGGAAAAGGAACATAAATTCATGATAATCTCATCATTGTGTCTTCTTGAGAAAAGGATTAAACTCATCCTTTCCACCTTCTGCAATCTCGATAATTATCAAATCTCCCAGGTGCTATTTGCATTTTTAAAAATGTTCACAAGAAATGCAAATACATTTAATGTCCTGTACAGTTTGGCCTTGAATTTCATTGGGAGATGGTTATTACACAATCCTTATTCCTTAATTTAAATTTTATAACACCTGCTGAATCTTTGGTGTTGTTTTTTTTGTAAGTATCAGTTCCTAGTGACAAAGCTAATGAATCTTGAGGAGGAATTAATGGTAAAATAGGATTGGATTCTGTTAATACCAGCAATCCAGGCGCATTGGAGTCCTAATAGCTATACAGTTTTGGCCTCTGCGTTGCTTTCTGTACAGTACTTTCCAATCTGTGGGCTGAAAAGAAAGTAATGTTGTGTGAGACAGTGATTGAGATGGAGGAAGACAGCTGATCAGCATGGAGAAGTAGTGGACAATGCCTTGGGAGAAAAGCAGGAATAGGGTCAAGTGGCACAGATGAGTCATCCTCTGTGTCCTTCAAAATATTTGAAATTATATTTTAATGCATCCTGCAGTTTTGTAATGAAATTACTTTTTTACAGTACTTATGACTTCAGGGAAAAGAGTAACACTGAAAACCAGTATAATTTCTGACCTGCATAGGGCCTCCAAGCAACAATGGCAAGACAGCCAAATGACATACAGAATAATAATAGTGGGTGCAGTCATACATAGCTGAGCTGCTGAAGGCCAGGAAGAGAGAATTTATGTTGCATGGACAAGTAGAAGAAACCTCAATTTTTATTTGATTCTCTTTATTGTTGTGGCTATCCTTTATACTCTTGTACAACTTTGGACCTTGTGAAAGCAGCAGGACTGCCCTATCTTTTCTCAAGACATATCCCTAAAATGTAACATTCTGTCTAACATTCTGCCAGTCATTGAAGATGACTTATTATAAGATGACTTATTTCTGATAAAACTCCTCTTCCTTTCCATTGTCATACTTCTCACCCCCCAGTTATATGCCAAGTGTTGAGGCTTTGATAAGTTACATAACGATAAAAACATGTTGTCCATCTGCTAATCCTTCTCACATTCTTGAATTATAAATCCATTTTCCTTAACTTTGTTTTTCAGGTTTCTTATCTCCTGCCTTCTTGCATATCTTCTAAACAAAATCATAACACCATTTCCTATAATGATCTCAGTTCCTTACTTGATAGCGAACTATTGAAATTTGAAATTGATTTTGGAATAAGAATCTTCCCAGCTTGTAACATCCTGATGTATCAGAATAGAAGAACGCCCTTGTCCTGAAATTCTTCCTTTTACACAAACTTGAAATTATTTCAAGCATATATACCGATGCATCTGTGTTGTCTTCGTTCATCAGAGTAGGTGCTCAAACCCAGAGATGGTTGTTGGCATGTGCTCATGAACTGATTTCTTGAACCCCTTATTCTTGATGAAAGCATGGTTGATTGCTAAAATTCACTTGATGTATTATTGTTTTTGAAATGGGAATGTTATTTACAGTACTATACCTTTGCTCTGAGAAATTAATTTAGCTTTCCAAGTTCAAAACAGCTTGGTATGGCTCAAGGCGTGTAACATGTAAATGTGCCCTTTTAAAGCAATCCACAGCACCTGTCAGACTATTGTTGTTTTAAAGTTGCCTTGCGGACAAGAAATGTAATGATCAAGTCAAGATTTTATCTTTTTTTTTTTTTAAAGAATCAAATCCCCCCCTGCAATGGTCCAATAACCCACCCAACCCTATTCCCCACCCTAAACCAACTAATAAGGAAAAGAAGAGAAAAGGTAGTAGGGTAATAGAACAAGCAGCCAGATATGATACGAGAGAAGAACTATATAAAATGAACATACAAGAAAAAGGGAAATGGGTTATTTATTTATTTATTTATTAAATTTATTAATCGCCCATCTGACTGGTCAGCCAGCCACTCTGGGCGATGTACAACCCACCATAAAACAATTTAAAACAATAAAATTTTACCATAATTTTTTTTTTTAAATACCCTAACCCACACCAAATGTTATAGGATAGAGGCAAGGGGGGCATGAAGAAAACAGTGCCTTCAGATGTTAAAGTCTCAGGAGTATCCTTTTATCAATTGTAAAGTTTGAAAAAGTGACCTTTGTGTTGCCTTGCTAACAAAGACATGAAGGTACAGATGACCCAGAAGTGTCTTAGACTTGGGGACCTTCTCAACTTTACTATGATTGCTGGAACAAGCAACTATTTTTGGTTAGAATTTCATACTCCTACAGCTGCTTCAGTTGGGGTGGATTCTTTGCAATTTACTCTCCCACATCTCTTACTTTAAATAGATGAGGCAAGGTGCGGATCTTGGCCACCTCTTATAGATCGATGTCTGGGAAGATCCTCCAGTTCAAAATTCAGCCAGTGGGAGTTCACCCTATAAGTTTCTGGGCAAGTTATTTCTTTTGCTGCCTTCTAGTAAAGTGTAACGTAATGATTTTTAACAAGTAGTGCATTCTGTCTGGAAGAAGTAAATAACTTGTTTGTATTTCCTAATGACCACATCAATAGTTCATCCATCTATTCCAACATTTCCTGTTGATCATCTTGCCCTGATGTGGTCACACCAGCTCAAGTACCATTCAGTAACAACTTATTTTACATATTCACTGCATGAAATTATCAGGATTGATAGTTTTCATTTTTGTGACCAATGTCTCTTGGCTTCACAGCTTTTTGAAATTGTTGTCAGATTTTCAGACTGAATTTGCTTGTTTAACTTCCCTTTGTTTACTTCAGACTTGCTCATCTTTTGAACCACTAAGCTCTAAACACAGTGATAAGCCATGCATGCTGGCCCACTCTACTCAATATTAACATCCAGTCTGTAGTGTCTGCTTGAGCAGGCCACAATTCAGTTTTATTAGTATTGTTATGTATAAAACATCTAAAATTGCTAGGCGCTTCTATTTAAAAAAAACAGGCATATAATCTGAAGGTTTATAATCTATGGCTGGTGGGCTGTGTTCAGCTTCATTGTTCAAACATTATGCAGGCCCAGTCTACTCTTTATTATCTATATCACTTTTTTTCTTATTTTCAATATGAAAATAAGAAATGTTCATATAATTTTCATATAAAAACAAATGTGTGGATATGTAGACAGTATGGTACTAATATCATTATATATATATATATATATATATATATATATACACACACACACACACACACATGCGCACACACACACACACACACACACACGTATATGTAGTTATATACCTAGAATTTACTGGTAATCGATCGGCCAGTCAGATGTCATCTTGTTGTTTCTACTCTGACAACACATATATGCAAGCCAAACACAAGCTTCTTGTTTCTTCCTCAACAGATTATTTTTAGGGACTTGTAAATACAGCCTTCTAATAACGTGTTGTATGAGAACTTTACAGACACTAAGAAACATTTGGAAGCCAACATATTGCATGCTTCCATAAACAAAGCAAAACACAGATGTCTTGTTTTGAAACCACTGAATTTAATGAAGTGACTCACACAGAGATTTCAATAGGATCAGGACCATGAAAAAAGGGCATATACAAGTTTTGTATATTGACAAAACTGGAGTTGCAAATTGATTTAAACAAACAATTCCACAGGAAGTAGCAGGACCAAAAAAAGTAATGGATCATGTTGATGTCAAGAATTTTGCCCAAGGTATCTGAGCTGCTGTTCGGAAGCAGAGGTATTTAGTAACTGTGAAAACTTAATGTTGCTTCACATCTATAATATGAACCTGTAGGTGCTTTATAAAACAAAGCGAATACTACTTGATGATCAGGAAATACTTATATTTTGTTCAGGCAGTATCTAGATTTTTTGCATCTAAATATTTCATATAGAAGTACACCCCCCCTCCCATTAATATAGTGTAGAAACTGAATGGAAAAAAGGTGTACGCTGGTGTTTAATATATTTTAGATCTCGGTTGTCAATAGGAACCATAACCAGTTTTAAAAGCAAGCCATTCTTCTATTACTACATCTCTTCCTATGCATTTTTATGTCAAACTAATCTCTCTGTGTAGGTGTATGGTGTGTGTGTGTGTGTGTGTGTGTGTGTCACACATATCACCTTACGAACTGGCTATATTTACCTGTGCTTCACTATCATGGTTAGTCTGTGGCACCTGTCTTGAATAGGCTTTGCCTAGTTAGCATAAAATTAAATAAATTGCATATTATGTCTTCTCTTAAGTAGAGCTAACCATTTAAAAATGGGAGTATAGAGCTGCAGATATCTGGCTAAAAATGGTGTTGCAAAATATATTCAGAATATGAAGAAAGGTTAATATAAACACGTTCCAAGACTTTGGAATGCTGCACTTATTATAATCACCTTGTTTCTATAAGCAAAATACAACATTTAGAGAAAAGTGAGAAGTGTTAATGAAACTCAGAGCAGTAATGAAAACATGTATTGTATACATCTTTAGCATAGATGATGGGTTGCTGCTTTCTTCCCTCTGATGTGATGTTTTTGCCAGATTAGAAGCATTAGTGCCCTCTATTGTTCATTAGAGGACTGCAAATATTTTTAAAGATTATGTATTACTGTGTGCTATCAGACCTATTACCCAAACGAAAAATGCTTACTTAATTCTCCTACTTAGTAAGTACTCGGAAGAATTAAATTGCTTTATTCTGTGTAATTTCAAAGAAATGCAGTAGCTGCAGTTATGAGAAGCTATAGTGATAAGTGTTGTTCATCTGCAATTTCTGGAATACTGGAGGTGCATCTTATTTTACCACAAAATCATGTCTACACTTTCAGAAAAAAAAGAATTAAGTGCTAAATAAACCTATTCTTACATTTCTACTTGGTCCTCGTTATTTTGCTGGGATACCTGAAATATATGAAATGCATAACTTTTCGGAAGAACAATAGAAAAATAGAAGTGGCTGGGCTTTTGCTTTTTAACTACACTGAAAGAGAACGCAAGAATGACAACTTCATTCAAGCAGATCATTTGAAGTTACATTAAACAGCTGCTGTTAAACAACTGACAACAAAGGAGATCATTTTGATCTCAACAGCACTGAGACTCAAGCAGCATGCTCCCTTAGAGATGTTATGAGGAACACATTCGTGCATTTGTGTACCAACAGACAGCATATTCCCCACTGTGCTTGTTGCCAAACAGTGTTTTTTTTCTGCTCACTTTGTATTCAGTCAGGGATCCAGAAAACCCAAATCCAGCTAGACAAATGCAGAACAGCTTAGTTGAAGCAGCTTTAACAGGTGCCGTCAGTGCAGACTTGTTGAACCAGGGAGACAATGCAAACAAATATGTAGCATTGGTCAATAGGGTAGGATTTGCCCCATTGCACATGATGGCACTCAATTGTGAAACTATCATCTGCCTCAGAGAGAGAGAGAGAGAGAGAAGGGGGGGGGGCAAAATGGGATGTTTGTGAAAGGAAGAAAAATGTGATAGCTCCATGGTATTAATTAAGCTAAACCTTTATATGAAGCATATCTGCTAAGAAATAACTAGAAGGTATCTAAGATCATTTTATGATTATTTTTCTTCAGATGCTGGCTATAGTTGGCTGAGGGTGAATTCCAATGTTTTTTCCTATTGCCTGGCAGCTTTTGCAAACAGCAAGCTGTAGATTTCCTGTGAAATGAAGGGCTCCAAGGCAGAATGGCATCCGATGCTACCCTTCTTCCAGCAACAAGAGGCATGATGAAAGCGTAGTGGCATTGAAGGCCACATGCTTGATTTATTGCAAAAGTTGCCAGATGATAAGGAAAAAATTGTGATATACTTGGAATTATGAGAAATTAAAATACAGGTGCAGACAATAAGACAAGTCTTTGTCTTGTGGTCACTTGCAAGATGCTCCAATGCATCCCTTCATCATATCTACGGATGTACGGACTGTGTAAAATCCGCTCCGTCTGTGTTTTGCAGATTGTCAGGTGCCTTTCGTTCCGTCATCCGCCCACAGACGGATGCGAATATTTTTTTTTCATCATGCGGAAAGATACGGAAATAATTACGTAAGTATTTACTTAAGTATTTACATAATTTACCCCAATATGTAACATTTAGTGTAATGTCCCCTATTCCATTCTACGTTTCTTCAGCAGAAACCTGCGTATTTTTCTACGGTTTTATATGCACAAATTTCAGGAACGTAAAAAAAATCATCTGAAAGTCCATGGACTCTGCAGGGGCTGAGGGGGTCGCTCTACAGCGGATTCCGCAAGTCAAATTCTTAGAAATCCGAGCTCATTTTAATTCGTCTCAAATTTCTCCAGCATTCCTAATCATATCACATTATCGGCATGTTTCATAAGTTGCCATAATTTGTCTCTCTGCTAGTTTGCCTTTTTACATGACATTCCTCTCTGACATTTTTCAGTTCTGTGCACTACATACAGTGTGTGCAGTAGCATAATCTAGAGCACACAAGCATACTTGTGTAACATTCTTTTATCAGTATATTGTTTTCAAGTATTTGGGACACATCTTATGCTGACATACCGGCAGTAAGAAACTTTGTCTCAGAAGCCTATTATCTTCTTATTTAATCCTTATTTATTTATGTACAGTATTTATATACTGTTTCACATCAAAAGATTTCAGAGTGGTGAGCAGCAAAGATAAAAGAATAAAACACCATAACAGTTAAAACATTTTTAAAAGAAGCAAGTTCTGATAAGACTGAATTTAATAAACCACGGCAGATCACTCAAAGAAGGCTTCCCGAAATACCTTCAGGAAGGCGCTGGAAACAACGCAACGTTGGCACCTGCCTGACCTCCAAAGGCCGATGGATTGAATTGAATTCGCCTATGATTATATTCATGAACTTGAGCACACTCCAGGAGAGAGCAGAGGACAGGAAGGCATGGCGTGCTATGGTCCATGGGGTCATGAAGAGTCGGACACGACTTAACAACTGAACAACAACAACAACAACAACAACGATTATATTCAGTTAGATTTGATAGTTCGCCATGTCCTGAAGACTCAGAGTAGGAATCATCTTAAAATCACAAAATTCTCCCCAAATTAAGACAGAGTAAAATTCAATCTAACTGTGACACCATTGAGTTCTGCAACCCTTCTGTCAGTTTAATACTCTCTGTGGGCCCTGAAGACAGCTGAACAAACTGGGAGGTTCTGAATGGTTTTTGAGCTTGGGATTTGGGGCAGGATTTTTTTCCTTTTAAGATCCACTATGAATGATTTCAGTCACGTGAATTCTGAATACGTGCACATTTCCTTAATTCTTCCTATTGTGTCTTGGCATGGTAGGTGACAAGTACATAACCTTTAAGTGTGCATTATTAATTCAATGTTCTCTGGAAAAGGAATTTGCCAGAGAGTTGATTACTGTAGAGACAATGAAATTTTATATGTAGAGTTAATATCTTTGGGCAGTATCCAACACTGAGATCCACTGCCATCACAACAGGGGGTAGCATGTCCTAAAGCAACCTGATATGACCTGAAATGCATGTTTTCAGAAAAAGAACAAGTCAGTGGAGCTCTCAGAAGGGAGCTTCATATTTTGGCTAATTTCTGGGGTTGCTTTACGAAGTGTTACCTTCCTGTTGCACCAGTAGTGGGTCCCACTGATGCAACACAATCAGAGGTGATGCAGGGGCAGCACTGCATTCTGCCCTTTGTCTGTAGATGTGGTTGGGGTTGTATAAATATGTATATAGTACTCTTCCTAATAGTTGTGTTAGCAATGGACTTTCAGAGAGTTGGCCCTCCATAAACAAGTCCCTTTAAACATGACCAGGTATTTTGAAGCAGTGAAATTTATTATGTATTTTCCAACAATCCTAGATAAGTTTATATATTCTTCATACATATAAATCTCTCTCTCTCTCTCTCTCTCTCTCTCTCTCACACACACACACACACACACACACCTGCTCTATTAGACATACTTTTTTATATATTTGTGTAAGATGTGAAGCTATATAGAGCTCTTTGATGAGGCATAGTATCTCTCTTTAATTTCTATGCACCATCCTCTTGAGGCAAAATACTTTTGTTTAAGCTGAATTAGTCCTGTTGAAGTGAATGGAATTAAACGGGCTTAAATCCAAGATTTTCATCTTAACAGGATTGTGGATCGGGCTGTGTGAAGGTCAAAAGCTTCTGCACTCTCACCAGCAAGCATTTGTCTAATAAAAATTGTCACCCACTTTGCTTCTTATACTCTGGGAGAAACATGGCAGCAAGCCTGCATATAACAATATAAAGGTAGAACGTGGGTCATCGTTCCTTCCTTTTCAGTCCTCGGTATTGAGGCCTTAGTAGCAGGCTCCACCTTTTTCATTAACCAATGAATCTGAGATGGATTGAAAAAGGTATAGTGTGCCTCAGTGCTAGGAGTTCAATAACTAAGTATTCAGAATTAAGTAGTAATTACATTTAATATGTATAGTAATTAAATTGGCTTGAAAACAACCCCCAAAATCCACATTTCTGGAGCTGATTGTTGGATTTCTAAAGATATAGAGCTATGAAACTACACAGTCATGGCCAGTTAGTTGTACTAAAGGGAGTGGGATCTACAGGCATTTTCACAAGAGGGAACAGGAAGGGAAAATATGAATATTATTTTAAAGTTTTTATGAGTTAGTATACAAAACTGTACTGAATCAGAAAAACCAAAGCCTTTATATTTTTTTATAGTTGAATGTTAATGTTGGAAAATGGTTAAATATATTCTGATAATACTTACTTTTAAAATAAATAGATTTAGGAGGCAGATGAATGAATGAATGAATGAATCAATCATATATTAGTTTATTTTAAATTTGGTAGTGTATGTATGAGGGGAAGAATGAGTGAATTAATGCAGTTGCTGAAATAAATACAAACCTTTGTTTGTATATAAAAGCCTGGCAATCAGGGTCAAACTACTTCTTACATTAATTACATAGCATGCAACTCCCTTTTTGTTGTTATTCTTTACTCTAAACCGCGTGTCCCTGATTTGTATTGGGACCATTATGTGCATGGAGGGGAAACTTAATCCTCTCTCTAGCTGGTTCCTCCTGAAATCCCCCCCCCCCAGCAGTTAAAGAAAAAAAGCCTCCACTGACACCGAAAAAAAGCCTCCACTGACACCGATCGATGCATTTTTTGTGTCTTTAACAGACACAGGGTGTATGTGTGGATTTCTAGAGGGAAGGATTAAACCTTTCCTTGCTACACACGGTGGTCCCAGTCCAGATCCCCCCACTTTCCTCTTGTGTTCATTTTGGAGTAGGGTAGTAAAGGAAGATGTATGATACATATTTAATGTAGTTTGATCTTCAGAGAGTAGGGAAGGCAGTGTGGTCAGGGTTATTCTGGTACCTTCCCCCAATTAACGATACACATGACTCTCCAATACATGGATGGAAGGCATGGTCTGCATATGCAGTAGAATCAGGTGGTAGAAAGCTGCACTGGGAGAATGGGTTGCAGAAGTGCTCCGTAGTCTGGTACAGTCCATTCTGTTACCTTAGCATTCTGCAGTGCTTCCTGCCTTCCACCTCACTCTGTTACATGCGTAGATCCAACTGAACTATCAACTGCTGCTAGCAAAATTCCTAGTCTCTCTTGACTCTACTACTAGAAATGCACATTCGATATCAGGTCATTTTCACTGCTACTCTGCCCCTCTCCCACCCACAAGTTCATCAGCTCATGGGCCTGGCTAGAACTATCTGAGCAAGAACTAGCCCAGGTCTCTGTATTATACATAGTAGCTGCATTTGTACATAACTCTAAACCATGGTTTAGTGCTTCATAGACAAGCACTCTCTCCTTCCTCCTGCATAGCTTGGAGGAGCACTTCACTGGGATTTAGTTTGGCTTTCTCAGATTCCTGGTTTGTTGTGTACAAACCTGAAGTCATGGTTAAAGAAGCCAGCTAAACAGCCGCTGCTTTGTTGTGGCTTGTTTAGCAATTGACTACAGGTTGTTTTAAACTACGATTCCTAGTTTGTATATAACAATAAGCAAGGAATCATGGAAAGCAAATGTATATCCTGTTTAAGTCATCCTCCCAGCCATCCAGGAAGAGGAGAGGAGAGTAGAAAAGCCTATGGATTCGCTTGGGCTCACAGAGGCTTGTCCCTTTAACCTGGCTTAGCGTTATATGTGAACTGGGTAAGCATTGCTCGCTGTTCTTGAATGGAGTCAAAGATAATTGATATATTTACCATTGATTTTGCAAACAAAACATCAGCGACCATATCCCTTAAAAATGAGAGCTGAAGGGAAAAGTAGGGAAGGGTATATCTTCACTTCCATCTCGAAACAATCCCTTCTTCCCAGTTTCATGCAGTGATTATTTGTTTCCCAATACCAGAACTTCTACATATGTATGGGATTCTGGAGAGGTTATGAGCAAACCTTTGCTTGCCTGACTTGATACCTGTATTGCATATACTGCCAACTGTGATAAATGGAACAGAAATATAAACACTTGAACAGAAGTTAAAGGCTGCAAGGAGAAATACCAAAGGAAGAATTCCCTATCACAGAAGGAAAGCAAAGCAAACGGGTCTTGGAGCAAACAAACTAGAATGTCATCTTGAAAACTTTGAAGTACTGAAGCTGTAGTAGCAATGAGCCAGCAAGAAGAACAGATAGAAGATTCTCATAACCAAACACTGAAAAAGATGGTGCATCACACATATTGCTAAAGATGACACCGTCAACTAGCTCTCTTAACAAGTGGTATTTGTATGTGGCACCCTTCATGTTACCTTAACTGAAATTACTTGCTTAGTTCTATTATTTAGTTTCCCTTTTTCCAAAGAAAAAACTTGAGAGCTTGGGTCTAGGATGTGTCTTCCACAAAAAAAAGATCAATGAGAGAAAGTGCTCTGTTCTTGGAAGGTCTTGGCCCATTGTTTTTGGAGATACCCACTCTCCCCACACCACAGTTCACCCCATTCAACAGGGTCACCTGACTCTGTGTAGCACTTTCAGGGGGCCTTGAGGATCTGCTGTGGCAAGGAGGGGGCAGGGAAGTCCACTTCCATCAGCACAGTTGATCTGGCTTAAATCTGGGTCCAACCTGAGATACAAAAAAGTCAGGGACTTTAATTCAGTGTTTTCAATCTGGAAGATCTATCCCAGGCAACTAAAGATAAAGAATTTCAGGTACCAGGGCTGAAAATGAACTTGATCAAGAACGTAACAGTTCAAACCTCTCTAAATATGACATAGAGCTCTGCTTGCTATATTCACTCTTCTTCTCAAATTATGGGCAAAGGGATTAATAGAGAAGAAAGGAAGTCAGGTTATGTGTGGGCCTGTGACATGTTCTAAGAGTGTTGTTTCCAAACCTTTAATTTTCAAGGAACCAGTTCCACATCGGTTTGTCTGCCAGGGAACCCCTGTGTTGTACATTGGATTCATGGGAATGTTCTAGAATACATGCTCAATTCACATGTGGCACTCGCTAGATCTCCTGGGCATTACTGCTGCCCCATGAAAATACGAGAGTGCAGCCTAGAGTACACCCAGCAATGCCCTGCAGCAGTTTCCTGTGGCTGTTTATTGCTGGATCAGTAAAAGCAAATGAGCTGTCATTCAGGGAAACTTATGCACATTTATGGAGGAGCCTTTAATTAGATTCTGAGGAACTCCAGGATCCCCCAGAATGCAGTGTTACAAGATACCAGAGGAAAAAGCTTTGGAAAATGTAGGGGATTGCCCCTACAGATTCCACTGCAAGTCAAAATAACAAAGCCTTTGTCCTATTCAGAAATCATCTTCCATGGTTACATCTAAGCCAATAGAGGGATACCCTATATTGCACAGGCCATTTGATTATGTGGAGTGTCTATTCATGTTCAGCTGAAGGTGCATAGGCACCCCTTTGCAGACATCTGCATTCAATGTGTGGATGTTAGGGGCATGACCAGCAGGTGGACAGGACCAGGTTGGAGTGGGATTAGGAGGTGTGTTCCTGGTCCCACTCCATACCTTTAGTTGTGTGTGAAGAATTTCCAAATAGGGTGCTGGTGCCCTTTGAAAGGGTGTCAGGAAACAGCCCGTTCTTCCCTTTAGGAGACCTCCTTTGGACTCTCTTAGTCTCTAATCCCTAGGTCACCATCGATCTGTTTCATTATCAGGGTCCTATGGGTACTACCCCAAACAGCATAATGGGCCTATGTTATTATACTGCCATGAGATCTAGCCATGGGATAACAGAAACCATGTTGTTATGGTAATGTCCTTTTAAAGAGGCTTTTTTCACCTCAGATCACATTTGAGAGATTCCTTTATGGTTACAGTTCTCCCTATAGACGTTCTTTGAAGCCCACAGACTCCAGAACATCCATTCGCTTGCATACCAGGTCAGAGAACTGGCATAATAAGACATCACAGATAAAGCTAGCACAAGGCTCAAACATTTGTACACCAGTCTGATAGAACTTTTCTTGTCTTTGTAAGCCCTAGTCTGTGTTGTAGTGGGTGTAAGTCTCATAACATAAAGTTGAGCTGGAGATTTCAGCTAGTGCCTGACTGGTATCACTTTCAACTTATCAGTGGGAAGAAGTTAATTTTAAAGGAATTAGTTTGAAATTTCTCACACAGCAATGAAATGACACATATCATCAGGACTGACTTCTAAGTGTTGTTTGATTTTTAAAAAACTATAGCAAATTGGCAGGTTTAAGTATTTTCTGTATGTGGATTGCATCTACATTGCATCCCTGTTCTGATGGGGCCAATTGAAGGGTGGGGGCAGAAATCAGTTTACTAGAAACTGCACTGAGTTTTTTTTTATTCCTATTTGGGGTTAAAACGTTATTACTGGAGTCTTAGTACTTTTCTTTTCAAATTTTCCTTGAGGTTGGCTTCCTTCAATAAATTCATACTGGCTGTTTTGTTTTAAATTATTCTACCCCCCCCCCCATGACATGTTTAAGAGTTGTGGGCTTGTTTTTTTTGGGGGGGGGAGAGACAGGTGTTTATGTGACAGCATTCCCCACAGGATGGGGGGGGGGGCGCTTCAGTGGAAAGTGTTGAAACCGCTGAATGGTAAGGCTGTTCTTTTGTATGGCTTAGAAATCTGTTGTCCAGAATTGTACAGATAAGGCAAACCCATTTCCTTCATTGTCAGGCAGTTCAGCTGAATAGAAATGCAAATGTGACATAAAGGGGCTATGCAAGAGTTGGGGGGGGGGAGACTTGTGCTGCTACTTCCTCTAACAGGCATCCTGCTTGTAAAAAAATTCCCATAGATGCCAGGTTTTTTTAAAAATTAGCTACAGGTTAAAGAAAAGGTTCTCTGAAAGAAAACATCTCTCTCTCACAAGATGCCTTGATTTTTATGTGGTACCAATTAACCATAACTCCCTTATCAGTTCCGCCATGAACTGCCCCGACCAAATTGGGAGCATCAGTTTTCCACTCTGTTTTGACAATAGATTTTTTTGGTAAAACTGATTTGGCCCTTTTGTTCTTCGCCTTTCATTATATAGCAGACCTCATGTACAAAATTGCTATGCGTTCAAAACTAGAGAGACGGCTGTAGCCAGATTCTTCTTACAATATATGTATTGCCCAGGTCAGGTCTATTAACCACAGAATAATAGCAAGTCAGTGATCTAAGGAGGAGTTCTTCAGCAGGGACAGACTAACCTAACTGAGGTCAGGAGCTAGACTTCTGCACTGCCAAGATGTGCAAGTGTGTCTACAGGGAAAATAAAGGAACCGTGCAGTGTAAGCTAGGAGAAAGGCAAGGCAGCCTTTTCATCTTGAATCTCAACCTTTTCTGTAGCTGAAGGCAAAAGAAACTCTTAATTTGCTTTAAGTACTTGACTCAATCCAGAAACTCTTAATTTAATTACTTGTTTCAAAGCACAATATACAAGGGACGAGCTCATTCAGACTGTGAGAATTTAGAAAGTATATTGAGAAATCATTGTTTTACTATCAGATTTATTATTGAATAAAGACTTCAACATTTCTATATAAATGGCTCAAAAGGAGATTGTCAAGAAAGACTTTAAAGAAGAATGGCGTTGTCTCATTGTTAATGTCTCATCAGATGGCAAAACTGAAGGAGGAAAAGGACAAGGAATTAAGTGGAAAGTTTCTTCACACGTGGTTTAATACTGTCTGCATAGCTGCTATATCTATATTATTATTGGCACATCTGTCAAGTAGTCTGATCCTAAAGTTTGAACTGGAATATAATTGTTCAGGACATAGAAGTTTATGCCCTGGCACAGTATTTTAAAGCATGCATGGATCTGGCTCATCAGTCAGATATGTATTTATTTGATGTATTTACCCGAGCCTTCAACAGGTCCCCAGAGCAGCTTACAAAAAGTGAAAAATTACAATAAAAATATTTAAACACCACAGCTTATACGAGCAGTATAAATGCAATCAGTAGTATTAAAAACAAATATCAAGCAGCATAAAAGCAATGTCCAGAGGATTAAAAGTCTTGGAAAACAGAAAGGCTTTTGTCTGGCTCCAGAATGATACCAAGTGAGCCTCCCTGGAAAGAGCATTCTACAGTCAGGCTGCCACCAATGAGTACGGCAGAGGTGGGGAACCTGTGTCCATGAGCAAGGAGCTGTAACAAAGACTCCAGGGGCATTGTTAACACAGCAAAAGTCTGGGAGAATATTGAGGGCTTATATACATGGCTGTCAGCTACTTCTCATCCAGGTTCATCAGCCACAACTGGGACTTGCCGTCCTCCTGAGTTGACTCTGGGAGAAAACATCTTCTGGCAGCCAGGTGTGTGCTCCAGTGTCAACTCTTGAGTGTCCCACCTGGTCCACTGCCACCAGTGCTCTGGAGAGCCGCAGAACAAGAGAGGTGAGTCAGGAACCAAGGCAGAGCTTAGAATAGGGTTAAAGGGGTTCTTTTGGGATCTCAGGTGAGATATCCCTGTAACAGGACTCCTTAGGTCTTCCATGAAACGTGGGTTTGCTGTGGAATTCCAATCCTCTTTTAAAAAGGTCTGTCCTGACTTGAGTTGGCCAGAATCTTGACAACCTTTGGACTTCCACACGTTGGACTCCAATTCTCAACAGCCCCAGCCAACATTGCCAGTGGGCAGGGATACTAGGAGTTGTAGTCCAACATCTGGAGGGCCACAGACTCCACACCCCTGGAGTAGAGCAGGCAATGCGAGTTCCAGGCAGACATTGCCTTTAATTTTAGAAATTACGTACTGAGAATGCTGGTGCAGATGTATGGGATAAAGATGTAAAATGCACTCTGTGGGTGAGTGTTGTTTTCTTTTATAGCTCTTCTGCCTTTGACAGAGATGAAAACTGATTTTCTAAATGAGAAACTACTTCAAACTTTTCTATCAGTGCATCTTCTTCCTGTCGCTGCCAGTGAACCAGTTCTTTTGAGGTGCCAAGTCACTCCTGGTGTCAATGTGAAGTGGGCAGATTCCAGCATGTCACAAAAAAGTATTATTTGAAGTCGCAGAAAATGTTGTGCTGCTGCCTTTGACTGACATGTCTGGAAAACTGAAGAATGTCACAACAGTTTTCTTTATTCCTTGCATAATATTTCATGTGCCTTCTGTCTTGGGACACACACCCTTAAACAACTTTCTCTTACTGTACCATCTAAAAAACCCTATTGGGCGGTATACAAATTACATACATACATACATACCCCTCACCTGTTTTTTAATCGTTACTCTGGAAAAACCATACTTGAAGCCAATTAATGTTTTCTATGGAAGGCCTGAGCAAGAATTTTCTAAGGCAGCAATCCTATGCACAGTCACTTGGGAATAATTTGCACCAAAATCAGTGGGACTTACTTCTGGTAAAGATGGATAACATCGTTCTGCAACTTATTTGTATGTCAAACATGGCTATTTCAGCTAGATAGAATTGCTGTGCAAGTGTTTTAAATCCATCTAAAGTGAAAGATTTGGTGTTTTTTTCTACTTATGTATAAACACTTACATGCTTATTCAATCTTGGGTTTTGTATGTACGCTAAAAGGGCAGCAGAGTGTCTATAGGCACTATGCCAAACAACTAAGCGCTTCCATTTAACAGCCATCCTTCAGTTCTGAAGAGTATTGTGGTGGGAAGTCAGGCCTAACCTGAAAAGTAGATGGTGACAAAGTTTAAGAGGAACCAGTTTTGATTAATTACATAAATATTAAGTCAAAGGAGTACCACAGTTGAGAAAAGACTGAAAGAAAGAAGAGAGGTGTTAAGACAAGATAATAATTATTCTGACATGTAGCTACATCAGGACTGCACCTACTGACAGACTGAGGCAGCAGTTTTGGCTGCCATTAAAGGAAAGGAAAATTTTGTAATCTTATTTACCATGAGGAGGATGCTGTTTGGATTTTCTGCCTCAGGTGCCAAAATGTCTTGGGCTGGCCTGAACTACATCCGAAAAAAAAACAAGTTTTGATAATCAGGTGAGAGAGGTCAGCTATATAACATGGGCTTAATGTTTTAGTATTAGCTATTGCCCCAAAATGCCTACCCATGCCCAAAAATGCCTGCGCAAGGGGCTGGATCCAGAGTGTTCTTCTGTCAGTGGTAGCATCCCCTTTGTAGAGATGGTGAGGAGGTGATATTTGCTGATTTCCCCCTCCCTTTGTACCACCTCCCTCTGTTCCAGGAAGTCCAACAACGCTGCAGAGCAGATTTTTCAGGGACAAAGAGGGCTGCAGGGAAAGAAAGGAATCTAAGAAAATTGCCTTCTCCCTATTCTATGATGTGGAATCCTTCACTGGATCACAAGCCTTCCGTGTGGAGAATGAGTCTTTCCGTCCACTGGAGGCAAATTTTGAATCTAATTCATGGGTTTTGCACTCATGTTGAGTTTTCCCAAGAGTAGTGTGAACCTATAGTTTTGCTTTTGGCTGTTCACTGGGTCTAAGTCATCTTGACTTGTTTTATTCATATAGAAATCTAGTCACATTAGTACATTTTCTGATAGGTCACATAAAATTATTTCTATTGATAGAAGGCAGGGGGAAGAATATCTTCCAGAAACCCATTTTTGCATATTTAAAATGATAGAAATTGGACACTTTATTTCAAATTAGTTGGCATATAAATTAAGCATGGTAAGGAGTTGTATTTATGTATCATAGAGCTAGATCTATTGATTGGCATTGAATAATTGAATAGGGTAACTGGCTGAGCAATAGAAATGAACAATAATGGAAAGGCCTAGCTGCAAAAAGATCACATTAGGATTATACTGTCTCATTTAATCATCCTTGCTAATACAGTTTTTGAAAATATAAACGTATGTATGGCATTAGCCACAAATAAGCTTGGACATTTTGTAATAATAGCATTGTAAATGCTATTTTTGCTCAATAGATGTGAAAGATCCTGATCTAAAATATATTTTATCCCATTAAAAGGTCTTAAGTGGTTATAATCAGGTGACGTGGACTGCAAGAATTTAAGGAGCTGTAACTAATTCTTCAATATTGTTCTATGAATTGCCTGAAAAATGTCTTCCACCTGAGATCTGTGCTGTCATAATTTTGTTTCCTAAAATCCTAAAATGACCAAATTCTAGGTTCAGCGTGTCTTGAGGGTTAGGTGACCTGAATCAAAATGTGCCATTCTTCAAACTCATGGCCAGTAGGTCAAATGGCAGACCAGGGGCTGGTATGATCAGTATGGGTGGCACAACCCAGAACAGTAAATGTAGCGCAAACCTCAGTGTTGGTACGTCTTCCTTTAGATACTTTCCCCTCCATTTATGCTTTAGCGTTACAACATGCTGAGTCTGATCCAGTAGGACTTCTTTTATGTTCTCATTGAAAGAGTTAGAGAAACTCTATCAATGACTGTGTTAGCCAAGATAGCTACATGGAACCTCCAGAGGCAATATAACTCTGAATATTGGAGACACACAATGAGGAAAGCTTTTGACTTCATGCCCTGCTTGCATCTGAGGCACCTGAGGCAACTGGCTGGCCCCTGTTAGAGACAGGATCCTGGACTGGATGGATCCTTGGTCTGATCCAGCAGGGATCTTTTATGTTCTTGTAACATTAATTAGCTATAAGGGAAGCTACCTAATTGCAGATTCATCATAAGTAATAAAGGATTTTAAGGTAATCATAGAGCCAGTTCATACACAGATAAATGTGTGTAAGCAGCCTTGAGAACATTGTTGAAAGATGGAGTTCAATTTTTAAAATAAAATAATCACAGTAATGCTTGGCTTATAGCAGGCCTGAGGATTGAGACAACTTGTTTCCATCATAATGCATAGGGCTATGGTACAGCCTGTATGAAGTTTATGCAAATCTATTACTCCTGATTTCCACTGTAATTCCTCCCCACCACCACCTTTGGTAGTAGAAATATCATGGAAGTCAGGGTAATTAAATGTATTTATGATCCTTTCATGCACTTAAACCTATGCACCATTAACAGTGGTGAGCACACATATTCATGAGATTTAGGCCTGTTCTCCACAATGTGTAAGACAGCACAGTAGTCAGTGTCTGAGTCAACCCAGCCTCGACAGTGGGTCATCTGTATTCCATGTTATGTTATAGTTGGCCAAAAGTCTTGCAGTGAAAGGCCATCTAAACACTGGTGCAATAATGCTCCATCTTGCATTATATTTGAATGTGTTAGTTAATTAGTTACTAAAAACTGAAATTTAACAGAAAGCAAAATTAAGATCCTCATATTTAACATGTCAAGTTGGGATAATGAATATATATCAGCACAAGGTACCAGTGATTTTTCTTTTTGTCAATATTCATTGCAGCTAAAAAACTAAAATGTGGACATCATGTCCTTCCCATCTTTAAGAAGTGCTGCCTCATTAAAGAGTTGTTTTTGAAACATGCCTCTGATGTCAGACCATTTGAAAAGGATACTGAAGTAAGGCTCCTTCCTTTAGTTTGTGGATGATCGTGCTGCTAAAGCTGCACTATTCAGCAATTCAGCATACTCTGACTGCTTGTTAATCAGGAGACATGAAAATAACAAAGAAAAAGATAAGATGTTACAAAGATGCTGTTATTAAGAGTTATATTCTACATTGGGATTTCAACTCATGAAACAGGATGACTGGATGACACAGGGCTTAATATTTGGAACTGGGAATGGAAAATGGGTGAAATTTATTCCAGTTTGATCCCAGTGACTGGCTTATTGGGAAATGGGAATAATATGTTTGTATGCAGTTAAAAAAACATGTCCTGTAAATCTTTTCAGTTGCCCATTCTCTGGGTGTCGCAATAGATTAAGTCACTATGTGATGATATGACACCGCCATCACTCGTCTTTATGGGATATTGCTAGAGGCAACAACAAACCTGTGTCTTTGGCACATGTGAAGAAATTTAGCGCTTCAGGGGTTAAATTACACAGACTCCCCTGTGGATCAGCTTATGCTTGGACAGTAATAATAACAGTAACATTAATAATAAAAAATGCCAGAGAAAACTAAATAGAGCAGGAGAGAAAAGAGAGAAAGATGGGCAAAGGTATTCAGGAGAGAAAAAACAACAACCCTGGCTGGCTACAAATGATGGGTTTTGCATGGCAGGTGTATCAGCTAGAAGTCAGATTTCATAGGTCTGCTGCAAATGTAAATATACAAATGCACATTACTATGGCTTTGGAGATGGTTACTGTCTGAGTTTGTGTGTGCGCGCGCGCGCATGCTGTCGCTTCAGGCCATGATATCCTAGGGCAGTGTAACAAGCAATTTGTGTCAGCTCACGGTAAAGATTATTGGTGTTTTCACTGGGGAAATATTTGCACTCCATCCTTTCTATTTTAGTGTCTTGAGCTTCTATTTAGGTAGGAGTTGTGGGGTGGGGAGGGTAAAAAAGCAATCTGATCTTGTCCCACAGTTGGACAGAGTTACAGTCTTAATATTGTTTCAGGATGGCTGTTGATGCTTGCTTGTTTTTTGAGGTTATTTTTTTTTCAATTTGACAGTGTTTAAATGTTTTAGTTTAGGTGAAGGGGAGAGATTGAACAATTGCATTTCAAGACTGAAGGTAAACCCTAAATCAAAATAATGCAGGGACTATTTCTAGAAGACACACTACAGCCCCAATAAGGAGAAGCAGCAATTCATTGTGAGGGAAATAAAGCAATAAGAATTAGTACCCTTCAGATGTGTTATCATAATAATGTTTCTAGTTGAAAAGCCTGATTTGCTCTTTCTACAGGAATATTTTAAGTATGATTATCATAATATCATAGCAACTTAGATTGTCCAAAATGCAATGCTGACCTTGAGCGTACTTCTCCATTTAGCATGTGGTGCTTTAACATGCAAGGAACAATATACCTTATAACCCACTTATTAATGTATAATCTGAAAATGTTAACTCTTGCTCTGTGATACATACCATACAGATTCTTGAAATCTTTCACTATCCCATGGGACAGGATGTGGTATTTTACCAGTGTAAATCTGTATAAGATTTTTCAAGATTTCTACTTGGACTACTCCATAACTAAAGTAAGCTTTCCCCTTGGCACTCTACTAGTTTACGATTTAATTTTTACTGACATTCCACCAGTCATATTATTAGCTTCGCAAAATGAAAGTGAAATAATCCTGTATTAATTAAACAGAGTGACTGAATTCCCTCAGTCATCTTCTCTTTGGCTTTCTAAGACAGTAACACTGTGTGTTTCTCTGAGGAAACATGTGCTAGGAAAAGAGTTTGATGTACCAAGGGAGGGTAAAAAAAAAACTCCCCCCTTTTTTTACAGAAGGGAAGGTGCTCCCCTTTAACAGAGGTTTTAAGGTGAACAGAAAAAAAAGTCACTTTGTAACAGTGTGAAGAGGTTCTGTACTATATCAAAGTACTAATTTAAATAGCAGTGGCTAGCACTGAAGAATTACTGAAGTGATGCAGGCAATGGTTAATCTATTGTGCTACACTGATATATTATTGGTATGACTTCTTATTGAACAAACTTTGTGTACTCCCACTTAGAAGTATAAAGACAAACTGTGTGTGCATATATGTGCATCATACGTGTGCACATGCATGCTAATCTGTGGTTTGTATTTGAAAGTGTATTCTAATGTGGCTTTTCTAAAATCCAGACAGGGTGGTCATTACTTCTGCTAAATATAAATGATAGCGGCAGATGGTTCTAAAGTAGCAATCTACTACCATTTGCTCAAGTGTATATAAGCATGCAAAGAAATTCACAGAGTAAGCTTGTCACTTGCTGTCTAGGTGTGTGTGTATCTACCTATTATATTGGACTCAGGGATGTGCTGTACTTCTTGAGGAAAAACACAAGGAAAATTTCTAAAACAGTTAACACCTCAGTCTCAAAGAAATCAATGGGAATTTTTTTCAAATAAGCATGTGCAGAATTTGTGTGTGTGCGCCATGAAGAAACTACTGCGCAAAGGCCTCAAGATAGGCCCTTTGCAGTCCACACACTTATTACACAGAAGCATTATTTAAACTGTAGCGTTGTCTAATATTTTTCTATCTAGTTACCATTCAAAAAGCTAAATGCAGCAGATGTGTTACTTTGATCCTTTCATGATTAATTTCAGACAACCAGGATGAATTACAACATTTAACTGTGTTTAATTCAAACTTAATTGAATGGGTGATAGGATTTGTTGGTGTGGAAGGGATGCATAGGGGGGCATATAATGTATATATAAACTACTTGGGGTTCAAAGCATTAATATATTCATAGGTCATAGCAGATCCCCCCCCCTGCCCTATATATATGTATAGTCCAGTGCTTTTTAAATTGTAAATATGTACTTGGCATAGTTAACTGTACTGCTTCTGCAAAGTGCCACTGAATCTTTACTTCAGTAGCCCTGAGTTAGCTGTGGTTTAGGAGTCTGGCAGTTTGGATGCAATGAGATGTCTGTAGCACTTCAGTGTGAAGGTGCTTAAACATGTACAGTAGTCTACATGGGGATAATTATACACACAGAAGGGATGTGAAGATGTAGACACTGTTCAACAGTGCTCATTGACTGGTACAGATACTCATGACAGCTTCTCTCACCCTCCCAGCGCTGACTCCATTACTATTGCTTTGTGCAGACTCCTTGAGGTGAGATTTTACACTGGAGCATTTGATTTAACAAGCATGTATGTGTGTGTATAAAAAAGCAAGCTAGCGTGACTGCACACTCCTGTCTTGTATTTTCAATAATATACAGATTATGTAATAAGTATTTATCCTTGATTATGTTTCCAGAAGCCTCTTTTAAAAACATCTTTAATTAAACAAATATTTTCTTTTCAGAAAAAGGTGCTAATATATCCTAACTTGCTGTGTTTATTTATTCTTTTATTAAAATAACTGGCATTCCCAAGTTCAAGAATGCAGATGAAATTCCAGGCCCAGGTCTACTGGAGGTGACATTTTGAGTCCCAGGGGAGAAGGCCAACTGCCTTTCATGGATGCATAAATTATAATACTACGGCTGTGGTCTTCTAAGCAGCAGCACCATCAGCAAAGACAGATGCTTGCAAGGTGTCTAGTGGAAAGATAGCAATAGTTAATTTGGTGAGCAGGCGGTGGGAGGTAGCATAAGGTGACATGGACAAGCAAAAGGTTAGTGGAAACTATGTGAATAAGAAAAGCTTAGCAGATGGGAAAGCAGCGCACGAAAGAAGACAGTAGTCCAAAGAACATTCACAGCTGACTATAATGGTCTTAAGAAAATATGAGGTAAATTTTGTATTTTCTAATAAGAATGTAATGAACATTATGCCACATCCCCATACATAATCTTCGCTTATATACTTAGTTATCCTGACTAGCGAGAATAACGCTTGAACAAAGGTGTGCTTTCAACAGGACTTTCAAACTCATGTGCCAGAACAGCTTTTGAATATATAGCTGAATTCAAAGACCAACGTATGTTAAGTATATTCCATATGTATAGGAATGTGCTTCAGTATGTTTATGGAAATAGACTCTGAATACCTTTAAGTGTAAGTGATATGGAAATAAAGTACATCTTTTATAAACAAGTAATGGCTCTTATTAAAATATTTTAAGGAGGTGTGCTAAGCTCTAAATGATCAAACACACACACACCTATTTTTGTCCTTGTAAGTGAATCTGCAGAATGGTTGGGTAGGGTGCATCTCAGAGTGTTTTTAATTCACTGCTCATAACCAAAATTTACATCTTAATTGGAGTCTACATTTAGCAATATAGGCAGCATAATGCTAGTAGTAATTAAGCTTTTACTACCTGCTTTTCTATAGTGGTGAGAGCTCTAGTTTTGTGGTGTGGCTTCTGAATTCCTAAATATTGCATGTATTTTTCTGCATGCTTAAGAAGCAGACTCACAGCTGTACATGGGACAAATATATAACACACTGGAAGTTGCCCAGCAAAACAAAGAGATGCAAACATGTTCATTGCACTTATATAGATTTGTCTTCTCTTCTGTCATCTTTCTTTGGTGAAAGCCGGCAAATAGATTTGGAGACAGCTGCTGTATTCCCATTTGTGAATGGCATTGATGCATTCCGAGGGTGAGCACTTATTTGTTTTGATTTAAAAGTCTATGCCATTTGCATCCTAGAGTGCTTCACTCAGAAATAAATTTTTACAAGCAGTAAAACTGAATTAGTGGAAAAAAGTATTTTCTATTATTGTAATCATTATTTTATCACCTTATATAGAAAGTATTAATTTTCAGCAGATAGAGAAGATACAACTTTTCCTCTGGAAACTAATGACAATTATGACATGTTCTATACCATGTTAAATTAACAAATAATGTTTTAGGAAAAAGTTGTGCCCCAGTTTTTTTGTGTGGATCCTTGTGCCTTAGTTTTTGTGTGTGGATCTTTGTAAAATGTTTGGTGTTGGTCTGGAGCCTGGTATCCATTTATTTGCATTAAATAGGTTTGTTCAGCGAGGGAGGTCAGCAACCTTGACATGCAGTAGCCAGGGGTGGGGAATTAAGGGGCTGGATAATTTTGTAGGCAGGAATGCAAATCACGCAGTTCATTTGCATCCATAAAATGAAAATCCTAAAGGGTTTTGTGCATGTTTGTATGTATGTACTTAAGGCACATATAGTGAAAACAGAGCATTAGGATTTAAGTGGACATAGCCTGATCCAATACATGTTTGTTTAGAATCATACCTGCTGAACTCAATGGGACTTATGACCAAGTTACTGTACATAGCATTGGAGCCTTAGCACTGCTGAAGAGCCTAATCTGCTGGGATATCCCATTGGATTCCTTGGAAGTAATTTTCCTTGAAATCAATTAGACTTGAATTCAAGTAAAGAATGTTAAGACATATTGAATATATTGATCAAGTGTCTCTTTTATTCTTTCATGGAGGTAGCAAGTAGAATATCTGTCAACATGGATCATATTTTATTTATTACATTTCTATTCCACCCAACAGCCAAAGCTCTCTATAAGCTCATGCTCCTGTTTCTGCATAAATGCTGTTAAAGTGCACATTCTTTTCTCTTTAGTTCCTATCACACTTCTTCAGAGTTATGCAAATACAAACACACTGCTAGTCTTGTTCACAAACGTCCACAAAGCAAAACGACCCCATATAAATCCCTTAACCCAGTCTTTAGAAATGTAAAATAGACTTCAGGTTGTTGTCCCTGTTACATGAGGGACAACAAAAACCATCAATCTCCAATCCTATCCATGTTTACTCAGGGGTAAGTATGCTGAGGATTTCAAGCTTCTCCACACATTTACTCAGAAGTAAGCCCCATTTCATTAAATGAAACTTGTTTTGAGTAAGGATTCATTCAGCCAACCCCACGCATGCTTACTCAAAAGTAAGTCCCACTGAGGTCAGCGCGGCGCCTTCCTTCCTTCCTAGTAAGTGCGCCTAGGGGTGCAGTCCTATACACACTGACCTGGGAGTAAGAACCATTGAACTCCGAGCGACTGTCTGAGCAATCATGCATAGGACAGGGCAGCAAGGATCATCGCTAAACGGTAACAAAATCAGACCGCTACACGAAACGGGAAAACACAGCCGCCAAAGCAATGCAAAAAAGAGAACAGCAGCACAAACTTATACCTGATGATGAAATCTTCACAAAAATAACTGAGGCGGTTCGCCTTCCTGCCAAACTGTATTTTAAGCAGAAAGCACCGCTCCCCTAAAGAGTTAACGCTACTTAAGGCAGAGCCGCCCTTGTGAAGCCCCCTTTAAATACGTTGCATCGCTTGGATCTGTTGTGTGTTCTCAGTTGTCGCGCCCCCCGCCCCGGTCTCCCTACCTGCCGGGCTCCGCTCAATCTGTGCAGACTCTGTTCTCGCCAGCGCTGATTGGCCGATGCTCTACCAATCCGGTATCCGCCTGGGCCAGTGGGACTGCATATGTAAAGCCCTACTTCATATTTATAAGCTCCAATCGGGGCTTTAAGTCCTTGATTAGGAGAGTGTGAGAGCTTTTGGTCCCAACTGGCTGTGCCTATAGGCTTGTCACCAGGAGAACGTTTGTGTTAATTGCACTGCGCGGTGTCAAGGAAACTTTGATTTATAGCTGGGGTGCACAAATAATGGTTGCCGAGCGCACATGGATTCGGTAGAACTTTGCCTTCCTGAATCTTTTTCCTTGCACTACGAAGAAGAGTAGGTACCTTTCTTCTTATTCCCCCCCTTCCTTTCCTTTCTTTCCTTTCCCATTCCGCGCCCCTCCTTCCAAAATTGTGTGCGGTCGGGGGGGGGGGGAGAGGATAATCATAGTGATACACCCACTGTTAAATGCTATTTCAGGTAAAATGCCTTCTGGCGTCTGTGTGCATGAGTGGGGCTGTTTGTGGCTGTCTTGTCTCTTTTGTGCCCGGCTTTATCTGCTAATTCAGCAAGTGGAGGATTGTTCTCTCCCAACAATGTTACCTTTTGATTCGCAAGCGGTGTGACTGTCAGTAAAACAGCTGTGTGACAGTCACTTCTTATTCAGGTACTAAGAATAGGCACTTGGCACAAATGCGAGAGTGAATTGTTTAAATAGACCTTTCAGAAAGACACATTTCCTCCCCCCCTCCCCCCGACCAGTTTGTGAAGGAATATATTTTGAAACAGGATTGAGATATTTAGGACCTTTTTGTTTAGATAAATATTTTGATCTTTCTGCAGGTTCTTACAATACACGGTTAGGAGGGGAAAACTAGCCCAACTGTTTAATCCCACTTTAAGGATAGTGCTCTGTAATTAAGTGCTGTAACGTAAGGTTCCAGTCATTTACTGATAAATCAGTGTAATAAGTAGCAAGGGAGGGGTGTGTGTGTGTGGGGGGGGGGGTGAGAGACTGTCCGAACTGGTGTGTGTTTTGTTTTGTTTGGAAGATAGCTTTAAAAAATAGGCTGTTACTACTATTATTCTATTTATTTCCCAAAGTAAAATAGTCTTATGTAAAACAAAAAATAAAACGCCGACTGCATACAGCACATTACATACCTTTCAAAGATACATAGTTTTAGTGTATGTTCTCTTAGCTCCTAAGTGACTGCAAAATGGGGGGGGGGATTCCAGACACAAATTTAGCACTCTGGAACTTAGCTTGTAAACTTAATGTTGGTCTAAATAACTGCGCACTGTGGAAGCTGTCAACTGATTCAGCCCTAGACAGAATGCATAGTGTGGTTGTACTGGGAAATGACAGTGTATTGTGGATACATGCCCACTAGCAGACCTTAGTGTCTGCCTGTTATGTTGGAGAGTTGCAATTAAGTCAGATTTTTTAGAAAGTGCCTTGGATGTTGAGAAATAATATAGATGGGCAATAAAAGCATACCCATAGGAAAATGATATGGTGTGTGTGGGAAGACAGGATTCCTTGTTCATCTGCAGAAGAAAGTAAATAAACAGTATTAGCATGCTCACTGAGATGTGGTTTATAGATCAGTACTCAGTAAGGTGATGTACAGTGTGGTCTAAAATGTCTTAATCTGTGCATAAGTGCAGTTGTCACTGTTCCAAGTTGAGATAGGTAGTCTTTGGTGGGTGAGGGGAGGGGAGAAATTCTAAAGTTAGGAAGATGTTCTTTTTTTAAGGAGCTTTCTTGAATTTACCTTTTTAGAGTTAAGTGATTAGTTTTGATACGCCTCTTAAAGTAGATGCATTTAAATGAAATCAGGGCACATGCCTTTTTGGCTCTGGTGGAAGATTCAAACCATTCTCTCCTTCCTTGCCACAATTAGCTTTCTTCTCCCCCATGTCCCCCCGCCCCATTACAAGTCTTCCGGATGTATGGCTGGATGTATCTGTGGTTCACTGGGCAGGCAGAACTATCTAATGCCCAGCAACACATCTGTCTCTCTGTCTAATTCTAATTCATAAACCACAGAGCTTTATTTGCTATTAATATAACTAGTAATTGTGTTCTTGCTTTGTGGCATATGATGCATACTGAGCTATAAAGGTAGCTACAGAGATGAAATAAAAGTATCAGATTATTTCTAGAGTTTGCACTTTTTATAGTGTGAATGTGTGTGAGGTGGCACCAGGCTAAAAACTGATAGAACATTGACATCTGCCTTACTGTCACTAGGTATGCTTTGATATCTGGCTAGCGCATGTTAAAGAATGCAAAAACTTAACGCCATCTGCAACACTTGTTTTTGCCTTGCAAAAAAGTAATGCTAATTTAAAATACAAGTTAATAGAACAGATGCAATAAACATATTTGCTGATTTATACACGTGTGTCACTTTAATTGTTCTAAATGAAATGGTGTGGTCATAATATAAAATCTCCTCCAACCTCTGATTAAAATGTAACATTGACTAAAGGATTATAGACCGGACTTAATTTTACTGACTGTTTTAACAGTTGTCACAGCTGTTGGAAGAAGGAAAGGCAACTGAAACACTCTAAAAAAAGGGGGGGGGGAGGAACTCACTTAGTAAATTTAAACATGATCTCTGAATGCCAAGCATAGAAAGACAAATAGATTTGTGACTTCAGATATCTTCTCTGCACTGTGTACATTTCCCTTTGTAGCTCTGTTCATTTCATGAATTTGAACCCTCGACCTCTTCCAAACATAACAGTACTGAAATGAGGCAGTGCTAATGTGAATGTCATAGTACATATGATTTTAAAAATAAGCAAATAAGCAAACTTGTTTTGTACTACACAAGATAAATTATGCAGATGCCAAGAACTGAAACTTTGGATGGATGGCTGAAATTTCAATAGTGAGCGTTGATGACAGAATTGGGAGACAAAAGATGCTTGAGAGCTCTGAAAGATTGTACACAAATTTTGTGATGTTTACTTTCAAAAACATTATGTTGGAGAGCTGCTCTGTGGAATCTGCATTTTTCCTTCTTTATTAATGTAATTCATGAAATGGCTAGATATCATAGTTGTTTGTTTCATTTACCGCCTACCTCTTTTATTGTATAGCTCTTATTTCCAGAAAAATTGATCTGGAAATAGGTGCAATATTTGCTGTGGGTGAAGGGTAGCTAATTGAACGGGGAGGAAGTTAAGACTTCTGATTTGACTGTAAGGTTAGTTTCTTTAGTGTGATGTAGAATGGAAATGATAGTTGTCACATATCTGTAAGTGTGTGTGTGTGTGTGTATGTATGTGTATGTATTAATCTAACATGCAGTCAATACGCATGAGAAAAACCTCAAGGATGCGATCTCCTTAACCAAATTGCATATAGTCTAAGCATACTTGCTGGCTAAATGAGAATTAATAAATTGTTTTTCATAACGAACTCTTATATAGCCTCTCAAATAGACACTCCCCACCCCAGCTTACTATATATTTTCCAAGTTTGGATTTCTGTTGTTCAGTTTTTACAGCTGACAGAGTGCAAAGAGCTAGTGCTGAAATTGCTGTCTGACAGCTTTTTATTTGCTGGGCCTGACCCCCCCCCCCTTTTTAGTAATGGTTGCTCATTTTAATGTGTTTATGGTTCTGTTCTTTTATTTACTGAGCCTGGTGTGTTGCAGCAGTAATTAACCTGTGTTATTAGCAAAGCCCTTGTGAATATCCATTAATTCTCTTGAATGGATGATCATTCCCCCTGCCCCCCCCCCTGCAGTTTTCTCCCTCCCCCTGGTGTCCTTACTTTAAGATTTTTTTTAAAG
Organism: Heloderma suspectum; assembly: GCF_057233095.1. Classification (NCBI taxonomy): domain Eukaryota; kingdom Metazoa; phylum Chordata; class Lepidosauria; order Squamata; family Helodermatidae; genus Heloderma; species Heloderma suspectum. The sequence goes on from NC_139458.1 coordinate 398,908,218, forward strand.
TATTTCATTTAAAAATAAATAAGGCAGATGATAAACTGACACTCTGGAGAAAAAAGTAAATTACAGTAACACATTTAACACTCTTGATTAGTGTTTTTTTTAAGAAAACTGGTAACTAAGTTTGAAAGGAAAGGAGGTCTTAGAAAATGTTTATTTTCAGAAAAATAAAATAATAGAAATAAATCTATCCTTCTCTCTTGGAGCTAATATTTTGGATATTAATGGTGTTTCAGCTGATGAATTTTGTTGTTTTAATCTGTTTTGAAGTTACTTTGAGTATCACTTTGGGCATTTAAAGAAAGGCAAAGCATATAAAGCCCACAGGAGAAAATACTTCCCCTTGGACTGCTGAGGAAAGATAAGGACTGCCTCATTAGCAAAGCCGCACTTTTACAATTAATTTCAAAATACATGGTGCTATACATGAAACACAGGAGGTAACTTGTCTGGGATTATTTTTCAACAATTTTTGAAGACCCTTCCCCATTTCAGACGGAGCCTAATAGTGTATATGACATTATATTATTACAATCTATTTTTTAAATTAACATTGTAGTTAAATAGCCTGGCAAACTTCCTGCTATTAAACATTTTGGATGTACTGTGACCTTTTGGCTTTGGTCTTACTGCAAAAATAAATAGAAATGAACAACACCAATATTTATTGACAGTCTTCAAAGCAATGGCCCTTTATGAATATTCTTGTTAGCCTGTTATCAGTTGGTAAAAAATGCTAGATACAAGAAATTTGGAATAAATCAGATACGGCATCCCTCTAGAAGTTCAAAGCAACTCGGTTATATTGCATATGGTTTGGATTCTGCTTCACAGCACATTCATTGGGGGACAGAAACAATAAAATGTTGATCTCTGCTAGTGCCTTTCTAGCCCTAGCAAGCTCTCAGGAGGAAATCTATGATTATGCTGGGCTGGTTGGGTTTTTATCTCTTTTACATCCACTGGCCTTGTATTAAATTGTCATTGTCCTAAAGCACATGAGAGAGAAATGAATTGCACTTCTCGACATGCTCTGACAGTGAAATATTTAGCTTCTCTGTCTCCAATCATACTCATGTGTATGAGTTTGATAGTGCTGGGATGACAACCAGCAGTCTCCTGTAGTCTGACATCCCCATTTTACATGTTCTCCACGTTTTGGGGAAGGGTTCTCTCTCTCTTTTAACATCCAGTTTTCTTTGGCTAAGACATATCAACATTTATTTACTTTGATATAAAACAATTGTTGTATGGATATATGGAAGCATGCTTTATATGTGTGCACCTTATGTTATATGCATTTTAATTATATTTGTTTTTCATACAGTATACATAGGCAAACATTTTTTGAAACTTTTTTGTTGCCTTAAAAAAATAAACTCAATAAATAGCAACACAGATATCAGATTGTCTTGATTTGTTGTTGGGTTTGGGGGGGGGGGTTGTATTCCCTGGTGCATTCCTTTGGATAAGCAGTCCAGGTGCTGTCATTTTCACATTCATATTTTTCTCCAACAGAAGATACTATAATTCAGTTCTTTGAACTTCTGCATTCATCAATTATAACAGCTAGGATTTTCATGTTTGCATTCTGAAGGCATAACTTGTCTGACATATAGCCAATTTTATATTAAAAGTATTAGTCTCTAAAGAGAAAATTGAAAATCCATTTTAATGTAAACATCTGCCGTTTAGGATACATACACCTTTTAATTTCCTTTGCTTTCCTCTTCTAAATGTTTTATATTGAACTTGAATATGCATAGAAAAACACTAAAGAAAATTATTTACAGGATTTTACTCCCAATTTTCCCCCATTTTTTAAAAAATATATTTCGGATTATAATTATATAATCAATTTGAAATTGTTTGCTTTCCCAAGTAACTTGTGTCATTCTTGCATGATGACACATGCCTCAAGTCTAAATCCTCCTAAAAGGCTGAAATCCTTTAAAAATGCATATAATTCAGCTCCATCAGTGGGCATACTAGTGAATAATAGGGCTTAAGATAGTAAGGTAGCCTTATTTGTTCCTGTAGCAAATAAAACTTAATGCAATTATTATGTATTCCTTCTTTACTAATTGTGAAATACTTCTCATTCAGAGCAGGTTAGAGCTCAAAATAGGCTCATCTATAAATTAGGTTTTTTTATTGCTTTTTTATTTTAGGAAATAAAAGTTTTGGCTAGAATTTGCTTTTGTCCCCCCCCCCCAGACTCTTGTTTAATCCCACCAATAATTCTTAGTTCAAGTGAGCTAATATGTACACCATATATAAAGAAAACTTTCTCCTTAATTTGCATGTCTAGGTCATAAGATCTCTTTATTACCCCTACGGTGGGTTGGATTTTTCTTCCTTTTTTATAGTAAAGACGTATTGAAAATTATGTCTTGTAAAGTGTGTGTGTGTGTGTGTGTGTGTGGGTGTGGGGCGGGGGGGGGGATTAACCATTCTGCAGAAATGTGCTCTTATTCTCAAGCCACACTGTCCAATACATGCCCTGGAAGAGCGGTCCTTTATTGTACCGAAATGCCAGGTGTTGTTGTTTTTAAACCAGAGTTCCCTTTTCCCCAAACAACTCATAAATACATGTATTATTATTTTGCAGGTTTGTGTACATTTACTTATGCATTTTAAAATACGATAGCAATGCATTTATATGCATGTCAACATGGTCTTGGAGTGGGGTGGGGGTGTCCCCTTTAGAACTGACAAAAAAGATATAGCCCTGAGTAACTGTAAAGCTGAGATTTGTTTTCAGTCCAAGGAACTGAATGTGTATGGTACTGAGACTAAATATGAAAATAAAACTTCAGATTTTCATAAACATGAATACTTGGCAGTAAATCGTATAAGCATGGATCCAAAGATCTTGCTGCATGAGCAGAAGGTGCTTTGTTTGTGCTGGGACAGAGTGCTGATTTGCCCCCTCACCTGCAACCCCCATTCTCCCCAGAAGCTCCTCAGGAAAATCTATCAACCCCATGAAGCCATTTTTTGGAGGTCAGAGGGGGCGCAAATGGGGCAGGGGAAATGACAACATCCCACACAAGTGAAAGTGCCTTCCACTTGTACAGAGGAACGTTTGAATACAAGCCACTGAAATAAGTGGAACATTCCTTGTGCATCACCATTGAAGAAAATGGAAAAGCAAAATCTATGTAGACTCTCTCAGCATTATTCGTTTGCAAGCTGCTGTCTCACTTACTCCTGTGTCTTTTTCATGTTGTTTTGAGTGAGACAAAAGTGCACATCTCCTTTTCATCATTTTGATTGGAACTATATACCATATGTAATGTGTTTTGGCAGCACTTACCTAGCCAAAGAAAACAAATTAATATTAGCCATGCTGAGGGGCATCAGAAGTATCACAGATGTGTCGATTTAGCTTTGCTCCATCACACGCCCTTTCCTTAAACAACTGGTCAAGCTGTCGCAAGACCTTGCATGGGCTACAAAGGGATTTTAATAGGTGTGATCAGAGATTGATGGCTGTGGCTAGTTAGAAGGGGAACATGTTGCCAATTTATTTCCAGCCCCGTAATAATAATAAAAAACCACGTAGAGATCCAGCCAGAAACTAGACAACCCCAATTCAAACTTTATCTCCTTAAACGCATACAGATGTACAGTCAGTAACAAATATAATGGAGAAAAGCCACATGAAATGATGTTGACTGGCCCCTGAGCAATAGTTAAGTTCCTACCCATATAAAGATGCAAGTAGATAAGGGCAGAGTGTGGGAGGATGAGAACAAGATGGCTTATTTTATGCTCGCTGCTCTTACCCCCTGGGATTCTGTTCCTTCCTTTCCTCATAGTTTGTTGACAGAAATAATATTGGAGAAAACACCTACTCTCATCTAACATCTGCAGTGTTTTTTTTAAAAATTCTAAGTGTTTTTGTACAATACATACAACAGCTAGTCAAATATTAATATCATATGCAACATAGCAAGGTTGTTCAGTGCATTCAAATTGCTATTTAAAATAACACTCCATTATGGATAAGGCATCAGAAAACAAGGGCTGATCTTTATATCTGTATATACAATTGCCATTTTTTATTTCCAAGACATTTCCACATCTTGTAATTTCTTGGGATTTGCTATAGGTTTTAGTTTGTTTCTTAAGTTAAAGGTTCTTTTTTTTTCTTAAATATTCCCAGGTGATGTCAGATGAAAAGGTTATTATGGCTGCAATATACACCAGAGGAATTCATTTTGGCAAGCCTGGTCCATGTAGGTTAGTGAACCAACAAATAAATAATTTGTTTTGTTTTTTTAAAGTTAAGCAAAGACAGGAAAAGATAATAAGGAGATGACTTAAAAATGGAAAAATATAGTTGATTTCTGACTGACAAATACCAACAAGCAAAGAAATGTAATGACTGATAAGTGCTGTACAAAATTCACATATGTTTTCCAGCCTAGCTAGTTAATGAAAGATTTCTTCCATTAAATATTAAATATTTCTTCTATTAAATTGTTCCATCAGGTAAATATTTTCATAGCAACCATCTACCTAGAGGAAATGATCGTATGTTCTGAAATGGCATGAACACCATTTATTTCAAATTGTGTTTTCCCCAGAAGCAGTAAAGGTGGAAGATGGGACTTCAAGTATCTGAAGCAAGACTACTGGGCACTGTATCGTCATCATTTTAGAGAATGGTTTTCTACAGCAGGGGTAGGGTCATATTAGCAAGAGCTGTACATATACTGCCGCTGGTTTACATTGGTATGAGTGACACCTATCCCATTAATCTTGGGGACCACGGTGTCACAGATGGAGAAGCAACAATCAGCTGAATTGCACAGTACACTTGGCTTAATTCATCTAATTGTTCTCCTACAAATCTAGAGAATGGTTCATTCTGTTCCTGGAGTTGAGGCAGAAGCACGAGGAAGGGCTCAGGTGGTGGCATGTGCCTGCCCTTTTCTGTTCTGCCGGAGGTGTTCAGCAGAAGAAGTTGGTGGATAGGGGTATTATTAACATGCTAAAGCCTTTATCATCTGTGGGGCAAGGATTGTGTAATTTACTGTCAAATGTAACATGTGTTTTAGAATTCTATTGAATATTCTCTCCTTGGTGCAAGTAGTTTTTTCTGTGCTTATTAATCAATAAATAAAAATATGAATTGAAGGAAGTTAGCAAGCCAAGAGCATAATAAAGAGCAACATAGATAGGCAAACATATATTGGATGTCACAGAAAGCTAATGTAGCATGAAATCGGAGCAGTATTGAGATGCTAACATTATGGGGGTGTTGTATCAAAAATGTTAATTCCTAAGTTTAGTTCTGGGCCCCTTGTTGCTATCCTGCTGCCCACTTTTCTGTTTTATATTAGTGGAGTGTGTGTTTTTAATAGAGGTTTCTTCCTGGTTGTCTTTTTCTGATACACACTGCTGGCATTTTTGTGACAGTAATGTTGAGCAGCAAACCTGTAGCATGTTGAAATCAGTCAACAGTTCTTCGAAGATACAGCTTATGTTTGATTGTGTGTAAATACAGTTAGTTAGTTGGGTTTATCTGATAGCCTGGCAGAAAGAGAGAGAAGCAGGACAAACTGTTTTCAGTAACTGTGCTGTTCATACACCTGATAAGATTGAGAGTGCTTTCGACTGCTGATATGCTTTGAATAAGAAAAGAATAATCACTTCCACTGGCACCAGCTTATCAGGAATACAGCAAAATGCCAACACTTTTACATTAGCAAAAGTAAATGTTTTAGACATGTCATGCCTTTTTTCCATTTAAATTGAATAGTATGGTGCTTGTGAGTATGCAATAATGAAGAGGAGGACTTGTTACCTTGACTAAAGTGCAGGTGAATATATTGAGAAAGGAGCCCTTGGCAACAATAGCAGCTCTTTTGAGAAGTGGAATATATCCATTTCAAGCATTCTTCAGAAAATTTCAGCATCTTTATCCTCTTCTAGTCTATTAAATACATGACCTAATCTTAGGAGCTTACTTCATAATCCAACATATCCACCATTGTTTTTAATATGTGAGACCTAAGATTCAGTTGTTATCAGTATTATTTAAAGCTAAAACTCCTAAATAGCCAATTTATGGCTGTCTTTTAAAAAAAATAAACAAAAACAAAACTGTACTGTTAGTTTGCATATTTTAGTGTACAAAAAAAAAGGAACATGCAGACACATTACTGAAATAAACATTTTCATATGTAATTATACAAAGTTATATACATAAAGCACAAATTGAGGAGACAACAAAACCATCACTTAAGTGAACAGGTTATATGGGTGTTAGCACACTTTCTACAAAATTAAGAAAAGAATTTAGCATAAAAAGCTTCTGGTTTAGTGAATACTTTAGAGAGTCTGATATTTTCAGGTTCTTCTAATATTGGGCTTTAACATTGTTATACTTCTGTTCAAGCATGCAGATAACTTTGTTTTATTCAGGTTGATACATTGTAGAGCAAACCACAATAGATTGATTTGGGATTTTTACTGATTACCATCAGTGAGATCACTGTTACCCACTTATGTCGATAGTATTCGATTAATCAAGGCACCCTTGTTCTGTACCTTTAACTGAGACAGGGACTTTAAGAGCAAAATGTTGACATGCTGATAAACTGCCTCAGCTGTTCAGATTTCAGTAGGCTTTTTGGATAAATATATATTTCATTGGCAAGTTTATTTTCGCAATTCGAGACCTTCATTTAAAGAAAAGGACTTCAGTTTAAGGTTTATCAAATTTTAGCTAAAAACAACTGGCTCCATTTGGCTGTAAAATAATTTAAGTACTTACTTGAGGCAAACTTCATGCTTTAGAGCTGTTGGTCAGAGGTTTCATTCTTCTATGAAGATGTCAACTGTAAATATAAAAATGCATCACTGAAAATGTAATGGTTTAAACATTCAAACTGAAATAAAATTCTCTGCCTGGGGAAAAGACTGCAATCAAAATAAAGTAGTCTTAACTCCTCCTGAAGCGGACATATTTGGATGCAGTGCTTGAAGGTAGCAGGGTGCACCACTATTTTCTTTCAATCACTAAACATAGCCTTGGAATCAACAGTATTCTACTAAACCACAAATACCATATGATCAGTAAGTTACTGTTGCCAATGATATGAATAAATGTTTATCTATACAATCTTGCCCAGTATGCTGTATTATAATTCACTTGTTTTGAAATGCTATTTTTTTGGCTTTTTAAATGCTCACTTCATTTTTTAACCGAATTAAGAGTTGCTAACGATTGCAAATCAGTTTGTGGTCACACATCTGGATTTTAAGCAGCAATCACAGTAGAGATATGGGAGAAATTTTTGGGTGTGTGGCAGATTCATTTGTACTTTCTGAAAACCTTTGGATTATATTTTTTTCAGCTGTGTATATGCTGATGGGAAGTTCATTAATGTCATTTTAAAGGACTGGCTTCTTTCAGTTGGCTACAGAGAAGTTCATGGGATGAAAAGTTAAGAGATGGCTTATGGCTTCTCTGTTCCTCCTACTGCTGCAGTATATATGACAAGTTAGAGGCTGCGCAGCCAGTGTTCTGCCTCCTGTGCACAATACAGTGGTGGGATTGCATCAGAGATGAGGACGCTGGGTTATCTAGTCTCTGATTGTGGGCTTGCTTCAATCTGCAATGCCATGCGGACCTTGGCAGTCAGTTGTGAAGTCGATGCTCAACCACCTCAGGAAAACGGGACCATGTGGAAGTAAGTGAGATGAAATCAGCCCTGTTGTTGCGTAAACAGGCTTTATATACAGCAGTTTTTAAAGGCATATATCTAAAATTAGTTGCTTGGTTCTCTGACCTGCAACAGTGGTCCAACAACAATATGGGGAAGGGCTGTAGCTCAGTGGTAGACCACATGCTTGCATGCAAAGGCTTCCTTAGATGGGGCTGGGAAAGACTCTTGTCTGAAGCCATAGATAGCTACTGCCAGTCATTGTAGATCAGGAATGGGCAGAAGATAGACTGGGATCTACTGATAGACCTTTGGGTAATTTGCAATAGATCATCAGGGGTTTCTTATTCTCAATTTTATAACAATAGCAACAACTAAGAAGATTCCCCCAGCCCTTAAATTAAGTTGGTGAAAAAAAAATCTTTGGGAGAAGACCAGGTGTGGATTTTTGTGTGAAAGGACTTGTGAGCTTGGTTTAAGTACTGATCACAAATTCCTGGGTTGAGCATATCTCAGAGGCACCCTGTTCCTTAATTCTTGCCTGCTGGCCTGCAGAACTATTTTGCATCTGGGCTTTGGTTGGTGACTCTCGGGGTTCTAGTAAAAGTCAAAGTGACCCTGCAAGCCTGAAATCTGCTCATCCCTAGTGTTAATAATACTGAGGTGAATGGTACGAGAGTCCTTTGTAAGTTCCTATGTTTTGTGACAGAGCATGGATGCAACAATCAGAAGGTCTTTTCTAAGCACTTATTCACCAGCATAGCAAGTATCATGATAGGACTTAGAACATTTGCTTGGTATTTGCTAAGGCCAAACAACATTGGCTTTTGCCCAGGCTACAACAGCACAGGGAGCGCAGGTATAATGGAAATGGTATGGTGCCTGCCAAGGCCTTGTAGTGTAGTGGGCACAAGGAACTGGCATAATGCATGCCGAAAAACAGAAGAAAGGAAGAGCACAGAAAAAAAAAATGGGGATGCAAAGTTGAGTTCTACCAAGGACATAAATATGATATTTACAGCTCAAATGTTATACACCTCAGCAGAGCTGGTGTGTTTTCCAAAGCTGCCGTTGTTGTGCTATGGACGTTAATATTACCTGAGAGAAACATAATATGACTGAAAATTAGGTTGTTTTGCAGTAATGAATTTAGTCATAGGCTGACATTCCATGCACACCTACGTGGTAGTAAGCCCAACTGAAAACAGCAGTAATTATTTCTGAGTAAGCGTACATAGGATTGTATTGTTAAGTGCTTAAATGTATAAAACTTTGACCTGCATATTTGTTTCCAGTGGGTCATTTTGTAGATGAGAGGCAAGAAGCTTTTTAGTTCCCCACATGTGTTCAGAAATTTTTATAGGACTAGGGGCAGAGAATGTTGTGTATTAATATCTTTAAATGTCAGCATTTTAATTGGAATTGAAAATGATTCTGATTTTTAAGTGGGGTTTGCATATTTATAATGATGCATATTTACATGGGGTTTACACTTTCAATGCCATTCTTCATTCGTTATTCAAATCACCGCAAGCAAAATTGCAACTCATCCAGTTCAGTTGTATGTAAATCCTATTACAAAAATTCCTCAGAAATGAGAGGGAATTATTGAGTATATGCCTGATAGGTGTATACTTTCTGTTGCTGGTCAGAAACTATGTACCTTTACAGCATGGGAGTGGATACTTTACTGGAGTCCTGATCTAGAATGTGATTTGTACTTAATGTATTTTTAAAACCATCCATAAGAATAATAAGTAGTATTTTTAGGTTTGAAAGAGAGTATCATTTTGCTCAAAACCTCTGTACGTTCTGGAGAAGTACATGAATGTGTGGCCTATTGCTTTAGAAAGTTTTTAAAGACTGGGATCAGCTTTTGTTTTGGGTTCAGCAGAGTGGCTTTTGTTGATGTTTTAGGCGGGGTTAGTAGAGATTCACTTAGAGCAGCACAAACCATAAACCGTCAGCAGGCTGCTAGTCAGTAGCAGGTGTGAACAACATAAAACAGGATTAACACTGAACCAAAGTGTGCACTAAAAACAGAAGCTTTGCCTTGCTTTTAGGAGGACAGTCAAATAGAAACACTCACTAACCATACACACCCTGTTTACTAAACACTGTCCAATGGGCTATATAAATGGTGCTGCTCAACTGCTGCAGAGAGGTAAGTACTTTCTCATATCCTGCTTCTCTGCCTTTGTCTGTCTTTTTCCTTGGGTGGCTGATATTGTGAGCCCATTCAGGGATAGATCTGTTTGAATTTTGTACGTTCTACACCCTAGGGTATGTTTCTGGCACTTCAAAAGCAAACAATAATAAGTAACGTTTCTTTTTGTTTAGAAGGAAGGTTTTAAATTCATATGTTAGTATGTTCTTTCAAATGAAAGAACAGTGATATAACTCAGGTCTTACAGAAGTTAAGGGTAGGGTAGGAATGTAGTATTATTTTTAGGGGCAAGGTAGTGCGAGCCATGGTGTTAAAGGAGAAAGTTGAGGGAGGGACCTGAGATTAAATGCCTGATGTTTAACAGGATGTAGAAACTAGGTTCTCTTTAATTACAGAGCTAATAAATAAATAAATCAAGGCTGAAAAGTGCCATAGCCGAGGTCTTCAGAGTGAACACACGTAAACTAGGAAATGGATGAAGATAGAAATGCAAGACCTTAAGGATGAGTTTGACAGTTTTAATATTGGTAATTTTACGAGGGCATGTTAAAGAACTTGTGATATTGGGGATTTTATTTTGGTGTCTGCATTTCATGCATAAATACACAGCTTTCAAAGTATTGTCTGTAAGAAAAAAACTGGGAGTTGGTGTGAGAAATGAATAAAAGTGATTATTAATACATACATATTTGAGTTCAGGGTTACTAACCTCCCCACTCCTCTTATTTACCTCCATTTATCTGCATTAGAGATGAATAAGAGGGCCCACATTTTTGCCCTTGCTGTTTATCTAGAATTTCAACATAACAATTTCTAAGTTGGCTTCATTATTCCCCAGTATTAAATTGGCATTTTATCTGACCTGAGCAATTTAGACCCTTGGGAAAATGTATATTTAAGGTGACAGAGTATTTTTTAAAAAATATTCTGTGTAACTTTCTCTCAGCACATGGATGTCGTAGCTGGCTCAGTTTTCTTGTCAAAGTCAGAAGCCTCCCCCCTCTCAACATTCATTTGAACACCTGAATATATGGAGAGATTTTGGAAAATGCTCAGCTATCTTTTGTAGGTGCTTAGTAACAAAGCAAGCTAGGTTTACAAAATTGCTGTGCACCCTGCAGCTCCCATTGAGAAAAGTAGGGGATGCTGCGTTTCAGTGCCTTTGAAATGCTGACCCCAATTGTGGCAGCTGTGCACCTTGGTGAATTATGGTATCTAGATTCAATATAGCTAATTTAAAAGTACAGCTCTTTTCCCACCCAGCAGAAATGTCTTCTCCTTTGAAAATGGTATTGGGGCATAAGAATTATTTTTCAAATTCTATGTTGTCCTACTTTTTCTGTGTGCGTTCATGCGTGAGCATGGATGAGTGTATTTCTAAACAAGCTATATGATAAAACACAGTACTTTTGGAGCTCTAATAATGTATGATTGTCCTAAACACACTTGCTAGGGAGTAAGTCCCATTGAACTCGGTAGGTTTTACTTTCAAGAAAACATATGTAGGATCACACGGTACATGTATAACAAGATCATCGGGGATTGTCTTTAAAATCAAGTACCTGTTTTAAAGACAAACTATATTAAAGTAGCCACACTTCTTAAATACATTTGTAGTTTTGGAAAACATGTACATTTCATGGTGTAATTAAGCCAAAAGTCCAGGGATATTGTTCTACCACAAAGAAAGCAGGACCTCAGAAGCACAGTGACCAATTCTATAAATGTGAACATGATTGTGTTCCAATCCCATTCAAAATTATGAAAGTGAAAGTTGCCATAGATGCATATCTGAAAATTTTATAAGCCACACTGGTAATTTTATTGAAGGGCGGGATGTGAATTCCTTAAATAAAAACACTTCTGCAAGAAGAGGAAAACATGAATTCTAATTTTATATTTCCTTTCCTATAAAAAATGAAATGATTGAGATGGTATTACATGAAACATATCTTTAATATACTTTTTAAAAATCAGCTATCTGAAAATACATATGAAAACATTGTGAAACTGTAAGGCTAATGGTAGTGATATTGACAGGGATCGCATGATACAAAGGTGGTTATTAAACCACAGCAGCTTGTGAACCACGTTGTGCATGCCAGTCGTGTGCCCGTTCATTTCCCTAATTACCCTCACTGGGCACGGGTTGTTATGATGTCCAAAACCTGAGAGGGTGGGTGGCTGGGGTGGTTAACAAACAACCCAGAACCCACAATCTGTTGTAGGGTGGCTGGGTGGTTTGTTAACCATCCAAGCCATGCACCCTCGCCGGCTTCAGGGATCGCAAAAACCTGCATAATTAGGGAAATTAGCTGGCATGTAACCGGCACACACGGGTCTGGTTAACAAGCCACTGTCGCTTATTAACACTCTTGTGCTGTGCAAACCAATATTTGTTATTTCTTATGGTTGACATTCAAAGTCTCCTCCCCCCAAGTTCTAGATGTGCATCCAGACTTTGCTTGTTTTTGTTTGTGGCATCAGTCCTTTGCACTATGATGCATGTTGAACTGGAAAACCCTTTGATTTTCATTAATGTCTCTTTGAGAAGAATAAAAGGAAGCTACCGGGAGGAACCTGGAACTTCCCAATGGGCATATGGAAGCAACCTTCCCCTGTGGGACACATCACATGAGGGGGGTGAGTTATGAGGAAAGATTAACCTTCTTCCCAATAACAAAGTCTCAGGATGATTAGTAAGCCTCATTACTGCTGTTCAGTTTTATTCAAACCACAGAGATCTGACTGCATCTCTGGTTGCACCCTAATAGTCTGCAAAAACATCCTCTTAAGATTGAAGTAAACTGTAGGCAGAACTTGACTCTGTATCCCCGCTCAGAATCATTCCTTGAACTCTTCCATCTTTTTCTACCTTACCATTAAGTGGACAGACCTTTAAAGGTTCAGACCCTTGACCATTGCTCATAAGTGTATAAAAGTTTGCATGTTTATCTGAAGCTTATCCAAACTGCTTAACTTCTCTGGCCTCAAAACCAGTCTGGAAATCCTATGAGAGCAGACTGGCTTGTGCGATCTTAAACAGAACCTTGTTTGTGCCAGGTCAGAAATACACCAATTTTTTTTAATAGGATTTCAGTGGTTTTCTTTCCTCCCTGTCCTCACAGTGTCTTGATTATTTTTTTTTTAAGTGCAAAGGCACATAGCTGAGATTGAGTCCACATTTTCTCAAGTCCTGTTAGTTTCGTTCATTATTAATATAGTCACTCTGTCCCTTTTTGGATTAATTTTGGTTCCTACTGTAATTTGAAAATGCTGCTTTCATACCTTCAGTTTCACAGCCCAGTGATGCTTCTCGCAATATTTTGCTATACTGATTAGCGCATGCAAATAGTAGATTCATCCAATGGATAAACAAAAATAATTAAGTAGTGAGCAAAGAGCATGAGAGAAGTTGCTGTATCAAATTACTAAACCTTAAAGCTGTGATGGGGCTTACTTCTGAGTAGGCATGTAAAGGATTGCACTGTTAGATCTTATTGGCAATTTCAGTAAGGGCACAATCCTATCCAGATAAGCGGCTGCCTCTGAACTCAGAGTTCAGAGGCAACCGCTTATCCAAAGCAGGGCAGGAGAAGCACAGAGGGGATCGTTCCCTCCGCTCTTCTCCTGCCCTGCATTTTTGGCTAGACAGCCAATTGCGGCTGTCTAGCTGCAGGAGAGCTGAGCAGGGAAGGAGGCTGCTGTACGACTCATTGGATGTGTCGTACTGGCATTTCCACCCTTCTCACCCCGGAATGCACCTTTTCGGCTGCTCAGTGCTTGTCTTGCGAGTGTGGAGGATGGGGCTGTTCTGCGCTGCCTCGGAGGCAACGCAGAAGTGGGGGAAGATCAGTTCCCGGAAAACAAGATATCCTAAGGCCATCTAGTCACTGTCTAGCAGCCATAGGATTTGTCCCTAAAGCAGGCATTTCAAAACAAAAGGAGGCAGCTGGCATTTGGATTGGTGGAAGAAGAGTGCATTTGGAGACAGGAATATAGACACATAGAACTCTGCTTTATCCTGAGTCAGACCATCGGTCCATCTAGCTCGGTATTGTCGACACTGCCTGGCAGCGGCTCTCTGGGCTTTCAGACAAGAATATTTCCAGCCCTACCTGGAGGTGCCTGGGATTGAACCTGGAAAGCACGTGGTCTACCACTGTGTCACGACCCTTCCCAGCGCATGAATTTCTGAGGAAGGAACAAATAGATAGCGCCATTGGTGAAGTGTAATGAATGTGTAAGGGGCAAGAACGGATAGAGAAAATAGTTTGAATGATCAGTCTACAGTTGCATGGAAATGTGGCCATATTCATTCCCCATTATATCAAGAAAGAGAATTTGTATGCATTGCTTTATCCATTGGTTCCACTGCATTTTAAGACTCCAGATTTGCACTATAGCAAAATGTCCTTTGTACGTACCTTGAAGCTAGAAGTTAGGTGAAATCCACCATACCTAAAACTGTTACTGAAATCAGTGGGGATTTGGGTTTGCATGTAACAAGCAATATGGCTTCAGGCAGAAACCCAGAACAGTCCTTTCAGCAATCAGTTGACACCACAGAATGCATAACTGTTTGCAAATGGAGAAATGTATTTTGGAGTTAGAAACCACAGTATGAATGGGGTTTTGTGCTTAGTTTCAAAAGCCTCAGATGCTTCAGTAAATTTTCCTCGGCTGTGGAGATCTTACTTATCTCCTTCTTAAATCACACCTATGTTTCTAAGCAATATGCCAGTAAAAGAAAATGGAGTGGGGGGCTTCTTTGAGAAGACAAGTAATTCCTGTGAGCTTAAAAGAAAGAAAGAATTGCATTTGGTTAGAAAATGCAAGTGAGCAGCTGGTCATTTATTTCACTGACTCCTGTAGTTTCGTACATAGATTCTCTCTCCTCCCTTTCCCCTTTCTTGCATACCACTTTATGCTACACTGATGATAATGTACCTGGAAGGAAAAAGCAGCGCAAGCCAAGGCAGCCAGCGTCAGACAGGGCGGTCTGCCATCTGTCCCACCTGCTGCATTCATGTGTCCATCTGGTTGCTGCAATTGCTCCTTGCAAGCTTCAACAGAAGAATGTTCAGCCTGAAAAGGAGGCAGTGTGAATTATTTAGGTAGCTCTAGTGTAAATAAAGGGAAATAGACGGTGGGGGTTGTTGTTGGTGAGGCAGTGAGCCTCTCTAACTCCTGGGTGCTTTGGAATGTGTTAATGCATGAGAGCATTTGATTTGCATGTAGATTTAGATGTATAGATGATTGTGAAGATTACAAGCCAATGAGTTTTATCTAGATTTAGATAGCTTGGTTTGCCCATAAAATACAGCCTGTTTTCAGGAGGAGAATCTTTTGGGACTTTCACCCTAAGTGAGGCTGATGGAATCTAATGCTTAGAGGCATTCATTTAGCAGAAATAAAATATTTCCTTTTTTAAAGGAATGTTAACCAAGAGTTTATAAGTACTGGTGCTTTATACAGCATGTGCAATTTTTAGATAGCCGTGGCTACATTTATTATAAGTGAGAATTCAGTTGGAAAAGAGTGTCTAATGCAGTCAAAAAAGGTTTTTATTTCCACCCATCCCCTAATAACTGGTTTCTACCTCACAAACATATCTACATCCAGATATGCCTTATGTATGCATGCATGTGTAACAGAGACATCTTGAACAGACTTTTTAAGCAGACAAAAAACTGGAAGTACAATTGTTTAATAAGCTGCTAATCATAAAATTCAGTATGTTTTCGTTTGCTCTTAAAACTTAGCAAGAAACATGGGGTGAGTTAAGGTCATTATTATTACTCATGCATTTTTTTAAAACCTTGCAAATACCTGTTGTGTATATTTGGCACATTACCCTTATCTGTGAGGACTATTCAATGTTTAATAGATATGGAACTTTTATTTTAATGCAGTTTTTATCACAGAGAAAATGAAGAGAGCCCAGGTGTCACATTTCTGTGAGAGGGAAGTATTTTCATTTCCTCAGCAGTCTCCATCTTAGTCTAATTTTATTTGTCTTTTTCTGAGCCTAGCATAAAAGCAGAACTTTCATAAGATGCATCTTTGAAAATAGGTACAGGGTTAGAAGTCATTGTTTTGCCTAGTTTTAGATATGTGGAAGAAAGGGACTTGGAATCTTGATATCCCAACTGCCTAGCTACTTCTCTAAGATTTGCATGAAATTCAGCTGCAGCTGTCAAAGGGATTTGAGTGGATTGGATTCTTTAAGGTTACTCCTTGTCAAATCTATTAAGTTCAATTCTCATGCAAAACCCTTTTAATTTTTTTTTTCAACCAGTAAGGCTGCAGCTACTCTTAGGACAGCATCATGTACTTGCAATAGAATATTTATGGTATTGGATCATTCTATCAGCATGTGGAACAAACCGATAATCCTCTTGTATTATTTCAAATTAAGATTTTGTATGCTTTTCATTCTGTGCTGGGCAAATCTAAAACACTTTATTACTAGAATATATAGGTACCTGACACAGAGTTTATACCACTCAAGCTAGACATTCAATTTCTTCTTTTACTACATCAAATGGAACTGATGTAAAAAAATTTAGCAATCAGATTACACTGCAAGGCACTTCATTTTCTATACAATTATTTTGCTTTTCTTAACGGACAGTTATGTGGCTCCATGACTGCAGAGTCGGTAGTGTCATCGCCTTGGGGTAGGCATTGGTGTCACGCTGTAGCACTTCAGCAGCGCTTGACATGGTCCAGATGGAGACATAATGGGGCAAACCCATGCACTGTCCCCAAGACACTTAAAGTAAATGCATTTAGAATCAAGGAGCCAAGACTGCAAAACGATTTAATTTATGGTATTGTGCAAAACAGGGTCCTGGAAGAAAGTTCCTTTGAAATAAGTTTGAATAATTAGACAAAGAACTGCTTCTCACTCTTTGAGACTGTTTCCATGTGATGACAGCTCTACACTGAGAAGTGTTTAGTATGTACCAGCACAGTCACTGTGCACATTTGTTCCAAGTATGTAGTTTGCCTTCACACCACTGCCATACATTTCTGAGAGCAGCTTCTAATGTCATGGAGACAAAGCACATGGCAGGGCCAATCCACCTGCTGAACCAGAACACACAAAGTGGTTTGCTGTGTAAAGCAGCCATTATGCAAAGGCAACGACAAGTCACCTCCATACACAGGCCTCCTGATAAGTGCCAGTGTGGTGTAGTGGCAAGAGTGTTGGACTAGGAGCTGGGAGATCTGGGAGCTGGGAGATCTGGGTTCTAGTCCCCACTCGGCCATGGAAGCTCACTGGGTGACTTTGGGCCAGTCACAGACTCTCAGCCCAGCCCACCTCACAGGGTTGTTGTTGTGAGGATAAAATGGAGAGGATGATAATGTAAGCCGCCTTGGGTTCCTTGCAAGAGGAAAAAAGGCGGGGTATACATGCAATAAAATAAATAAATAAACAAACAAACAAGGGGCAGAATCCAACTGTGTCACTCCACTAGCGCAAATGATGTTGTGCTAGTGGAAACTAGGTTCTAAGCTACGTGCAAGAGGTGAATCCAGCTAAAATTACATTTGTGCAAATATTGTGGTGGGATGTGGGTGTGCAGCCATGCTTGCGCAATGAGAAGATGTGGCAGAGCTTCAGTAGTACTACTCAAGTTTGAGGAATGACAGTGTTGGATATTGTCCAAGCATCCCTGATTTCCAGCTAACGTTATTTATATAGCACCATCAGCATGCCTGGTGCCTTATAGTATAAGAATTAAAGAGATCCATGCCCCAAGATATTTTCAGTCTTAAGGGTGCAAGCCCATACAATCCAGGGATCTGTAGTACTTTTTCTGTCTAAATATGCATAGGATTGCGCCCTAAGGTTGACAATGACAAAACGTCAGAAAGAGATACAGATGGGAGAGGCAAGAGTAATAAATAGAGAAAATCTATGGAAGTGCATTTGCATGAATGTTATTAGAGTTGGAGATGAAAGTGGGGAGTTAAGCAGGAATTGTAGTATAAGGGCCTTCTAAATCAAGACTAACATTTCGTTCAGAAATTAATCACAGCCGTTACAGTATTTCATTAAAAACCTACATGTTCTAGCCCTGGGGTAGTCAGCCTGGTGCCCTCCAGATACTTTGGACTACAAGTCCCATAATTCCTGACATTGACCATGTTGGCTGGGAATCATGAGAGTTAGAATCCAAATATCTGCTTAGCACCCTCGCCAAAAAGATTATTACCAGCCTAAAATATACTGGAACTGTAAATTATGTTTTTACCTAGGCTTCATCTAACAATTTATAAGCTAATGCAGTCAGTTAGAGTAGTATTAAAAGCTAGCCTTTAATTTTAATGTCTGATAGCATTAATATGGCGGTTTATGGCATTATTTATTAATTATGCTGGTAAATAGCATCTATGCCACTCCTTAATAACATTACATAGAGTACTCCATTATCTTTATTCCACAGTAGGTCATTAATGGCATGCATTCCCTCCTGCCCATCCCAGTTTGTTAATATTTAGAGAGACAAGGGAGGATAGCATTGATTGGAACAGGAGAGGTCAGCAAAGAAGGTTGTCCAGATGTCTGGTATAGATTTTGTTTAGCAGGATGCCTCAAGATATTTTGGTAAGAAGATTGTTGCAGTTGGCTTTTTGTAGAAGGGTATATCCTGAGATCCAATATTTATGTAACTAGAATTATTAGACACCCCTTTTGAAAATAACGTTTTCTGTGTTATCATTTCTTTAAAGTGCAATACTTTAAAGTGTGGAGCACAAGTATTGCACGATTATGGCAATTCTAACAAGAAACTTGTTTGTATGTGTGTATACATCCACACACGTGCAAACAATAGTTAAACATGGCAAATTAAGGACAGATTGATTTAATAAAGATACAGTTTGGCTTTCTGTTCTTGCTTTTCCTGCTTAGTAAGTAGCTATCTATGAATGAAAGTGCAGAAGGAGAGAGAAGGAATATGGAGGAGAAAAGTTAGTTTCTCATAGAGACCAAATGATTGTATTACCTCAAATGGCACATTTGTTCCTGAGCTCCAGCAAGAGAAATGAGTCATATTAAAAATTAGTTTGGGAAAGGTTGAATAGGACCCACTTTTCTCCCTTCTGCATATTGCATGTCTAATGTTGCCAATCCCTTACTTCTTGTAATTGCAAAATTCATTTTCCAAAATTAGTGAGGAGTGTGGGAGAACGTTCAGAAAATGAAGCTGTTTTGTCCAGCTGTGAGGCCAGCTATGGCAAGGTGAGCGAGAGAACACAAGAAAATATTTATATTTGTAAATGTATTTGTAAACAATGATGGATTTTTTTCTTTATTAGTCGGTTTATTAAAAACTGCAACACTCAGTTTGTGAAATTGAGACTATGGAGAAATGTAGTTCCTATTAGTGTAGAGAGATGTAAGACACAACGAAGCTTGTGCTGTTTTTTCTGACACAGAGAAGTCTTTTCCCAGCAGAAAAGATAGCCTGTGCAGTGCCCTAAGAACTCCATGTGCTTTGGGAATGCTTGAAAAATTGTATCCTCCTGATGGGTTGTGGAAGATGTATGCAATGGTCTCTTTTCAGAAAAATGTCATTCAGGTTGCAATCCTATGCATGTTCAGACATAAAAAAGTCTTACAACTCCTGTCATGCCTCAGCAAGCATGACTAGCTTGGGCATGCTGGGAGTTGTAGGACTTTTTCTGTCTAAACATACATAGGATTGCATTCTAAATCTTTTTCAGACAAGAAGGATTAAATTGACTGGTTGAGTTGATTTATCCCTCTCAGTGTGATATTTTATTTATATGATCAAATTCCTTGGATATTATTAATTTGTCAGGGGAACATCTTGTTATTGTACATTTACTGAAATTGTAATAATACCAATGGAGAATGAAGATTTTTTTTAAAAAAAAATGTCCACAATTCTTGCCAAGTTATCCTGAATTTTAGAAAGAAAATCCACACTTTTTTCTGTTTTTATAGATGATTTCCTGGTTTGGACAATCATACTTCAGTTTAATAAGCCGAGATAGGAACACACCTCCCCGTGCATGTAGCTCCTTTACGTGAGCCATTAATAATATCAGAAAGTCTCTAACCATAGCTTCCTAGTTTGGATGAAATGGGAAACTATGGTTAATTAGAGAGTTCCTGGTTTAATTGCCGTTCATATGAAGGGACGAGTGAAGGGGTTGTGTGTGTCAGCAAGAGGCTTGTTCATATCTCAGCTTATGAAGCCAAGATACGTTCATCTGAATGTAGCCAATATTTTCCCTATTTAAAAGAAGAAAGCGTGAGGAATGGGGATGAGCTCTACTGGAGATGGAACAGATAATTGTGTGTGCGTGCATGCACATGCATGTATTTCCCTTTCATCGGATTGGATATGAATGATACATTTATTAAATTTCAGAACAGATTGAGTGGATGAATTTCTATAAATTAGATAACTACAAGTCATTCTGGTAGCACAGAAGTTAGAAATGGAAGCTTCAAAGGAGATCATCAAAGCCGAGCATTGCAGGTACTAAGGGACACTTGAAGTGATTTCCTGCTTCTGCTGCAGGTTGATTTTCATTTCATTATTCAATTACTTTAAAACAAAATGTAATTAAAATGTCAATTTAAAATTTGGGTATTTTCCTTTAATAAAATAGGGTTGTTGTTTGCAAAGGATGCTGTGGCTGTCATAGGGTTTGAGAGTGTAACGAGGGGAAATGGCATTAGCAAAGGCACTGTGCTGCTCATTTTATAGTATTACCTGTCCATCTGTCCACTGGAATGAGCCACTTATCATGCTTCTAGGTTTTTCTCTTTCAACTTTAAGA
The DNA here is from genome assembly GCF_057233095.1 of Heloderma suspectum. NCBI lineage: Eukaryota > Metazoa > Chordata > Lepidosauria > Squamata > Helodermatidae > Heloderma > Heloderma suspectum. The sequence continues at coordinate 398,928,894 of NC_139458.1, forward strand.
ATTATGAAAGAAAAATTCCAATTTTTCCTGTCCCTTCGTGACAGGTAGACTGAAGATTGTGGCCATTTGGATTAAAAACATATCCATCACCACCAGCCGACAGGTTATTATTATGTCTCCTTTGAATATATGAATTTCATCCGCTATGTATTGGAAGTCTAAGAATGCCAACTTTTTATATAAATAATTATCTCTCCAGTGATGTACTGCATACTGTTGCCATATTTTTTCACTTTTACAGCATTCTTGGCCTTATCACCTATAAAATAAATCTTAAGCTTTCATATTTAATAAAAACCTTTAGACTAGCAATCCCTCTGTAATGCAGAGCCAGCCAATCACATATCATCATCTGGCTATCATTTATTTGTTTTCCTGTGACAGATGTTTTAAAAGATATCCCAGTTCAGGTTTGATGGCTTGTTTGATACAAGCAGGCAGCGGAATAAGAGAGAGGCCATATTTCTGGTCTATGTCTGAACCTGATGGTGCTCATCTTCAGTTTGTAATTACTGTGTGTACTTGGGACACAATCTACTGGGTAGTTCTCCAGAACAGGCAACATTGAAATGAATGGATCTCACCAGAGCACTTTTAGTTTATTTCAGTGGTGCTTGTATAGGTACAGTTTCTAGTGGATTGTGCTCTTTTTTTTCATGAGGCTGGTCTAGAATGGTAGAAGATTTTATGCGCTGGGCCTGTTTACCAATCTCCCCCCGCCCTACTTTTAGAAAGTATGTTTTCCAAGCACCCAAATATAATATTATACTCTAGCCCCAATTTGTGATACTTAAGGGACATTCTTTTTATTTCCCCTTTAAAGTTCTGGATACATTCAGCTAGAGTATTTGACTCTTAAACTGAAATCAATGAGATTTACAGGCAATTTACTCGATCCGGCAAGTGTATGCCAACCTAGTTAATGCATCAGATGCACTATCTAGTTCTCATTCTTTTCTGTACACAAAAACCTGCTGATAGAATGCATTTGGCTGCAGCAATTATTTTGGATATGCCAAGAAATAAATAGTACAATCTTTCTAGTATTAAAATAGCCACATCAGATGTCAGTTGATTTTTGTAGTGCACATGGAGACTAAATACATTTCCTGGCTTAATCTTGTAGCCTTTTTGAAGCAAATACTCAGTGAACATAATCAAACTCCATGCTTGAAAGATGCATACTGCATATATTAAAGATATCACTTAGGTAGGTAAAATGGTGTTTAGCTCTGATAACAATCATGTAGGTCGTAAAGATTCAGAGGGAACACAAACTTATTTCCTTGTATTATTTTTTTTAAAGAAAGAATTGTATTTACTTGTTTGTTTGTTTAGGAATAAAGAGGCATCTTGAGAATCTAGAGATGCTTGTCATGTGAATTCACTTGCTTTATTCATACAGACACTGAAGAAGTGAAAACCAGTTATGCCAGTTCCTTCCTGACCTTTGCTCTGTGAATCCAAAGGCAAAACTCTAGCACGTAAGGCCAATGGCATAAATGGCTTTGAATTACACATAGTAATATGTGAACGATGTGCAAGTGTGAAAAGCCAAAGGTTTTATGTTTTTCTTAGGCTCTGTCACCATGGTTGCTAATATCTAAGAAAGGATGAAAAGGTTTCAGATTTGTATATATTCTCTTTATATTTTTATAGATCCTTATGATATACATTAGTCTGTGTATAGTATAGCCTTAAGAACAAGTGTAACTGCTTTATTAAATAATTTAATTAACTAGTCTAGGTTGCAGAGAAATATCTGCATACTTAGTAGGCAGATAAATGTCCCCCAAATTTATTTATCTGTTTATCTATTGACAGTATATTTGTGAACATGAAAGTATAGCTAGCTGTGGCTTTCATAATGAGTACCATAATGCATGTATCAAGGTGCCCTGGATTTAGTTTTCTTTATCAGTGTATTGAAGATCTCGGTTTTCTTACATAGGCACTGGTCCCCAGTCCTGAACGCTTGTACTGCCTTATCTTTGTATACCGCCATTGTAATATTCCTGCATTGTTGATATATTGCTTGTGGTTTGTGGTATAGTGCTAGCACAGTAGTAAGCTATGTGAGAATATTAGAATTGTTATTTTCTAGATCAGTGTCCAGCATTTGATTTCCAACACTGGTGAACCAGATGCCTCTAGGAATCCCAATAGACAGGGCAAGAAGGCAACAACTTGGGGAGAGTCCATAACTCACTATGTAGACTACAGAAGGTCCTAGGTCAAATCTCTGATATCTCCAGTTAAAAGGGTCAGGTCGCAGGTGATGGGAAAGAGGTGCACTGCCAGTTAGAGTAGACAATGCTAGATTAGGTGGACCAGTGGCCTGACTCAATATAAGACAGGTTCATATGGTCAACAATTCTCCCCTTCTGTGCGTTTCCATCATATGATACTTAGAAGGATATATGTATTTAGCCATCATAGTTAAAAGCTGTCAATACACCTACCTTTTTAAGGATTAGTTTTCTAATTCTTAAAAACCTAGTTGCCATAATTCTGTAAGGTAATTGTGCATTGTTTGAAAAAGGACTTTGCCATCCTGAACTTAGTGCTGCTACCCCAAGTAGCTGTTTGTTTCTGCAGCAGCATAGGCTGTTGTTTTTAGGGTTGTACGGCATCCAAATGTATTGAGGATTGGGCTGTCTCATGCAAATCCCTGACAGATGGTACACATGGCCTCCAGTATACTTGTAGTCTTGTACTCCTCTGCACCTCCAAGTGGCAAGGAAAAAACCTTTAGGAGTTAGCATAAGAATGCTTGATGAACCCCTGTTCTTACCTCCCTTCTCTGACACAATTTAGGGCAAATTCTCTAATGTGGTGCCAGTAACAGCACTGTCAAACACTGCATTTGCCCACTTGTGCTTTTGCATCAGGTCTCTTAAATTCAGTCCTAGGCAGTGGAAAACTGGACTAGGCTAGTTGTCTTGAGCTAGGTAGCTAGCTAGCCATCCTAATGTAAGCAAATTCTCTTTTTCTCATTCTTTGTATTGAGCACTTTCAGAGAAGATAACGTCAGCAATTTGGAAGTCAGACAATAAGAGCAATGAAAGGAACTTTGTTACTTTCTGAGTAGTTGAGCATTAACTGGGCATGGGCAGTATCCAGGGAAATCTGTTATGCCAGCAAATGCTATTGGTATTGTGCTAGAGGTCGCTTACGCTAGCTCAACATAATTTATGGTAGCAGTAATGTTGAACTGGATACTGCCCCATATTTACTATTCACCCTCAACCTTGACATTTTGTGCTGTGTATGATGTGGTTTCTCTTCTGCATTTGAATTTCTTCCTTCTCCATTTACGGTATACATATTGCTGATTGTTTACCAAGCTGCATTTTTCCTTGGTGTTTTCTCTCACCCATTACTTCGTTGAAGATTATATATACACACGCATGCACAAACCTTTGGGCTATTCACAGCTACACATTGCTCACACATTACTCTCTGTGTTAGCTAAATCTGTTTGTGCCACTGGCTGTTTTTGTTTCGTGCTTTTTGGAAAGTAGGCTGTAGACAAAGAGGACTTATTACTTTTTTTCAACCAGTGCAAGAACATATAAAATTATCTTTCAGTTAAAAACAAAGACTTTTTATTGTTCTTAGTAAAAAGAGTTTCAACATACAATTCTCTAGTTGAAAACTGTATTGAGATAATAAAACGTCTATTCCTGAGGGTCCAAAGTATATGATTTGGATCCTGTTGCAGTCAATCAGGAAATTCCTATTGAATTGACTAGAAATATGGCTGGCTGCGGAATGCTGGGAGTTGTAGGACTTTCTTTTGCCTAAACATGGATGGGATTGCAACCTTAATTGTCAGTGGCTCAGATCTTGAGACTAAATAGCTGTAGTACAAAACTAGAGTGGACTGTCTTGTGTGATTTACTTCTACCCACCCATCCCTTTTAAAACAAGAATCCCTATGGTCCACCAGTGTATTTTTACAAAGCAAGAGTGTATCCCTTCATAGTAAAGTTGCACTCTTGCTTAAAAAACATATAAATTGCCTTGTATCTTCATGACAACAGGATGAGAATTGCATTGGAGTATTACCCGGATTTTCATGGAATTGGCTTTGGTCCGTCAGGGATACATGAAGCGAGAGCAAGTGTACCATACCTTAAAAATCCAGTTTTCATGGATCACACAGCACTTGAAAGGAGCACACTTCCGGGTGGGGTGGGGGGAGTAGAACTGAACATCATCAAACTGGCAGGGGCTGCTCAACCAGTGAGAGAGGCTTGTTTCTCACCCCTGTCCAGGCTCCCCCCTGCTACTACATTATTATGTAGATATGTAGTATTATGTATTATGTAGGGAGAGCAACTAATTCATAATTCTGAAGGCTCTCCCATGCTACTACATAATCTCCCCCCCATTCTTTCCCCAATGTGTGCACTTTTGCCTTGAGAAGCCAAAATCCCTGATTCTCGAGTGCAGCATCTGAAGGCTTCCCTTGAGAACACCCTCCAAATTTCACCCCATTCTGCAAACTGCTGTGGAGTTACTGCTCCCACCCCATTTTTCCCCATGTGTGCAGTTCTGCCTTGAGAAGCCAAAATCCTTGATTCGCGAGTGCAGCATCTGAAGGCTCTCCCTGGGAGCAGCCCAGCCCCCCAATTTTGCCCCATTCGAGCACTCTGCTGCGGAGTTATTGCTTCCAACCACCCCTTTCTCCTTGTCCCTGCTCTCAATGAGAAACTCCCATAAATCTGAAAGATTGTTACTGCAATAAAGTGGAGAAGGGACTTTACATAATAACAGAGAAACAACTTTACATCAGAGAAACTACAGAACATCAAAGAAGCACAGCATTGAAATAGTGATTTAAGAGGGCACTGGAAAAGCAAAAGAGCACTTTAGGGCGAGTTACTAAAGTTAGCCTTTAACCCTTTAATGCTTTAGTGAAATACCGTGGCTCCAAATGCATAGAGATTTTAAGATTCACTGCAGGGGAGCGTGATTTATTTCTTATGTCTGAGTAAACATGCACCGAAGGTGAGGGATATGTTAAAGATTAAAAGCAGGCTACCTAAGGTGAATGAGTGTCCCCACTACTGCGGTAATGTGAGGGGTTGCTGTTGTGCTCCTGGGAATTTTCTCAATGGGAAAAACTACTTCGACTGGGGAAACAAGAGGGAATGGGATGTCCCACCCCCTTGACCATGTCACTGCCAGGTCACAGAGAAACGCCCAGGATTTAATGTGTGTGTGGGGGGGGGCATGGCACACTGTGGTAAAACCACTAGGGAGCTGCTTTCAGTAAAAAAGTCAAAGTAAAAGGAGTTTCAGAAAACATGGCTTTTCAAGAAGGAAGCAGCTGGTTGGCAGCAGATTGGTGATAATGTCATTTGTCATAGATTGCTCTAACTTCACACTTGAGACAACAGAGCCATTGGGAGGAACCTTCCTCCAAGGTACATATAGTACCAGCAACTGTAGATATGCCTATGAGACTGTACAGCATGGATCTGCTGTGATGTGCTCTCAGTGATCCTCGCCTTTCAAGAGGCAGGAAATTGTGTTTTGCACCATCTGCTGCCTCCGAACAATATTTGGCAGCAACCCCACATTCAGATCACATTGTAAGAGTAAAGGTTCTCGGGGCAGGTGTGATGGCCACTAGCTCTAATTCATCAGGAGAGAATTTCAGTCTTTTTAATAGTTTATTGGTCCTGGGAGGGGATGTCAGGAACATGCTGAGGTACAAAATTCAAGCTGAAGAATGATCTAAAGGGCTAATGCGGGAGAAGCCAATGGTTGAAATAAGAATTCTAACTGGATGGTGTATGAAGGAGAAAGATGATGGCATATCAAGGAAAAGGATGAATAGAATCTGGAAAGCTGGGGGGGGGGAACAAACAGGTGGTGATAAGTAACTGCAGAGAGTTGCGAGAACAAGGACTGAGAGTTGAGTTAGTCAGGGAAGAATTGGAAGTGGTCCAGAAAACTATTTGTAGGTAGCATGGGCTCCTCCCCAACACAGCTAATTCTCTCTTCCTCCAGCTATTGCTGACAATCAGTGAGTCTCCTGACTCTCCACCCCGATCACAGCAGTTGGCCCACCACTAAAGCAAACAGGAAGGCAAGGCTAGAGAGCCCCTGCTGAGAGTGGGCAGCTACTGAAAAAAAAGAGAAAGAATGAATGAATCGGAGAAAGAGGTGGATAGCCACACTTGAGGGGATTGGGAGCTGACAGTGCTCCAAGGGGCTTTACACTATGTTAGGGGCATGTGCCGTGGGCATGTTGAGCTGTAGATCTATACAGAGCTGGGCTGGAATCCTATTCCTTGAGACATTATATCTCTGTGGGAACTCATCAATGGCTACTAGTCATGACAGCTATATATTGCCTTCAGTATCTGAGGCAGTATGCCTCTGTATACCAGTTACTGGGGAACAGAAGTGGGAAGCTGCTATTCAACCCATGACCAACTTGTTTCCACAGGAAGCTGGTTGGCCACTGTGTGAACAGAATGCTGTATTAAATGGACCCTTGGACTGATCCAGCATGGCTCTTCTTATGTTCTTAGGTTCATAGGACTCCTGGGGCTTAAGAAGCTTTCTGGTTCTTTCCTTTGGTGTAGGAACATAAGAAGCTTTCTTAGACTCTTATATTTCTTATACTCTTGTTCTACTCTGGCAGCAGCTGTCCAGAGTTTCAGACAGAGACCAGAAGGCTTGAAAAGAAGAGACTTCAGGCAGATGTCTTTCCCATCATGTGCTACTCGATCCTTTTAACTAGACATGTCATGGATTGAACTGGGGACATTCTGGCACTGAACCATGTCCGTTCTCCACTGTGATGGAGCACTGTCCCCTCAGCTCAGACTCTGCTCCTAGGTAGGGGTCCTGCCAGGCCCTGCTTTGCTCTCTGGCATTACAAGTCTTCCTCTCCTCCCTCATTCTTGCCAGTCTTGCTACCCATTTCTATCCTTACAGATGGTTGGATTGACCTTCTGGTATTGGCCCCAGCTTGTCTCTCTGATGAACTGTTTTGAGTTGTCCCTCTGTCAAACACTTTGGCCAGACTAGCACTGGAAGAGGGTTGGTCCAACTTGACCAAGATCCATTTCCTTCATCTTTTTCTTCTAAGGGGACCTGACAGTAGGTAAACAACTTCCCTTCCCTTGCCATACAATTATTATCTCATAGACTACTGGATGAATAAAAGGATGAGTCCTCAGATATTTTCAAAATGATCAGTACCCATTTGTTATGGAAGAAGGTTGAAGGGATAGTCCTGGATAGTTGGCTGGGGCAGCTATAGTTGGGGTGATGAGCAAGACATCCTGAATTCCAATTTGGTCCTTCAGCTTCAGAGGTAGTTCTTACATTGCAGCCTAATAACATTACTTGGCAATACATGGGCAGAAAATCAGATATGTTACTTATGCACCTCATGTTGATTTTGCTCTTATAGCATTTTTTTAAAACTTCCCTTTTGTAATGCTATCTTGGGTGAATTTGCACTTTACACTTTTTGAAGGAAATACTTTCCCACCCGCTTGTTGAATATTATACCCTCAACTCATTTTGGTTCCCTTAACGAAAATACAATTTCAAGCTTTCTGTATGAGACCATGACAAAGTGATTTTATAGCTAGTACTGAGAGTGACTAAACTTGACAACAATTGTATTTTATGACAACCTCTGCTTTCATGTCCCCAGCCTACTTTCCTATCACCATTTTTATTCCCTTTTGGTTCGTTCTCTTTCTCTCTCTACCCCCTCCCCTCTCCAAATGTGAGAAATTCCATATCTCTGCATTGACTAGAAACAAATCCCTTTACCAGGAGTGTATTTTAATGGAGAGCATGCTTCACTTAAGTGACCAGAACCTTAACTATATAATATTCAATTTCTTACCAATCCAGAACCAAAGCTTTTCCTTGAGAGCCATGTTCATAAGGGTAGTGCAAGAATTAGTGTTACAGAACTAAATCGGATGGGGGGGGGGATATGAATTAGGTTTTGTAACAGATGGTGCAGTGGAAATTAAAGGTGCTTTGCGAATGGAAGCGACAGCAGCTTGCCTCTTTTTCTCTGTCTTTCTCTTTCATGCACTTGATAGACGGGTATAAATCACAACAATCCTGTCTTGACAGCCAATTTTGAGAATTTGATCTGGTTAAAGACATGGCTTTCCTGCTCCACTCACTGAAACCGACTTCTATTTTATTTTTATACAGCACCTTGTCATATTTAGGAAAGCAGGATCACCTGTCTCCCTTTAATGAAATTTTCTTTAATTACAGTTTTAGCTCTTTAGTGTTAATTACTTTTCCATTCAGCCTGAATTCTTAGTTTGTCTCATAGGAGGGTTTTTTTCCCCACACTGATGCATATGCTATCATATTTCTAAAGATTCTTTTCATTGTTAGAAGTTGTTGTCAGATCCATTCTAATTAGTTTTTAATTATCAAAATCATTATTGTGTATAGAGAAAGGATCACAACTGCTAAAGTTATAGCATCACTTTTTTATATATAACAAAGAAGCATTTAAAAGTAACACTCATTCCTTTGCCAAATCTCGGAAGAGCTTAATAAATTGCCAAAATTATTAGCTATTTGTAATGTCAATTCCCCCCCCCCCATTTTTATTCAGCGATTGGAATGTAATTCCAGACAATCTATTTGTTTATGTAAATGGATTTCCCCTGTCACTCCCAGGGAAGGCAGATTTCAAATTCAGCCCTCTAGTGTGCTTAATATAATTCACTTATTGCATTTAATATGGCAAGTTTGCATTTGGACTGGAGTGGACAGCATATTCCTGGTGAATGGCAGACTGCTCCAAAGCTATAGAGAGAGGGGACTGAAAATGAAACAGAGTGGGGGAAAAAATCCTCTTTCAAGAAGTGAAGACAAGATCCTTAGAGCTGGCAACTAACAGTTGGTGGAAATAAAGCTTCCTACTGGCAGTCAAATCAAATGTAGTAACAACTCAACGACTCCCTGCTGCTAGCTGACAGCATGGTGTAACATACTGGGACAAACATTCACTTAAACGCTGATTGCAGGAAAACGTCATTTCACAACTTGCCAATTGCTGTTTTTTTCCTTTTGAATGGGGAAATGGGGGGAAAGTGTTAGGGAGGAAATCAGGATCAGCTGGGGGACACATTCGTTTTTTCGCTGCTTAATTTTTTTGTCAACGGATACTTCAGGGTTTTTTCTAAACTGCTTTTAAATTTAGATTTTTTAAATATATTTTCCTTTTGGACACACATGTTTGTATGAATATGCACCCAGTGGCAGAGGAAATCATTAAGTCAGATCACTGATATGATCAATTAGAGTTGAGTAATTTCATTGAATGTATTTTAACAATTAAAGATGAACAATTGAAACTTAAACTCTGAGTCTATTTGGAGATTCCTGGCTATATTTTCCCCTTTCTTCTATTGCTCTTTTCTTATTCCTTTTGGAAATGACAGACAAATAGGCACTCATGATCCATAGCACCAGATTTGTGACTGGCACAAGTAACTGCTTTTGATGTTGTAATCACTTCAACATAATCCTTATTTGAAAAGCCTGTTACGTCCTGGAACAAATCTTTCGTTATTTTTGTAGTATCTTTATTTTTGTTTTCTTGACTGAATGCAATGCTGACTTTCTTTCTGCTATTTCAGTCAGCTTTTAAAACACACACACACACACAAATCGTAATACAGCTTGGTTTATAGATTCCTTATCATTTGTAGTTGCTCCAGGTGTGTGTGTGTGTGTGTGTGAGAAAGAGAGAGAGAGAGAGAGAGAGAGAGAGAGAGAGAGAGAGATTTATTAGGTGAATTCTTGTGCCTGCAGGAAGGGAAGAAGGAATGAAAGACACACAGGTTGAATTCCATGAATTTGCCATGGAACAGGCAAGAGACACTACAATGTTCCTGATAGCTGAACTGCTGACTCTGGGAATTGACTGACCCATGTGCTGGGTAAACTGGGGGTGGAAAAGTGCCATAAGACATGACATAGCATGAACTGTCAGCAGTTCTGTTACCTGTAGCTATCAACTTTGGGCTGTAGCAGCCATGTTGAACTGATCTGTGTGCCCAATGTCTTTCAAGTGAACACTGCTTACCTCCTCCTCAACAAAACCCTATGGGTTGTATCCCGTGTCAGTCCTACTTAGAGTAGACCCGTTGGAATGCATGGGACTTAACTTGGACTAATACTGGATACAACCCTATGGCCCCAGCCTGATGCCTTAGCCCAGTTGTGATGTTATGAAGTAAGGGCCAAACTCCATGTGTGTATGTTTATTAAACAGGTGCTTGGCCATTTGGCTATAAAACAATACGAATTTAACTTCTTATACTGAGGAGGATGCAGAGTAGGGGAGTGAAATCCCCCCACCACCGCCACCCCCTTATGATGCTGTGTTCTGCTGAGTTAGTTTGTTCTTCCCCATCCCAGTAGGGAGAAAACAGCTTAAAGCAGCAGAGCGCATTAAGATAAGGCAGGGGAGAGGTAATTTGATCCACTTCTTCACGTGCTCCTTTCAGTATAAGAAATAACCTGCTCCCGCTTTATAACCGCATGGGCATGTCTGCCTTGGCCCTAATGTAACTAACCAAACCACACACAAATACAAAAATCATTTTGCTATAAGGAAAGCAAAACCCTAGCCTCCCTCATTTGCAGCAAGGACAAGTGGATAGAGAAGACAAATGAACCATATTCCTCCGCTGGAATCAGGTTCCACTTTTAATTCCAGGAATAGTATGAAGTCGAATAGACTCCATTTTAGTCTGCCATGTTGAGACTAACATGGAGCTGGGGGAAAGGTATCCTTAATTATGGTGGCCAGCAGTGAATATGTTGCTGAGCTGCTGTAGACCATATCACTCACTATCTTCACTGGTCCCCATTCTCCGCACCCACAAGCTCAAATGGTGCTGGAGGGCTATATGTATAATACCCTTGCACACTTGAAAACCTATTTCCTAGGGAAGGGCTGTAAGACTCCAAGATACCTGGACATCTTAGAAAATAGAATTGCTTTATTCTGAACAAAGCAAGGCTGGCTTCTACAAATCGTAAATATTTTTCCTAGCCTTGAATTGTTGTTTATCTTCTCACCATGTTTTCACCTGTAACCAGATGTGAGTGACTGATGCCTTTGCTGAAAATGGCATTGAAAAGTATTTCAAAGTGTAATATGAAATACTGAAAAAGAAATAGAAAAAAATTCTACATAGCTGCTATATCTCTAAGCTACTGTTCAACGATAATTTAAGGAACCATGACGCTGCATGGCCAATATTTTTACTTTAGTTTTATGGCATACTGTAAGAGTCAGGAGCAACTAATATCCCCTCTTAATATTGTATGGTCTTTGGGGCATGGGCTAACTTTATTGAATGTCTACTTTTGTCTGGTCCCCCAGTCTGCTTGCTACATATAAACCAAATGGGGCAATTCAAGCATTGCAGGGGTGAACAAAGTGTTTGGCGTTCAAGGCTACTGTAGCATTTTTTGCCCTTTGCTTTTTAAATGTATGTCAGCAATCATGAGAGCTAGAGTTTAACATGATTTAGAAGGTGCTTTTCTAAATATGACAAGGTTCTCAAGATATAAAATGTCCAGCAAAAATATTATGTAATGAAAAGACATGAAATTTGCAAAGATTATAAATACCTCTTTTAAATGCACACCATTAGTGCCATCACTACATCCTTGTTTTACATTGCTGTGAAAACAAGGGAGTTAAAAATATGGTTAAAGTCCTTTCATGAGAAAGTTGTGTGTATGTGTGTTTATATGCATGTGTGAGTGCAGGTCTGCGTACCCATACACCCCATGCATGCACACTTCCCAGTTATTGCATGAATTTTTTTTAATGCATTTCAGACACCGGCAGAATTTTTAGTTAACTCCTCTTCTTCTGTTGGCTCTGTTGTTTGAGTGTTTGAACACTGAATTGTCCGAATACACAAAAATGTATTGATCCATATTTCTATTTGAAAGACCTGAATTATTTTCTCTCCTCTTTAGAACGCATAAGAGGAGGCTTCTTAGTAGCACATTGAATTGGTACAACTGAGTTCCGTGTGTCTGTATAACACAACTCCATTCAAATAAAAGAAAAATGCACAAGTGAAAATGGAAGTCCAATACTCTCTCTGTGTGTGTGTGTGTGTGTCTGTGTGTGTGTCTGTGTGTGTGTATGTATATAATACATACATATATATATATATATATATATAAATAAAAATAAATAAAATTGGGCCTCCATTTTCACTTATGCATTTATCTTATTACTTTTGATGGTTTTACTGAATAACACTGTCATATTAACCAGCACAGGACAGGTTTGGCAATGACTTAATTGCAGCATTTTCACCATCACTCCCTCCAAGGCATAAGGCCTTGTAATCTTGCTTTGTTTTGTTGCACAAAACATCATTTGTGTGGTAGAAGAACATTTAACTTTTGCTGCTACCATTGCTGCTAATTTTGACCTTGCAAGCAAAAACTAGCATCATGTCGTGGCCTTTAAAGATCTGTCAGCTCTGCAGAGACGGTGCATGTCTAAGGACACATTTAATTAAAACTGCATTAGTGCATATATACAGACTTGTTAAAACACTTAGTTTGTCTCAATAATATTGATTAAATAGCAGTAGTTTGTTTAATCCAAGTGTATTTTTTCAATTATTACGTTACTTAAAAGTCATCAGGGTAATGGTGATTATCAGTGAAATATCACGTTAGTTATAGAGTAATGCCATAAGAATTGATTTGATCTTGGCAGGAAAGAAGGCACATACGTTCTCTCTCTCTCTCTTTCTCTGTCATATAATGCCAAAGCCCGCTTTAGATGATTAGAACAAGGGGTTTCTGTGTAATCTTAATTCATATAAAAAGTGTGTGTTTTATAGGTTTATAGATTGCTCTGCATTACCTAAATAGCCATTGTATCAATGAACACCTCAGCCAGTTAATTATGCAAAACACCCCATATGTAATTACATAGTATTATTATGCATTTAACAGTTTTATTGATTTGCCAGTTGCCTACGTATAATATTTAGAGCTATAAACAAGAGATGCTTACTCTGAATTGGAATAGGCCCAAAGAAATTAACGGAAGGTAAATTATGCCTGTGTGCATTTGCTGCTTCTGATTTAATCCATATATGCTGCAATATAGTCACAATTCCTAATATGCAGAATCCTGTGGTGTCACAGAGGACCAGTTTATTTCTTTCCCATACTTGAAAGATGGATCCATGCATCTTATCTGAGATGGACATTGTGTATACCACAACTTTGCTTCTCATCTGTTTGAAACTGCCACCACATTAAGTTACTGCACTATGGGGGGGGGGGGGAGAATGAATAGGGTGAAGAGGAAGACAGAATTTCAAACCTTTTCTCTGCTATGTTGCTTTTTTATGTGGCACATCTCTCTTCAGTGTCTGCAACATGGACATTACTGCGGAGGGATACTTCTTGCTTCTCACCATGCTTGCTTAAGAGGGAGTCACCTTTAAAACAAAGCAGAATAAATGAAAAAATAATGATAGTATTAGTATTATTCAGCAATCTAAGAAAACTCAAGAGTATTTTTGGCTGTGAATCTATTCTCTTTAGTCTCTACACAGTGTTTATTAAAGAAACCCCTAATGTAATATACTTTTGAGTGTAGTTTATATGGGTCAGGATTAGTTATGATTATTTTGTTACTAATGGTTTCATCCATTACGTTAACCAAGCACCTCTTAAGGTATTTCTTATTAAAAAGAGGGGGGGAAATGCTTTCTATTCTTTTCCCAACTAAGCCAGTGCACCTTAATGCAATGATGATATGTTAGACACAGCAGTTGTCAAAGCATCGTATTACAGTGATGCCATAATGACACCCTGTCTCTGTAAAGTAGTCATGTTTTCTCAAATCACACGTTGCACCGTTGATTTCTGACATGACACTTCATTCAGTCGCTTTCCTTTTCTTCGGCATTGCCATTCTCTGACAATAGCAGCTGGTGCCCATTTTCCCGCTAAGTGATTCACATTTTGCCACTTTGCTAGAGCGCAATTAGCTGAAGCAGAAAAAAGTGCTCATTGTAAAATAGCTCAGCTGAGATTGTAACTCAACTCTGTAACAAGAGCTGGTGAGCAAGAGTCTCGAGGTGAGTCAGATGTCGGAGCAGGGAAGGCAGCATTTAGGTTTCCTTCCATACAAATATTTTTCTCTTTATAATCAGATGCACAATATATAAGTAATCACTGGCTCTTTGAACAAAAAGACCTGAGTCCTAGTGCCCTCTTCCCATCTCCTTGTTGTTTTTACCTTGTCAAAATATAGATTGTAAGCTCCTTGTGGACAGAGGTTTTTTGTTTGCTTATGAAACTCTGTAAAATGCTATGCATATTGATCAAGCTATAGAAATAAAAAATAATAGTTATTTACATCCCAACCCTAGAAACATTTACATGGAAGCAAGCTAGATTCATTTTAGTGGAACATAATTTCCAAGTAAGATTTTAGAGACTAATCTTGTAAAAACAAAAGGTTTTGTACTGGAGAAACGGGGCAAGAAGCAATATTCTCCTTCTCTCTGTAGCCCTCTGTGCCTCTTGGAAAGCTTTTCTGGATGGCTGGGGGACCCTCTGGACCAGCCTGAGAGTCAATAAAGGAGGCTTCAGGAGGAAGGGGGAATTGGGGAAGATTGCCCCCCCCTTCTTTCAGAGGGGAGTCTCTGTTGGATCCCAGTGCCTTCAAAGGCGCCCTTCCATTCCCGAAATGGCCTATCTGGATTCAATCCACTGGGTTGGCTCTTCACTTAGTTATGCTTAGACTAGACCCATTGAAATAAATCGAGCAAGTTAGTAGTGACTAAGTTAAATCCCATTGCTTTCAGTGAGTTGATGCTATGTAGGACTAAGTCATAAGAACATAAGACAAGCCATGCTGGATCAGACTGAGGGTCCATCTAGTCCAGCATTCTATTCTCACAGAATGGTCTAAATCCAACCCATTTTGTCCAGGGGTATTGTGAGACTCGGACGTATGTGTAAAATGAGTGCCACTGATCATGGTCTGGTATGTCAAGGCAGTAACGTTTCACTGTAACTTCCAGGAAACTATTCTTTATTAGCAGTCACCTAGTCTTGGACAGTGAACTTGAGCACACTCTGGGAGAGAGCGGAGGACAGGAAGGCCTGGCGTGCTATGGTCCATGGGGTCACAAAGAGTCGGACACGACTGAACGACTGAACAACAAGTGTTGGACATGTTTCATGGAATTAAGTGATATCGGTTGAGTTTGCTGCCATATACAGAGGTTAGAATAAGAATGCTAGCCAGGATGCTTCATATTCCTAACATTCCATGAAACTTGGTTTAAAAAAATAGGATTATGGACCTGCTGAATTTTGTTCTCTTGCACAGGAGTCCAGTTAATTTCAAATGAGATTTGCTCAATGGGTATTTTTGGCCCGAGCTTTCAGTGACCAGTGGCTATTCATCATAGCCTTCAAGCTGAGAAACTAGAATCTTTATCAGCTTTTATTAATACATTTCGAAAATGTGCCATCGCATGCAAAAAATATTTTCCCCATGTTACATAGCATGCCTTGCAAATCAAAAGGAGGGAAAAAAGAGAGTGTTTGAAAACGTTAGCCAGGTTTTGTAGTCTTCAGCTGGAATCCAAGGGTGCTTTCAGGTTGTCTCTCAAACTCCAGCCTCCAAGTAGGAAGCTGCCTCATGCTAAGTCAGACCGCTGGTCTCTCTGACTCAACATTGTCTACACTGTCTGACACTGTCACTCCATGTTTTCAGACAAGTCTTTTCCAGTGCTGTCTGGCTCAGGATTGAACCTGGGACGTTTTGGCATTGCTTCATGGCGGAATGCTTTGAAACTGAGGGGAAGTTGCAAAGAGCAATTTTTGATATGGTATGGAATGCTGGTGTTCATTGACAGGACATTGGTTCACAAGGGCAGAATCAGGCAGGAATGGTAGGATGCAGAGCAGAATAGAAGGTCGGCAGTCAGCTGGTGGGAGAATGAAGAAAGACTGTCGTTACAACTGCTACTTGTTCTCTTTCTGCTCCCATCAGCTGACTGCTGGCTGACTGAGCAAGAGTTGTTCAGAGCAGTGAGCAAGGTATGCCTCTCCATTGGCCCGGTTATGACCACCTGTAAGTTGGCCCTTCCCGGACATGCCATCTGCAGTGACTATGCTACCTGAATCTGTTTATTTTTTCTTTCCTCCCTGTACTTTTTACCATCTGTAATGTGCTTATTCAATTGAAAGCCATTTTTTAAACTGGATCGCCTTGACTGCATTGGCAGAAAGGAGGTGTATAAACCAAGTAAGTAAGTAAATAAATAAGCAAGCAAGCTTAAATAAAGGTGGAAACTCTGTTTGGTTATTGGAATTACCAGATCCATGGCTCCAGTATACTCTTTTATTATGGCAAGAACTGTTTTGGGATAATTACGTGCAGCTCCCTGCGCTAGCCTGTCTGCATGATGGTGCAGGTTGCAAGGAAACAACTTCGACCCAAAGGACAGGATTTAAGTCTCTTAAAGCCTGGTGTGAATCAGATGAAAAGGCCATAGCTCAGTGTTAGAGCGCATGCTTTGCATACAGATTCAACTGCTGACAACTCCTGTAGGCTGTGAAAGTCCCCCTTCTGAAACCCTGAGGAGATGCAACCAGTCAGTGTAGACAAAATTGAGCTAGAACATAAGAGGAACCCTGCTGGATCAGACCAAAGATCTATTAGTCCAGCATCTCACGGTGGCCAATCAGATACTTATGGGAAGCTGAAAAGCAGGCAATAGCCTTCTCCCCTTGTTGTTCCCCAGCAACTGGTATTCATGCTGCCTCTGATCTGAGAGGCAGAATATCACTACCATGACTAGCATCCATTGATAGCCTTCTCCTCCATGAATTTCTAATCCTCCGTTAATGCCATCTAATTCTGTAATCAACACCACATTTGTGGTAGCAGATTTCATAGTTTAACCATGCACTGTGTGAAGAAATGCTTCCTTTCATTTGTACTGAATTTCCCTCCATTCAACTTCATTGGATGACCCGGGTTGTCAGGGTGGACACTGAGCCCATAGAATCCCAGAGTAGTTCTGATTCGGAGGAAGAGCAGTCGCCCCTGGGAGAGGAGCGCGCCCCTTTTTCCCAGGGCCCGCAGCTGACAGATTCCTTCCGCCAACATTCCTAGATTAGAAAGCAGTCCAGGGAGTGACCCAGCACCGATAGCAGACTGGTTGGATGCGCGGCGCAGAGAGCAGCACCAAATGGAGAGTGCGGAAAGGAGGCGTAGGGCCCGGTTGGCGCTCAAAGAACGGTTGCGCCCAGAGGATCCAAGGGAAAAGGGGAGGGATTCTCCCTAGTCCTTATATTCAGGGGTCTGCCAGTAATTGCCTTTCAAACGGGAACCAACTGTTCCAACTTAGGGCATAGGGATGCTGCTGCTCAGATCTAGTTGCTACCTGTAGAGTTGTTAAGTTGTAAAAGAAGAATAAAGCTTTGAAAAGAATCCCTTTGTCTGCATCTGGACTTGGCTACTGGATTAGACTGAGAGAGCCCTCCAAGGAGCCCTTGACATGGGTTCTAGTATTATGACTTGAAGGAGAACAAATCTTCCTATCCATTTCCTCCGCACCATGCATAATTTTATACACCTCTATCATGTTCTCCCTTATTCTCCTATTTTCTAAGCTAAAAAGCCCCAACCTTTCCACATAGGGGAGTTGCTCCAGCCACCTGATAATTTGGTTGTGCTGTCCTACAGTTTTTCCAACTTTACAATACGCTTTTTTTAAGACGAGATGACCAGAACTGTACACAATGTTCAAAAAGTGTGGTTGGACCACAGATTTATGTAATGGCATTATGATACTGGCATTTTTATTTTCAGTTGCTTTCCTAATGATCCTTGCCAAAGAATTCACCTTTTTCACAGCTGCCACAAACTGAGTTGACTTTTTCACTGCACTTTTCACCACAGCACCAAGATCTCTTTCTTTCACCTTCAGCTCAGATTCATCAATGCATATGTGAAATTCAGATTTTTTTGCCCCGAAATGCATCACTTTGCACTTGTTTACATTGAACTGCATTTGCCATTTTAATGCCCATTCCTCCAGGTCCCATCTATATGGCACTGATTTGACTCCTCACCCTGTCACAACTGCGCAACAATGTGGCTTCGAATCAGCATGCCCTGCAATACACTCGCGCACTTACCTAACAGACTCACCGTGCCCCCCCCCCCTTTTGCTATTATACTGAAATGTGCAGCTGTGCAGTCCCGTGAGTGTGGGGCTGCGACACTTCAGTGGCTGTTTTGTATTTGAGGGGCTCTGCTGTGTCTTTCTGTCCCTTTTTAGGTAAAAAGTGGGTGTTCTGTGCTCCTTCATTTCCACACCGTCGGTTTGTCAGTTTCCCAGCCTGAGACTCTTGCGATGGTTCGCACTCAGAAGCGTGAACACTAGTGCCTAGCCATCACTTCGAAATGGTGGCTGGAGCAATGTTGACCTCCCCCCAAGACACCCCCCTGGCCCTTGGGTACTGAGCCCAAAAGCAACTGTTGCAAAGATACGAAGCTGCAAAAATGTGCGGAAGTGTGATTAAATAGATGAAAACGCCCCTCTGTGCCTCTGTAACTGAGCAGCTGAGAAGGGATGGTGGAAGTAAAGGGGCATCACAGAGTGACGCAGGCACTACGCACGCCTACAACACACCCACTGCAAAATGTGAAGTCGGTTTGGGGAAGGGATAGACGGCTCACAAGCACGGGGAAACCCGCAGCAAACGAAAAAAATCGCAGCAAAATGACTCCTCAGAACTCCACATTTTCTGGGCGAAAACCACGGATGGCTGTGAAGTCATGACTGCATCATCTATCACGAGGGATCTTGACTTGTCCCCACCCCAGAGTAAAAGCCGAATGTAGATGGGCCCCCAGTTTGAAAAGATCATTTTAGAGCTCCACTCAATCCTTTTTTCTTTTTTTAACACTGATTAGTTTGGTGTAGGGGTGGGCAACAAGGGAAAAATAGTGTAGTCACGCAAGTGTGTGTGTGTGTGTGTGTGTAAGCATGGACTCCCAGATGTGTATGTTTTGCAGAAAAGATAGAGAGTGGGAAAAGAGAAAAACGAGAGAAAAGAGAACTCTTGTAGAAGCAAAGAAACAAAACATACTATTTTACAAACAGTGTACAGTTGTATATTATAGAAGCAAACAAACAAAAAGGATTGTTTACAAACAAGATACAGCTATCCCAGCTCGTTGTTTGCCCCTTCTTCTAGGTCATTTATGAACAATTTAAGAAGCACCGTCCTAATACAGATCCCTGGGGGACTTCAATTTTTTCATTCCTCCATTGTGTGAAATGTCCATTTTTATTCATTTAGGGTACAATCCTAAGTAGATAGGCAGCCGACTCCGACCTCGGAGGTGACCACCTATCCAAGCAGGAGAGGCACGGGGGGATCATTCCCTCCACGCCTCTCCTGCCTTGCTCTTTTTTGCTAGACAGCTGTTTTTGGCTGTCTAGCGGCAGGGGGGCCAGCCGGGAGAGGAAGCCACAGTAGGAAACATAGGATATGTCGTAAGTACATATCTGCTCTCCCTGCTCCAGAACACCCCCAGCCCTGCCCTTTTTCAGTCGCTCCATGCTCATCTTCCAAGCGCGGAGGATGGGGCTTCTCCGCGCTGCCTCCAAGGCAGCGTGGACAAGGCAGGAGGCCAGTTCCCAGAATAGACCACGTTCTATGGCCCGCTAGACAGTGTCTAGAGGGCCATAGGATTGCTTGGCTGGTTGGTTGGTTAGTTAGTTATTTTTACTCTCTGTTTGCTGTTCTGTAACCAGTTACCAATCCATAAGAGGATCTGGCCTATTACTCAGAATCCTTAAAAAAAAAAACCGGGGGTGGGTAATTATATTAGCTACTTTCCAGTCCTCTAGTATGGAGGAAGATCTTAGGTATAAGTTACGTATTTTTGTTAGAAGGTCAACAATTTCACATTTGAATTCTTTAAGAAGTCTCAGATGGATACCATCCAGACCAAGTGATTTATTAACTTTCACTTGGTCAATAATGTCTAGAACTTGATCTTGTCACCACAGTTTGCCTAGTTCTTCACACTCCCATCCTGAGAAAGTCAGTTCAGGTGCAGGTATCTGCCTTATATCTTCCGCAATGAAGACAAACACAAAGAATTGATTAAGCTTTTCTGAAATATCCTCCTTTAACACGCGTTTAGCTACCTTGTCATCCAAACCAGTTTCCTGCTTCTGATGTATTTAAAGAATTTATTATTGTTGGAGGTTGTGACTCTTAACCTTTCCTATTACACAGATTTAGGAGTTACCTTGCTTGAAATATCTTCTCTTTTTGCTGTGGAGCTGTGGCTTGAACAAACTTCCAGTAATAAAAAGTATAGAAACCCGATTGTTACGAATTTTTAAAATCACAGGTATAGAAATATACGGAAGATTCAAGTGGGGATGACCTATGTCTTCAAGTGTGTGAAAATTCAGTTTTCAGTTGCCTTCTTTTGTTTGTTTATTTTTTGAAGAAGAGGTGTAATCTTCAGGATGTTTTCCCTGCATATAGAAAAAATAATACATATCTGTGACAATTCCATGGCTGCATTTTCATGCACCCTACCCTACAAATGTCCACCCCTCTGCCTATCATATGGGCTTAGTCCTTAGAAAGTACACATGGAAGAACAATTAGAGTTACTAGCCAATTGAATAAAAACAATAATAAAGATGAAAACAACTCCACCATGGCTTTAAAATAAATACTGTACACTTAAATATGACACACTATTTCTCATTGTAAACGTTAACTACATTTAGATTTTTATTAATCTGCTGTGACCTAAAAAAAAACCTGTATTAACAGCACAATGTGGAATTGGACTTTGAATGCAGATAAAGCCATCATCTTGAGAATAGCTCTTTCTGACAAAAAGGTGTTCTTTTGAAATAAAGTCCTATTCACTACATTCCTCTTAGAGTTAATGTGAATTTTAGTGCCTCTAATTTTAGATTGAAATGAGGTCTAGAATAAAAATCACCAACTGACAATTGAATTTATAGACAGTTGTGAATATTTCAGGCCTGCATAAAAGAGCTGCAGAAAATCAGGTACGAAGAGGAAGAAGGAATTAAGTTTGAACTATGTTTTTTTGGTATAAAGTAATAGTGTCCCTAGGAAGTCTTCAGTGTAATGAGGTAAGTAGTAATTAGGAGCAACTGCTTTCTTACAGAGGTCTATTTTAGGCAGCACTGCCTCTAATAACAAACTCAAGTGATGAGTGCCAACAGAATTGTAGCCAAAATAGGACCATTGAAAAACAAGAGGGAGGTATCCGCAAACCCCAAGGTTACAAAAAAAAATACTGCTCTGCTGAAAATTCTAACTGGAACTGTTTTTGTCAACATTTGTGATGGTGGTGGGGGGGGAAGGGATGAAAATGGGGGTGAAAAAATTAATGTTCTTTGGGGACAGAAGAAAATTGTTACAAAATTTGGGGGTCAGTGGGAGACTGTCATTTCAAATTGCCGGCAGCAGGGGCTTCTGTCTTCCCTTTTCTTTTTTAAATTACTTTTTGCCACTAAAGCAGTGGTGGCACTCCTGGTGTGCTCTGGCAGCCATTTTCCCCTATAGTGCTCCTGTGGAAGGACACTCCGTCACCATTTAGTACAATATGAACACAGTAGAACCTGGTGGCTCTATTATTTAAATAGTGCTACAGTGGCCAACTTCATATTTGGCCTATGTAGCTGTCCAGGAACACCAAACACAGGAGGTACTGTAGATTTCCACACCAGCATGCTCAAGCCAGCTTTCATTACCCATCTTTGTTATCTCCTGTGAGCCATTGTGGTGTAGTGCTTGGAGGGGCAGACTAGGATGGAGGAGACCCAGGTTTAAATCCCCACTCAGCCATGAAGATCACTGGGTGACCTTGGGCCCTTCACTGCCTCTTAGCTTACCCTACCTCAGCTTAACCTACTTGAGGATAAAATGGAGGGAAGACTATGTACACTGCTTTGAGCTCCCTGGACGAAAGACTGGATATAAACATTAAATACATGGTTATGCCAATGCTGACTAGGTGGAAGCACCTGTTTGCTTACTGGTTCTAGTAGTGTAGTGGCAAATTCAGAAGTGCAGGGTCCCTTCGTGACAGTCACAGCCATGTCCCCTCACAGCCACACCCCCTTCTAAGAGTGTACAACCTTGTAAGATATACAGCCTTCAACTGGGATCCCAAAACAGGGCAGCTGAGAGTAAGGCAGTGGTATTTCAATCGGATGTCTCAGAAAAAAATGCAGGGGTGTTAATCTTTTTCACCTATTCGCTCAAACACGAACATTTTAGGTTTTCAAAATATGATATTCTATGGAAGCTTCACCCTCTCAACTCAGCCCTCATGGACAGATCCCTTCTCATTTAAACAGCCCCCTTGCACACTCCCTTAGCACCCCAGCATCACCCATTAGCCTTTCCTAAGCTCCTTCATTATATCTCTCCCATCCTGCAACAGAAACGCCCACACACCCAGCTGGATTGAAACACACACACACGCGCGCGCACACACGCACACGCACACACACACACACCCCTACCTTCTTTCTCCTCTCCCCCCAACTGATTTTTTTTCCTGTTTCCCTTCCCTCCACCAGGGTTTGTTTGCCCAGATACATGCCAACCTTGTACCAAAAAGTGTAGCTGACAGAGCAGGTTGCTGCAGTCCTACGCACGCATCCCGGGGAGAAAGCCCAATTGGCAATTGAACATAGTGAGACTGACTTCTGAGTAAACATGAATAAGATTGTGTGATAAATCCTAAAAACTGGCACAAACCAGCCACCTGCCTTGCCCCATAAGTAAATAATGGTGGCAGAGCCCCCCTCCTCTCCTGCTGTTGCTATGGCCAGCAGCAGCCCTGAACGAGTGGCTGGTGTTGCAGGAGACAAGGGCAGCGCCGGCGGCGGGCGCGCAGGCACAGAGCAGGGACCGGTGGAGAAGCCAAGAGTGGAGGAGGAGAATAGGGGCGGGGGAGCGAGAGGAGGCTGCAGAGCTCCCTCAGGCTCCCTCGCTCGCTCCCTTTGTCTGGCTGGCTCTGCATAGTAGATGAGAGACAGCCAAGAGGCAGCTGCCTGCACTCCCTCTGCTCCCTCTTCCTTCCCTAGCAGACCAGGACCTGGCTGGGGGCTGGCTTCGAAAACAGTGCCGGGGCGTGACCTGCCACCGCTGCACCGCTGACTGGCTTCCCACTAAAATGGGTCATTTTGGTTCCTAACCTATATCTCTCCCCTTGTGACAACAACTATGGTAACCCTATAACAGTTTCTATTTGTAAAAAGGAGAGAAGTTTGACACAAAGGCACCAAGCACTTGTATAGGATTCTCTAATTGATAGATTGTGAGAGAGTATTTGGTATTTTAATCATAGCTATATAAAATCCTTTGTCAGGATGAGGGGTTGGTGGAGAGTGTGAAGAAGGCCATGTTTTAGTACCCTAATAACTTTTCACTCTAGCCCCAGATCATAATATATGTGAGAGCTGTCGAGTAATTATAAGGTAATAAGTTGAGTGGTGGTATAAGTACTCTAAATTAAAAGGAATTCACAGAGCTGCTATAAGTCAGTGGTGATCCACTTTCTTTCAAATGTTGACTCGAGAAAAGTGCTTAGCTGAGAATAGAAGTAGAGAGATGAGAGAGAGCTATTTATTAATTATGACATTCATTAACAGGGGTAGGTACAAGGCAGCAGATACAGAGGAAAAGATTTTCACTGAGAGAGGAGGGGTCTGAGTTAGAAGTCTCCCCCTTCACCTCTCCTTACTAGTTCTTCAGGTAGCCTAATGCGACACACACTTTGAAAGACCTTTTGCTTATTGGGCTACCATTAGTGATTGTATTTCTGCTCATCAACATAATATTCATCCAAATAACTGTTTAAAATAGTTATTTTAACATGGTGTTTTTATTATTTTATCCTATCTGTATTGTTCACCGCTCCGGCATCTGTCTGGGTATGGAGCGGTATGCAAAATTTGTAAATAAATAAATGTCTGATGGCTTTTAGAACTATAAGGCAAATCTTCTGTTGAGCAGTCAAAGAATTCTCAGTATTTACATAATATGTAGTTTCCCCAGGTTATTTTAATCATCAAACCATTTTCCGGTTTTCTGGCTCTGCTATCAGTGCTCCCAAGTTCAAACTTACAAGGCCGTGTAAGGACATGTTCTGTGTGGCTGCTCTTCAGTTCTGGAGCTGCCTTCTTATTAGAGAAGGTCCATCAAAGTCCAAACTTGTATGCCTTCCGGAAATGTTGTAAAACTTCCTTGCTTTCAGTGGCATGGGGCCAAACTACATGTGATGCTAAACTTGTTGTCTGTGACCCTGAAAATAAAATGCAAAGTGCAGCTGTGGAGGTCCCTGGGCAGGAGCAGGGCCTCAGCATGCTGGAATGGGAGGTTTAGCTGTTGAGAATTACCCCCTCCTCTGAAGTACTTTTCACTGAGAGGGAATGCAAATTTCTAGTGGAAATAGCAACTGGGGAGGGGTGTTTTTGTCATGAGTCCAACAGTTAGAAAAGGGTTAAGCCTCCATTCCCACCTGCTGTTTCCTGATCCTGCCTGTGGTTTTCCATGGCTTATATTTGCATTTTTAAAAAAAGATTCACAGAACTGCAAGCAATACATTGAGGGCACAATCCTATGCATATTTAGACAGAAATAAGTATTATAGTTCTCAGCATGGCTGGCTGGGGAATGCTGGGAGTTGTAGGACTTTTTTCTCTATAAATGTGCATAGGATTGAACCCTTAGACAGCTATCTTTGCCAAGCCTCTTCTGGTCAGAGTTCCAACAATGGTGCCTCTGACATTTCCAAAGCCCTGTCAGGATCTTGCCAGCAAGGCAGAATGATGGAGCATTTAGTTGGTTTTTTTCCTCCTCTGCAGGGGAGTAGTTGGTGCTAGGAAAAAATGCTTAAAAAAGAATGCCATGCCCTGGTTGTATGGTGAACAAATTAAGCTCATCTTTTGATTATGTCAAAAATCACTGAGGAAGACCATTTTTGAGAGATTAGAAACAAAGTCCTGTCAGCTAAGACAGTCAGACCTTCACTTCCTTCTCAATTTTGATGGAACACTCACATTTTTAAAATTAAGTTTTCAAACTTCAGAGCAAACCGCAGCATTATTCACAATCATAAACAGCCTTTACTGAGATATCACAATATGTAAATGTACATGAATTTATTGTTTGATTTTAATATGTTAAATGTCAAACAGTTAATCAGGTAAAACTTTTAAACTTTAGTAACAATTCAAGAAGTATGAAGTCTTTGACAACTCATCCTGGTTTCTGGGGCCATTTCACATTATATTTCTGAGGCATAAAATGTTTAAGTTTTCACCAAAAAATGTAATGTGTGAATCAGGTACACCTGTCAGGGAACTATGATTGGGTGCAGTTTCCTGTTGAACATACATGATACATGCAGCATGGGTTTGCTTCTCTGTTGGGTGAAATCCCCTTCAGTGCATTTTGGAAAAAGTTTTGAAGAATAGACTTAATGTTGTGTTTGCCGTGGCATTTTTGTCTCTTCAGTTACACAGTAAATAATATTAGCTCATAATTTTGCTACTTACCGCCAAAAGCTCAGTCTTCTCTCCCTTGTTGTTGTTTATTCGGTCAGTCGCTTCCGATTCTTCGTGACTTCATGGACCAGCCCACGCCAGAGCTTCCTGTCGGCCGTCGCCACCCCCAGCTCCCCCAAGGTCAAGTCCGTCACCTCCAGAATATCACCCATCCATCTTGCCCTTGGTCGGCCCTTCTTCCTTTTGCCTTCCACTTTCCCTAGCATCAGCATCTTCTCCAGGGTATCCTGTCTTCTCATGATGTGGCCAAAGTACTTCAGTTTTGCCTTTAATATCATTCCCTCAAGTGAGCAGTCTGGCTTTATTTCCTGGAGTATGGACTGGTTTGATCTTTTTGCAGTCCAAGGCACTCTCAGAATTTTCCTCCAGCACCACAGTTCAAAAGCTTCTATCTTCCTTCGCTCAGCCTTCATTATGGTCCAGCTCTCGCAGCCATAGGTTACTACGGGGAATACCATTGCTTGAACTATGCGGACCTTTGTTGTCAGTGTGATGTCTCTGCTCTTCACTATTTTATCAAGATTTGTCATTGCTGTCCTCCCAAGAAGTAAACGTCTTCTGATTTCCTGTCTGCAGTCAGCATCTGCAGTAATCTTTGGGCCTAGAAAGACAAAGTCCGTCACTGCCTCCACGTTTTCTCCCTCTATTTCCAGTTATCAATCAAGCTGGTTGCCCTAATCTTGGTTTTTTTGAGGTTTAACTGCAACCCAGCTTTTGCACTTTCTTCTTTCACCTTCGTCATAAGGTTCCTCAGCTCCTCCCTGCTTTCAGCCATCAAAGTGGTATCATCTGCATATCTGAGATTGTTAATGTTTCTTCCAGCGATTTTAACTCCAGCCTTGGCTTAATCAAGCCCAGCACGTCGTATGATGTGTTCTGCGTACAGGTTGAATAGGTAGGGTGACAGTATACAACCCTGCCGTACTCCTTTCCCAATCTTAAACCAGTCCGTTGTTCCGTGGTCTGTTCTTACCGTTGCTACTTGGTCGTTATACAGATTCCTCATGAGGCAGACAAGATGACTTGATATCCCCATACTACCAAGAACTTGACACAATTGGTGATGATCCACACAGTCAAAGGCTTTAGAATAGTCAGTAAAACAGAAATAGATGTTTTTCTGAAACTCCCTGGCTTTCTCCATTATCCAGCGGATATTGGCAGTTTGGTCTCTAGTTCCTCTGCCTTTTCAAAACCCAGCTTGTACATCTGGCAATTCTCGTTCCATGAATTGCTGGAGTCTACCTTACAAGATCTTGAGCATTACCTTACTGGCATGTGAATTAAGTGCCACTGGTCTATAGTTTGAACATTCTTTGGTATTTCCCTTTTTTGGTATGGGGATGTAAGTTGATCTTTTCCAATCTGGTAGCCATTCTTGTGTTTTCCAAATTTGCTGGCATATGGCATGCATCACCTTGACAGCATCATCTTGCAAGATTTTAAACAGTTCAGCTGGGATACCGTCATCTCCTGCTGCCTTGTTATTAGCGATGCTTCTTAAGGCCCATTCAACCTCACTCTTCAGGATGTCTGGCTCTAGCTCACTGACCACACTGTCAAATCTATCCCCGATATTATTATCCTTCCTATACAGATCTTCCGTATATTCTTGCCACCATTTCTTGATCTCTTCTGCTTCTGTTAGGTCCTTGCCATCTTTGTTTTGGATCATACCCATTTTTGCCTGGAATTTACCTCCGATGTTTCTAATTTTCTGGAAGAGGTCTCTTGTCCTTCCTATTCTATTATCTCCTTCCGCTTCCGCGCATTGCTTGTTTAAAAATAATTCCTTATCTCTTCTGGCTAACCTCTGGAATGTTGCATTTAATTGGGCATCTCTCGCCCTATCACTGTTGCCTTTTGCTTTCCGTCTTTCTTGGGCTGCTTCCAGTGTCTCAGCAGACAGCCATCTTGCCTTCTTGTTTTTCTTTTTCTTTGGGACGTTTTTTGTTGCCGCCTCTTGAACAATGTTGTGAACTTCTGTCCATAGTTCTTCTGGGACCCTATCTACTAAATCTAGTACCTTAAATCTATTCTTCACCTCCACTGCATATTCATTAGGAATATTCGTGAGCTCATATCTAACTGATCTGTGGGTCTTCCCTATTCTCTTTAGTCTGATTCTAATTCTAATTCTCTCCTTTGACAGGCTAGTAATTTGCAAGTTCAAATATCTTGTGCTACTTAAGATACTCAGTTTTAAAGAGGAGTAATATGGCTCTAGAACAGTCAAGTAAATCTTCTCATCTTCTAACAAGTAAAACCTCTGTTTCCTCCATTTAAAAACAACAAAACCTACCCAACCCCACTCAAATATTGGATGACACATCATATGGTCTTCCAGATATATGGGATGCTTCCACAGTAATTACTGTTAGTCTTGAGGATAATGACTAAAAGGTAATTGCAGACAATGCTGATGAATCATTCCACCTAGATTTTGTGAAACAGAAGTCAAGCCTTAATTATTTGTTGGAAACTGAGATGATCTATTACTACAGAATGCATTTTATCTATACATCCCTAAAAAAAATTATTTATTCCTACATTCTGAGGTCCAGTGCATAGAGGATGCAGTTATGCTTTAGTGAAACATGCCGACAAACAGTAATTACAGAGCAAAACATTCATCTGCTCAAATGTAACTACAAAAATAGTTTTGACTCCCTTTGCTAGTAATGTCACCACCACTTGTCTGTGGCAGTGAATTGGTTGTCACTGAAGATAACAAGTTTAGAATTTAGAGAGTTGATTTAAGGAAAATCAGCAAGGGGAAGAGTAGGGAGCAAAACGTAAAATGGAATCAGTCTCTTTAAAGTTTTTGTTGACTGCCTCTTGGAAGCTTTGTTAAAGCTCTGTCATGCCCTTATGCTGATTCCCTTCATGTAAAACAAGAGGTATTGACTAATGAATGAATGATGTGTGGTCCTTAGCCCTTGCTGTGCTGCCTTTAAAGAGCATTGTCTTTAATGCACAGAAACTTCTCTCTCTGTCTCTCTCTTTACAATGCAGGCTTCTCTGCAGAATGTCAAGCAAGGATCGACACATTGATTCTAGCTGTTCGTCGTATATCAAGACGGAACCATCGAGCCCCGCCTCCTTGACGGACAGCATCAATCACCATAGCCCTGGTGGCTCCTCTGACGCCAGTGGGAGCTACAGTTCAACCATGAATGGACATCAGAATGGGCTAGATTCACCACCACTCTACCCTTCCGCCCCAGGTATTGGGGGCAATGGGCCTGTCAGGAAACGATATGATGACTGCTCTAGTACCATCGCCGAAGATTCACAAACCAAGTGTGAATACATGCTGAACTCAATGCCCAAAAGACTGTGTTTGGTGTGTGGTGACATTGCGTCAGGGTACCACTATGGCGTGGCTTCATGTGAGGCCTGCAAGGCTTTCTTCAAGAGGACAATTCAAGGTCAGTACTGGGTTACACTTCTTTCCTCCAAATAAAGCCAAAGAAGTACAATTCCCTGCCCAGTTCTTTTCCATCCCTGAAATTACTTTGTTATGTTTTATTGTGTCCAATGGTGTTCATGCTAAACTCCAGTGTAATTTGGTGGTAGCTTTGTATGTGTGAGGACAGCGTAGTTTAAATCACTAGCTTTTCCTTCATTTTAGGTTAGGCAAAGATGTCTTCCAGTTTAGAAGTTTTTTCTTTTGCTATTACCCACACTTCTGTGGATGCTGAAAAACCACCTCCAAAATTCAGGAGACATACCAACCAGATTAGGATTCCATGAGATGCTAGGGTTTACCATGGGAACAACCCCTTATCTTATGCATAAGATACCTGGAAGGCATTTGGCCCTTCTCTATATCTGTGTGGCACTTATTTTATTTTCAAAATATGATTTTAATTCTTTTAATGTCTGCTATTTAACAACCAAGTTAAATGCAGTTACAAAGTATGAGATGTGATTTAGTGGATTATGACCTCTGTGGTGCTACTGTAGTAGGGATGTAGAAAAGTCACTTACCTTTCCGCGGATTATATTGATGGGGGGGAGGCGTTCCGCCCCTTCCCCCGGAATCCTCGACAAGGGGGGGAGGCGATCCGTTCCTCCCCCCCCGGAATCCTACATGGCCGGCTGTGCTCCGCAGCAGCTCCGCGGAGCAGCCAGCCAGGCCCAGCCCAGGCCAGAGCCGTCTGCAGCCAGATTTCTGTCCGCGGAGGGCTCTGGGAAAGAAAAAAAAGAACCCGTGTATGCAAATGGCGGCGGCTATGGCCGCCGCCATTTGCGTTCCTTATTTTTAGCCGTCTTAATTTACGTAAATATTTACGTAGACTATGATGGCGAAAATAAAGGGGAACGCAAATAGCGTAGCTGGCGCTATTTGCGTCCCTTTTTGAGTCACCGTTTTAGCCTACGTAAATATTTACGTAGGCTAAAATGGCGAATCAAAAAGGGACGCAAATAGCGCTCGCTACGCTAATTGCGTTCCCCTTTATTTTCGCTGCCATAGTCTACATAAATATTTACGTAGACTAAGATGGCCAAAAATAAGGAACACAAATGGCGGCGGCCATAGCCACCGCCATTTGCGTACGCGGGTTTGTTTGTTTGTTTAAACCCAGCCATGATAGGCTACGTAAATCTTTACGTAGCCTATCACATCGTTGTTGTTGTTTTTTAACAAGACAACACTGCAAATGGCGGTGGCGGCAGCCGGTCGGAAGACCAGCCCCGCAGCCACCGCTGCCGAAGCCGCCGCCGGAGCCGCTGCCGCCCGGAACATCCACCCCAGGTAAGTCTCATCCCAGGGGGGGTCTGCGGGGGGGCAGGGGGTGGCAGGCCGTTCCGCCACAGAGTTCGGGGGCACCAAGATCCGTGGCAGAATTCTCTGACATCCCTATACTGTAGTTTTAA
Source organism: Heloderma suspectum (assembly GCF_057233095.1). Classification (NCBI taxonomy): domain Eukaryota; kingdom Metazoa; phylum Chordata; class Lepidosauria; order Squamata; family Helodermatidae; genus Heloderma; species Heloderma suspectum. The sequence continues at coordinate 398,959,487 of NC_139458.1, forward strand.
CTATATATGTCGGATTATGCAGTTGTACCCAAGTCTCAAACACCTATGACACATAATTGATTTGCACTTACATTGTACTATCTCTGTGACTTTGTGACATCATGGCTTCTTACATTGTATTTCTGGGGCAATGGATATGCCCCATCATGAGTACTTACTTGGATCAGTTGATTAGTAAAATAACAAAGAAAGCTCTGCCAAGTTAAAAATATTAGAAATTAAGACCCTAATGCATGTTCACAGAGCCCCCAAATGTATTTTATACAATTGCAATGATAGAAAGGATCCAAATGCTATCATTCTTAACTCTGTTGCAAGACTAACTTGCTACATAGTCTCCTTCCAAACATCAGTCCAGAAAACAGCAAGCCTCAACCAAGGAGTATGTACAAAGGAACACAGGAAGGTACATTATACCAGGTCAGACTGTTTGTCTTTCTAGTCCAGTATTATCTACTCTGTCTGGCAGCAGCTCTCCTAGTGTCAGCTGCTACCTGATCTTTCTAACTCGAGCAGAGATATCAAAACTAAAACAGAGCACAAAGCAGGGTCACAGGCAAAATGGGAGGAAATTCCTTCCCAGTTCCAAAACTGAAAGTCACTTAGGGCGCAATCCTATTGAGATAGATGGGTGCCTCTGACTTCCCCTGAAGTTGGAAGCGATTGTCTATCCAATGCAGGGTGGCTGAAGCACAGAGGAGAGGATTCCTTCTGTGCTCTGGCTGCCCTGCAGTTTGCCTTAGATGCCTGAGTTCAGGTGTCTAAGCACGGCTTTGGGGAGGGGGCAGGAACGGGGCTGGAGACCGCATAGGAAGCTGTCTCAAATGGCTTCTGTGGTCTCCCTGCCCCTGGGAACACCCCTTTTTTCCCTGTCTGTGCTCCATGTTACAAGCATGGGCAGGCATGGTGGGGCAGCCACCATGGTTCTCTCTACCCCAGCTACTAGGGGAAGTGGGTGGAGAGTACGGTTTGCCGGCTACGAGCTCGCAGCTGGGAAACCAAAAAAATCCATCTCCCCCAGATTCTGTCTAGGGGACATGGGATTGCTCGCTTACTGTGAAGCATGGCTAAACCCATCCGTTAAGACTTCCCAAAGAAACTTGAAATCCTCTGTCTAGTTGTCCCAGTGGTGTCCCTGAAGTGCAAGTGGAAGAAAAGAAATCAAGATCGTAGGTGGGAGAAGAAAAGACTTGCTGATGACATAAAGTAGGCTGTAAGTGCAAAAACACTAGAGTAAAAAATAAATAAATCAGAAGACACAGTTTAGAGTGAACAGAATAACACTAAAACGTCTGACTTTTAGTCCATTATGGGGAAAAAATCCCACTGAAACCTAGTATCTGAGTAAAGTCTCCAATTCTTGCATTGATGGATTGTCTGTAATATAATCAATCTATAAGCAGCAATATTTTTAGGATTTGAGGCACCAGGTGATAAAGGTGGAGCTGGTTTAAGGCAGTTTCTCATTTATTGGCATTGTTCCTGTTTGTATTGAAAACTAAACCTAAACCAATATAGTGTACCTTATCTCCAAAATGAGTGATGGCTGTCTTTCTGTTATAGGTCTTTCTGCCAGGTTAATTGCCTGCATTTGGTCTCCCTTTGTCAGTTTTCACTAGAAAAAAATAATCCCCAAACAATTGTTATTTATAGTAGCTACAAGGAAAGAGCCCACAACAACGCTACCTGCAAATACAGGCTTTAATCCACCTATGATATTGTCAGCTATTAAACTAGTCTCCTTCTCCATTTCACACCTATTTGCATGATTACAACTGAAGCAGGCTCCACATTGCTAAATCAAAAGTTGCCTAGCAACCAACTGGCCCCCAACCGAGGCCTCATCTACACGGGGCTTTTACTCCGGGGTAGGTGCGAGTAGAGGTCCCTTGTGATAGATAATGTAGTCGTGACTTCACAGCCATCTGTGTTTTTTGCCCGGAAAATGCAGAGTTCCAAGGAGCCGTTTTACTGCGATTGTTTGGGTTTGCTGCAGGTTTCCTCGTGGTTGTGGGCCATCTGTTCCTTCCCTGGACCAACTTCATATTTTGCAGTGGGCGTGTTGTAGGCATGCGTAGTGCCCGCGTCACTTTGTGACGCCCCTTTACTCCCCCATCGCTTTACAGCTGTGCAGTTACAGAGGCACAGAGGGGCATTTTCATCTATTTAATCACACTTCCACACAGTTTTGCAGCTTCGTATCTGTGCAATGGTTGTGGACTTGGGTTGTGCACCCAAGGGCTGGGGGCTGGGGTGTCTTGCGGAAGGACCAACATTGCTGCAGCCACCATTTCAGAGCGATGACTAGGCACATAGCACTCACGCTTGTGAGTGCAAATCATCACGAGAGTCTCGGGCTGGGGAACTGACAAACCAATGGTCAGAAAGGGAGGAGCACAGAACACCTACTTTTTACCTGAAAAGGGACAGAAAGACACAGCAGAGCCCCTCAAATACAAAACAGCCACTGAAGTGTTGCACCCCCACATTCACGGGACTGCACAGCTGTGCATTTCAGTAAGATGGGGGGAAAAAGGGCATGGTGAGTCTGTAAGGGAAGCTCGCAGTGCATCACGAGTGTATCGCAGTGCATGCTGACTCGAAGCCGCATTGCTGCGCAGTTGCGATGGGGTGGGGGGGGTCAAAGCGGTGCCATATAGATGGGGCCTTAGACAAAGCTACTTGGCTGTGCTGGGGGATTTGGCCTAGCTGTTAGGGAACCACATTCCCTCCAACACTGACATTCCAAAGGGAATTTTTTTTTTAAACATAAAAATACATTATGATAATAAATCGTTTAATCAATATGCTGAATGGCTGGGGTGAAGAAAACAGGGAAACATCTGTGTTTGGGGGGTCTGTGGACAAAGGTCAAAAATGGTCTTGAATAGCAGACACGAAGAATCTAGGCATATGGAGGTGCAACTATTGTCTGGACAAACAACTTAGTGACAGTACTAGACTTGAAGGAGCCAGAAACACTTTCTCCCTAGTTCAGCTTTCTCCATGAGTAAACATAGCCCCACACCAAATGCTCATGAGTATGCAATCACTCACGCATCCCTAGGCCACACCTCCATGTACATTCCAACCATATGATGTACATCTTTCTCATATATGATCAATACCCTTGATAGAAGAGTAATAATGAATGGGAAAACTTAATAAATTATGGTGTTACTAGAAGGCTGTACCTGTCTGTGTATATCTGTTTGTGGATTATCAATTTAGCAAATTTCTGCTACTGTGACATCCACAAAATGAACCGCATTGGATTTGGATTGTTCTGGTATTTAGTCTCACAATTGCTGTTCTATAAATAATTTTCATGGAGGGGAAAATACCTTTGTCTGCTAAAAACGCTCCTACCCAGCTATAACCTGCTCCAAACTGGTTTCATATCAAAGAAGAGAGGAAAATAGCAAGTTCTAAAAATAGTGCATCGATTTTTTTAGGGGCAGTCATTTTATTTGCTGTACTCAGTAGTATCTTGAAAAATATGATTTTAATAAGTAAGTAAAATCCAAATGTAACCTATAGGCAGCAGCAGAGGACTTTATGCCCTAACAAGGCATGGGATAAATGTGTCCCTTTTTACTACAGAATGCAAAACAATAAGGCCTGGGTTCACAGAACCCTACAAATAGTTCTGCACACTTAAGTGGATTTTTTACTTGTGTTTATCCATATAGCATCTCCCCATGCCACATGGCATGCCTCTTTCAGAGTAGGGTGAGGGCTGCCTTTCAAAAGGAGAAAAGTAAAATCTACTAGGCATGCCAGGCTCCTGACTACATATAAAGTACCAATATAGTATTCCCTAGTCATTCAAGTGAATAGGACCAGTATAGTGGACAAAATAATCTTCTATCAAAATTAATGGCAAAGCTGCTGGAGTCACTGACTTTAGAAAGCACACATTGCCTTGGGCATCTTTTGGTGGAAATGTTCTAAATAAGTAATAATAAAAAGTTTAAACCCCCCACATTCCAATAATTACACCCTGATGTAATATTTTTCACATGGATTCCTCAATAGCAATTTTTCTTATGGAGGACTAAACAAAACTGGGCATGATTTAGCCAAAGTGAAACATTTATTTATTTATTTATTTATTTATTGCATTTATACCCCGCCTTTTTTCCTCTTGCAAGGAACCCAAGGCAGCTTACATTATCCTCCTCCTCTCCATTTTATCCTCACAACAACAACCCTGTGAGGTGGGTTGGGCTGAGAGTGTGTGACTGGCCCAAAGTCACCCAGTGAGCTTCCATGGCCGAGTGGGGACTAGAACCCGGATCTCCCAGCTCCTAGTCCAACACTCTTGCCACTACACCACACTGGCTCTCATTTCTCATGAGAGAAGCATATGTTTAATCAACCCACTGAAATTAACGGGACTTGAAGGTATTCAATATTGGCAACATTGTGTCAGCCTCTAAAACAGACTTCTACAATCTGGTGCCTCCCAGATGTTTTGGACAAGTCCCATCATACCTAACCATTGGTTGATGGGAGTTGTAAACACAGATATCTGGCGAGCATCAGGTCGGGAAGTCTGCTCTAAAGTGACACAGTAAGGTGCTTCCCCCCCCCCCCCAAATCTTTCTTTTAACCGCTTTTCTGAAGTATTTGAATAACTGACTGGATTGGCAAAGCCTCATGGTCTACTGTAATCCTCTTGCCCCCTGCATGGCTCTTGTTAGAGGATCTTTCTTATTTACAGGTCTTGGAGGGATGGATACCTGCCTGTAATGTTATTTATTAATATACATCTGTCACTTGCCTAGTCATGAAAATACTCAAAAGTGATGTTCAGATAATTTGTTTAAAAATCCCAATACTTTAAAAGCATCAAACATATTACAAAATGGTACAAAAGAACAAAGAACAAAACAAATGTAAACAACAGACTATAAAGGTAATAACAATTACCTTGAATATAGCCCAGAAGCATATTAGTAGCCACTGCAATCAAAGTTGTATTGGTGTAGTATGTTTCCTTATGCCATCCTTGTTAATCAGTGTGCTGTAGAGTTTTTCACCAGCTGCAGCTTCCAAACAGTTTTTCAAGGATAGCCCTGTGTAAAACTCATTTCAAAAGTTCGATTAGGAAGCATTCATGCATGGGAATGTTTCCCATTGGTTTGCAGCTGGAACATGTGGCTTCTGTAACTGGGAACATGTTAAGATGAGAGCTAGTGAATACAAGTATCTCCCCCTTAGAACCCTCCTCCCCATCCAACCACTTGTGGTTGCCTGGTCTGCTCCCTTGAGTAGTTTGTGGATTCATATGTTGGGAAGATGATGGTGCTAGAGGAGTTCTTATTGCCTTGGATGTGGGCTGTGTCTCTTGTCACTTTTTTTCCTTGGCTGAGCTCATGCAAGGAAGAGCTGAGCAGACATTCATGGTTGGCTAGATTTGCTAATAGGTAGAATATAGGAAGATGCCTTATTCTGAGTCAGACTGGTGGTCTGTCAGCTCTGTATTGTCTACACTGATGCAGCAGTTTTCCAGGGTTTCAGACAGGAGTCTTTTCCAGCCCTGCCTGCAGCTGCCAGGGATTGAACCTAGTATGTTTTGTATGCAGTGTATGTGCTCTACTGCTGAGCAGTGCCCCCTCCCAAGGAGAGTTAAGTCTCATATGCATGGGGACAGGGTGATGTAGTCCCTTGCTATGTAACTCAATATGTAAAAGTTATCCTTTGCTGATATACTCATGCTAGCCCTTTCCTGTGGCAGTAGTACATTATCTAGTGCAGGGGTGGGCAACTTTTGGCCCTCCAGATGTTTTGGCCTACAACTTCCATTGTTCTCCAGTGGTTATGCTGGCTAGTGCTGATGGGAGTTGTAGGCCAAAACATCTGGAGTTGCCCACTCCTGATCAAGTGAGTCCCTGTGCAAAGGACACAGTGACAGTTAAAGAACTATAGAGCCAACTTTCCCACCTTAACTATAGCATATGGTGGCATGCATCTTCAAGTCCTAATTACAACTTCCGTTGTGCCATAGTGAACCAGCCCATCAGTTCTTCCACCCCACAACCAAGAGCCTGCTATTGACAGCCTGGAGAACAACACTTTGCTCACTTCAAGTGCCCCCTGGCTTCCAGTGCTAAGTGGGACCCCATCCTGAGGGCAGGAAGCTGAGCCTGCAGCTGCCGAGCTGGTAGAGTTCTACCACTAGGCTATGAGGTAGAGAGAACTGGGTATCTGTCCACATGTCCAGCAAAAACCTGTGCCATGCCTACCTGTTTGCTTGTTCATATTTTCCCTTCTCTCTTAAATAAAAAGATCCCACCCCCAAGGTCTTGCAGCAGAAGCAATGGTTGTGGTTGGGGAAACTTCACCTTCCCATTTCTCTTCCCATTGTATTATCAGAAACATAATACAATGTTGAAACTGACAGGGCTTTCCCCCAACTTTTGTAGGAGGTCTGGAAAAGCCCCTTCAAGAAACTAACAAGAAGTTTCTTCCAGACATGAGAGAGCTGTCCCGAATTAACTCGGAAAATATCTGTGTTGGAATAGAACCTCTAAAAACAGTTACAAACAAGCACTTTAAAAAGGGCTAAAATAGGGAAAACACTGGAATGCAAGAGTTTGGGATGAAGAGTATCTTTATTGTCAGGAAATGAATGCGTGAACAAGAGTTGATATCGGGGAAAAGGCTAGTGTGGAAGTACCCCTAGATTGTTTCCCCCAGCCCATCAAATGTTGAAGGTATTACACATCTGATTCCCATATGACTCCATTATAAACTATGGAATGTTCCTCAAGGCATAGGGAAACAGGAGTTCTGTTCTGCAAACATAATTGGCCAACGAACCAAAGAAGTTTATTTTGTTTGGGTACATCTTGAGCTCTGATAAAGCTCTGTAGTGTCCTGTCCCTAGTGAAGGCTGTGGAACTCCAGCCATTGGCATCAGTGGACTTAATGTTGCTATGTTCTGCATCAGCACTAAATTAGAAATGGATCTATTCAGACAAAACTTAAGGGTGTGGGGGTTTTTTTGACATCCAATCTTTGTCCACTTGTGATTACAACCAAAATGGTTCCAGAGATACGCTAATAATTGAACAAATAATGCTAGCAAATTTCATGCAAAATAATGGACAGCCTTAGGCTCTATTGTTCCTTTCAGTTATAATTTGAGGAGTGAGGAGTGTGTCTTTCCATGTTTAAACAGTTGCTACTGGTTGTTTTGTTCTCTGCAGCTGAAGAACTGTTAGCTCTTCAGTGAATGGTGCCATGTTGATCTGTGGCTGAGCTAGTTTGATCTGCAGACCTATGAATACTATATGATAAATATAGTGTGCCTCCAATCAGTAGGGTAGTAAACAAAGGTGGAACTAGTTATGTAAACTGAGATAAACTTACCTTTGAAATGAGAAACGTTTGCTTCCCAGCTCCCTGCAACTTCAGCACCTTCCAAAGGTTACATTTACACAAATCTGAGTTGACGCCATCCAAGCAAGTCTAGAAGATTGCCCTGAAGAAAATGAAAACCAGTTGAGTTGTTTGGTCTCGCATACCACTTTACCAAGAGTTAAGAGAGTATATTTAAATAAAACAAGAGGACTTGGGATATAGAAATATGCAGTTCGTGGCCTCAGTGCAAACATGGCAGGCCTCCAGTGAACCTGACACAAAGTGTCACCTGAATCCATCATTACCTGATTAAATTGCTCACCTTCCTTATATAAGTAAAAAAGACTTTGTATCAGCATTTCCTTCCAAGAATGTTTTAAGCAAGCAATGATGGATCTCTTCACCTGCCTCACCCAGTTTCTCCAAATTGATTAACTATCTTAACCCTGAATAAGTTTCTGTCACATCCAAACTTATAAGCTTGGAGTAATGCCATTGTTCAGGTACACCAAGAAATTAAGGTTCCAATCCTATACCCACTTACCTGGGAGTAAGCCCCAAGGAAATGAATGGGTCTGAATTTTGAGTAGATCTATATAGGATTGCATGCAAGTCACTCATCTAACTAAGCTAGCTTAAATGTATCCATAATAGTTTAAAAATTTAAATCTATATGAGCCGGAAAGTCCTCAGTTCATATTTCACCTCAGCTATGAACTCTATAGCTGAATAGAAGGTTGTTGTTGTTGTTGTTCAGTCGTTCAGTCGTGTCCGACTCTTCGTGACCCCATGGACCATAGCACGCCAGGCCTTCCTGTCCTGCGCTCTCTCCCGGAGCGTGCTCAAGTTCATATTCATTGCATCCGTGATGCTATCTAGCCATCTCATCCTCTGCCGTCCCCTTCTCCTTTTGCCTTCAGTCTTTCCCAGCATCAGGGTCTTTTCCAGGGAGTTTTCTCTTCGCATTAGGTGGCCAAAATATTGGAGCGTCAGCTTCAGTATCTGTCCTTCCAATGAGCACTCAGGGCTGATTTCCTTTAGGATGGACTGATTTGACCTCCTTGCAGTCCAGGGGACTCGTAAGAGTCTTCTCCAGCACCACAGTTCGAAAGCATCAATTCTTCGGCGCTCAGCCTTCCTTATAGTCCAGCTCTCACAGCCATACATTACTACTGGGAAAACCATAGCTTTGATTAGACGGACCTTTGTCGGCAAGGTGATGTCTCTGCTTCTGACTATGCTGTCTAGGTTGGCCATAGCTTTCCTCCCAAGGAGCAAGCGTCTTTTAATTTCATGGCTACTGTCACCGTCTGCAGTGATCTTGGAGCCCAAGAAAGTAAAATCTGTCACTGCTTCCATTTCTTCCCCTTCTATATGCCAGGAAGTGATGGGGCCAGATGCCATGATCTTAGTTTTTTTAATGTTGAGTTTCAAACCAGCTTTTGCACTCTCCTCTTTCACCCTCAACAAGAGGCTCTTGAGATCCTCTTCGCTTTCTGCCATTAGGGTGGTATCGTCTGCATATCGGAGGTTGTTGATAATTCTCCCAGCAATCTTAATTCCGACCTCTGATTCATCCAACCCGGCATTTCTCATGATGTACTCTGCATATAAGTTAAATAAGCAGGGTGACAATATGCAGCCTTGTCGTACTCCTTTCCCAATTTTGAACCAATCGGTTGTTCCATGTCTGGTTCTTACTGTTGCTTCTTGACCCTCGTACAGGTTTCTCAGGAGACAGGTAAGGTGGTCTGGTACTCCCATCACTTTAAGAATTTGCCACAGTTTGTTGTGATCCACACAATCAAAGGCTTTAGCGTAGTCAATGAAGCAGAAATAGACGTTTTTCTGGAATTCTCTTGCTTTCTCCATGATGCAGCGAATGTTGGCGATTTGATCTCTAGTTCCTCTGCCTCTTTGAAACCCAGCTTGTACTTCCGGTAGTTCTCGGTTCGCATACTGCTGAAGCCTAGGTTGTAGGATTTTGAGCATCACCTTGCTGGCATGTGAAATGAGCGCAATTGTGCGGTAGTTTGAACACTCTTTGGCGTTGCCCTTCTTTGGAATTGGAATGTAAACTGACCTTTTCCAGTCTTGTGGCCACTGTTGAGTGTTCCAGATTTGTTGGCATATTGAATGCAGCACTTTAACAGCATCATCTTTTAGGATTTTAAATAGCTCGGCTGGAATACTGTCATCTCCGCTAGCTTTGTTGTTACTAATGCTTCCTAAGGCCCACTTGACTTCACTCTCTAGGATGTCCGGCTCAAGTTCAGTGACCGCGCTATCATGGCTATCAGGGACATTCAGATCTTTCCTGTATAGTTCTTCTGTGTATTCTTTCCACCTCTTCTTAATCTCATCTGCTTCTGTTAGGTCCCTGCCTTCTTTGTCCTTGATCATGCCCGTCTTTGCACAAAACGTTCCCTTGAGATCTCCGATTTTCTTGAAGAGATCTCTAGTCTTTCCCATTCTGTTGTTTTCCTCGATTTCTTTGCATTGTTCATTTAAGAAGGCCTTCTTGTCTCTCCTTGCTATTCTCTGGAACTCTGCATTCAGTTGGGTATATCTTCCCCTTTCTCCCTTGCTTTTCGCTTCCCTTCTTTCGTGAGCTACTTGTAAAGCCTCCTCAGACAGCCACTTTGCTTTCTTGCATTTCTTTTTCTTTGGGATGGATTTCGTTGCTGCCTCCTGAACAATGTTACGGACCTCCGTCCATAGTTCCTCAGGCACTCTGTCTATCAGGTCTAATCCCTGAAATCTATTCCTCACCTCCACTGTATATTCATCAGGGATATGATTTAGGTCATACCTGAACGGTTTAGTGGTTTTCCCGACGTTCTTCAATTTAAGCCGAAATTTTGCAAGAAGCAGCTCATGATCTGAGCCACAGTCAGCTCCAGGTCTTGTTTTTACTGACTGTATGGAGCTTCTCCATCTTTGGCTGCAAAGGACATAATCAATCTGATTTCGATATTGACCATCTGGTGATGTCCATGTGTAGAGTCGCCTCTTGTGCTGTTGGAAAAGAGTGTTTGCTATGATCAGCATGTTCTCTTGGCAAAACTCTATTAGCTTTTGTCCTGCTTCATTTTGTACACCAAGGCCATGCCTGCCTGCTATCCCGGTGATTTCTTGACTTCCTACTTTAGCATTCCAATCCCCTATGATGAAGAGGACATCTTTTTTTGGTGTTAGTTCTAGAAGGTGTTGTAGGTCTTCATAGAACTGATCAACCTCAGCTCCTTCGGCCTCAGTGGTTGGGGCATAGACTTGAATTACTGTGATGTTGAATGGTTTGCCTTGGATTCGTACTGAGATCATTCTATCATTTTTAAGATTGTACCCCAGTACTGCTTTTCCCACCCTTTTGTTGACTATGAGTGCTACTCCATTTCTTCTAAGGGATTCTTGCCCACAATAGTAGATATGATAGTCACCTGAATTAAATTCGCCCATGCCTGTCCATTTTAGTTCGCTGATTCCCAAGATGTCGATGTTCAGTCTTGCCATCTCATGTTTGACCACCTCCAGCTTACCTTGATTCATTGATCTGACATTCCAGGTTCCTAAGCAATATTGTTCCTTACAGCATCGGATTTTCTTTTCACCACCAGACACATCCACAGCTGAGTGTCCTTTCGGGTTTGGCCCAGCCGCTTCACTCTTTCTGGCGCTACTTGGAAATACCCTCTGCTCTTCCCCAGTAGCATATTGGACACCTTCCGACCTGAGGGGCTCATCTTCCGGCGTCATCTCTTTTAGCCTTGTGATACGTTCCATGGGGTTTTCTTGGCAAGAATACTGGAGTGGGTTGCCATTTCCTTCTCCAGTGGACCACATTTTGTCAGAACTCTCTGCCATGACCTGTCCGTCTTGGGTGGCCCTGCACGGCATAGCTTATGGCTTCATTGAGTTACGCATGCCCCTTCGCCACAACAAGGCAGTGATCAGGTTACTATACTTTGACCTCAACCCCTCCAGTCAGCAATATGGGAATAATACTGATCTACCATACAGGGACCACGTTGAAAGGTCAACTGTGCAATATAAATGTGAAGTATTATTATTATCCATAATGTATACTTGTAAGTAAATCAGTTTCAGTGGAAATTATAAGTAAATGTGTTTCAAGTTGGGACACTGTAGCCCAATTTCCTGTTCATGTTGTGTGATACGTAGGCAGTTTTTAGTAGTTTGATGTTTAGTTGTTAGTGACTTTGTTACACAAAGTCTATATGTCTTTACAATGATGCGCTTTAATTTATATGACTGGGATAGGGGTAGAGGTTTATGAAACTATGCATGGTATGGAGAAAGTGAATAAAGAGAAACATTTCTACCTGATAGTAGAACTAGAAGGTCACCAGTTAAATAGATTTAGGATTGACAACAGCTTCAGGACAAACCAGAGAGAGAACCTTTCAAGTGACATCTGTAACTGACTTCAGGCCACAAGATGTATTGATGGCCACTAATTAAGATGGTCTTAAAAGGGCATTAGTCAAATTCATAAAGGATAGGTCTAGTCAATAGATTATTGGCCACAATAGCTAGATAGAAACTCCAGGTTCAGAAGCAGTATGCCTTTGAATGCCAGTTGCTGAAGGACAAACCAGTGGAAGGCTGTTGCTATTGTGACCTGCTTATGAGCTTTCTGAATGCGTCTGACTAGCTACTGTTGGGAACAGGGTGCTGGACTAGATAACCCTTTGGTCTGAGCCAGCAAGACTATTACACGGAATTTGAATTTGGTTCAAAGATGGTCTTCCCACCTCATATTGCAGGCATTGTGATTACAGAGGACAACGTTGGTTGTGCAGGAATTCCTGGCTCTTATTGGCTATTGCCTATAATATGCCCACACCAGTTTGGAAACTAAAGTTTGTTTCTTCACTGGCTATCCAGTTTCTTGTTTTTATGAAGGCAAAGTGCTGTATCGCTTGTCTAGCACTATTTTTTGTTAGTGCTGAGATAATAAAATTTACTCCCTGCCTCATTAGTTTAATTTTAACTTTCTTCAGTATCTGTGCTCTTCTTTGCATGTGCTGTAGCATACATCTAACCACATTATACAGAGAAGGAATATTGTGCTATTAGCGCTGCATCAATTTTTATAGATATCTGCCAGAGCATAAAATCTGGCTGGGGCCTCTTTTGTTTGGTCATGTAGAAAGCCCTACCTGATTACTGAGCAATAGTGCAAGATTGTGCTTGGCCCTTTAAAACCAATGATAAACATTGGAAATAAGGAGCATAGTTTATTAATAGCTCAGGAGGCAGTAGCACTAATCATTGCCATCATTATCATTAGAGCCCTGACTCTCTTTTGAACTTAGATTCTGTTAGATACAGAACTGGCCTGCAAAAGTGTAGACTGAACTGGAATGAATTTCTTAACCTCCTTGGTGATTCTTGAAATGATGTTTTTGTGCCCAGAGAAAAGCTAGAAGTATTTACACCACAAGTATAGCAGGAGTAATGTTATCTTGTGTAAAATGTCCCATTTGTCTTGGAAAGGAACATCACTAGGGACAACAGAGAGAATAGGCTGCCGTTGCCACCCTGTGTTAGGGCATGTCATTTTCATGCCGTCTGTCACTGCAAATAGCATGAGAGTTTGATGCAATCTGCACCTGATCCAGCGTCTTCTCACACTGACTGAACCTCATCTGTGCTTCACTGCTTGGCTTTTACACACATCTAGCTAATGTGGTGCTAAGCTTTCAACAATATCCCTTACTTATATTTGGCCACATTTCTCTTCCTCTCTCTTATCCTGGTCACTCTGGCAAGCTCCTTTTCTTCTCTACAACCCAAATCAAGTTGAACTTGTACCTATCTATCCTTCTTCAATATCAGAGCCTAAAAGTTGAATTTTCATTTATCGAAATTTCTTTGCTGGCATCTCCAGGTAGGGCTGGAAAAATTCCTGCCTGAAACCTTGGAGAGCCACTGTCAGTCAGCATTGACTAGGTGGACTAATGGTTTGATTCAGTATAAGGCAGCTTCCTATGTTCCTACCTTTTTATGAATAAGGAACAGCAGCTTTGCCATGTACTACATGAAGATGTTTTATGACTCGAGGCACTTTAAGACATATTGCCGATGATGTAACCGTGTGCTTTTAAAATCCTCTATTTTGTTACCTTAAGCTCACCTCCAGTTCTATTGTTTTAGTGTGTGTGTGTGTGTGTGTGTGTGTGTATGTATGTGAAGACTGCAGTCTCATTTGCAGCAACCATTTGTGGGTTTTCTGTGCCCGAAAACCCACAAAAGCACTTAATATAAATATTCTTGGGTATGTGGAGGAAATACAGAAACTCCGGGCTGATGCGACTCTCGCTGCAGGGCAGCGTCTGTGTGAAGCAAGAACTTGGCCTATATTTTTATTTTTAAACATCACACTATTTTATGTTCTTGAGCTTTTTCACTGCCAAACTGTAAAAGTCGATTACGCCACTGAAGGAATATAAAAATTACGCCACGGCACTTCAGGCGCAACTTGACATACACTCTGTTATTCTCTCAGCCAGCTAGATACAAGTTTGTATTAAGCTGTAAGTGAGAAAATGATACTGCCTGCAAACTAATTGGACAAAAAGACTTTTAAATAAGTATCCAGAGCCCAGTCCTTCCTGAAAACCAGCCAGGAAATATTATAAACTGTTCTGTCATTCTTGTCAGCCCCAGTGAAAGTCTTCAGCTTCAGTGATTTTGTTTCTTGCATAACACAATTTCTTTTCCAGCTGTAACAAAACTGAGCACACTGAAATTTGCACCATTAGTACTTTTGTCCTTAAATACTGTGTCTAGTTAAGGAAATATTCTCTATTTTTCCTTTGAAAGATCTAAGAAATCCTGAAAAGCCCTAATGTTTGTATACAACTCCCTCCATAGTTGTGTAGGCTGAGAACTCACAGGCAGAGAATCATAGAATCATCTAATAGTAGGGTTGGAAGGCGCCTACAAGACCATCGAGTCCAATCCCCTGCTCAGTGCAGGAATCCAAGTCAGAGCATCCCTGACAGATGCCTGTCCAGCCTCATCTTGGATGCCTCCAGTGTGGGAGAGCCCACCACCTCCCTAGGGAATTGGTTCCATTGTCGTATTGCTCTAACAGTCAGGACGTTTTCCTGATGTTCAGCCAGAATCTGGCTTCCTGTAACTTGAGCCCATTCTTCCGTGTCCTGCATTCTGGGATGATCGAGAAGAGATCCTGGCCTTCCTCTCTGTGACAACCTTTCAAGTACTTGAAGAGCGCTATCATCTCTCCCCTCAGTCTTCTCTTCTCAAGGCTAAACATGCCCAGTTCTTTCAGTCTCTCCTCATAGGGCTTTGTTTCCAGTCCCCTGATCATCTTTGTTGCCCTCCTCTGAACCCTCTCCATCTTGTCTGCATCCTTCTTAAAGTGCGGTGCCCAGAACTGGACACAGTCCTCCAGATGAGGCCTAACCAGTGCTGAGTAGAGGGGAACTAGTACTTCCCTGGATTTGGAAGCTATGCTTCTATTAATGTAGCCCAAAACAGCATTGGCCTTTTTTGCAGCCACATCACATTGTTGGCTCATATTCAGCTTGTGATCGACAACAATTCCAAGATCCTTCTCGCTTGTAGTGTTGTTGAGCCACGTATCCCCCATCTTGTGACTGTGCATTTTGTTTCTTTTTCCTAGGTGCAGAACTTGGCATTTATCCCTATGAAATGTCATTCTGTTATTTTCTGCCCAGAGCTCCAGTCTGTCAAGATCACTTTGAATATTGTTTCTTGTCTTCCAAAGTATTAGCTACCCACCCAATTTTGTGTCATCTGAAAATATGATCAGCATTCTCTGCACCTCCTCCTCCAAGTCATTAATAAAAATGTTGAAGAGCACTGGGCCCAGGACTGAGCCCTGCGGTACCCTGCTCGTTACCTCTCCCCAGTTTGAGAAGGCCCCATTGATAAGCACTCTTTGAGTCCGATTCTGTAGCCAACTGTGGATCCACCGGATCGTTGTTTCATCTAGCCCACTTTGAGCTAGTTTGCTCATCAGGATATCATGGGGCACCTTGTCGAAGGCTTTGCTGAAGTCGAGGTATATTATGGCCACAGCATTCCCACAGTCCACAAGGGAGGTTACCTAATCCAAAAATGAGATCAGAGTCGTCTGGCAGGATTTGTTCTTGACAAATCCATGTTGGCTTCGAGTAATCACTGCATGGTTTTCAAGGTGCTTACAGATGGATTGCTTTATCATCTGCTACAGAATGTTCCCAGGGATTGATGTCAGACTGACTGGTCTGTAGTTCCCAGGTTCCTCCTTTTTACCCTTTTTGAAGATAGGGACAACATTAGCCCTCCTCCAGTCATCTGGCACTTCACCCGTCCTCCATGATTTCTCAAAGATAATAGACAGTGGCTGTGAGAGTTCTTCTGCCAGTTCCTTTATTACTGTAGGATGCAGTTCATCTGGCCCTGGAGATGTGAACTCATTCAAAGTCATTAGGTGTTCCTTGACCATATGCCTATCGATCTCAAGCTGCAATCCTGCCCCTTCAGCCTGCACTTTGCCTTTGCCAGGGGGCTCATAGACCCTCTTTTGGGAGAAGACTGAGCCAAAGTAGGAATTGAGCACCTCTGCCTTTTCCTTGTCATCTGTTATCATTTTCCCATCCTTATATAATAGCTGAACCACCATTTCTTTCCTCTGTCTCTTACTATGCACATAGCTGAAGAAAGCTTTTTTGTTGCTTTTAGCATCCCTCGCTAACCTCAGCTCATTCTCAGCTTTAGCCTTCCTGACGTCATCCCTGAAATTCTGTGCTACCTGCCTGTACTCTTCCTTTGTTGCTTGGCTTTCCTTCCACTTCCTATATGTGTACTTTTTTGTTTTCAGGTCATCTCACATTGGCTTCTTCCGTTATCTTCTGCCTTTTTTTCTTGTTGGAATGGTTTGTAATTGTGCCTTGAGAATGACCTTTTTTAAAAGCTCCCACCCATCTTGGACTCCTTTTCTCATTAGAGTCACTTGCCATGGGACCTTAATTATCATTGTTCTGAGTTTATTAAAATCGGCTTTCCTAAAATCCAGGGTAAGGGTTTGGCTACACTCTGCTTTTGCTTCCTTTAAAGCCATGAATTCAAGTATAACATGGTCGCTTTCCCCCAGAGTTACCGTAACTGCTACTTTACCCACTAAGTCATCTCTGTTGGTTAGGATCAAGTCAAGGATAGCCGATCCTCTAGTTCCTTCCTCTACTTTTTGTAGGAGGAACTTATCCGCCACAGGAAATCAGGAATGTCCTGGAGGGGCTGTGTTTTGCAGAATTTGTCTCCCAACAAATATTGGGGAAATTGAAGTCCCCCATTACTACTACATCGTGCTTCCTTGAAACATTGGCTATTTGCTTTTCAAAAGTTTCATCCTCGTCTTCTGCTTGGTTGGGTGGCCAGTAGTAGACTCCGACCACCAGGGTCCTTTTATTCTTTGCTCCATTTGTTTTGATCCAGATGCTCTCCATGGGGCTACCAAGCTCATCCTCCTGTCTTTCTGTGTAGATATATGTATTTTTAACATATAGTGCAACCCCACCTCCCTTTCTGTTCCTCCTGTACTTTTTGAACAAGTTATATCCTTCAATTGCTGTATTCCAGTCATGAGAGTCACCCCACCAAGTCTCAGTTATACCTATCAAGTCATAATTTCCCTCCTGTATTAAGAGTTCAAGTTCGCTCTGTTTGTTTCCCATACTCTGGGCATTAGTATATAGACATCGAAGACCATGTGCTTCATGGTCTGGCTTTCTTCCTACATGTTTGTGAAGACTATTATTGGGCGCTATTAGAGCTTTTCTCTCCGTTGCAGTGCATGAGCCTTTGTCCATTGTTACCCCCAACTTTACATCTCCCTCCCCTGTAGGATTCAGTTTAAAGCCCTCCTGATAAAGTTCTTCATGCTGTGGCCAAACACATTCTTCCCATCCTTTGTGAGGTGCAACCCGTCCCTTGCCAACAGCCCATCTTCCAGGAAGTATAGCCCATGGTCCCAGAATCCAAATCTCTCTTGTCGGCACCACCTTTGTAGCCAGTCATTCACCCAGAGTATTTTTCTTTCCCTTTCTATCCCTCTTCTAACTACTGGAAGGATGGATGAAAAAGCTATCTGGGCCCCAAAGTTCTTGAGTTTCCTTCCCAAAGCTTCAAAGTCTGACATGATTTCTTCGTAGCTCTGCTTGGCGGTATCATTTGTTCCCACATGGATGAGAAGAAAGGGATACCTGTCAGTGGGCTTTATGAGTGCAGGCAAACTTTCAGTCACATCTCTAATCCATTCTCCCAGGAGACAGCATACCTGGCTAGTCCATGGGTCTTCGCGACATACTTGGGTTTCGATCCCATGCAGCAAGGAGTCTCCCACTACTACTACTCTTCTCTTCCTATTGTTGTAGGCCTTGGTGTCATCAGCTCTGCTTGGCTGACCTTCAGCCTCTTGCTCGCTCTCATGCAGGTGTATCTGTAATTCTTCCTTTGCAGGCTGTCCTCCAGTCTCATCCTCAAGTACCTGGAAATGGTTTCCTAGTTCCAGTGCCTCCACTGGTGCTGAGTGTCTTCTAGTTCTTCTGCTCCCTGTCTGTCACCCTTTTCCAAGGAGTATCCTCTACTTCATTTTTCCTCACCTCAGCAGTTTCTTCTTCTGCCTCAGTTTGCTGTTGCTCTTCTAATTCCTGTACTTCGCTTTGCTGCTGTAGTTCCACCGTTCTGTCGAACAACTCTTTGTGTTCTCTTATTCCCTGGAGGGTCAACACTCACCGCTCCAGTCCCCTTACTTTTTCTTCCAGCAGTGTGATGAACTTGCACTTGTTGCAGGTGTAGGCCATGTTGTTCTCAGGCAAGAAAACAAACATGGAACACACCTTGCAGGTCACCACCACTTGAGAGTCTTGTCCTTCCATAGTCTCTGTTCCCTTTTTGTGTCTAGCTTTCTGGTTGTCCTAGAGTAGCTTGTGCCTGGTTCTCTCTGCAGGTTAAAAACAGAGCCCCATTGGTATGGAAGTGTGTGTAAGAAGACAAATTAAAAAAATGAAAAATGAAAAACGTGTGTGTGTGTGTGTGTGTGCGCGCATGCGTGTGTGTGTGTGTGTGTGTGTGTGTATATATATATATATATATATATATATATATAAAAATGTTAGGGGCCTCCCCTGCAGAACTCCCCTGGCCAACTCCTGTTTGCTCGCTCTGATCACTCGCTCTCTGGGAGCTTGCTTGCTTCTATAGTCCTAAGTTCTAAATTCTATAGGCAGATTTTCTGAACTTTTTCTAAAACATGTTGGTTCTACTACAGTTTTCAATAAACTAAAGGAAAACAAGACAATACAAGAAACCTTTGATCTTCAGTGTACATGAAATTTGAACTCTCACCAAAATAGATGTAATAGTGTAAAGGGTGCTTGGAACAGCACATTTTAGTGTAACACACTTTTTTATTTATAGAACAAGAAAAAAAATATCAAGGAGGAATTTCAAGGACATATAGGTTGTGGAAATAAGCACAAAACTATCCTCCGTCATGTGATAATTTACCCTACTGACCTGTGGAGTGATGGCTCCTTGATCCATCTTTAAAGTTCTTATGTTTTGCAAATATTGCTGAAAAGCATGGAACAAGTTTTGTATAGGCCAGCTAAATCCCAAATTTGAGGGTGCATTAATCTTGCTAGGGTTTTTCCCCCATCTTGATTGGGGAATTTTCTATAGCCACATTGGTATAAAAATCCAGTGATCTGGCTGTTGTGGATAATTGCACAGATCACTGTGAACTGGATAGACTTGGTTGTTGAGGCCTGCTTACCTCATGTTGGCCTGTGACAAGCATGTTTACCAAAAAGAAAAGAAAAGTAAAGTAAAAAGAGTGGGATTCACATGGATTGTCCAAACTGCAAAAATGGTGTAATTCAGAAATGTGGTATGTGAAATGACTTATTTAAACGAGATAGCCTAATAGTTATAATTAGCCATTGGTTGCTATTGTGAACTTTAACCGACTAGTTGATGATTTGTGAGGAAAATAATGTACTAGAAAATGGAAAACAGAGCCTAGCACATGGTGGGTTTTTTTTGCCAAATATCAACATGGATCGGAAAAACCTCTTACGTCTTAATTAAATATGAAGTAGCTTTCATCATCTTTTGCCCTTCTCCTGCCTGTACTTCCTCTCCCCAACCCCTTACCACTAACACCACTCTGTGATCTCCTTACACCTCCTATAGCTCAGGGAAGGGTAGGGAATTGCTGAACTGGGTATCCAGATAGGACTCCAGCCTGCATCTCAGGGCTAAACTAGACGTTCAGTTAAATGCATAGCATCTAGGTGATCCTAACATTTTGTTACTCTAGTGTAAGCACAAAGGGCCTGATCTGGACAGAGACTGCTATATGCAGTGTGTGTGTGTGTGTGTGTGTGTGTGTGTTGCCTTCCCACCCAGACACTTTCTCCCTAAATTATCCCCCCCAGGAGGGCTAAAGAAAGGGGGGAGGAAACTGGCAGGAAGCAGCAGGGTGGGAAGATATAACCCCCCCCCCCTACTACCACACAGTGGTCCCAATCTGGGTTAGGCTCCTGCGTGCTTACACTAGATTAAAAATATTAGGAACACCAGGCTTTTTTGTAGGAGGGACCTTGAGCAAGATGCCCTCAGAACCCCTTCCCTCAGTGGGCCCACCACCTACCTTGCTGCTGTCATCACTGGCCATTCATGTTTCCCTTTGGGTCCAATCTGCAGCCTAGAATGAGAGGGCATGTTAAATAGATGCTCCTTCTCCTTGCTCTTCTCACTGCTCACTTGCTCAGTGGGGCCACATAAGCATAAGGAGGAGCAACATGGCCAGGGAAATGGGTTGGTAATGGGTTCCCCACTGGGTTATAGGCCTCAGCAGATGGGCAACGATGTCAACCCTTGATTCTGGCCTTGCAGGAACACATCATAGTCCTAAAGTCATGTGGGCACTTTTATGAGGTGGTTACATGTAAATTCACCACTACTCAGTATGGTAAACTTAAAATGTGAGTTAAGTCTTAAGTCATGATTTCTGCATATGTTAATATATATGCAACAGTGATCTGTTGTCACGGTGGCATATGAAAAGTTGTATTATGGGTGAAACTCTGGGTATTCCAGTAACTGAGTTTTTGTATTTTCTTCTAAAAATCTGCTTGTAAGTGTTTTTTCTGCCCAAGAGATAGGGCAGAAACTAAAACAAGATTTAAGTTGTAACATATATCCTGATTCCCTGTTGCCTTTGAACATTGCTAATTCGGATAGACTTTAACTATGATTAATTAAAATATTCTGAGTCTATACTGGGATGACTTGAATGTTTTTGTTAAGACTGTAGATAGGCTATAGGCAGTTCTGGGGTGCACTTTTGGTTTGAGTGAGCTGCTAAGTATACTAAAAGTGGTGCAAGAGCCTAGATAAGTACATATGCTACCCAAAATAACTGGTTGTCATGTGAACTTAGGGTCTAAGGATATGTGATACCAAACTTTATCAACCACATCAGGTTGTCGTTGCTGTTTTAATTAATGACTGTTTTTGAGTGGGGGCTATTTTCATGAAGATAATGCCAGGGGAGGAAAGGATTCACCCCCCACTCCCTGCATATTGTGGTCCCAATGAAAGTCATGCCTGGTGTAGCCCTGAATGTGAGAACCTACTGCAAAATCAGAGAGATTCCTGATATACTCCATCTTAACTTTAGCTTGAGCCAACCACGTTAGAAGCAGCATATTCCCAG
This sequence comes from Heloderma suspectum, assembly GCF_057233095.1. Lineage (NCBI taxonomy): Eukaryota > Metazoa > Chordata > Lepidosauria > Squamata > Helodermatidae > Heloderma > Heloderma suspectum. Next base: position 398,980,638 of record NC_139458.1, read on the forward strand.
TGGCAAGCCCAGAAAAAATATTGAGGAGTCCCAGAAAGCAGGGCAAAGTGCATTTCTAGGGAGTGGAGCAAGCTTTGTTCCACGTGTTAGATTTCTGAAACGGAAATAATAGTATATTTCACATTCAAGCTCCCATCCTTAACATATTTTCTTTGCAATATGTTCTATTGCTTTTGATGGAGTAAACTTTCAAGTAAGCTTGCTTAGGATTGAAACCTTATTTTAATTTCTAGTGTATGATTTGGTTATAATTTGTATGTGAAAAGTGGCTTTCTTTCAGATAACCACAAGAGTACAACAATAGGAGGTGGGTGGGAAAGTTACATGTGTGTGTGGGGTTCTTCTCCCCCACTCTTCTGGTACCACTGATGCACATTCAATGAATTCCCCTGGATATTTACCTATTCCAACTCTGTGGTAGATTTGGATGGCTTTTACAGTAAAAATAAGATGGTGCAAACGATTTCAATTTTTTCCTACGTGTGCTGAGTTGGAATGCTAATTTAGTGCACTATTTCTGCTGAGTTCATATTGACTATGTTACTATGTGCAATCCCCTTTTTTATATAGATACGTAACAATTTTGCAGCAGATATACATGGTCTAAGTAGTATTATTCCTTGTTGAGTTAGCAGTTGCAGAGGATTTGAATCTTTGTAAAATCCTGCAATCCGCTAATGTGATATTTAATGAGGAGACATCAGTCTGGAGAAAGGTAGTCAATATAAATCAGTGTTTACAAAGTGTGATTAACTCTGAAATATTTCATCAGTGCTGTGGTCCCAGGCAGACTCTATGCTAATTACTAGAATCTGTGCATGTTTCAGGGGACTTCCGCAGACTCTGAGTGCAGCAAACATGGCGCAGCAAAATTGCAATTATGCCTGGACTGTCTCTGATGACAATTTATGCATTTGGTGTGATGACCTCCCACTTCCCAAGAGAGCAATAAACAGAATGCATTTTCATTAAGATACTAATGCACTTAATCACAGGGGGAAAGGGTTAGAACGTAACAAAATACCTTTAAAGTGGGATGGGGCAGCATTGATGAGGAAAGACATTTTTATTCTTTCCATGAAGTACTGCAATTGCAAACTGCATCATACTAAATGTAACTGAATATCCAGATAGGTAAGAACAGAGAGATCCAGCAAACAGCTGAGTTTATATTACAGAGATTACATTAATTTTCCCTCATTGAATAAGAAAAATGATATTAGATAAGAACATAAGAAAAGCCTGTTGGACTAGACTGAAAGTCTATCAAGTCCAACATCTGTTGCCTGCATCAGCCATCCAGATGCATCCAGGAAGCCCACAAACAGGGTATTTAGGTAATAGCACACTCACTGTTTGCCTCTAGCAGCTGGTGTTTAGTGGCATTTTGTCCCTGGACATGGAGGTTCCATTTAGATATTCTTAGATATACATTGATAGATCTATTCTTCCTGAATCTGTCTAATGCCCTTTTAAAGCCATCTAAGCTAGTGGCCTTCATTTTATCATGTGGCAGTGAATCCCATAGGTTGCATGAAAGCACCCCTTTCTGCTAGGGGTGGTTGAGAAATTAGTTGGGTTCGTATTTTTATGTGCACCTTCCAGTCCTGAATGCAATTTGTGGTTGGAAATCTGTACATTTCTGAGCCTGCGATGTGTTCCGCCAAAAAAAGAAGGCATTCAACAACATGCGTTGAGTGCACTGGAAAATGCACAAAGAAAAATGTGTACACTTCTGAAATGCATACAGACACACTTTAGTTAATTGTTGCATGTTTCTGTGTACAGAAATGTATATATTTAAAAATATGCACAAAAAGCACACAAAAATATGTACAAATGTGGAAAGAAATAAAAGTCTCACACGGAACCGGGATAGAAGAAGGGTGGCAGTGGAAAAATGAGAACCTCTATGAGATCAAGCTTGACAGATTCACCTATCCCTACTATATACTGCCAGTTGAATCCCCAGGATCTAGTATTATAAGAGATGGAGGAAAAAGTTCTCTATCCATGTGAAATGTGTCCTACATCCACCATGCATCTCTCAGCCCTATGCATCATTTTATAAACCGCTATCATGTCGTCCTTTTTCTAAATGTATGCTGTTTTGCTAAAACAAAATGTATGCTGTTTTGCTAAAACAAAGTTGTGATGATTCTTATTCAAAGAGCTAACAAAGAAATCTGTCCTGTCTGCTTAACTATTCACTGCATTTGCAAGAAATAAGTGCACATTTTCCCCTGCCGTCCATACTTCTATGTACATTAATCATTTAGAGTGCGATCTTATGCAGGTTTAGATGAAAAAAGTCCTATAACTCCCAGCATTCCCCAGCCACTCATGCTGGCTGTAGAATGCTGGGAGTTGTAGGACTTTTTTTCTGTCTAAATCTGCATAGGATTGCACTTTTACTGTATGTAAAAACAAAACAAAACCCCAATACTGTTTTGCCCTATTATCACAAGGAAACAACTTCCTAATTTGTTTTAATCTCAAATTTGTCTACAAAGGGTAAATCCAATGAAAGTAAGGCGAAAGGACAGGGAATAATCTTCCTCTCATGGTTTACTCATGATTTTCCTGTTATGACCATATAGAGATGTGTATTCACACATGTACACAGCGTTAACATTTGTCTCTGGTCTCTTTTGCCTGCTTCCGGGACAAAATGAAGTGCAGCAACAGTGGCGGGCAAATTTAAGGAATTGCTTTACTTGGTTACTTCCTGGATTAGCAGCTCATCATAGCGGAGTGCCATGTTTGGATGGCACGCTAAACCATAGTTCCGAGTGATGAGAACAAGATCCGGTGTGCCTGACTTGCATGCTCCTCTCTCCTCCTTTGGAGCAGCCACTTCTATTTTAGATTAACCACATTTTAGCATTACATCCAAATTGTAGTTAGTGGAAACAAGCCAGTTCCATAAACCATGGTTTTAAGTTGGCTTGTTTCCACCAACCATAGTTCAGATTAACCAAAACGTGTTAGGTTTGGACAGCACAGCAAACTATGCTTAATGTAAAACAGGAGGAAAAGCTTCCCAACTCCTCATAGCCACACCAGAGGAGCAAGGAGGGGAGGAATGTGTGAGCCAAAGACTCACCACAGCTCATTCTTTTCACACTAAATGATGGTTTACCATGACATACAAAAACAGCCAATATGTTCAGACAGCTGAGCCTGTGATCTGCTGTAGCTATACCAGGATTGTTGTTTACCAAAGGAGCCTAGTGAAGGGTCCATATTAGTAGAGGCCTGAAATGTATCTGAAATGGCCATCTATATTGCAAACTTCACAATTATATTGTGCCTTTCTTCCAGACAGTTTAGGGTGGTTTACAGAAGGTTATATCAGATTATCCTCACAGTTTTAGGAGGTAGATTAAGCTGAGAGTGACTGGCCCAAGATCATCTGGTGAACTTAATGGCTGAACAGTATCTGAACCCACATCTCCCTGGTACCATTCTGTCCCCTACACCACAGTGGCATCTCAATTTTGTATCAAAATCAAACAATTCATGTAATACATGGCGGACTATTTCCCGGACTACTAAAAAGGTGAGATGGTGTTTAGTTTATGTCCCACCACACACATGTGCACATGAAGTGCCTCTTCTTTGTTAGCGAAGTACTTAGGTGGAGCCCAGGTGCGTAATTCAGCCCTGCATTTACCACATGGTGAGAAAAGCATGGTGAGTAAGAGTCTACTGAAGTTATGGCCTCATCAGGACACAAGAGTTTAAATGTTGTATTTTTGCTGTTCTGGTTTCACATTTTACATAAGGGAAGAAATAATTGTGGCACTCAAAACTTGGTATTGTATGTAAAAAGAATTTAAAACCAATTGTCGATACTTTCAATTAAGGGATGGGTAGATCTGTCAAGCCTGTCCATATGGACTTTCTCTTTTCCTTCCAAGTCCATTCTGTTCTGGTTTCATCCACTTTTTGTTTGCATTTTTGAAATGTGTGAAGGTTTGTGTGTGTGTGTGTGTGTGTGTGTTTTAGGATTTTTACAGTGTGCACAGGTTGTCAATCACAGTTTTCTTTCATGTGCATTACAAGCCTTCTGCGCTCATTGTGCACATTTCCAGCCGCAAATTTCATCCATTTCTGCATTTGGTCATAGGAGGTATGGATCTAATAAATCTGTAAAACACCCTGCAATGGAACCAATTTCTTGCCCATCCCCACTTTCAATCTCATGTTCTTATTGCATATGCTTTCAGCAATATTTATGCTTGTCTTTTGTTAATTAGAATAATTTGATAGCTAACATCTCTTAATGGCTTCTTTTTCTGATCCCTAAATGCCACAGGTAACATAGAATACAGCTGCCCAGCAACAAATGAATGTGAAATCACAAAGCGCAGACGCAAGTCCTGCCAAGCCTGTCGTTTTATGAAGTGTCTAAAAGTCGGCATGCTGAAAGAAGGTAAGGCTGATAAAGTCTTTTTACATACCTTTCCACGAACGTTGTTAAGAACTGCAGTTCAGTTTGGGAAGAACAACCAGTCAGTGTGATCACTACGTAAAAATTTACTTTGTGATGCTCTGGTTGTTGTTTTTAAAAATACAAACCTAAAACAAAGAAGAAAACTAATATGAAATCAGAAGCAAAGCTAAATAAAACCAACATCAGTTGTCTCCCAGTGACCCAAATGCCTCACTATCTTTGTAAACCGCCCAGAGAGCTCCAGCTATTGTGCAGTATAGAAATGTAAATAATAATAATAATAATACTGAATGAAAAGGTTTTAATGAATCCCCTAAAAGTCTGGAATGAACTGACCAGATGAGATTCCTTAGGAGAGAAGCTCTAAAGGACATGTGCCACTATGGAAAAAGACCTGGAAAAGCTACATGCTGAATCTTCAGCAATGGAGGCATGCAAAGCACAGCATCATCTGATGATGTAAATGAGAAACATGTAGGGAAAGGTATGTGGAATTTAAACCATTTAGGGCTTTTAGAATCAGAATGAGCACTTTGAAATAGAAACGACAGGTATATCACAATATACAATATAATAAAACCCCTCTGATTACTCTCCATTTGACTATTCTAGTATTTTTATATGCTATCACAGATGTTTATGGGTCTGATTGTATGTCAATCCTAAATACTGAATCAACTGAGCAATACAGGCTTTGGATATTAAGAACACACACACACACACACACACACACACCTATTATTTATTATTATTCTTTAAAATATTTATAGGCCACCTTTCAGGGCAGCAGCCCTCCCAAGGCCATTCTGTTCCTGTGACTTTATAACCTATTATACTTCTGATGTGATCCTTGCATCTTTGCATCTCCCTCTAGTAGTGATGAATATATGAAATCTAGATTTATATCTAGCCTATGCATCTCTCTAGAGCAGTACTCCTCAACAATTTTTGACGTTTAGCCCAAACATGAATTTGGGACCCACTTTTTAATTTTTTAACCACATTTTTGCATGGTCCTAGTGCTGCTGTTGTGATCTGCCCTCAGTCAGGGTGCAAATCAGTAGCGGTTCCCAGCAGTTGAACCTATGCTCTGCAGGAAGATTCCAGGTTTTCACCTTGGACATTACTTGGGAGTGTGTGCATCCTTTTTTCAAGTGTGTGAACTTTTATGAAGTTGCTTTGGTTTTACCAAGAAAGGTGAAGGGTAAAGATTTTGACAGTGCAATCCTATACGTATCTACTCAGAAGTAAGCCTAGTGGGACTTCTGGATAAGTGTCTGTGAGTCTAAGTAAACAAGTATATTGCATTTAAGTTACATTGTTAAGAATAGAATGACATTTCATCAGTGTTGTGGTTCAGACAAATCGGATGCTGTTATAGCATGTGTCACAATTTCCATTCTTATCTAGAGGAATCTGTATTGAGTTGTCCCAATAGACAATGATGTGTGTTAAGCAATTGCTTTAAAGTGACATTTGCAGGGAAATATAAATTGATCTTCAGTTCAGAAAGTGAAACTCACACTTTTTCCTAGGTACCAGTTTTCCCACAACTTGAAAGAATATGGGCTGATGGGGAGATGGCAGGAAAAAAATAGGCCTATTGCACACCTGCAGACATATTCTTATTGGATTATACTTACTAAGAATAAACCTCATTCTGTGTGTGGTTGCTTTGGCAGACACTATGATCCTATGAGCCAAAGCCTGCTGCCTTTAGTCTTACTTCGGAAAGAATCCTGTCTAGTTCAGTGGGGATTTTGCTTCTCTTAGAGATACAGGAAAACCTAATGGAAAACTTAATTTGCTTCATGCTACAAAACCATAGTACAAAAACCTTTAATGGAAGCTTTAGATGAACTCAGACATGAAAATCATACTTGAATATGATGCCTTTTTAAAACAGATGGTACTGTTTAGAATATTTGGCCAGTTGGAATAGAAAGCCATTGTTAGGGCTGACTCCCCATTTTCTTCCTTCAGGTAGCAGGCTTCTTTGCTGTCATCTAACAGTCAGATCTGTGTGGAGCCTGGGTCTCGTGTATGCGGTTCACATGGATCTTTCTCCCTAGCTATTTATGCTTCTGTTTTTGTTTTGCTTTAATAGAGGAAGCCTTTGTCCTACATTCAAGATGTATCATCTCCCTAGAAAATTGAGCCCCAAAACAGATGTCTGATATGAGCCAATGACCTGGTCACATGTCTCAGCCACAAGTCTTGGGTTTAATTAATCAATTAATTAACCCATGATTTGTGGGGACACATGCTGCACGTGAGCCACTTACAGTTTGCATAAACAGTCTATGAACACATTGTTCATACGTTGTTAGTGTGACATCCAGACCTGAACACTCTGGGTTGTTTATGGGTTAAACAACCTAGAGTTAGTCTATGATTTGTTGTTAGGCTAAATCTGGCTTGTTTAACCCATAAACACCCCAGAGTGTCTTGGTTTGGATATCATGCTAACAACCTACAAATAGGAGGGCATTCGTAGGTTGTTTGTGCAAACCAGAAGCGGCTCACACATGGTGCGCATCCTGGCAAATGTGTTAATTAACCCACGATTTGCCACCATGACATGCAAACTGGCCCAATACCTTCCTGGAACTGAAAAAAAGTGTGAGGTGGCAAATCTTTTAAGAATGGTCAGTATCTTGAGGATTTATCTATTTTATACTCTACCTCTCTACCAGGAAATGGCATGCATAGACTCCATTATTATTATTATTATTATTATTATTATTATTATTATTTCTATACTGCCCCATAGCCGAAGCTCTCTAGGCAGTTTACAAAAGTTAAAACATTACAATAGAACATTACAATAGAATATACAAAGTTTAAAAACCATTTACATAAAAGCACACGGACAATATATACGAACAACTTATAACTAAAACCAACTTTGAACTAAAAACATTTTTTTGAAAATCCAACAATAAAACAACACAGCCTAAAACAACACTGCTTAAAACAGTACACAAAAATCAGCAAAAGGAACAAGAGTTCTAAAAAGGGAAGGCCTGACGGAATAATAGCTAATACAGGTTTTCTTTAAAAACCTTCAAAGAGGTCAGCAGGTGCATTTCAACCAGCAGGTCATTCCACAACTGAGGGGCAGCAAAGGAAAAGGTTCTTTTGCGTGTGACTGCCAATCTCACCTTAGGCAGCCACAGCAGATAGCCCTCAGAGGACCTTAGGTGGCGGACTAGGACATAGGGGAGAAGGCGCTCCCATATTCTACATTTGGTAGCAGTAGCATTAACAACTGGCAAAATTCTTGGGGTAAACTAGTGAGGGACACCTGATACCTTTTTATCCTTTTGGCTACTTCATAAAAAGTATTTTTCTTGGTCTTTAAATAAAGGATAATGGTAATGTTTTATTTCTGTAATTTTGTTGAAGTTAAAAAGTGCTTTAGAATTCTTACTTCATTTAGTTTGGGTTTATTTGCCTCTATTTTACTCTTCCTCATTTCATATTTCTGCTGTGAAAGGGCAATTTTCAATAGCTAAATTGCGTATTTCCTCCATAGTGAGATGTATGAGTTGCTTCTGCATCTCATACATCAGGTTCTCCCAGCAAGCATTATGGTAGGAGTGGAAAGAAAACAGGAACCCTGACTCACTCGTGCGTCTTTCTTCCGGCTTCGTTGCAGAGGCAGAAGTCATGCTTAATTTGATTTCATTCTCCATATTGTGGCATAGGAGTTAAAGGTGACCCTTCTCTCAACTGAGGTTAAAGGAAGTACTTGTTTGGCCCGGTTTCTAGAAAACAATGGAAGAGACTCACTACAACTTTCCCTGATTTACAAGCTAAGAGCTAATTTGCCTTTTAGTTTTTGTGTTTGACAATTAAATGTAATGCTTATGAGAGATGCTAGAACAAAAGGGTAGGAGGGTGAGGCTGACTAGCCCACCAAGTGGAGATTTTGCAGCCACCCTTTAACCTTTCCTAATGTGACCCAACCGTGATTTTTAGGGGCCAATTTCAGAGGGTAAACAGGAAGTATCACCCTCATTCCTTATTCAGTCCTTTGCCTCAGTGTTCAGTCTGTCAGCTGTAGGTTGTGGTGGTGCATTTTAATATATCAAGACACATCAAACTGCTCGAGTTTTATTTGAAATATTTTCCTCACTACGTCTAGAAGGTTGATGGGTGGATTTTTGTTATTTAGGATTTGTGAAATATGATCAAATATAGTGAAAGAGTGATGATACTTTTTCTTCCTTTTAGGTTGGATGTATGTAGCTTATTCCAACTGTTTCTCCAACACCTAGAAAATGGGAGAGGGGGTCATCAGATTTCTTCTTGTAACAATTTTGGATCCACTGGAGTGGAGCAAATTTGACTCACTGTGTCTCAGATGTGTTTTTAATGTGAGGACAAAGATTTTAATCCCATGCAGCATGTCAAGAGATCATGCTGTAGGAAATCTATTCAAATGTAAACCTGTTCAATTCAATTACCAGTCTATAATAAAATTTACTGTTGCAACCTTCATGTTGGCTACAGCAGTTGCTACATGCTGATGGCACAGTGTGACTAAAATTGACAGCCTAAATCTATTTACTTAAAAAAAAATGTTGCAAGACCTGAAATAAAATCACATTTCTACAGCTTTGATGGGAACATTATATCTCCTGCTGGAACTTAAGCACAGCTGTCAATGTGCTTCTTATGGAAACATTTTTTCTAAAGCAGATTGAAATTAGTAAGAAAAGAAGGAGATGCAGGGTGTGTGCATGTTGAATCAGACCAAAAGTCCATCTAGTCCAGCACCCCATTTTCAGTGTCCAGCTGCTAGATGCCACTTGAAATGCCAGATACTTTGAAAGCACTTTTGTGCTTTCCATAACAAAATTTCTAGTGCAGAATAAAACCTTGCAGTCTCTACTCATTCTATATAGATAACAGATATATGGACATTGCATACAGATATGGCTAAAAGTGGGACCTGCAACACATAGGTGCATCTATTCAGGGTTTCAGCCAGCCATGCTGTCTTGCAAGATACTCCATTCCATAATCTTTCTCTCTTCCCTTTTCTCCCTTTTTCCTCCTCTTTCCAGTTTCCTTTCTTCCCTTTCCCCTTTTATCTTTCTTCTCTTTCCCTTTCTTTCCTTTCAACAGTCAGCCAGTGATATATGGCCACTGAGCAGTCCCCATTGACCCCCCTTTAATTTTTTTCTAAAGGATTTTTTGGGGAGGTACTTCTCCAAACCGTGGGGTCCCAGAGCTTTCCAATACCTCGTTCTTGTGTATGGGTGCTGCCTTTTTGGCCACATTTGGAAAATGAATTTGCTATTACTATATAGGATGGAAGCCAATATTGTTGTTGTTCAGTCGTGACCCCATGGTCCATAGCACGCCAGGCCTTCCTGTCCTCCGCTCTCTCCCGGAGCGTGCTCAAGTTCATATTCATTGCATCGGTGATGCTATCTAGCCATCTCATCCTCTGCCATCCCCTTCTCCTTTTGCCTTCAGTCTTTCCCAGCATCAGGGTCTTTTCCAGTGACTTTTGTCTTCGCATTAGGTGGCCAAAATATTTGAGCTTCAGCTTCAGTATCTGTCCTTCCAATGAGCACTCAGGGTTGATTTCCTTTAGGATGGACTGATTTGACCTCCTTGCAGTCCAGAGGACTCGTAAGAGTCTTCTCCAGCATCACAGTTCGAAAGCATCAATTCTTCTGTGCTCAGCCTTCCTTATAGTCCAGCTCCCACAGCCATACGTTGCTACTGGGAAAACCATAGCTTTGATTATACAAACCTTTGTCGGCAAGGTGATGTCTCTGCTTCTTACTATGCTGTCTAGGTTTGCCATAGCTTTCCTCCCAAGGAGCAAGCGTCTTTTAATTTCATGGCTACAGTCACCGTCTGCGGTGATCTTGGAGCCCAAGAAAATAAAATCTGTCACTGCTTCCATTTCTTCCCCTTCTATATGCCAGGAAGTGATGGGGCCAGATGCCATGATCTTAGTTTTTTTAATGTTGAGTTTCAAACCAGCTTTTGCACTCTCCACTTTCACCCTCAACAAGAGGCTCTTGAGATCCTCTTCGCTTTCTGCCATTAGGGTGGTATTGTCTGCGTATCTGAGGTTGTTGATAATTTTCCTGGCAATCTTAATTCAGACCTGTGATTCATCCAACCCAGCGTTTCTCATGATGTTCTCTGCATATAAGTTAAATAAGCAGGGTGACAATATACGTACTCCTTTCCCAATTTTGAACCAATCGGTTGTTCCATGTCTGGTTCTTACTGTTGCTTCTTGGCCTTTGTACAGGTTTCTCAGGAGACAGGTAAGGTGGTCTGGTACTCCCATCTCTTTAAAAATTTGCCACAGTTTGTTGTGATCCACACAATCAAAGGCTTTAGCGTAGCCAATGAAGCAGAAATAGACGCTTTTCTGGAATTCTCTTGCTTTCTCCATGATCCAGCGAATGTTGGCAATTTGATCTCTAGTTCCTCTGCCTCTTTGAAACCCAGTTTGTACTTCCGGTAGTTCTCGGTTCACGTGCTGCTGAAGCCTAGCTTGTAGGATTTTGAGCATAACCTTGCTGGCATGTGAAATGAGTGCAATTGTGCGGTAGTTTGAACACTCTTTGGCGTTGCCCTTCTTTGGAATTGGAATGTAAACTGACCTTTTCCAGTCTTGTGGCCACTGTTGATTGTTCCAAATTTGTTGGCATATTGAGTGCAGCACTTTAACAGCATCATCTCTTAGGATTTTAAATATCTCAGCTGGAATACTGTCATCTCCGCTAGCTTTGTTGTTACTAATGCTTCCTAAGGCCCACTTGACTTCGCTCTCTAGGATGTCTGGCTCAAATTCAGTGACTGCACTATCATGGCTATCAGGGACATTCAGATCTTTCCTGTATAGTTCTTTCCACCTCTTCTTAATCTCATAGTCTTTCCCATTCTGTTGTTTTCCTTGATTTCTTTGCATTGTTCATTTAAGAAGGCCTTCTTGTCTCTCCTTGCTATTCTCTGGAACTCTGCACTCAGTTGGGTATATCTTTCCCTTTCTCCCTTGCTTTTCGCTTCCCTTCTTTCCTCAGCTACTTGTAAAGCCTCGTCAGACAGCCACTTTGCTTTCTTGCATTTCTTTTTCTTTGGGATGGATTGAGTTGCTGCCACCTGAACCATGTTACGGACCTCCGTCCATAGTTCCTCAGGCACTCTGTCTATCAGGTCTAATCCCTGAAATCTATTCCTCACCTCCACTGTATATTCATCAGGGATATGATTTAGGTCATACCTGAATGGTTTAGTGGTTTTCCCTACGTTCTTCAATTTAAGCTGAAATTTTGCAATAAGAAGCTCATGATCTGAGCCAGTCAGCTCCAGGTCTTGTTTTTACTGACTGTATAGAGCTTCTCCATCTTTGGCTGCAAAGTACATAATCAATCTGATTTCGACATTGACCATCTGGTGACGTCCATGTGTAGAGTCGCCTCTTGTGCTGTTGGAAAAGCGTGTTTGCTATGATCAGCGTGTTCTCTTGGCAAAACTCTATTAGCCTTTGTCCTGCTTCATTTCGTACACCAAGGCCATGCTTGCCTGTTATCCCAGTGATTTCTTGACTTCCTACTTTAGCATTCCAATCCCCTATGATGAAGAGGACATCTTTTTTTGGTGTTAGTTCTAGAAGGTGTTGTAGGTCTTCATAGAACCGATCAACCTCAGCTTCTTCAGCATCAGTGGTTGGGGCATAGACTTGAATTACTGTGATGTTGAATGGTTGGCCTTGGATTTGTACTGAGATCATTCTGTCGTTTTTGAGATTGTACCCCAATACTGCTTTTCCCACCCTGTTGTTGACTATGAGTGCTCCTCCATTTCTTCTAAGGGATTCTTGCCCACAGTAGTAGATATAATGGTCACCTGAATTACATTTGCCCATGCTTGTCCATTTTAGTTTGCTGATTCCCAAGATGTCGATGTTCAATCTTGCCATCTCATGTTTGACCACTTCCAGCTTACCTTGATTCATTGATCTGACATTCCAGGTTCCTAAACAATATTGTTCTTTACAGCATCGGATTTTCTTTTCACCACCAGACACATCCACAGCTGAGTGTCCTTTCGGCTTTGGCCCAGCCGCTTCAGTCTTTCCAGCGCTTCTTGGACATTCCCTCTGCTCTTCCCCAGTAGTATATTGGACACCTTCCGACCTGAGGGGCTCATCTTCCGGCGTCATATCTTTGAGCCTTGTGATACGTTCCTTGGGGTTTTCTTGTCAGGAATACTGGAGTGGGTTGCCATTTCCTTCTCCAGTGGACCACATTTTGTCAGAACTCTCCGCCATGACCTGTCCGTCTTGGGTGGCCCTGCACGGCATAGCTTATGGCTTCACTGAGTTGTGCAAGCCCCTTCACCACATCAAGGCAGTGATCCATGAAGGGGGAAGCCAATATACACTTTAAAAAAATCAGGGTTTTTTTTCCCCTTCCTTCAAGGAGTTCAAAGAAGATATGTGTTTATTTATTCAGAGGTGTATCTTTCCAGATCAACCCATGTGGGTTCTCTGGGTTATAAACAATAAAAGCAATAAAATGAAACAATAAACTACAGCCACTAAAATCTAAACATTAAACACAACAAGCAGACAGAAGCATATACAGCCAGATAAAAGCCAGGATAATATAGGCAAATGTCGTTCTGCCCTCCAACACCCCCCACCCCCAAGACAGTGAAAAATCTCTTTTGGATAAAAGAGTCTTCACCGGACACCTAAAATACCCCGAAGAACTGGCTGCATGGGTATCCTTAACAAAGGAGTTGAACAAGAAGAATGCAGACCATATTAGGAAGTTTGTCCCTCTAGGGTTCCTGTAATTTAACTCTTGACAGTTACATTTGACAGGGTACACAGCAGAAATGAGAGGCAAATAGGAGGGGGCAAAAGGACAAAGGAAAAAGGCAGTATTTGTGTCACAGTATTTGTGTTGGAATCAGACTTTGGTGTCCAAATACAAATACAGGGGTTGCTGGCAGTTATTAGTAGGGAAGTAGCCCAAACTCAAAATTAGGTGGTTCGTTTGTAGAACTTATTATGTTTGGAATGTTTGTATGTGTACTGAGCTTGGGTGGCTATCTAATGAACTTCAGTATTTTTGTAATTCAAACTGAAATCAATTTTAAGCGCCTGTGCAGTCCGCATGTTTAAAGCATCTAAACTCCACCATTTTCACGCATCCCCTGATGTTGGTTGGTTTAGCCCTTTACTTGCCAAAGGAAATGTAAATGTCCCCTTTGCAGTGCTCACGCTTGTGGAATGATCTCACTTAACCCTGGAGGGAGCAGTCCTATGTGGATAGGCGGCTGCCTATCTAATGCATGGCGGGAGGAGTGCAGAGGGGATCCTCTCTCTCCTCCATGCTCCAGTTGCCCTGCATTTGCGGCTATATGGCCGATTTTGGCTCCCCACCCTGTGGAATGTTGGTGCATGATGTGGGGAGACTGGATGACACATAGGAAGTGTCATGCTGACACTTCTGCACTCTCTGTCCGGCCTCCAGGAACACCCCCTTTTGCCCCGCTCTGCATTGCCCTCAGGAGCCTGGAGCCCGGGGGTGATCTGCACCACCTACGAGGCAATGAGGGAGTGGGAGGAGGGGCGGTTGTCCAGGAACCGACCTCAGAGCGTGGGCTCCGAGGTCAATTCCTGGCAGAAACTGACCAATCCTATGGCTGTCTAGCCACTGTCTAGCAGCCATAGGATTGTGCTCTTCGTTACTGTTTTCCGAATCCAAACTAATTGGCGTAAAAGTTTGGATTTGAAATACTTCAACAAACTAATAATGTTTGAAGAAACAGCCATGTTGATTAGTATCCACCCTTTGCAGTGTTTCTTTTTCACTCATAGCTTTCTTTCTGTATCCATCTAGTCAACCAAGGCCATTTCTTGCTAATATGAGACAGATTTTTTTTTCTTGTTCGGCAAGTAAAAGTTTACTTTAAACCTGGGTGCTGATGGGTGGCATTGTGAGAGGATATTGGAAAGGGAACTGAAGGAGCAGGAGATCGGGAGGGGAGCAGCAGTGCAGCGCTGGCCAACTGGTGGGTGAGGGGGAGATCTGGATTTCGGTAGACGCCTCTTCCATCGCCACTTGCATCAGTTCCGACGGCTCCATACCGGCAGTCAATCAGAGAGGGCAACATAACATAGCGAAGCATGACATGATGGCACATATGATTCCATACTACAGTTCTTAAGATGCACGTTGTTGATGCACACATGCAACAATTCATATTTCCTCAGTGAAATCTCAAAATAATGGAGAAGCTTTTTCCAAGATTGGACATAGGACTCCGTAACTCAATGGGTAAATTATGTTTTTTGTTGAGATAGATTAGCCCAGATAGAACCATCTATCTATCTATCTATCTATCTATCTATCTATCTATCTATCTATGTATCGAATATATATAGTACCCTCCAACCAATTGGTTCCCAGGGTGGTAAACAAGAATGAAAATAAGTCAAAATATTATAAAAACAAACAATACAAAAAATAAGACAAGCAAAGTCAGTCTAAAAGATCTAAGTGAATAAAAATATCTTTGCTGGGGGCTAAAAAGATAGCAATGTAGCCACTAAGGTATCCTCTCTGGACAGGGGGTTCCATAAATGGGGTGCCAGAAGTGAAAATGCCCTCTTTCTCATTGCCACCAGCCTCAGCTAAGATGGCAGTAGCACATAGGGGACAGTGTTATTTGCTGACCTCAACATATGGGCAGATTGATGTGGGAACAGACGTTCTTTCAGGTACCCTGGTCCCAAACTATGTAGTGTTATTGCTATGCTGGAGTACCTGTAGCCCTCTGCCTGTTGCCTTTGGCCTAATTTCATGTAGGATGGCATGGAGAGAGGGGGGGGAGTGAGCACTCCACCCACTTTTGGCTCTGATGCCACCACCATAGGATCTGGCTCCACACACAATCAGCTGTGGCCACCAATTGACATTTCCTGTGGGTCAACAGCCCTTCATAGGAAAATGGTTTTTCTGGTTTAGAGAATCAGGATGGCTGTCTAACTAAAAAGACCTTTTTATCCTCCTGTTGCTATGGGCTGCTCATTTACTTTTTATCCTGCCAGTAATGACCAAGATATTTCCTATGTATTAGTGTCTATGCATCTACAGTTGCTATCTTTAATTACTTATGCTCTGCTGTCATTTGAAATTCTTGAGATCTCTCTCAGTGGCTGGCCAGACTCATTTGTTACGTGAGGAGCTGATGCATGTTCACTAATTAGATAGTATACCATAAGTTCATTTGATAATCAATCAGCACTGAGACAGGGGAGAAACAGCTCTGTTTTTGTTTGTTCTTCACAGTTCCTTGAAACTCAACATCAAGAACCCTGTAGCTGATTAAAACACACAGGGTAACAATATTCAAGTTTTGCCTTTCAGTTCTAAATGGAATGCAAGATTTTCGGGTGATGTAAATACAGACATCACTATTAATTCAATAGCTAAAAGTGCCCTACTGCCAATTTTTGTTACTAAGGTTCAACGAAACTACAATACAGTGTACTTGCCTGAGACTCCAGAGAACTGCTCCTCAGTTAGAATAAAAAATACTGCACAGGGAAAGCATGCATACAGCAGGCTTCTCTGTTACAGGCATTTCCCCAAAGTATGGACAGAGGTGGGGGTCACAGGCCAAGCCCTGGTCTTTCTCTCCCTCCTATTATGACTGCTTGGAGAATAGCAGCTGAATAGTGACATGTGACAGCACTCGGGTGGCTGGAATTCCATATTCTCTCTCTCTCTCTCTCTCTAAGATTATAGAATGCCATCACAGGTGGTCTGGACTGAGACCAGGTCTGACACATGCAGAAAGGGGTGGAGGTGGGGGGAATCCTTTGCCCAACAGTTCTGTTCAGCCCAACTGCTATTAGCTGGTATGAGAAAACTTAGAGGCTTAATGGCTTATTCCCAGAAGTGTTCTCCTCCATGGGTACTAGTGGCTTGGGGGGGGGGGGGATCAGGACCAACCGAAACGTTCTGCTACACTTACTTACATGACTGTAAGTGTGCATGGCCCTGATTTGGATTGGGACCATGGCAATTCAAGAGGGGGTTTTAAGCTTTTTACCTCCCATTTTTATCCCAAAGTTCCACCTCCCCGCACCTGAGTGGGTTGGTTAAAAAAAAAAAGAGGAAAAACATCTGCATTGATTCCAATGGGACATGTTTTCTTTTTTTTAAGCCTCCCCCCCTCCCCCCAGTAAGGGTGGAATTCTATGCAAGATTAGTTTAGTTTGGCCATCAGATTAGGCGATGCATGGTAGATGGTTAGACTGCTCTGTGTTCCCTATCTAAATCCTGACAAATAATCCACAAATGTATGGTCACATATAGTTTAACCTTGAGCTATCAGTGAAATACCTAAGCCTGTACATCCTATTCAGTAACGGGGCTATGTACTGTATTTAGGCCATAAGCAAATTCATGTATAGAATGCATTACAAATTTTTTTTAGACATGTTCTCAAAAACCATAAGCCATCTAAGACTTTGCAAATAAAAATGTGTTATCACCTTCTGTGTTTTGAGGCCATGGAGGGGAAAGCTTATTTAATAACATTCTTCATAGCAAGTTCTCTTTTGCAAAGAACCCGTGCATAATAGATTGCCAAGGTAAATTTCTTTCACAGTCTAATACCATTACTCTGCCAAGTAGAAAACAGAAGTGATTGTGTGAGGAAAGGTAACTCACCATTGCCTTCAAAATCTGGGAAGAAACAAAAGCTTTTAAGGATATTTTAAGAAAAAAAAATCTCAAAGAAAGGAATTTATCTCAGTAATATTTCTTGTGCTCTCTCCTGTAATAAAATACTTAAGCAGCACATTAATGAAAAATATTAAGCAGCAATGCACCTTCTATTTTGAGGGTATTCTTATTCTACTGGGGGTATAAGAATATACTCAGCGATTTGATTTCAACCACAGGTATTGGGTGTGTAGATACTGAATTTAGCTTACTCTTCGTTTGATTTGAATGTCTTTTGAAATAACAGAAACTACTGACTGAACTATAGCTGGCCATGTTGTTGCCTCTTAACCAGCTTGTGGACTGGAAAAGCCCAATTCAGATAATCAAGCCCTACTTTGGTGTCCTAAAATGACATGTGTCCTGATTCATGCCTTGTAATTGGAAGGGAGGCAAAATGGTAGAAACAGGAGATGTGTGTTGCTGATGCATTACAAGAATTATTTTTACTAATATATTTGAAAAGAAACATTTTAATAAAGAGCTGTGTTTCAAATTAACGTCTAGTGAAGTAGATGTATTATTGTGAGGCGGAAGTCCCTATAATGTATTTCTCTTTCGTGATTATTCCATATACTGTAGATCAATTTTTCTCCCTAGAATTAGAAGGTATAGTTTCTGTGGGTTCAAAAGTCTTCCTGCACTATATAACTGTTAGAAGTCCATCACTTTTAATTAACCAAAGTCTACTGGCCCCTCTTTGACTTACGAACATCTGCATTTGTCACATACTCAGTTCGCAGGCTATAAAGAAAATTAGCATTTTCATCTTACTGGGAAAATATTATTCCTTTAAAAAATTCACTAGATTTAGCCCAAGGAGGTGGAGGGCGGGTGAATGGGTGAACTTTAGCATATGTACCAGCAATAGTGACAGCTATGTAAGTGATAACTAAGGGGAAGTCAGAGACATACCCACAGGATGTGGGATTGGGTTTGATGTGGCATCTTTCCCCATCATCCCCGAAACAAATAGCTGCCTTTCTACCCTTTCTTCTTGGCATCAAAGCACGTTTGTTTCAAAATGCCTCTGTTTAATTTAAAGCTCATCTGTGTTATATCTAGAAAAAAGGCTACTTGTATAAATTATTTTACCAATTTTATTTTTGCCTCTATTTTTGCTTCCATGTATCTGCTGCACAAAGCAAATACAATTGGCATCCCATGTACATAAGAAATTGAATAGGCTCAGCACTGAGAGATTTATGCTGTTCTAAGTCTTTAAAAAGCTACAAAAATGGGTCAGGTTTAATTTCCCCCTCTCGTATAATCCCACTCAACCACTCCCCAAGTTAAAATGAAGTTTGGGCCAGTTTTTTCTTTCTGTCAGTGTGAGGTCCTGCCCGAGTAACATTAAACCACTGACACCAAGTAGTATTCACATAATGCTTGAACAGGCAAACGTTTGTGGCCTTGGCACCAGAACTGCTGCTGGAAGTTGAAGTACTCCGCATGACCTCCTCAATCAATCAAAGCAGACAGGGTATCAAGGAACACTAAAATTACAAGCTGTAAATATCACATGTGTGATCTCATGGAGCTGTCCCTCCGATATTCCCTGTGTATTAAGCTCTGTCTTGCTATAGAAACTGTTCCAAGCAATATTTCATTGGGCCAGTCGCAAACCAAGCCACACCTCTCCAGTTGAGCCAATGATATCCTTTTGGTCAGCTGCTTGGAGTTTCTGCCAGTTTGCAGCATCTGTCATTTTCCACCGTCTGGGACACTCTTTGTCTGAGCCAGATTATGATTTTATTTGCAGTCTGCAACATGACTACCATGATCAGAAGCCGACCATCTTAAATACAACAGAAGTGGAGAACAATAAGTATCCCACACAGTGTGCTTATATTAGTCTGTAATTAGTGCTGATAGTTTCTTTTGGGCCAGAGTCACAAAATAGAGCGTGCCTAATAAGTGATGAAAAGTAAGAGCTGAGAAAATCCAATTTGAAATCTGGTTGCTTTGGCTTAAAAAATGCTTAATGCTCTTATTAGTCATTAGAGAGGGCAGACCTGGCCGTGTTTTGAGCACAGAAAGTATATCTCTGTGACTACATACTATATGTGACTACATATTAACAGCGCTGATAGCGCCCAATAATAGTCTTCAGACACATGTAGGAAGAAAGCCAGACTATGAAGCACATGGTCTTCGATGTCTATATACTAATGCCCAGAGTATGGGAAACAAACAGAACGAACTTGAACTCTTAATACAGGAGGGAAATTATGACTTGATAGGTATAACTGAGACTTGGTGGGATGACTCTCATGACTGGAATACAGCAGTTGAAGGATATAACTTGTTCAAAAAGAACAGGAGGAACAGAAAGGGAGGCGGGGTTGCACTGTATGTGAAAAATACATATCTCTGCACAGAAATACAGGAGGAGGAGCTTGGTAGCCCCATCGAGAGCATCTGGGTTGAAATAAATGGAGCAAAGAATAAAAGGAACCTGGTGGTCGGAGTCTACTACCGGCCACCCAATCAAGGAGAAGCCAAGGATGAAACTTTTGAAAAGCAAATAGCCAATGTTTTAAGGAAGCATGATGTAGTAGTAATGGGGGACTTCAATTTCCCCGATATTTGTTGGGAGACAAATTCTGCAAAACATGGCCCCTCCAGGAAATTCCTGACTTGTGTGGCGGATAACTTCCTCCTACAGAAAGTAGAGGAAGGAACTAGAGGATCGGCTATCCTTGACTTGATCCTAACCAACAGAGATGACTTAGTGGATAAAGTAGCAGTTACAGGAACTCTGGGGGAAAGCGACCATGTTGTACTTGAGTTCTTGGTTCTAAGGGAAGCAAAAGCCGAGTGTACTCAAACGCGTACCCTGGATTTTAGGAAAGCTGATTTTAATAAACTCAGAACAATGATCAGTAAGGTCCCATGGCAAGCAATGCTAGCGAGAAAAGGAGTCCAAGATGGGTGGGAACTTTTAAAAAAGGAAATTCTCAAGGCACAATCACAAACAATTCCAACAAGAAGAAAAGGTGGAAGACAACAGAAGAAGCCAATGTGGCTTCACAAAAAGCTTAGGGATGACCTGAAAACAAAAAAGGACACATATAGGAAGTGGAAAGAAGGCCAAGTAACAAAGGAAGAGTACAGGCAGGTAGCACAGAATTGCAGGGATGGCGTCAGGAAGGCTAAAGCGGAGAACGAGGTGAGGTTAGCGAGGGATGCTAAAAACAACAAAAAGGCTTTCTTCAGCTACGTGCATAGTAAAAGGCAGAGGAAAGAAATGGTTGTTCAGCTATTAAATAAGGATGGCAAAATGATAACAGATGACAAAGAAAAGGCAGAGGTGCTCAATTCCTACTTTGGCTCAGTCTTCTCCCAAAAGAGGGTCTATGACCCCCCTGGCAAAGGCGAAGTACAGGCTGAAGGGGCAGGATTGCAGCTTGAGATCGACAGGCATATGGTCAAGGAACACCTCATTACTTTGAATGAGTTCAAATCTCCAGGGCCAGATGAACTGCATCCTAGAGTCATAAAGGAACTGGCAGAAGAGCTCTCAGAACCGCTGTCTATTCTCTTTGAGAAATCATGGAGGACCGGGGAAGTGCCAGATGACTGGAGGAGGGCTAACATTGTCCCTATCTTCAAAAAGGGTAAAAAGGAGGAACCTGGGAACTACAGACCAGTCAGTCTGACATCAATCCCTGGGAAAATTCTGGAGCAGATCATAAAGCAATCCATCTGGAAGCACCTTGACAACAATGCAGTGATTACTCGAAGCCAACATGGATTTGTCAAAAACAAGTCCTGCCAGACAAATCTGATCTCATTTTTTGATCAAGTCACCTCCCTTGTAGACCGTGGGAATGCTGTAGACATCATATACCTCGACTTCAGCAAAGCTTTCGACAAAGTGCCCCATGATATCCTGATGAGCAAACTAGCTCGAAGTGGGCTAGATGAAACAACGATCATGTGGATCCACAGTTGGCTACAGAATCGGACTCAAAGAGTGCTTATCAATGGGACCTTCTCAAGCTGGGGAGAGGTAACGAGTGGGGTACCGCAGGGCTCAGTCCTGGGCCCAGTGCTCTTCAATATTTTTATTAATGACTTGGAGGAGGAGGTGCAGGGAATGCTGATCAAATTTGCAGATGACACAAAATTGGGAGGGATAGCTAATACTTTGGAAGACAGAAACAAAATTCAAAGTGATCTGGATAGACTGGAGTGCTGGGCAGAAAACAACAGAATGGCATTTAATAGGGACAAATGCCAAGTTCTGCACCTAGGAAAAAGAAACCAAATGCACAGTTACAAGATGGGGGATACGTGGCTCAACCACACTACGAGCGAGAAGGATCTTGGAATTGTCGTCGATCACAAGCTGAATATGAGCCAACAATGTGATGTGGCTGCAAAAAAGGCAAATGCTATTTTGGGCTGCATTCATAGAAGCATCGCTTCCAAATCCCGGGAAGTACTAGTTCCCCTCTACTCAGCACTGGTTAGGCCTCATCTGGAGTACTGTGTCCAGTTCTGGGCACCACACTTTAAGAAGGATGCAGACAAGCTGGAGAGGGTTCAAAGGAGGGCAACAAAGATGATCAGGGGACTGGAAACAAAGCCCTATGAAGAGAGACTGAAAGAACTGGGCATGTTTAGCCTTGAGAAGAGAAGACTGAGGGGAGATATGATAGCGCTCTTCAAGTACTTGAAAGGTTGTCACAGAGAAGAAGGCCAGGATCTCTTCTTGATTATCCCAGAGTGCAGGACACGGAATAATGGGCTCAAGTTACAGGAAGCCAGATTCCGACTGAACATCAGGAAAAACTTCCTGAGTGTCAGAGCAATACGGCAATGGAACCAATTACCTGGGGAGGTGGTGGGCTCTCCCACACTGGAGGCCTTCAAGACGAGGCTGGACAGCCATTTGTCAGGGATGCTCTGACTTGGATTCCTGCATTGAGCAGGGGGTTGGACTCGATGGCCTTGTAGGCCCCTTCCAACCCTACTATTCTATGATTCTGTGATTCTATGATTCTATATATGTAGTATGAATATACCAGTCTGTGATGGTATATTCATACCATCTGTGAATATATAATCTGTGATGGTATATTCATATAATCTGTGAATATACCAGATTCACAACCCTAAGCACAGATAAAATGACTGGATTTTTAAAATGGTTTCATATTTATCTACTGTTTTGGACAGGGGTCGGCAGACTTCAGGCTTGAGGGATCTACTTTGTTTTTTTTACTAGGCCCCAAGATCCAGCAGTCAGGACTGTGTAAAAGACATACACAAGCCCTGTTCAGGCATTATGCTGAACAGGATATATGAATGTATGTAGAGGCCACAGGGCCACACGTGGTGGCTTCAACCACAACATCACCACCCCGTAAACACCCAACCTGCCCACATTGAGTAGGGAGGTTTGAAGGGGGCATCTATTTGCATTTGCTTGAATACAAGTAGAAGCCTCCATGCAGTTGCAAACCCTGCTTTATTAGGGTACTCAGTAGTGCACATGACATTGGGTTCTCCTCACATTCAAGCAAACATGAGCAGAAGACTGCTTTAGACATTCCCCCTCAATGCTTCCTGGGATGAGGGGGTAGGAGTGGCACGCATGGGAAATAGGGGCCAGTGCAACTCCTCCTGCCACTTACAAGCATTGATATGTCATATTTGAATAGAGCTTTAGAATTAAAGAATTCAAAGCCCAGGAATTTGTTTTGAGTGCCAAAACTGAATGGAAGTGAGAGTCCATTAGGGATGGGTGAACAAGAGATGATCCCGTTCGCCAAGATTCTCCGATCATCAGCTTGATGTTCATCTCACCTCATTTACCATGTTCATTTGTGATTTCTGTTTGTTTTGCATGAACAGGAAAATTGTGCAAAACGAATGGACAAAACGCACCACAAATTTGTGTATTTTCCATACTTGTACACTTTTCCCCATAGTCTACAGTGTGAAAATACACACTTTAAAAAATGCATTGCTTTTAAAATCTGCATTTTTCAAACGTGAACTCATGTTCGAGAATTTGCAAACAGTTTCGGAGAACACATTCTCTTGCTTGTGTCCGCATTGAGGGTTGCGAACACGGCATGTTTACACATATGATTTGCGGAATTCTCATACATCCCTGCAGTCCGACCACACAAAAATCTACTCCCGGCACACCTCTCCACTTTTTTCATTTCAGGCATATAATTTGGAGCGCGGGAAGTCATTTTGTTGTTGCTATTTTTAAACAATCGGGAGTCAGTAATCCTTGCTGCAAACCAGCTAGAGATCTACCAGTAGATCCTGGTCTGTCTTCTGCTTACCCCTGATTTAGGACTTACAGTCTTATAGTCTTATATTTATAAAAGGCCAATAATTGGGTGCCACCTAGCTATGAGCCCTCCCATAGCCATTTTCAGTAATGTCATTGCATGTTTTGCGTACATTCTACCTGCTAGGTGTGGATTTATTTTCATTTTCAATCTGACATGAATTTATTTTCATTTTCAATCTGACATGAATTTATTTTCATTTGTGCTTGCATGAAGTTTACATTTTATACTCGCTAAGCAAAACAGAACTCATCCACTTCACAATCTCCAAATACCAGAGGTAGAACATCCCAAGGTCTGATTTCAATAGCAGTAAGTGGAAGGTTGCTATCAATATATGGAAAAGGTGAAGGAAAACTGGCCTTGCTTTTAAGAAATGAATGAAAAGTGGATGTACAAGTTTTTCTTTTCTTTTGTGTGCATCCCAACCCCCATCAGCTATGAAGAAGTGATTTATGGAGAAATGGAATGATAAAGGTCAGTCAAGTTATCTGGTTGGCTTAAAGAAAAACCTCATACAGGGTCTAGGGCAGCCTTCCCCAACCTGGTGCCCACCAGATGTTCTGGATTACAGCTCCCAGCATTCCTGCCCATTGGCCATGCTAGCTGGGGTTGATGGGAGTTGAAGTCCAATACATCTGGAGGCCACCAGGTTGGGGAAGGCTGGTCTAGGGACAGGTGCAGTGCAGAGGCATAAGGAGATGAGGCTTAGGAAGACATGGGATCTGAAGCAAAGGATAGTGATCAAGCAGGTAGAGGAAGGAAGCACCAAGATGATGAGGCATTACATACTGTTGGTAGGGCATCAGAGACTGGTACAAAATGTATGTATGTATTTATTATTTATAACATTTCTAATCTGCCCAATAACTAATGTTCTCTGGGCAGATTACAAACAGTTAAAAAACTAAAATACCTTAGAACAGTTAAAAAAATACAATGCAAATATTTAAAGGAATAAAATACAATATAATGCAAAGCAATAAACAGCACAGAAATCCATAAGACAGCCATAAAAATCTAGCACTAGGTCTCTAAAATGCCTGGGATAAAAGATAGGTCTTTGCCTAGCAACAAAAAGATTTCATAGGTGCCAGACAAACCTCTTTGGGGAGTTTATTCCATAAATGGGGTGCCACCACTGAGAAGGCCCTCTCTCTTGTAGCCACCTATCTAGCTTCCTTTGGCAAGGGCACTTGGAGGGGCCCTCCCAAAGATGACCTAAGGATCTAAGCAGGTACATCCAAATCTTGGCTGCAGTTTGTCTAGTTAGTTGTACTTGTTTATTTTTATGACCCAGCCCAAATTATACCTAGTCTTGCATATTGTAATATAATTAATGGCCTTGGAAGTTCTGTCCTGTGTAATTTTCAGATCTTGGCATATGTATGTGAGTTCTTGAGTTAATAAGGAATGGAGCTGATAGGGTCCAAACATAATCCAGAGTCAACATTTTTGAAGACGAAACTTCCTAATATTCTGGAGCCAGTATTTATTAGCCACCCTCTAACAGAAGTTCTCTGGGTGGCTTATAATAAGCTGAAATAAACTCAATTACATTACAATACAATACAATACAATACAATACAATGCTGCAAATAAAACCCAACGATATAGTCAAAAGACTTTAGAAACAGAGGAACACAGCTCTGCAGCATTATATCAATCAAAAATACAAAGCAGAGGAATAAAAATTCATGGAGCTTAATCAGCACTAAAAAAAAAAAGGTAAAGGTGTCCCCAACCAGTCGTGACCGACTCTAGGGTGTGGTGCTCATCTCCATTTCTAAGCCGAAGAGCCATCGCTGTCCGAAGACGCTTCTGTGGTCATGTGGCCTGCATGACTGAACACCGAGGTGCACGGAATGCTGTTACCTTTCCCGCCGAAGTGGTACCTATTTATCTACTTGCAATTTCTTGCTTTCAAACTGCTAGGTTGGCAGGAAATCAGCACTAAACCACCATATAAATTAAAAGGTATTTGCCTGGTGCCAGAAAGGCATTAAAGTAGGTGCCAGTCAACCACTTCAGGGAGGGCATTCCACAGGTGTTGGACCATTGGTGGTCCCACCATGCCTCATTTGGCATAAGCAGTCTGAAAAGGACCTCAGATGATAACATCAAGGTGCTGGTACCTGTGAGAAGAGGGGAACCTTCAGGTACTGAGGTCCCAAGTCATGAAGTCTCACCTTTACTGTAGTTCTTAGATGCAGCTTGTATTTCTGCCACAGCATATTGGGATAAAAAAAATCATGCCACAAACCCTTGTTAAAGAAGATGCCGCTTACAGGCTTATATTATGTAAAACATTTAGTGAAAACTTTGCTCCTTTGGCTTGGATGGCCATCTCTGACAGGTTTTTGGGATAAACCTGTCGAAGTCTCTGACTGTTAACATAGGAGCTCTTCTTATTCTATTATTTCCTTATCTTTCATTAGCTCAATGGGTTGTTGACCACAGTATTATTTTTCTACAAAGGCAAGAAGGATCTTATACTTCGAAAAGGGTCAACAAGGATCTCAGTATTATCTCCTTTATCAAGGAGTTCCTCTGCTAGTAATCCCTGGAATTTATCTAGAGAATTGTTGCCAAGTTTGGTAAATCTCTGGAATGCCAGGTAATTCCTCATATACTGTGTGTTGCTTGTGGGTCTCATTCTGACCTTTCCAGAAAACACAGATGGCCTATGAAGTGAAGGAAATGTCAGAGGAGTAATGGCTCAATCATTTCCCATGAAACCTGAAGAAGGGAGAGTATTTATGTAAGAGCAACTGTAATTGCATCTTATATTGTTGATCTTGCATGGAGTGGGGGGGGTTGAAGTAGATGACATCTAAGGTCCTTTCTGTCTCTAAAATTTTAAGAGATCCCAAATGGGCATGAAAGAAATAGGGGGTACACATCACCCCCTCCGCACATTGAAAGAACTGTGGAGGATGTGCAGGGTCCCCCAACCACCACTAGAATCATATGCCGCTTGAGAAGGAGTTACCCATGTGTCTTTCTGATTGTTTCTTACATGTAGGAGCTTTCTCCATGTACATTTGGATGTTCATCAGTGGAGGGCTGAGGCGGTATGTGGTTTTACCAGTGGGCATAGCTAGTCCCCACAGCCCCTTAATGCATTATTTCAAAGTATGGAGGGGTTGTGAGTACCCCCCTATTTTGGACTGAGGGTGTGGCACACGGGATAATGACGTGCCCTCACCCCTGATGTCAGTGGCACAGCCTTTTTCACTGACATCAACTAGCCTGTGGAGAGCCTGGTGTGTGTTGGTCCCTCACCCGAAAACATTTTCACACACCCTGTTCCCTCCAGGACATCTTTTTGGTGATGCTGATACCTGTCTGGATAGTTGAGATGTCTCAGCAGCATAGCTCAGTGTTTTAGCCTTGGTGTGGAACTATTTCCCATTTTGTTTCATGATCTGATCTGCTCTTCTCCCCACTAACTATGAAAAGTATTGCCTTCTGAGTTTGAAAACATATGAAACAGTTCTATAAAAAGTTAAATAAACGTGATTCATAGGTAGAATAGGTAGAGGGAAGGGAAATGATATTCCAAAATATTAATGCAGCCTTTGCCTGTTTTTAATTCAAAGTTATACTGGAAGACTTCCCAGAGTACAGGTGTATCCTTGCAATTTATGCTTCTGACACAGTAGAAAGTTTGACTGATCAGCTATGGATATGGTTATTTCTGCTCACCTGTGGAAGGCCTTTTCCCCACTCTTGAATTAGACCCAAGGTATTCCCCATTTTTCAAAATAATAATGACTAGAAAAAACCTTGCCTACAAATTCAAGCTGAAGTTTGGTGTGTACATAAGTGTAGTGTGAATGTGTGTATGTCTGGGTACTGAATGTACCATATGCAAATGTATTGAGTGGGATGGAGTTGCATCTATTACACAGTAAGAAAGCTAGCACACTATTAAAATTAACAGAGTTTTTAGTCATTGCTTTTCCCCACCCCCCACCCCTTTTCTCCTTATGCTTTTTTTGCCTTCATACTGTAGCAGGGGAGCAGAATGCTGATCAGAGATCACTTCATATAAGCATCCCTTTTCTAGGCAGTATTTTTTATTATTATTAGGGGAAGGGTTTTTTAGTCCTCTCACTGAAGGGTGGGAGGAAAGCCCGGTCTTTGTAATATTATACTTTAGGTTGGTTGACCCTGTTCCCTCCAGGACACCTCTTTGGTGATGCTGACTCCTATATGGATAGTTGAGATGTCTCAGCAACATCTCATCTCTAATTAAAATACTTGTTATGAAGGGTTCTTAAGTATAGCCGCTTAATGAAGTTAAAAAATGCATTTGGATGCAGACTGTGAAACTTCAATTGCTGGAGTTACTCTCGAGGGAGAATTGTGCAGTCAGAAGACATTTTGAATGGCTAGCTAGCTATCCTATTTTGTCCCTATTTATTTCTTTAATTTCCTGCCTTTTTTTAAATGCTGGTCAGCTGGAATAAACACTTACCCCTCCCTTTTCTGCCTCCTCTCTACTTTCTTACATGGATCAGACTGTGACACGTGCCTGGCAAAGTGGCTTCTTGGGATTTGAAAGTCTTTGGATGCATTATCTGATTAAAGGGATGTATGTGTCTTTAATTCTCATCTGCAGTTCCACCTTTGACCCTATCAGTTAAAGTACAGAGGAGTTGAGAGTCAGCAAAGTCCCAGATTCAACCTAGATAACCTGAAATGTTTAACCCTTTGTAGACAGCAAAATAATTATTATTTTATTATTGAGAAAATGTCTTTAGATCAGTCTGGATAATGCTCTGTGACTAGTGCAGTGTATGCTCATTCCCCCTATGTGTTTATCTGTTTAGAAAATGTATACTCTGCCCTGTCAGCTTAGCTCTCAGGGTGGCTTACAGTCAAATAAAAGTATTTCAAATGATCATAAAACAACATATACAACAAAGATAGCAGCTGCAACGGTTAAAACAATCGAGTTAAAACAGCAGAAAAATGAACACGCACAGCCAATGCAGTAAAACTAATCCAGCCAGTGTTTTAAAAAGCCTTGGAAAATAAATCAGGCTTTGGCCAGGTGCTGAAAGGATAGAAGAATATGTGCCAGGCAAGCCTCCCTGGGGAAAGCATTTCATAAATGGATGCCACTACTGAAAAGGCCCTTTCCCAGATAGCCACCTACCTAACCTCAGAAGGCACCCAAAGAAGAATTAGGGACAAGGCCTGAAAAAGTTACTCTGCTTTAAAGTATAAGTTCATAATTTCACTTAATCAAAATGGTGGTACAGAGTTGTAGCAGAAGTTGTAATTATGCTGAAAAATAGAGTTCTCCCAAAAAGGAAGTGCTGTGGTGAAGTTATATCTCAACTGCACCATTTCAGGCTGTTGGCGGCTCACATGAGTGGTGCACAGCCTCAACTTCGCCCTGACATCGAGTTCTATGAATTAGGAATGTGCATAGGAGATAATTGGATCATGTGAGCCCGTACCTGCAGCCTTAAGTAATATAGTCTAGAACAGGGGTGGGAAAATGTTTTCGGGTGAGGGGCCAAATGGCAGCCCCCCGACACACACCAGGCTCTCCACGGACTAGCTGTTGTCAGTGGATAGGGCTGTGCCACTGACATCAGGAGTGAGGGCACGTCATCAGCTGGAGCTCCTCCAGCTGATACTTCAGTCGGGGGACCTGATTTTGCTGTTTGCGGGCTTTCCCCATCTGGGAGAAGATGGAGCAAAGCCCTTCCCAACCAATCCATTGGTCCTCTACCTTGTGCCTCATCTGGGGTAGCTTCATCTGCCCCATGCCTTCTCCGTTGGACATAGCAAACCACTCGCCAACTAGGAGGGTGAGCGGCAAGCTAAGGAGAATTCCAGAATCCTCACTGTTATCGCCGATGACTGATCAGCCATAACAGTGGGGATTCCTCTCCCAGATAGCCTCTGGGGCTGGGATCTTGGGGAGGGAATCGGATGAGGGTCCCGAGCCAGATGGAGGCTGTGAGCCAGATGGGGAACCTCCACAGGCCGAGTTAGGCCTATGGGTCAGAGGTTCCCCATCCCTGATCTAGAAAGAGGGTTACCTCTTCAATTGCAGTAGGCCTTAGTTGAAGAGCTACTATTTCAGTCAGGGAGATTTTGCAGGTTTTGAGGATTTTTGAGGGGAATTTGTTTGCCTGAGCATTTGTTTTATGTTTTTTGACCTGAAGTGAAATCTTCCCTCATCAGCTGCAGCCAGCAAGGTGCATGGTCAGGAATGCTGGGAGTTGTAGTCTGAAACGTCTGGAGGGCACCAGTTTGGAGAAGGCGGCACTACACTATCCTCTGAAAAAAAGCATAAAGATAGTGTATGTTCCTAACAAAGTCTAATCTATCTGCTAAATTGCCAGCACCAGCAACTAGGCATGGAGCAAAAGATGTTTCCTTTTGCTTTTTAAACCTGCCACCACCACTACCACTAT
This sequence comes from Heloderma suspectum, assembly GCF_057233095.1. Taxonomy (NCBI): domain Eukaryota; kingdom Metazoa; phylum Chordata; class Lepidosauria; order Squamata; family Helodermatidae; genus Heloderma; species Heloderma suspectum. Next base: position 399,010,651 of record NC_139458.1, read on the forward strand.
GCTCTACAGTTAACAGCAGTTTGCATTTTCCAAGTCTCTTTAAACAGGTGAGAGGCACCTGGAATGTCTTGTTCTTTCCAGCTGAGCCAGCTAAAGGACAGAGCTGGGAAGAGAGGAAGAGCAACAGCCTCTTTAGATAAGTAAGAGGAGTTGCTGAACCTTCTCATTTCCAGCCAGGCTATGGAGGTGCAGGAATAACAAGCAAATGACTGAAAGCAAATGGCTACAAGCCACAAGGATTCTCTTGTGGGGTGGGGGCTTCACCCAATTAATCAGGCCAACATTTTAATTGAGTTATAATTGTTTAATCAATTAATTGAGTCAATTCATCTGTTGATGTTGCAGCCCTGAAAAATAAGGATAGTGATATTCCAGGAACAGGTCTGAGAAAAAAGGGGACAGTTGCAAAGTATGTCAGTTCTGCCAAATTTAGCAATAGTATCATTAGCAATAGTATATGCCTTGCTGGACCTGTAATAATAGAAGGAATCATGCGTATTATTACATATTATTAAAGAATCACTGGTATATTAGTGAGATTCAGAGGAAAAGATGTCACTTAACAAAAAACAAAACAAATAAATCCTAGTTGTAATATAAAACGGTATCATTTATTAGTAGTGGCCGCGATGGGTTAGTGGTTAAGACGCTGAACTGCAGACTGGAAGGTCGGCAGGACAGCAGTTTGAGACCCAAGTGCTGCGTGACGGAGTGAGCTCCCGTCTTCAGTCCCAGCATCTGCCAACCTAGCAGTTCGAAAGCAAGAAATTGCAAGTAGATAAATAGGTACTGCTTTGGTGGGAAAGGTAACAGCGTTCCGTGCACCTTGGTGTTCAGTCACGCCGGCCACATGACCACGGAAGCGTCTTCGGACAGCGCTGGCTCTTCGGCTTAGAAATGGAGATGAGCACCACACCCTAGAGTCAGACATGACTGGTTGGGGACACCTTTACCTTTACCTTTTTATCATTTATTAGTACAGGCATTCTACAAACCTTTGCATATGGATGGTGTTTAAACTCACTTTTATTCCACTACACAATCCAGCATTTTGGAGCTGCACTCAGGGCATTTCTACACCAGCCTAAAATCCTGCAGTTAAAACGGGGCTTTCTGCTTCTGTTTTAAATGCAGGGTCACAACTGACTCCCTTTACATTCACTGCCTTTCCCCGCTCCCCTTCCCCCTCCTTCTCCCCATATCTGAGTCTTCCATTATCTTTCATTGCTCTTGCGCCTCTTCTTGCCGCTTTAACTCTTTTCCCAGGGGAAACTGAAGTGGAACACAATGGGGTAATTTGATAGCTCATTATCTGCGATCTATTTAAAAATGGAACAAAGGGCATTCAGTGCAAGAGGGTCATGGTGTCATGTAAAGAGCCTGCAAACTTCCATGAAGGAGCAATCTCAATCGCAGGATAAAAGCCCGGTGTGAAGGAGCCCTCACAGATCTCTGCTGAGTTCAAATCCTTCCGATTACTTCAGGATAGGTAGTATGGAGTTGGATTTGGCCGTGTCCCCTACTCTTCCTCCTGATATGATCAGCATGTTTTAGCTTCCTTTTTTTAATGGCTCTGTGCATGCAGTCCTGTCTGCTCGACACCTCTCTGTTGGATTGGAGCCATCATGTTTCAGAGCATTTAATGTTTCCCCAAACACTAGATGATCGATACGTTTTGCAGCCATACCAAAGGGCCTTCACATTTTAACATGACGGAACTTGAAAGCATCTTTCAATGAAATCTGGGAACTTGAGTAGCATTTTGTGCTATCCTTTTCAAACCAGCCATCATTTTTCATTCAGAGCCAAATCCTGTCATAATATGTTACAAATTCTACCTGATTTTGTAAAAAAAAGAAGAAAAAAACCCCAAACCATTTAACGCATGCTTTTTTATACAGGTCAGATGCTCCATGTACACTGCTATATCTGATAACAGCAGAAGTGTAGATTAGGCTACAGTGAGATGCATTTGGAAGCCAGTTTTCAAGCACATGTTTTGTACACAGATTTTCCTACACCTGTGTATAAAAGATGCTATGTGTAAAATAGATGTTATTTGATACTTGGTGGACATAAATTATGCAAAGTGGAGTTTCCCCTTTCCAAAATGGTTTTATTTTTAAAAATAAGTTGCACATCCATACTCCCATATATTACAAATCAGTGGAACTGGGATGGGCGGGGGGGAGAAAATATTCACCAGTAACATATGAAAGTATATCAAATGCACATAATAATGCAAATGGACTCTTGCTGTGATGGAATCATAGTAATAAGAGTTCACTACTAAAGTGTTCAGGTTGCACCTGAGCTGGCTGGAGCCTGCCAGGCTCTGCAAGCCCACCGAGAGCATCTGTCTTACCACCACCTTGCTCATGCTGTGTCCTCTGCAGGCTCTCAGATTCTTCCGACTATGAGCATAAATCATCCACCTGTCAGGAGATCTCGCTGCCTGGATTATGCAATGCCTGCCTTCATTTGGAGATGGTGTGAGCAGAAGATTGCTGCAAATGGTTTGCATTCATTGTAATGCCATTCCAGCATCTCCCTAGCTTTAATGAGGGATCAGGATGGTGATGACTTTCTGAGACAATGGAAGCCTCAGCCAGGCTTGCTTTGTGTATTTGTATAGCCTACTTTAGAAGTCTTTCTTTTCCATTGTTGTTCTCCTTTCTTTTATGTGAAGACATGAATGGCTTGAAAATTCAGGCAAAGAATAAGTATTGCACAGAGCCAGCTGTCCACAGTGCTGTACATTGGCTAGTTATGCTGCTTCCCTCTAGATAATCAATGATATTTTTCCCCCTTAAATGTTGATTATCTATTCATGTAGCTTCTGGAGCTATGCAATAGTAAGTTTGTTGCTTTCGGTTAAGCTTTGTTTAAAATACCATATTTGCAATTTCTTTTGATGTGGACGTATTGCTGGCAAATACCAAGTATGTCTAAACCTCTGCAGGAGACATGGAATGCCCAGGAATCAGGGGTTTTCCCAGTTGCTGTCATGTTTGGGGAGAGATCTATGTGCACTGTGGATAGGCACTTGCAGAGCTGACTCCAGCACTGCAGTAAACAGGGAAGCCTTTTTGCGCATGGGACATCTCTGTGCTCAGTAGTGAGGTATTCACAGGCTTTTGGCCTTCACAAATTAATGTTTAAAATACATTACTTTATTTTCATTCATGCTTCTCCATGTTACGAAAGTCATTTTAAAGAAACCCTTTGAAGAAACAACAGTGAAATTTTAAAAGGCAAATTGGAACAATTTGCACTTGTACGGGATGCATCTACCATTAAGTGGTTCATAATTTTACCTTTGCTGGTTTTTGGATGTGCAACTTACACAGCAGTAAAGTATTTGCTCAGAATAATGTATAGTCTGTTGTTCCTCTCATGGATATCTTCTTAAGAATAGTTCTTTTTGGCCATTGGGGTATAATTGGCAAATAATATGAGCAGGCAGGAAGAGTCAGTGCCCTTTAAAGAATGGACTTCCTTTAGTCTCACAGATCTTTAACTTGCTTGTCATAACTGCATTTCTCCCCCTCATTTATTCACCTGAGTTTTTCTTAGAGCACATGGCCAAGTTGTTTCCTGTTATCTTTTATTCTCTGTCCCTCACTGAACAAAGGTGTGATTCTATCTATCTCTGGATTTGGCTAATAAACAGAAAGCTCTGTTCTGTTCTTCCAAATCAACACAGTGGTTTAATGAAAAGTGGACACACTACTATTGTGCCACAGTTGAACATTGCACAGTTTGGCTTGAGGAAGCATCCAGTTTCTTGTCCCATGCACTGGGATTCAGTGACAGAACTGGGAGCACTAGACATTCATTGATAAAATGTAACACCATTAAAATGAGTGTTAATTTATGTTTTTGGTTTGTCCTTTACAGATGCACATCCATGTTGTGTCAAAGTGGGTATTTCCTTTGCTGCTGACTTCACATCTTTATAGGCAACCAAACTAGGCCTTGGCAATCAGGAAGTTATAATGAAGCTCCTGCCATCGCTGTCCTCTATGCTGCTGGCCACTTAGTAAGACAGAAGGAAAATAGCGGGAGAGAGAAAAACAACTGATAGGCAGGAAAAGAATAGATGAGGGTAGCAATATAAAGGCAATCTGAAATGAGGTTTGGAAATCCTGAGGAATTTGGGGAAGGACAGCTCAGTAGCTGTACAATGCAGCACCCTCATAAAACTTTGCTCAAGCTATATTGTTCAGAAGTGGGTGTACAAGTGCAGGAAGGCAACCCATTTGGAAATAAATCAGGAAAAAGTTCCACTCCCAAAAGAATTCTCCAGTTCCTGATGAAAAACACAGTGTGTAGGACTCAGAAGCCTGGCCAGACTGAGAGATGTGCCAAACATAACACAATGCATAAAGTGGTGATTTGCTTTGCTTAGCATGTAAAACATCCCAGATTCAGTTCCTGGCATCTGCAGTTAAGTCAGGTGATGGGAAACCTGAAACTATGGAGATCCAGTGCCAGTCACAGTAGACAGTACTGAACTAGATGGATGAGTGGTCTGACCTGGTAAAAGGCAGCTTCCTTTGAAGTAAATTGTTGCATTGGGCAGGGAAGTGAAAGATAAGAACAAGGAGTTTTAGAGATATAGGATATTCAGTAGCATGGGAGGTGGCAATAGTCAGTGACGGTACAACAGCCCATGGGTTCTGAGTGGCTTGTTACCCACAGCAACAAGCCACCCTGGTGGGTTTGCACGACAACAAGCTGCACTGCCGAGGGTAATTATGCAAATCCCCCTGGCATGCGACCGGCACGTGCAGCATAGTGAACAAGCCACGATGGCTTGTTAACTGCCTGCCAGTTGTGCAAGCCAGCACAGTGTAGCTATTTGGGTAAATGGAGAAACCACTGTGGTAAGGTCTGTGTGACACTATTTTGGGGGGAGAAAAAACTTGGGACAGGGTCATGGCTCTTCACCGAATATAGATTTTTTGTATCCAGCCCACAGCTTTGGACTCCCTGTTACAGGCTCGTGGCAGTAAATGCAAATACAAAATAAAAATTCAGGAATATACTGCGTATGGTTTTTTGTAAACCACTGAACTATTCCATTTAAGACAGTAACATGAGCAACTTCAGGTAAGTAAAAGTTAAAACCGTATATGCATAATCCTTTCCCTCCACTCTTGATAGCCAGTGATTATGCTTGATTAATGTTGACACTTCCTGCCCTAAAATTAATGTGACTCAGTTTAGGATCGCACATGTTGCCTCCCTGTTCTAAACAGCTGACCCATAGGAACAAAAATGATGTTTTTATATTTTACTCTTTATCACACTTACCTGTTGTCAGAGAATCATTTTAGATATCTATGATGATGACGATAATAATAATGTTCCTCTTTAATAAAGAAAAGAGAGTCAAACTAAAACCAGCAATCACTACAAGAAAGTCAAAACAGACTATATCTGTGCCCAAACAAATATGTATTAGCTAGCATTAATAAAAGTTACACATTGAGAAAGAGAAAAAAATTGTCTAAATTGCCATCCTTGATTTATTTCCCCTTCATAATGATAGTCCAGTCCAGTCCAGTCCTGGTCATTGCACCAGCGCACCAAGAGTTCCAGAACGATCTAAAAACCTTTCACGCAGGGTCAGTGATATTGGCGACAGGTAGACCTGGACTGTATTGTACCATGGTCTGCACACCAGACATGAATCTTGACTGTAGAGAGAGAAGCCCTACATATCTATAATCCCTTTCTGTCCTTCTCAAGGGGATAAAATCTGTACAGCACCCTGGTGCTTAACAAGGACCACACAGAGAAAGGGGGATTTTTAATAGGAAAACAATGAAGAGCCTAACAAATGAAATGAAAGTGCTGTTTGTTCTATGAGCTTTATTTGCTTTTGATAACAAGCCAATTCCATGTAACATTTTACTCTGTCTTGAGGCTACACTGTTCCAAGTTTTGGTAAAGCATTACTTGAGAGATTTCCCCACCTCCCCCGGGTTTTTGTGGGTTTTTTTGGTTTGGTGTTAATCAGTACATTTTAAAACATTTTTTCAAAAGCAGGGGCATTTGACAATACACAGACACAACACAACACTGACATAATCAGATTGATAGGGTGGGGGTGAAATCTCTTCTATCTATGAAGAAATTAGGTTTATCATCATGAGAAAGAGAAAAAAAAGCATTCTCTTTTCTGAAAGGTGCTTTTTGACAGACCCTTTGCAGTGGACGTCATGCTCACAAAACATGCTGTCACAGGGCTATTTGAATATAGTGACAGGCTCATTATCATGTTCGAGACAAGTGACAACACCACAGACTAGAAACGGACAGGCTTGCCAATCAGCTGTTGAAAGGATTACTGTTGAAATAGGGCTTTTTTGTTACGAGAACAGTTGTACAAATTGACTACATTAATTCTTTTTTATTACACATGCATACACTGTAGTTAGGGGTCTGTCACTTTATGCATTATAGAAGGTTTCTTAGTTTTAAAAAATGTCCCCATGTTATTGCGGGAGCAGGGAGAGTATTCTGTGCAGGAAGTATATTGTGGGATTAATTTGTGCATTATGTAAAAATAATAGAGATGTATCGAAGAGAAAAAAAGTTTATACGACTATAGAGCAAGAGAAAACAAATCTAGCAAACTTTGTTAAATTAGATTGCACATCATACATTTTTTTTCATCATCATGTTAAAAGGTTGACTCTTATTAGTAGGAATTTAGTTAAGACTGAGGTTGCAATCCTATATCTGGGATTAGGATCCCAGATATATCTGGGATATGTCCCAGATATGTCCCAGAGTCAGTGGGACTCACTTCTGAGCAGACATGTTGCATTTACAGATTGCACTGTAAAGCTGCAGTCCTATGCACACTTTCTTAGGAGCAAGGCCCACAGAACTTAGAACTACTACTGAGTAGCCATGTGTAGGATTGGACTACACATATTGCAGGTTTTAGTCATTGCTAATTTCAGTCATTATTCTTTGGCTCTCAGTTTCTTTTGTTGTCTACAACTGCATTACAGGGAAAGTGATGATAAGTCAAGCAACCTACCTCAATGTAGTGCCCTCCAGATGTTCTGGGCTACAACACCCATAATCTCTGATCATTGCCAATGCTGACTATAGCTGATGGGAGCTGTATTCTGAAACATATGGAGAGCACCACATTGGGGAGGGCTGGAGGGATGCCTTAGTGAAATATTTGGTGTCAGTGAAGGTTAGTGATGTTGCCAAGTCTTGGAATTGAGAGAGGGGATTAGAAATGTCTTCTCCCCTCCCCTGCCCCACCCCCCAAATTAGAAAGGAGCTTTTTGCAATTTGAGCCAAAATCCCTTTGAATTTCAGCTTGCCATTCTGGGCTACCTCCTTCCCTTTGTCTTATTATATATTGCTGTTATTTATATAATTTATATCCCACTCTTTTCCATCAAGATATACTCATGGTGGGTTACAAGGGTTTAAAATATAATTTGTTGTTGTTGTTGTTCAGTCGTTAAGTCGTGTCCAACTCTTCACGACCCCATGGACCATAGCACGCCAGGCCTTCCTGTCCTCTGCTCTCTCCCGGAGTGTGCTCAAGTTCATATTCATTGCTTCGGAGATGCTATCTAGCCATCCCATCCTCTGCCGTCCTCTTCTCCTTTTGCCTTCAATCTTTCCCAGCATCAGGGTCTTTTCCAGGAAGTTTTCTCTTCGCATTAGGTGGCCAAAATATTTGAGTTTGAGCTTCAGCTTCAGTATCTGTCCTTCCAATGAGCACTCAGGGTTGATTTCCTTTAGGATGGACTGATTTGACCTCCTTGCAGTCCAGGGGACTTGTAAGAGTCTTCTCCAGCACCACAGTTCGAAAGCATAAATTCTTCGGCGCTCAGCCTTCCTTACAGTCCAGCTCTCACAGCCATACGTTGCTACTGGGAAAACCATAGCTTTGATTATACAAACCTTTGTCGGCAAGGTGATGTCTCTGCTTCTTACTATGCTGTCTAGGTTTGCCATAGCTTTCCTCCCAAGGAGCAAGCGTCTTTTAATTGCATGGCTACAGTCACTGTCTGCGGTGATCTTGGAGCCCAAGAAAATAAAATCTGTCACTGCTTCCATTTCTTCCCCTTCTATATGCCAGGAAGTGATGGGGCAGATGCCATGATCTTAGTTTTTTTAATGTTGAGTTTCAAACCAGCTTTTGCACTCTCCGCTTTCACCCTCAACAAGAGGCTCTTTAGATCCTCTTCACTTTCTGCCATTAGGGTGGTATCGTCTAAAATAACCAACAGTAAAATATCAGAAGTAAAACTAAGATTTAAAAGCAGCAACAGTCAATTTTAAAATGCAGTAAGAGCCGGAATGAAAAAGGTTTCCGCTGGAATAATACTTTTCAAAGCTTGGCTAAAAGCGGCCAACAAAGGAACCAAGCATACCTCTCTTGGGAGGCCATTCCACTATGTGGGTGCCAACACTGAAAAGTTTTTATACACCCACCCGCTGGCGCAGGTTTATATGGGAGAGAGGTGGTTTCTAAATGCAGCAGCAATGGAGAAGGGGGTAAGGGAGAGTTTTATTCCTTTTCTAATAATCCTTAACATGCAGTTTGCCTTTTTCATGACTGCCTCATGCTGAGTTGATTTAACTCCGGTGACCCCAAGATTTCCTTCCCAGGGAGAGACAGTCCAGATCCCATCAATGTATATGTGAAGCTGGGGTTGCTTGCTTCTTATATGCTTCACTTTTCATGTGGTCATATTCCCAATTTTGTAAGAATCATTGCTACCCTTTCATTTTTGTGAATGAATGGGGCCTGTTTTTTCTTTAAGCACACACACACACACACACACCACCAGCTAAGCATTAAGGCACCTGTATCGCTGAAGACTGCATATTATGAATAGAATAAATGACTATCCGATTTCTCTGAGATATCAGTCAAAATGATTGATATGGATGAGCATTTTCTATCACTGGGAGCTTCTCTTGGTACAGCTATTGAGAGCAAGTGCACCGTCATGAAGCCTGACCTGCTAATGTCCAACAAAGAAGGGGTGTGTGTGGCAGGTCGCTCAGGGTTCTCATCAGCACTGCTTTCTGAATGGCCACTGTAATGATTTTTACACACATATAAATTTGAACATAATTGTCATGTTCTGTACTTCTTGCATTTCATTTCCCTCTGAGCTCACTGTGTATATAGAGGATAATGCTTCATGTATCTCGCATCTGGTCCATGAAAGCTTGTGCCATAATGAATGTGTTAGTCTTTAAGGTGCTCCAAGAGTCTGTTTTTTTTGCTGTGATAAACTTAGCATAGCGACCCCTTCTGGGAAATGTGGGGAAAGGAGCTCTTTTTCACTGACTTCCAAGCATTGTTGCCTTCTAGTTCTGTGTACCTCAATAATAACCATAACAATAAAACCCTAAGCGGTGACCATGGTTTATTTCAGTTCAGATTATGCTCCATTTTAGCGTCACATTAAATGCAAGCTCAGTTTTACAATACAACCCTTATTACAGTTTGGGTTAATAGCAGGAGGCACTAGTGCTACAGTATGTCATAATTATATATATAAAAAAGATTACTGTCCCTTGACTTGCTGTCAAACTTTAATGGCAGTTGCGTCCTGTACAAAATGTATGCATGAATTATTTTGTAGAACAGTATAAGATGTACATTAACTTTCACATCAATTTTCTAACAATGTTGATTTCGATATAAAAATCATTCTGGTAAAATATTCATGCCATTAATCATCAGTATTGGAAATCTGTAGAAATTTAGGCCTGGGTTTAAAAGTCTAGAAGATGTAAAGGCTGAGGACACAATCCCCCAGGAAAACTCCTGCAAAATCCCATAGAAATAAATGGGAGCTGTGCAAGAGCACATATTTGTGTAAAATGTGCATTCACAAGTGGTACCTGCGGCAAATAGTTGCAGTGTGGAGTACTGCTGTTCAGGGTTCCAGCCAGCCATGTTCACTTCTAGTCCATTCCATCCTCTCCCTCAGTTTTCCTCCCCATTCCTCATAGGCTCTCAGACTAGTGTTTATGCTGAACATGCTCAGTTTTCATTGGGCTGTTTGTAAGGAGGTTTACCCCTTTAGATACCCCACTAGAGGTTCTTCGTATTTCTACAAACTTTGAGTTAATCCTGAGCATGCTGATACTCCTGCCATGTTTCTCAGTGGCCCCATTTTTACTACAATGCTGTTGTCACTCACTCACCAGTTGAGTTCGCTGTTAAAGGGAATAATGTACACAGAATATAGGATAGGCTATAACAGGTTTCCTACAGTGAGAAATGCATAAGTAAGCTCAGGTCACTTTGTGACAACTTCAGTGTTTGTATTTTTTGAGAAAGTGAAAGAAAGGTGGGAACACAGAAAGAGAGAAAAAGAAAGGAAGAAAGGCTACCATTCACTTTTAGAGAAAAAGACAACTTTATTTATTTTTTCTCATTTCCTAATACAGTAACACACAAGAACCAAAAGAGTCTTTAAAAACAGGCAGGTGTGCCCTTAACTCTCAGTGTTACCATTTTAAAAGTTGCTAGACTTCTCAAGCATGAGGTCTTTTCATTTTGAGCGCCCCCATTCAAAGTCTTGCAACATTATTTACTTCTAAGGCCTTTTCTTCATATGTAGTCCCCACCCATTCTTCTGAAAGTACACTTCCCAAAGACTACCCTCTGGTCTTCTACTATGTGGGGAAGCTGATGCAATGAGAAGAAGACATTGAGCAAGCCAAATAGAAGCACTCTGTTGTATCCCAGACATATTTGCTTTCAAACTTGCATTTAATGTCGCTTCTCTATTTGCCGTCATTGTGTCATGCAGTGTTTCAACGTCACCTTTCCAAGCAGTAGCTACAATACTGATATTCTGTTATCTATTTGAACTATTCCACTATGGCATGAGAGTGAGTGGGTAAGGCTGCTCTCTATCCGTCAGGATTTCTTCCATAGTCTTCAGGCATTTTTCCTAGTGTCACCCCTTCGTTGTGTTTTAACCATTCATTTAAGACGCATGCTTATCACAACTCAAGTGCTCTTAAAACTGTTGCTAAAAACAAGCCCTCTGTTACATGATCACCAAACACTTTACATTCTAATATTGTCCATGTATACAGTTTGCTTAAATCCAGTGATAACATTAATAATCTTTCAGTAACAAGTGTTGGCCATGTCGAGAAGCTTAGGATGCCTGTAATCAAAATGTTTTGCTGCTGGGCATGAGTAATACACTATGTGTTCACCTCTGAACATTAAATCTTACCTGGATTTGGTTTAGCTCTGCTATCTGATACAGTGTTACTCCATTTCCACCCCACCCACCCCCACCCCCCGGGCCATTTTCCTTCTTAAATATAGACAAGAGCAAATTAGTTGGCACTTGATGTTAACTGGCTTGAGTCTGTGTGATAGCAGCCAACTTGCCATGATGTGAGTGTTGTTACTATTTCTGTAGACATTAGGCATTAAACTCACACACACACACACACACACACACACACACACACACTCTGACTGCATGGGCTTAGTGTTACAAATCATGAGGCATTTTGTCTATGTATTATAAATGGTGATACCTATTTTTAAACCAGACTCTGTGTTCTCACTGCATTGTCGGTTCTATTAGCATTTCTTACACATGCACCATATTTGTTACTTAAGAAAGATAAATGGAAAGAACATTTAAGTATAAGAGTGTCTCACTAATGATCCTATGCAGCACTCATAGGATAGATGTATGTATATATTATGTATTTATAACAGTTATATTCAACGTCTCCAAAGCTTGAGGTGACTGGAGGTAAATCTCAATTTAAATCTCTAAAAATTGTGCAACAAAATTAATCCTTGAAAACAAACAAGCAACATATGGAATGTGTAACTGGGATGTACAGTTAGAAGCTATTGTACTGTCCTAATGAAAAGGGCATAAGAAATAATCACATGAATTTGTTTGGGGAGGAAAAAAATGTAACAGCTTTATTTAAGCTATTGGTTGATGTCTTTTTCTCCATACCCTTAAAAACACACACACACACACAACCAAAAAAACTACAACCCTTCCCTGATGTGGCAAAGGGTTCCTGAGGGGTAGAAACATTTTATCTTTAGCCTGGCATGCCTTGGGGGGACAATTAATTCTCATCTTGGAAGAAGTGCAGAGATTTTTAAGTTAATAATATTTTTGCCACCTTGCTCTCTCCTCCTATCATGCTCACAGCCAAAGGTGAAAAGCCTGCCTTACATCCCCTGTGACTAGTATAGAATCTACATCAGAAGGAGGGAGAGGAGGGGGGGAATGAGAAAGCGAAGGAGTGAGATCAGCTTTGTGGTTTGCGGCATCCTATAAAACCAGAAAAGCCTTTACAAAAACAGGAGCCAGACAGAACTCATAAAAGCTAGTAATCTGTTCCCAACATGGGCCAGTTGGCAACCCTGAGCGATGGTTGTTTGTCATTACAATAGGATGTCCTGCTGCAAAACCAACAAAAGATTCCCAGTACATTTTATAGGTAATCAGTGGCAGCAAAATACTACTGTTAATATTTATCATTCCTTTAGTGCTTACTGTGCTTTGCCTGCTGCCCAACCATTCTGCCCTCCTGATCATGCAGTGTAAAAGGAGTTGAGGTGGATAACTGGACTATGAAATGTGGGTTGTTGCCGTTGTTTTAAAAATGAGTTTCATTTTTTAAACATCTGCCCCTACTAGTGATGATAATGAATCTTTATAGGTACTTAAGCATGTTAACATATACTGCAGTCATTTGTGTACACCAGTTTTACCAGTAAGAGCACATCCCCTGTGCAGACACTTAGCAAGAAGTAATTATTAACTTGAAAGAATGGACTGACTAATCCTCAGAGGGAATTGCCAGCGAAGACTTCATTGATGTATGAATGGGGTGTATCTCCATTTTTAATTCTGTTAGGGAGCAACAGGCAGTAAGAACAGCATTACTTCTTCCCTATTCCCATGCTACAAACATCAACCAAACATGTATCCATTTCTGTAAGCTTTGGGATGTGCTGCCTTTGCTAGGTAAGTGTACTGTAGAGCTTCCAGCAAGTTGTAATTCCTCTGAAGCATGCCTGACAAAACAGGCCCATTGACTCCAGGCCTTGCAGCAATCTTGTTAGGAAATGCCTTTTTGCTGCCTATATAAACCGTATACATGACCCCTGCTGACATGTCAGACAGCTGGAGAGACCCTGCCTTTATTAGGCAAGGTTAGAACAGTGTGGGGCGGCTCATGGGCTGAGCTTTCCGTTTTTATAAATGGACAACAATCGGGTGTTGACAGGCCTTGAAGCCTGGAGAGACTGCAAGGTCCATCATGATAAGGATGGAGTAGTATATGTAATTTGTAAAATACTGGGCACTCCTTTAACTGGTTTCTCCCCATTGTGTATTATTTCTCTAGAAATTGATTAAATGCAAATGTTCCCTTCCTTCAGGAAAAGTATGAAATTCTAGATTCTTAAATGCTGCAGTTGAGGTAGTGGATAAATTTTTAAAAAGAAGAAGATGATATATCACAATGTAATGAACAGCAATGGACAACAGGGAAAACATATTCCAGTTTGGAATAGAGCATTCTCAAACATCTTAACCCTGCATTTACTTTCAAAGTGTCTCCATAATAAATTGTCCCCTCCCCCAAAGTTTTACACTTGAGAAATTTCATATAGTGCTTTATTCTGTGCAAATAAAGATCTTTCCATTTTAATACCCTAGAGGGTACAGCTGTCCAAGCTAAGATCAATGGTCACTGGAAAGTCTAAAGACCTTTCTGGATGAGATCTTTGACTGCTTTGAGGTAGATACCTTAAAAGGTTAAGAGAATGCTATAAATTCTTGGAGGGCTTAAAGGAAAGGTTGTTAACCTTGGTGATCCTGTAGTTAGATATGTTCTGATATCTGCTAATATTACATTGTTTTCTCATTCCAAGTATTACACGTTTGACAGAACCAGTAATCACACATCTACAGGGATATATAGAACTCTCGAACAAACTCTATTCATTGTTTGTTGTTGCCAAATTCAGAGTTCATATCTGTAAGTTCTTAGAACAGCACTATCCCTATTTATAGTACTTTGCAGAAATATCTGATTAGAAACCAATGTGTTGCTTTTTCTTCCCTGTTGTGCTGGCCTTTTGCTAGTGTGATCATGTTTTTGAACTAATACATTGCAATCCGTTTATGGTTCATGCATGGCATGCTAGTAAGCTCACCCATTAAACCAAAAATAAAAGAAAGCTACATTAAGTAGGGTTTGCGAGGCAATTAAGCATACCATGAAGACATTTTAATTGACTCAGTCCATTTTTAGAACAACTCTTTCAAAGCACTTTTTCCCAATGCAGGAATACTTTCCAATAGAGTGGTAACTAAAAGGACTTGTATAGATTACATTATTTTGATACTGATATTTAAGCAATAAAAATAAATCCATTTAAAACAACTAGTTTTGCTTTAACTGTTCAAGCTGTCATCCTATCAAATTGTAAAATTTTAGAGGTGGGTGGGGGGTGGTGGAATTAGAATTCATTGTTAATGGTGTTGCACTTAACATGTAGGGTTGTGGAAGTACTGACTGCAGATGAGTATGTGTGTGCGTGTACTGTGTGTATGTATGTATGTGTGTGTGTGTGTGTATATATATATATATATATATTCTGTTCCCATGTTGGAGCCAATGGACTGTATTCCTTTAGACAGAATTGACTATATTCACTTAAATGGACTTGACTCTAGCACAATCACTGTATTCAAATGTCAGGGTAAAAAAAGAGAAGGAGGATGTCACATAGGGTCACAAATTATGTTGGATTTTGACAGATTGTAGCCTTGCTTTACAAGAGCAGTAACATCTCATTTGTCACCGTTTGATCTGGAAGTGCGGGAATGAGAGCGGAAGGCCCTCCATCTCCACCTCAATTTAATCGCTCTGAGGCCGACAGTGGTGGCTAAAGCCACCTGCCCATGCACTGTACTGCTGATCTGTTTTAATTTAATCATCCGTCAGCTGGGATGAAAGCATAAATCGTCTTCCTTTGATCTGCAAACGGTGTGTTTTTGTAAAGCAGGGTGCAGAATCAGGGAGACAGTTTTTTCGCATTTAGTGCAACATAGACAACATAAGCTGAAAAGGGCTTATAAGTGATATTTTAGTGTAGTAGTTAAACAGGAAGTTGCTCTTTGTGTAAACTGATATCGTGATGTAGGTTAGTTGGGGGAAAAGCAGGCCATAAGTAAAGGAACATATTGATTAATAACTTATCAATTATTCAAGTTTAAAGGGGGAAAACGGAATATCTGAAACCTCTTAGCACTTTGTAAAACTTTAACTGCTTTGCTTCCAGATAGAAATTAAATAAGAAATGGTTAGGATGATAGTATTTAATCAGATGAGTGAGGATTATAATGGACCCATATGTGGTAGCATGGTTTGAGATTCTCTTAAGTAAAATAATATGGATATTAAAATGTCCCTATAGTGTAGACGTTGAACTGTTAATGTTCAGAGATAGATAATGGAAAATATTGCTGAAAATTACAAGCAATAAATACTGTATGTTATGTTCTCAGCCACAGGTATGTTCTTACAAAAGTCAGAAGAACAAGAGCTGTATTTTGTTCTTTCCTTTCCTTTATGTAAAAAGAACAACAAAAATCAAGAAAGCAAAACAATCAAGATATCTTATGTATTTTATTACTACTGTTGTTGTTGTTATTATTATTATTACTATTTTATGTACAACCATAGAACATGAGCCTTTAACTATACAGTTTGGGATTGGAGGTTAGAAAATTAATTTCTAATAGCAGAATACCTGTAATAGCAATTGTACTTTACCATAATAATACTTAATATTTAGACAGTGCTTTTCCCAATTGCTCAAAGCACTTCACATTCATTATCCCAGTAATCCTTATAGAAGGAAAAAAGGAGAGGAAACCTCCAGGTGCACAGAAATAATTTTGTTGAGCCCAATGCATTTCAGAAATCTTCGGGGACATTCTTATGATCCACCAATGTCTGTGTTTGGCCTACCACTCTGTTGGCTGTCAGTGGCTACTAGTCATGATGGCTATATATTATCTCCCAATATTTGAGCCAGTATGCCTCTGAAATACTAGTTGCAGGGGAACACAAAGGAGAGGCGCTATTACCCAAATGGCCTGCTTTGGGTTTCATATAGGCATTTGATTGGTTAGAATGCTGGAATAAATAGTCCTTTGGTTTGATCCAGAATGGCTCTTATGTTGATTTTTTTAGTTGTGCCTAAAAGTACCCCTGAAAAAGGGTTTTGGAAAACACTGGGCTCATTAAACCTACGTCTGCATACCTGGAAGCTTCCTTCCCTCTATCCTCCTCCTATTTGGTGCCTTCCTGTTTTTCTTCCCCTCCCCCAGTTGTTGCAACAACAGCCCTGTAAGATAAGTGATTGTTGCAGATGGGGGCCTGACATTGGCGTTCCTGTTAACATCTGTGCTGCTGTTCTGGAGTATGTTCATTGTGGATTGCTGCTATGATGGTCTTTTCCACAGTTTTTTATTATTTATTTATTTATTTAATAGATTTATATACCACTGAACGTATTTAAAAATATCTCTAAGTGGTTTAAAATTCGACAGGGGGAAAGCACTATGGTAATTGGGGTGATATTACTGTGTCCATGTGTCATCCCTGTGCGTCTTGCCCAAAACACATGCCAGTAAGTCTCTGTGGGCATCCTTGTAAATAAGAGAGAGGAAAAGGAAAGATGGAGTCTCAAAGATGCACAGCAATAAAGACTTAACAACCCAATTTGTTTCAAAGATATTCTTCTTCAGGGTCTCTTAGATGCAAAATACTGTGTCTTCAACCATGCTCTTTGACCAAATGAACATGGTTGAAGACACAACGTTGTACATCTACATGCCCCTGAGGAAGAATATCTTCAAAACACATTGGACTATTAAAAATTTGTTCCCATATACCATTGACACTCCGTCTCTCCTTCTTCCTCTGGTATTGGTGTCTACCCTTCTTTTTTTCCACCTTGCAAAGAAGCCCCAAAGAGTTACTGGTCCACAAAATTCTTGACTGGCCACCTGCACCCACATATTTCATTCATTTGTGAATTAAGGGTTAAAACAGAATTTCTTGACCTGGTCACCTGGAAGTGATTCTTACTCACCAAAGGTGATCAGCCATTTACAAGCCTGGCTTATAGCTGAATAGGGGATTGAACTGGTTTCCCAAGTGACTGTATAGAATCTTACTTGGATCTCTTTGTGTCGTAGATTTAACTACTGAACATAGGGTCCTTTCTAACAAAATCCAGATGATAACTAAGTGTTCTGTCTGCTTTGTTTTTCCTTGTATGTTCATGCTGTTCTTATCACCAACCCCCACTGCTCTTCCATCCTTCTTGGTAAACTTTTTAAATTCTCTTCCCAGGTGCTGTCCTTAATTTTAAATTTGATCTGAACATTTTGGATGGTTATTTGCAGAGATGTACCATGCAGAACAAAGTATCTAAAACAGTAGTTTAAGGAGAAATAAACACTCCTGAGAACTCCATGTGTTTTGCACGAGCAGATGTTTCTTGTCCTCTCCTCTCCCTGCAGCCCCCTGTGAGCCCCCACAATCTTCTCTGCAAGGTCCTATAACCTCCCAGAGCTGATTGGGGGGGGGGTCAGGGGGAAACTGTTCCGCTGGTAAACGCCATTCTGTCAGCAGATGGACAGAATTGGATCTCTTCTCTTCTTTTCTTCCAACATGGGTGTATCATCTAGAAAGGGTCATACATCAGCGGTAAAGGTTTGCATGCATAAAGTCCCAGATTTGATCCTGGCATCTCCAGTTAATTAGCATCGGATAGCAGAGTTTGTGAAAGAAAGAAAAACAACGCTGTGCATGACACCCTGAAGTGTTGTAGCCAATTAGAATAGAGGGTATTGGCTTAGAATGATGGACCAACACTCAGGTTCAGTATAACCAGTATAGTTATTTGCATTCTTACACATCTTTGTGTTGTTGGTTCTAGGATTGTCATTCTGATTTTAAAAATTTACGTATAACCTCAGTAGCTTCCTGCTTTCCTCAAATCATTGAACCTTGAATTTCCTTTTTATTTACTTTTTTTTGGCCATAGCTCAATGAACAGGCTTTTGCCTTATCAATTAATTATTGTCATAGTTCAAGGTATGGTATTATATTTCAGATAGTGGCATATAGTGGAGAGTGGCATTTACTTACCTTAACTTGTTTAGAAGACTTCCTTAAAATCTTCCATCTTAAAGCCTGATAGTACTCAGGTTAGAAATTACTTTTTGTCTCATCGTCGCTTAGTATGTGATCTAGTATAACAAGGCAAAATTATTCCCACTGA
The DNA here is from genome assembly GCF_057233095.1 of Heloderma suspectum. Classification (NCBI taxonomy): domain Eukaryota; kingdom Metazoa; phylum Chordata; class Lepidosauria; order Squamata; family Helodermatidae; genus Heloderma; species Heloderma suspectum. The sequence goes on from NC_139458.1 coordinate 399,029,042, forward strand.
AAAATCTTTTGTTTCTGTGAGGGTATGGAAATTGCTGAATTTTTATTCAACAAGTTGACTTACTATCAGCCAAGTAAATACAGCATAGTTACTTATTACGAATATTGGTCACAATCCCAGCAAAGTTAAGCATTTTAAAGTCATAACTGCTTTAAACTAAAGAGGCTAAGGGCGCAACAAGCCATTGTATAAAAATACATGACTATTTTTTAAAAAAGCTACAGGGGGACTCATTCAAGACTGAGATCATGGAGTAAGGGGTTAACACTTTCCCTCTGTGCTGTTGTCGCAATGAAAATGCCTCTCTGAAGCTGCTAATCACCCTGGGAGGGAAGCTGTCATTAGTGCCAATAACAGTTGGGGAGTGAAAGAAGATTTTTGTTGGGACCATGGTATGGAGGGAACAGTTAAACCCCTCTCTGTTTACCATGGTCTCAGTCCTGATTGCACCCATCCCCCTGCCACAGCTGCAATTTAAAACTGTGTGTGTGTGTGTGTGTGTGTGTGTGTGTGTGTCTGGATGGATGGATGGATGGATGGATGGATGGATAGATATGTAGATACGTACACATTCCTGTAATTCAGGATAACAGTGAACTCAGGATGAAGTGAATTGTAGTCCATGAAAGCTTATGCCATAATAAATTCATGAGACTTTTAAGGTGCCACAAGGCTCCATGTTGTTTTTTCTGCAATAGGCTCACCTGCTTACCCTGCCCACCCCCGCAGAAAGTCTTAACTCTTGACATTGGATCATGTTCCTCATTTGCTACCTATCCTAGTTACTATTATCCTAGTTACTCTGTACTGCCCCCCCCCCATCTATGGAATTCCCTTCCCAAGGTGATCCTCCTCAGGGCTGGCCTTACCATGAAGCAGCCTGATGAGGATGCGCTGCTCTCCCCCGCTAAAGGACCCGCCACTTCTTGGTCCTGCTGGCTGCCCTGCAGTACTTCTCGCTGCAATACTTCGAACTCTCGTGAGAACTCTGACAATACTTTGACTGAGTTTTCACAGGTTTCCCACAGCTGCTGCACAAGGTAGAAACAGCTGATGGGCGGAAGTGGTGGTGAGGCACGTGTGCACGCCCAAAAAAGTAAGCAGGCAGGTGAGTGAGTGGGCATGGCCAGCTGGGTTAGCTGGCTGCCAAGTAGATCTGGTGGGATTGGGGTTGCACAGCTGCCACTGCCAGAAGAAAAAGCGGGGCAGCGGTGGTGGATGCTCTCTTCAGGCAGCAACCTTCCTTGGGCCAGGCCTGATCCTCCTGGTACCTTCATTATGTACATTTAGACACCAAGCTAAGGCATTCCTCTTCCAGCAGGCTTTTAATTTTTAATCTGTTCTTTTTATTATCATTTTTTACTGCCAGGTCTATAATATTTTTAATGTTTTCAATATCTTAATATTTTTTTTTAATTAACTGTATTATTGATTTGGTTATTATCCTATCATTGCTTTGGGGTTTAATTATTGTAAACTGCCCCAAGGCAATTTGTCAGCTGGGTGGCATATACATCTAATAAAATATATAGATAATAAATGAAGATTTGCATTAATTAACTTAAAATTAACATTTTAAATTCTTCCCAATGAAGAGTTAAGACTGCTTCACATGTGACAAAAGTTCTACAGTTTTAGGAATTATCATGTAGCAATCTGAATGTAGTCATGTTTGATTATCATATATGTGTACGCATTTTGGGAAGCTGCAATTGATTCCCAGTACATGGAGTGTACACAGAATGAAATGCTGTTGTATTTGAAGTGGTCCTTTAGTTTAATTTGAAAGTTTAGAAATTTGTCCAGTCAAATATATAACATTACCTACGTTGTGTTGCTTAGAATTCCTGACCTAATCTTCCGGATTTGCTTTTCATTAGCCTGAGGATTTGCTGGGGAAAAGACTCAAGTGTATTTTTCCAAAGCAAAACTAACACTCCGAATGACAATGGAAGCCTATATGCCCTTCACAGTTGGTAACAACTTCTACAGGTCAGGAGGTGTGGAGACAATTTGGGGCAAGATAGAAGCTAATGAATTTATCATGTAATTCCTCCTGTATAGACACATGCCTAGATGTATTATACATGGCATAAGTGATGGCTTTGGCCTTCTGTGACAGGTGACTTCACTTGTGCGGGGGATGACAACACGTGAATGGTGATTAAACATCAGCGTAACCAGCCTTAGCTTGAACCATCCTGTAATAAATCATTATACATTTGAAATTTGGTAAAGTGGTAATACAAATCACCCCAAACTCATCATCTGTCTGTCTGTTTGTCTGTCTATCTATTTCTAGATCTATCTGTCCATAAAGCTTCTCAAGGTATAAAGATTTGTAGTTCGCTTATGATCTGTTGCCCCGGTGAAATTTCATAGCAGCTGTAGAAGCTGACTTGAACATCTTTTCTTTTGTCTATTATAAAGCTTGAAATATGGGCATTAACATAAGACAAGGTCTTTTGCTGGTTAAACCAAAGGGAAAATGTGCAGTGAATGGGTATAGAACAGAATGAAGTTGTAGTACTTCTCCATAGTGCTCCTGCAAATCTATCAGTTTAAAGTCAATATTATAATGGGCTGGTAGAAGGGAAGTGATAGAAGAATGCATATTACAATGTCAGATTTTCTTCAAACTAAGGACAGAATTGAATGTTACTCAAAACACAGAGTTGCCACTGAGGATGGCAAACCTGTGATGAGTTGTACCGCCACGAGATACAGTAATAAGAAACATGACATCACCATGTATTTCCACACCCCTGCTCCATATTATTGACTGTCACTAGGGTGAAGAAGAGACAGGGAAATTGACACAGGGAAACAATTTCTGGCGGAAACCCTGTGTTCCCTATGCATCCCGATTCCTATACCAGGGGCAGGCCATGGGCACATTTGGCAATTTGAAGAAACTGTCCTGGACTCCACCACAAAATGGCTGACCAAAAGACAGAGTACAAGGCAGAGGTGGGGTCTGAGCCCCAACCCACTAAATAACTCCTTTAAATTGACACTTTTCAGCACCAACAGAAACCTATTTCATAGCAATCCCAGCTGCCATTGAGAAAATGTGTTAATTGAGAAGAAAGCGGGAGGGGCAGGACACCTTGATGGGCACCAATGCGTCTGGGGCGCATTGGTCCCTACTGGCGCCATGTTGCCTACATTTGCCTTATGCATGCCAGTCAACATCTGAAACTTCAGCTTCAGTCACAGGTGTGGTGGGTAAGTTCAAGAATCAGAGATTTTTCAGTTGTGTCGCTCATGTTATGGAGTGCTTCCCTAAAGGAAGCGTCCTCTTTAAAGTATGGGGTTTTTAGGGAAGCCTTTCATGCTGACTTCCTTTTTATGTTCTCTGAATGTGGCTGATTCTTTTTACCACTGATGGTTTTACCATTACTGCTGTAGACACTTTTTAAAGATCATTTAGCTGGTTGCTGGATGATGATGTTTGTTAATATGGTGTTAATTGTTTTCTGTATTTTATTATTTCCTTGTAAGCCACTCTGACTTTACACAAGCGGCCAGTTTAGATGATTATATTTTGACTTAATAAGCAGAAATATGAACATTTTTTTGCCTATGCATGCAGCTGTTTCAATCATCCCTTTATACAAGTTGCAATTAAACTAGGAAGTCTCTAATTAGCCATATTTCCCCAGCGTTCAAACAATGTGACAACTCACACTCATCCCATGCTCAAGGTTGAGTATGGGTTGAGTGTGGGTTGTCATTGAACAGTGAGTTGTTGTTGAAGTGTGGGGTGTTGTGTGACCAAGCTGTGCTAGCAAACCATGGTTTGTTAACCACGAACAATTGAGGAAGAGAATCCATGATTTGTTTAGTTGTGAACTGTGGGTTGTTCATTGTTTTAAAAAACAAACAAATGTTGTTTGTGGTCAGTGCAAATGGATTCTCTGCACCCTTTTAACAGCTAAAAGACTGATATTACAACATTGGAAGGATAAATGCTCACCTTCTATAATGCAGTGGAGATGATGATCTGAAGGTGGGGAACTTTGAATCAGCCCTTTTGTAATGGTCAGATCGTTGCCTGCTGGGGTTTAAGCTTATGGCAGCTTTTCCTCTCTTCAAGGGATGGGGACCTATTAAGATGGTCCATCCCTAGAGGCTAATGGATCCAAATAGTTTCCAGAGAGCTCGGAGCAGGGGGTTTCCAGCTGATACGGCTGGCAGTCCTGTCAAATCCCTGGTCAATCTGTAGAATACAGAAATGACCTAGTTGGTTGATACTATTGCTCCGGAGCGCCCTCTCCAGAACAGAGCTTGTACAGCTCCATGGTATACTTTGGAGCTGAGAACGATGAAGCAAAATGGGAGATGGCTTGAGTGCAGATGGGAAAAAAAAAATCCTAATGGATTCAGTCAAACACGGGTGAGTGCCTGTGGTCAAGTATATTCAGGGGCAGTGAGGGCAGCAAAGAAACAATATCTCACTGCCTCTATTGAATCCTCTCTGTGCCACCTAGCGGAGTTTTTCATGCTGCCCCTCAGGATGCCGTGGATCCATCTGAGGCCTGCTGCAATATGCTAGGCACTTGCAAGATGAATTATCTTGCATCTGCCAGAAGCCAGTGTTAAAGCAGGTGAAACAGGTGAAGTATCCAGACCACAGCCTTATCCAGTTTTGTCAGATGAAATTGAGTTAGTACAGCTTGAGGACATTGACAAGGTGCTGGGACAGGTTCATGCAATCACTTCCAAATTGGATCCTTGCCCCTCTTGGCTTATAAATACTGGCAGGGAAGGAACATAGCTGGACCAGGGAGGCGATCAGTGCCTCCTTTCAAGAGGGAGTGGTCCCAGGCTGCCTGAAAGAGGTGGTGGTGAGGCCACTCCTGAAGAAACCCTCCCTGGACCCATAAAATCTCAGTAACTTCAGGCCAGTGTCAAATATTCCTTTCCTGGGCAAGGTCCTTGAGTTGGTGGTTGCCAACCAGGTCCAGATGTTCTTGGATGAGACTGATTATCTTGATTCACTTCAGTTGGGGTTCAGGCTGCGTTTTTGGCATGGAAACAGCTTTGTTTGCCCTCTATGATGTCGGGAGAGAGACAAGGGGAGTGTGACCTTGTTGATTCTCCTTGAACGCTCAGCGGCTTTTGATACCATTGACCATGGTATCCTTCTGGGATGATTGTCTGAGTTGGGAGTGGGAGGTACTGCATTGCAATGGTTTCTCTCCTACTTGGATGGTCATCTCCAGAAGGTGATGCTTGGGGGATACTATTTGGCCCCATGGATTCTCCAGTATGGTGTTCCACAGGGGTTGGTGTTGTTCCCCATGCTATTCAACATCTACATGAAACCTTTGAGTGTGGTTATCCAGAGTTTTGGAGTGCATTGTCATCAATCAGTAGGCTGATGATGTGCAAATCTGTTTCTCCTTTTCATCTTCTTCAGGTGAGGCTGTGGGTGTGCTAGATCGGTGCCTGGCTGTGACAATGGACTGAATGAGGGCTAATAAACTAAAGCTCAATCCAAGCAAGACCAAGATGCTGTTAGTGGGTGTTTCTTCTGACTGGATGGAGGGTGCTCAATCTGTTCTGGATGGGATTGCACTTCCTCTGAAGGATTCGGTTCGTAGCTTGCGGGTTCTCCTGGAGCTGTATTTGTGACTTGAGGCTCATTTGGCCTCAATGGCACGGAGTGCCTTCTAGGTTCTACCAACTTCAGTTGGTGGCCCAGCTATGCCCCTATGTGGACAAGGATAACCTGGCTTCAGTTGTCTATGTTCTGGTAACCTCCAAGTTAGATTACTGCAATATGCTTTACATGGGGCTGCCTTTGAAGATGGTTCGGAAGCTGCAGCTTGTGCAAAATGTGGCAGCCAGAGTGATAACAGGGACCAGAAGGTCTGAACACATAAGACCAATTCTGGTCTGCTTGCACTGGCTGCCTATGTGCTTCTGAGCCCAATTCAAAGTGCTGGTTTGGACCTATAAAGCCTTACAGGGCTTGGGCCCACACTACCTGACAGAGTGCCTCTCCGAGCATGAACCGACCTGTATACTACATTCTGCTTCTAAGGTCCTCCTCTGGGTGCTTCCTCTGACGGAGGCTCAGAAGGTGGCAACAAGGGAGAGGGCCTTCTCATTGGTGCCCTCCTGTGATGGAGCAATCTCTTGAGTGAGGCTTGCCAACATTGTCATCATTTCGGTGCCAGGTTAAGACCTTCCTCTACTCTCAGGCATTTGGCAGCATATGATAAGGCTTTTAATAGGGTCCTGGGATTTCTTATTGTTGACTGTTAAAACTTGTTTGGGGGGGTATGTATGTGTGTTGTCTCTTTATATGTTTGTATATAAATGGTTTTTATATTATGTTTTTAAGATTTCTAAACTTTGTAAACCATCCAGACAGCTTTGGCTATTGAGTGGGTATAGAAATGTAATAAAATGAAATGAAACTACACTGGAAGGTTGGGGGTTACTCTGGATCAGATTTGGATGGGTTTAGGGGAGAGGAGAGGATGGGAGAAGTCCACTGTGTGAGCATAAGTCTGCTCAGGCAAAGTTGGATGGAGCTTGGTGTCTTGGTTTCAATTAAACAGGAAACTGTGATTAATTAATTTGTTTTCTTCTGCTGTGAAGGAAGGAAGGAATGGACTGTGTGGGGGGGCAAAAGCCTTGTTTATATCTCAGTTTATTAAACTGAGATATTATCATAGCTAATGAGAGAGCTTCGGCTATGGTGTGGTATAGAAATATAATAAATGAAATGAAATCATCTGAACATGGGCAAATTATTTATTATGAGGACTATCCCCATCCCTTTTCCCTTTTGTGTCGTGTCAGGGGCTGTCTTGTTTTTATTGATTGTTTGTAAGGTGCTCCAGGAGCTTTTTTGGCCGAGGAGGATAAAAATAAACGCACAGACCAGGATGATCTTTTAAACTGTTTTATTAGTGAAATGCAAGCCTCCACTTGTGCTGCTGCAGCACAAGCATAGGGCAGAATAGGAATGCCTGATTATTTTTAGCATTCAATCATGCCCGTTGTAATTCTGTTCAATTATACCTGGTTCACATGACACAAGAGCCCGCTGTGGTTTAATTTACCCACGGGGTTGTCGCATTTTGCCAGGTACCCATGGCCTTACTGTGGCTTGTTGTGTTGTGCCTACCCAATTGGCAGGGGTTGTTTGAAAGTTGGACAACCCTCAAAATACCCTAAAATAAGCCATGAGTTTTTTTAAAAAAATACCTGTAATTAATGACAAAAATAACTGAATATTTTCACTATTCTAGTGCACATGAAATAGCTTTGGTTCATTCTTAACTTTCTGCTCTGTCTTGTTAAACCTAACTTATGCACACTAGGATGAATGTAATGAATGTAAACTGGCCTGCCTATACCATTGTTGCCCCATGTTTGTTATGTTGTTATGAATGCTACTACAGCTGTACAATGTTTGGTTTGCTTGCTAATCATAATAGCGATAGGTGAGAAATTTGGTTCAGTTTAATTTTGATAAGTACTTTGTAAAGTCCAGAACTTTTGAGATACTCCTTAACATTTGCTGCACATCTAGAATTGGGAGACCTTGAGCTTTAGCAGTAACTGCACTGATACAGCTGAAATATTTCAGTATATATGTATATAAACATCTGCATATCAAACATGTCACCAGTCGCAGGATTCATTTTTTTCAGAGATTTCTGCGGGCACTTTTAGAAATACAGAGTAAGTAATCACAGGGATTACTGCAGTATGCTGATCATTATTATTACTGGGATTTTTTTAAAAAATCAATGTTTTATTCCAAAATATATATTTATGTGTTGTCCTTTTCTTCCTTCTTTAATCTAGCCCCAGAAGAAGGCCCATATATAGCAATCAGGGACAAAATGCATAGGGCTACTACTTGGATTAAAACTGCATATTTTTTTTCAACATCCCGAGACTTTATCTCTTTATTTGGTTGGATGTCAGAGACATGATGGTTATGTTGGCTCTACCTGCAGGGTCAGTTTCAGAAAGCAACACTGGGGGCGTTCTGTTTGACCCCACAGCATTTGAGCTATGGGGTCATGCAAGGCTCCATCTTATTCCCCCATGTTTTTTATTATCTATATGAAGCTGCTAGGTGAGGTTATCAGGGGATTTGGAGTGAATATGCTGATGATCCCAGTTCTGTTTCCTTTTCTTATCTGTGTCAGGTGAGATTATGCAGGTGCTGAACCTGTGTCTGGATTTGGTAATGGACTGGATAACGGCTAATACACTTTTGAACTGATAATCCTAAGGCAACCCATATAGATAGAGCTTGCATGTGAGCACCCAGCTTTGGCTAAAATAGGGCAGTGCATGGATATTGACCAGTATCAACCCAATAAATGACAGTGGTATTTTTTGCCCAAAGTAGCCCTTGGTAGAACATGCATGTGTCATATCAGTGAGCAATATCTTATGAATGTAGAAGGTGAATCTTTAGAACTTTCATGTATAGTTCCATCCAGTGCAGTTTGGATTGAATTTATCTGTTCCATGGTGTGTTCAAGGCCCCCTTTTTACACACTGCGGCAGATTACTGGATCAGGACAATGATATGCTGCACATTATTTCCTCAGAAAAAAAATGTGACCTGCAAATCAGTCTCAAATATGTGCATGTACATCCCACAGTGGTTATGAATTCATTAAGGGTGGTTAAAAAGTGTGAATATTCTTCACAGGAAAATGTTTCAGAATGTCTGCAGTTAAGACAAAAGTAATAACGCAGAATATTATTTAAGTTGATGGAAGATGCAAACACAGCTTCATTGGGTTTCCAGATTCAAATTAAAAGAATAAATATTTCATCAGTGATACTAATTAAAGATTGGTCAAAGATTTGCCTGTGTCTCATACTGCAAATACCAATCAGACCTGATTAGGAGAAGTAACATTTATAGCACTGTCCACTGGCTGAAAAGAATGATTAATATGAAACCTATCTTGCTAAGAAATGACTATATTATTACGGTCCAAATTTATTATGATTCTCCCTGAGAAATCTACCTACTTATTTCCATTGGGGAGATTAAGAGAACTGCAGTTAAGTAGATTTAAAAACAAAATCTAAGTATTTTTATTTTTGGCTACTGATTTTCTAATGGTGCTACTACTTTTTAATTACTCTCCATAAGAAAATGAGACTTGCTGCTTCTAATGTCAGTATGATATCAGATTTCTTTCTTGTTGATGCATAACAAAAGAGATTTTGAAATAAAGCAGTAGAACAGCACACGGGGCTGTTAGTTGGAACAAACCAATTATTTTAGTTTAGACTGAAATATAAACATTGGATTTGTCATGTTGGATTAAATTATGCTTTGGGTATTTGGCATGTTTTAGGGTTTTAAAAAAATCCATTAGGACACATGCACTATGAATCTAAATGGTTAATTCAATCTGCCTGTGCTCCACATGGACTAAATAACTTGGAACTAATACCTTTAACAGTACCAGTCACCTGTGAGAAGAGAAGGGTGGAATTCTATCATTCCATACACACACAGCCCACCAAAGACCCAGGTGAGTGGAATTATCAGTGGTCATCATGTATTTGTGGGCCCAATAAAAGCCTAATAAAAATCAATATTGAACATGCATTCCCAGGGCCTAGATATCTAGTGTTTTATTCCACGTACCACACTTCTATGCATGTGAATTATACCCAGCAGTGCAATCTGCATGCTGAAACTCATTTTAAAATAATATAGGTCAGTTCTGTGTGACCCTTGGTACCCAAGGGAGTTAGAGCACCCTGAAAACACAGCTGAACTTTCCTTTTTTTCATTTGCCATACATGCTCTGCTGTGATGTTCCTTGTTTAGTATGAGGAAACTTGCTAAAAGCCGTGCAAAATATTGACTGCATTCTACACTGAGTTTTAGAAACTACGGGCAAATGGGAGGACACAATAGGGCTTTGGGGATTAATAACAGAAAATTTAGGGAAAGAATGGTAAGGCCTTCCATCAATAAATTTGCCAGAATTTCTAAAAGGTGTAATGTAGATTGCATTCTAATATAAAATAAGGCAGAATTTGCACTTCTGCTATGCTACTGCTAGAGCAGCATAAAACGTACAGTCTGGAGTTTTGTCATTATGTGGAAAAAAACAGGTTCAGATCCTTAGTAGCTTAGTACATGTAAACACCCCTGCCAGCATTCTGCTCAAAGATACTTGTAGTTTTAGAACAGCCCTCCCTAACCTGGTACCTCCCAGGTATTGGACTACAACTCCCATCCTTCCCAGCCAGGCATGCCAATGATGGTGTGAGGAGGAGCCAGAGTATTGATGCTTCCCATGAAGTCCACAGCTTCTAATGTTACCGGAGGCTACATAGGAAGGGCCCACACTACAGCACCTTCTACTCCAGAGATGCAGTTTGAAGACAGCATTGGCTATTGGGCGGTATAGAATCATAGAATAGTAGGATTGGAAGGCGCCTACAAGGCCATCAAGTCCAACCCCCCGCTCAATGCAGGAATCCAAGTCAGAGCATCCCCGACAGATGGCTGTCCAGCCTTGTCTTGAATGCCTCCAGTGTGGGAGAGCCCACCACCTCCCTAGGGAATTGGTTCCATTGTCGTATTGCTCTAACAGTCAGGAAGTTTTTCCTGATGTTCAGACGGAATCTGGCTTCCTGTAACTTGAGCCCATTCTTCCGTGTCCTGCACTCTGGGATGATCGAGAAGAGATCCTGGCCTTCCTCTCTGTGACAACCTTTCAAGTACTTTAAGAGCGCTATCATATCTCCCCTCAGTCTTCTCTTCTCAAGGCTAAACATGCCCAGTTCTTTCAGTCTCTCTTCATAGGGCTTTGTTTCCAGTCCCCTGATCATATTTGTTGCCCTCCTCTGAACCCTCTCCAGTTTGTCTGCACCCTTCTTAAAGTGTGGTGCTCAGAACTGGACACAGTACTCCAGATGAGGCCTAACCAGTGCTGAGTAGAGAGGAACTAGTACTTCTCAGGGTTTGGAAGCTATGATTCTATGAATGCAGCCCCAAATAGCATTTGCCTTTTTTGCAGCCAGATCACATTGTTGGCTCATATTCAGCTTGTGATCGACAACAATTCCAAGATCCTTCTCGCTTGTAGTGTTGTTGAGCCATGTATCCCCCATCTTGTAACTGTGCATTTGGTTTCTTTTTCCTAAGTGCAGTTATATTTATTAGAAATAAATAATTAAATAAAATTTGACAGTGGAGCATGAGTAGGACATAAATTAGGAGCATAGGGAACTGCTTTGTACTAAGTCAGACCATTGGTTCATCTACCTCAATATTGTTTACACTGACTGGTAGTGGTCCCCCAGGGTTTCACATAGGAGTCTTTCCCAACATTACTTGGAGATGCCAGGGATCTGAACCTGTGACCTTTTGCGTGCAAAGCATGTGAATCTTATATAAGATTCAATTCCAATACTTGAAAATTTGAAAAAATGTAATGTTAGTCTTACTTATGAGGGAATTAGCATATTGAAAAGATCAAACCTCAAAACTTTAGATGACCTCCCCTAGAAGACTCATGTATAATATTAAAAAGCATAGCGGGGGGAAAGAAATGGAGCCTTGAAGAACTCCAAAGGCCAATGACCAAGGCGCTGAACAAACATTCCCCAGCACCTCCTTCTGGAAATGCTCACCCAAATAGCACTAGAACTACCACAAAACAGTGCCCCCAAGTCCCATATCAGCTAAACATGTCATAAGGATGCTGTCTTAAATTAGATTAATTCTGAACAGAGATTTATCAGCAAGCTGAATGACTTAACTCTCAGAACTTGGAGGGATTGGTGCCCTTGGTAATTTAGGACTTAAAGATCCTCTGCCAGAATGAAACATGTTTCTATAAAGGTAATTGTTGAGACGTTTAAAATGGTTTGAGTCTTATTCTTTCATTTAAGCTCTTACATTTACATTTCTATTTACAAAAATAGAATAGTATCTCCATAGAAATAAATATAAATATTGAAAGAATAAAAATTAACAATGCAGTAAACCCTAATATTCCTCTCTCTCTATTTTAAATCCCACTGGCTCAAAACTCGTGGGCAAGTAATTTGTCCCAGGCAAGTAAGCAAAATCTAGAACATCTAAACTCCTTTGCCACTTCTTTCCTCTTAAAGGTTCTTCTTGTCTCCTATCAAAAGGTACATCATTCAGTCTTATCTCTCTTCTAGAATGTGGATTTCTTTTTTTCTCTGCTTCTGAGGCTTTCAGGCAACAACTAACAAAACAACGTGTCTTCGCCATTTTCCACCTATGTCCAGTTTTAAAGCATGTTTTGAGAAAAAAGGAGAGCGGGCATATGGGCAACATAATTCTTTGTTCATCATAGCATCCATTTCACTTCCACGTAAGTCAGCTTCCATTTGTATGAACACAATTATCAACCATATTAAATGGAATCAATGTGGCAGATGACAATATTATTGTTGAGGGTACTGAATGCCACTGAGAGATCCAGCAGAATCAACAAGGTTGTATTTCCCCTATTCTGTTCCTGGAGTAGGTTATCTACCAAGGCTGTTTCTATCCCAACCCAGCCTGAACTGAGATTGAAAGGGATCCAAATGGCTAGCTTCACCCAAGAAAACATGGAATCGTGAGACCACCACTCACTGTAGGACCTTACTCAGAAAAGGGAGATCTGAAGCTAGCCTGCAATTATCTAGGATGGTGGGCACCAATGATGACTTATTTAAATGTCTCAGCTTCATTTCCTTTAGTGGGTGTTACCTCCTTTACAGGGCATAGCCTCCTCATTCAAAGAAGCATATATAACTTCCACCACCCAGTTGGCTAGCCTCCTGGCCACTTTTATAAGGAACTTGTGGTTGGCCTCACCCCTCCAGGCAATGTTTCTACATCCTCAGATTGAACAAGCTGAAACTCATCTATTAAAAGTGGACAAGCAAGTAATTGTCTCAATCATCTCACTAGAATCTCCTCTCACTATATAGTCCAAGTCAGAGCAGATACAAGTGATTTTATCAGCAGTGTCTTGCAAACATATTACAGTGGGTTTCTGAAGGCTCCTCCTCATCCCCCCCCCCAAAGGGACCAGTAATAGCCTTTTAACCACTTGAAACAACTTCCATGGGCAACACTGTGCCAATGCAATGGAGGCAGGGAAGCCGGACTTCTTCACTGCCTCATACTACGTCTAAAATGGGCTCTAATCTATGTTTGGTTAGATTCAGCCCAATATTTATTCCACCACCACTTTATTACCCAGGTGCTTCATTCCCCAAAGCTCCTGGGAAAACACTGCCCGTGTTCTCCACCCAGTTATCTTCTCTTTCCACAGATCAACCAGGGCTTTGTCCGGATTGTCAGCTCTAGTGGCCAGAAAATTCCCCTGAACATTCAGGAATCCCTCAGTATTCAGTAGAGGGGACGGCAGAGGATGAGATGGCTAGATAGCATCACCGATGCAATGAATATGAACTTGAGCACGCTCCGGGAGAGAGCGCAGGACAGGAAGGCCTGGCGTGCTATGGTCCATGGGGTCACGAAGGGTCGGACACGAATGAACGACTGAACAACAACAAATGGAGTTTTACTCACAAATAATTTTTACCTTGATCAGCAAACACCAATTCAAGTGTGTCCACATCCATATCTGTAGGGCTACATATGAACTGAGAAAGCCCCATTGTTGCCATAAAATCCTGAGATGCATTAGATGAAGGTGCCTCAGCATTGATATTGAAGTCCCCCCAAACAATACGTTTGGTCAATACCACCTCTAAGACCACCTCCATCAGCTCAGGCAGGGAGATGGTTGGGCACCAGGGTGGGCAGTACTTCACCCAGTGAAGGGACATGAAGCTAACATTTCCTTGGGCTAGTTGCAAAGAGTGTGGGAGTGGCTTCTGTGTGTAAAGAAGGCCTCACTCACATTCTCAAGAAAAAGCGGAGGTCAATTTTTGTGGAAGATTTTCCCATAGATATTGGAAACACTGGATTCTTAAACCCTAGAAAGCTCCATATATGTCTGAGGGAGATCCTCTTCCATTCTTCCAGAGGCAATTTTCCAGCTTCATAAAAGTACAAGAAGACTAGCTAAATACACAAATTCCAGCAAATGGCATAAGTATGGCCTGAGCCCTTGATTTCTTCTCTTGGGTTTATATATGCTCCTTATACTTTTTTTTTAAAAAAACTCTTCTACTTTTCCCTAGGGGAAATGGATAAAAAAAGTTATACTTCCAGCTCAATACATATTAATAACATGGCAAGCACTTCATATTTCCTGAAGACATTAAATGCATTACCACTCCATTGTTGCTATTATATGACTTTCAATTTTAAAAACCTCCTGACAACAAACCCCGATAGATCTACCGATCAATTCTTGAATGTATCAAACAGTAAATTATTTCCTTCACTAGGCCAGCTGAAGACTATGAAGCTGTGCTTATGTCCTGTGTATGTTCCACTAAATAATAATGTTGTTACTCAATATGCTTTCATAAAAGCTATTTTCATTAGTGAAAATGGTAAAATAACTAACAGTTAAAATTGGTCTTGTAGATCTTCCTACACTCCCCTGGATGTGTTCATGCTACTCATCACAGTTACACTAACGTTTACATTTTAATTTCAAATGAGCTAAATATACCACTGCTTTTAAATAAGTGCTGGTTTTTGTACCACTCTTGTTATATTAATATTAATATTATGCTGCCTTCCATACCTTTTTGCTTTACTTCTTGGCTATCTGATAATTGGGTTGGGAGAGTATATACCTGGGGTCATCTTGTTTAGCAAGAGAAAGAGCGGCAAATAATAAGGGAATGCTGTAATAAAATAGTGGGGGGGGGGGAGATAGAAAGGAAGATTTAATCTTTGACCAATTTGAAACATATCCCAACGAATCCATGGAGAAAAAGATAAAGTGTGACTATGAGTAAGTTAACTAAACACATTACAGTGTGAGAGAGCAAACGGAGTTAGTCCATTGTACATGTTTAATTTCCTATTAGTCTCTGGCGTTTACTACTATGGTCTGAGTTGGGGCATCTGTAAATTCAGTTAAACACAGTGCATTGTCTAAACATATCACAGCTCCAATCAGTCACCCTGACTGCTGATAAGAAGCCTCTTGTATTATTGAATCTACAATAGGGAGGCTCTGCAGGCACAAAGATAACAGCTAGGTATTTCACTTTAAGTATGAGGAAAAACAGTGACTCGTCTTTGCCGCTACAGCACTGACATTTATTACTATCCTCTGATTTGTTTTATACTACTGATGTGAATTTGCTTTCATGCGCTTTATATCTCTCTCTCCCCCCCCCCCGCCCCTTTAACTTTGGACTACTATCTGGGAAACAATGAAGGAAAAACAAATAAACTAAAATCAACTTTCATGTTATTACGCAGATAGCAGCAACTTCAGTGTTCTCGCCTGCCCTTTAAGGATTCTTTCCTGATTTATTCTGCTCACACATTTTGAACTTGTACAGATGAGAGACTGTCTTTTGTTTATTCTTTTACCCTTTGTCTATTACTTATTCATGTGGTTTTCCATGAGGCCCTTTTATCAGATCCCTTTAAAATACATCAACCTTAGACTGCATTCACTCGCTGTAATAAGAGACTTGCATTTAAATTCTATTTATATGTAATATAATAATTGTATCAGTAGTTCTCAAAATATGGTTTAGATATACCGTTAAAGTGCATTAAATTGTAGTTATTAATTAGTAATACAGGTATGTAGAGGAAAAACTTTTTTGAACATAGTAAATGATATCCATGTCTTCATGCACATATGCATATAGCAAAATAATTGTAATATGCATCCAGCGATCATGCAGTCAAAGAACAATTATAATTAAAGTACAATGTATAATCATTATTATTTTCATAAAGCTATAGTTCCAGGCTATAAATGGCTAAATAGTCTATTTATTACCATCACCTAGCCTCAGATGTTCTTTTACAAGCAATTTAGATTAGAAAAGCTCACTGATGTGTGATGCCTATAAATAAGTGCTTGAGGCTGCAGTCATATATCCATTTACCTGGGAATAACTCCAGGTAAGTAGGTATGTGAACTCAATAGGATTTCCTTCTGAGTAGACATGTATAGGATTGTACTGTAAGATGCCGTATACCAACTATTGGTTCAAAACTATTGCATTGTGTCAGAATTGCAAGGATATTACGGTAGCATTGCAACAAACAAGATTCCAGCATGTGGCATTGGGTATTAAATAACTTCTCTATCTACATCGCATCTTCAGGTTTAAAATACAACTTGGTTCTCCCACATTTTTTCCTCATGGTTTATCCAGTGAACTTATTTAGTAGAGCTCTTATTTATATAATATATATCAGAATATAATCAATCCAAGTACTTTCCTAAATAATTTAATCAAAACTAAACCAGTGCTTCCTCTATAAGCTAACATATATTCTTGTTTGAACTGTTGGTGCATTTACCATGCTGCAAAAACTATAACTGATCTGGCAGTTTTATTATGAATAGCACCCTCCATTCCAGAAAGGGTGGAGTACTAGAATGTTGACATGTGCCAGATATGTGTCAGATATGACAGAGAAAGACAGGAACCAGCCTGGGGTGAGTTTCCTTAATGTTTGTCTGAAAGAGCCTTCAGTCAACACCTGGCTAAGGTCATGAAAGAGATGTACAATTTGCTATAATTCATGTCCAAATTGTAGACCTAGCTCTAATCCTGAGAATCAGGAATCAACTTGGTGCAAAGCTGTAACATGAAGAGTGAATTGTCTTCCCCAAATTTGAAGGAAGTCTCACCCAATTAAAATATTTTAGAATTTTAAATGTGACTTGGTAGCTTTTCTGTAGCTGAAACTGTTGTGGAAGTGGCCCTTGAATGAATGAAAAAAAGACTAATCTCTAAGGCACTGATAGTAGTCAGATATCAGTGGACTAAAGCGCAATGAATCCATTGAGATTTATCCACTTAAACTTGACTTTTGACACATTCTTAGAAAGAACTTTTTATGAAACAGAACCATGTAACAGCAGGGCATTTAGAGCCCATGTCTGTGAAACAGTAACTGTCCCATGGCCTTCTGAGATATTGGAGGTATTGCAGTGACAATAGGATAGGCTCATAAAATGCTTAATATCACAGGAACGAACCAGGACCATCCTTGTTCCATTTTAGCCTTCCACAGAGAGGTGCAACCAGCATTCACAGATCAGCCTGAGAACTCTAGACCCTAGAACACTGTAGGGAGAAAAGCTGCAATGGAGAATGGGCATACAGAAGAAATAGCACTCAGTGCAAGCAACTCAGGCTCACTAATGAATATGTAAATGGTAGTAACACCAGCTCAGTTCATCAAATTCAATAGAGCAATAAGCAATCCAGGATTTAACTTGAGATAGTATTTATTTGATTTGTACCCTGCCTTTCTCCCAAAAATGGCACTCAAGGTGGCCTACAATCACCAATAAAACTCGATAAAAACAATAAAAAAACAAATACACTAAAACACAATTAAAAACAAATAAAATCACAATAATAGAGTAAAAATGGCATCCAGCTCAACAGACCTGCTTACACATGAAAGGCCCACTTGAATAAAGCAGTTTTGTCCACTGGTGGAAGAACAGCAAAGAGGGAACGAACCTCACTCCCTTGGCAGGGAGTTCCACAGACAGGGAGCAGCCACTGAGAAGGCCCTGTTTCATGTCTGAAGGCGACGGTTTTGAAAGAAGGCCCTCTCCTGAAGATCTTAAGGATCAGGCAGGCTCATATGGGAGAAGGTGGTCCTTCAGGTAGCCTGGTCCCTAGCTGTATAGGGCTTCATAGGTCATAACCAGCACTTTGAATTCTTCCCAGAAACAGACCAGTAGCCAGTGAAGCTGCTGTAACAAGGGAGTCATGTGCTTCCTGTAACCAGCCCTGGTCAACAGTCTGGCTGCAGCATTCTGGACCAGCTGAAGTTTCCGAAAAGTTTTCAAAGGCAGCCCCTTGTAGAGCACATCACAGTAGTCCAATGGGATGTAAGGCATGTGTGATGGTGGCCAGGTGAGACATCTCTAGGAATGAGCACAGTTGGCACATTAGCCTCAGCTGTGCAAATGCACTCCTGATCACCGCTGATACCTGGGAATCCAGGTTCAGGTTGGAGTCCAAGAGTATGCCCTAACTGCTATCCTGAGTCTTCAGGGGGAGTGTAACCCCATCCAGCACAAGATAAATCCCTATTACCTGATCCGCCTTTTGACTAACCAAGAATACCTCTGTTTTGCCTGGATTAAGCTTCAATTTGTTTGCCATCATCTAGTCCATTACTGACATCAGGCACTGATTTAGAACTAGAACAGTTTCCTTGGATTTGGATGGAAACAAGAGTTAAGAGTTGGGTGTCATCAGCATACTGGTGGCACTGAACCCCAAAACTCTGGACAATCTCTCCCAATGGTTTCATGTGTATGTTAAACAGCATGGGGGATAAGTTGGAACCCTGAGGGACACCACAGGCCAATGGCCACGGCGTAGAACAGGAGTCCTCCCGCAGCACCTTCTGAGATCACCCCTCCAAGAAGAATCGGAGCCATTATGTAACAGTGCCTCCCAGTCCCATCTCAGGCAGTCACCTCTAAAACCAACAGGGGCACACTCTTCCTGTCCAGTTCCTGGCGTAGGTCATCCACCAACGCAACCAGAGCAATTTCTGCCCCAAAACCAGGCCTGAAGCCAGATTGAAATGGATATACATAATCAGTGTCTTCCAGAAATCCCTGGAGCTGAGAAGCCACCACACGATCCAGCACCTTGCCAAGAATGGAATTCTAGAGATCAGCTGGAAATTATCCAATAGAGTGGGTTCAGGGAGGTCTTTTTTGAAAACAAAGGTCATACCACTACCTCTTTTTGGAAAGATGGAACCACATCTTGCTGTAAGGAGGCATTCACCACTACCCTTACAGACTCACCCAGTCCCTCCCCCACCTGTTTTTATAAGTCAGGAAGGGCAAGGGTCCAGCACACAAGTGGTAGGCCCCGCTTCTCCAAGGATCCTGTACATATGTTCGGGCTGTACAAATTGAAACGTATCCATTGTAACTGGACAATTGGGGCTACCATATCTGTATCAACTATGGCATCCAAGTCAGCCCGGATATGATCATTTTTATCTGCAACGGGTCGTGCAAATTGGTCACAGTGGGCTATCCAGTGGTCCACCTCCTGGTGTGCTGGACCCTTGCCCTTCCTGACTTAGTATCATTTAAATCATGGATTATGATTCTATGTTTGCCAAATAAATACCTTGTTTTTGTGTGAATTTGCCAATACCATTGAAATATAGATCCCTTTGGAGAAGATGGAGGAATAAGATTCAGCTAATCCATTCAGAACTGAAAGATAATATAGGCTGCAAATAACTATTTAGACTTGCCTGGGAGTAAACCTCACTGAACATTATGAAACTTCAAGTAACCATTAAAGGATTGCACTTTAAATACTGGTTTCATTTATTATCATGAATGATATTTATTGCCAGTGCCATTGTCTCATGTTCTTAAGATTAGTATGTCAGGTATTATGAAAAACAACATTTTTTAACTTCTTTTCCTATCTTAAGTATTTCAACAAACTGTTAGTAGTTTTGATTGGATAAATTGTTTTTTTCAGGTTCTGTTAAGGGACACAATTACTTGTACTGTGTACTTTCCTAATCCTTTAGCTAGCAATAGTACAACTCTCCAGCATTACCCGTTTAATTAAGTCTGAATTTTGTATATTATTTCGGTGTGCTTATTACAGGCGAAGACTTGGTGGAAGTCATTTTCGTATCCCAAGAGAATACTGTGTTAACAGTGCATACAGCTTTTCTCCCCTTTCTCCTCTTTCCTGAACCCTAGATAAGCAGCAGGCCCCCAGCTAGATTTCATTACTGTCACACACTCTTCATGGTCATCTTTTAATATTTGAAAGGATCATTTGTTAACTGGAAATGGTCAATTTTTTTCCCTTTGGCTTTTGAAATATAATTTTCAATTTTTAATTTGATTCATTTAGATGAAATCATTAATCAGGGTTGAAACTGAGTTAATTTTCTGGAAAATAAATGAGGTTGTTAGAGTGAACATTATTAAGTGGGCTCTTTGCAAAGAAAGGGATAATAGCTGAAAAATATGGAAGACTTTAGATCTGTAGCAGTTGAGGGATAAAAACAGAATGAGGATTTCTCCCCCCCTTCATTTAAACTTAATTTATTTTTAAAATAAGTTAGGAGAAGAAAAGGGATGCTTCACAATTAAACACTTTAACGTTACAGGACTTAGGAAATTCTCTATTAAAAATACAGCAGTTTTAAAAGTACATCAAATAGGGTGCATTCAGATGGCATTGCAATAGATAGTGGCTGATTTAGAATCCTACCACATCTCGGCTTACTCCCTGTACATGAGGCTTGTAGTCACTGCGCACACAGTGAAGCCCAACCTATTGTTTCCATGTGTATTCAGCTATCATGTTGTGAAATTTTGAGCAGCTGCTGCAGAACATGGTGTCTTCTGAAAAGTGTGTGTGTAAGCAAATGTAAATATTCAGCACCTGTAATTGCTTAAAAAAAATCTGTAACAGATCTCCTATCAAAAGTCAAGTGGTCATATGAAACAGGAGAAAAGGAGCATGTGAAAATATACCATTTCTGTTTTGAGTGGTTCTGTGTGTAGGGAATCCCAACTACCACTTCTCTTCTGTAGAGCGGCATTGGGAAGGGGCAATTTAGAGGAGGCAGGTGGCAACAGAAGGGAGGAATGGTTTCCCCAGTAACTCTTGTCCCAGATGCTCTTGCCAGGGTTCCAGACCTGTGTTGTTATGACCCAGAGTCACTTACCTAGGAGTAAGCCCATTGTACACAGTGGGGCTTACTTCTGAGTAGACATGGATAAGATTGTATTAGAGAGACACATACAATCTAATCTAACTAGTGGTGTACCTGTTCCTGTTTGGCTGAGGAAATGCATGAAAAATTGGGTCTTCATAATTGAGTTCCCAGTCTAATCCGCTAGCCAGGGCTCTGTGAACTTGCGTTCTATTGATAAGTAACTGGCTGGGACTTTCAGCTGATCTGGATGGGGTACAGGCGGTGGCCTTTCTGACCATGAAGGGGAGCCTACAGGGCATGACAGTTGCCTCATGGTGACTTAGTCAGGTTGCATTGGGCTGAAGTTGCAGGACCCTGGATAGTTCCAAGCAGACAACTTGCTCCATCAGTGTCTCGGGCTCAGCTGAGGCCTACCTCTTTTGGGCAAAACTACATCTTTCAGGCTTCACCCCCTTCCTAAAGAGTGAAGAGCGTTATGGGGGCAATCATCTGGAGCGAGCGGTCCGTGGCCTCTCAGTCTACCTCCTGCTTGCATGTTGTTTGTACTGGAGAGCAGGCACTGGGGACTGTGAAGCCCTTGGTTTAGCATTCTTTGTGAGAAGCTGGCTCAGGTGTGTGATCTTTGGGAATCTCTGTTTGGGGGTTTCTGGCTCAAGGAGCTCCGGGCTGACATGCTCAGGCTCTGGTTCAGTACTCCATAGCTTGCACCAGTAGTCCTCCTGATCTAGTTGGTTCCTCTTCCTCAGTGTTAAGAGTCCTGGCTGCTTTTCAGGGTCATGACAGAGGGCTGGATTTAGTTTCTGTATTTCCCACCACCACTACCAATGGCAAGCAACAGGTTGCACACATGAATGTTCAGCTGGATCCAGCACAATGGCTCTAATTCAAAGTGAATGATGATGACTCCATGGTCTTGGAGTCATCCCCTCCTGAACTTTCCTAAACATCAGTCTCCATCCTCTACATCACCCAAGTCTTTTAAATTCCCTTAGGTTTAATGGCTTATTTGTGATGTACTATGGGCTGATGGAAAACAAGCTGCTGTCCAGGAAAGTCACTGTTAGCCTTAGACTGTTTCACACCTGATGTGAAAATTCAAAATGACAGCCTTTGCTCTGGCTTAGCATTCTTTCTGTTTTTTTAATTGACAGACAGAGATGGACGCAGGATAATGGTGTCCCCTCTGAAACCTGCAGCTGTTTCATACTGTTTTGTAGTAAATAATAAAAAAAAAACTCTATTGCATATGTGCAAGTCTATGTGTGGACATGATGGGCCTCTCAGAATCCAGGCTGTGGGGAGAACTGATCATAGAATCATAGAATAGTAGGGTTGGAAGGGGCCTACAAGGCCATCGAGTCCAACCCCCTGCTCAATGCAGGAATCCAAGTCAGAGCATCCCTGACAAATGGCTGTCCAGCCTCGTCTTGAAGGCCTCCAGTGTGGGAGAGCCCACCACCTCCCCAGGTAATTGGTTCCATTGCCGTATTGCTCTGACACTCAGGAAGTTTTTCCTGATGTTCAGTCGGAATCTGGCTTCCTGTAACTTGAGCCCATTATTCCGTGTCCTGCACTCTGGGATGATCAAGAAGAGATCCTGGCCTTCTTCTCTGTGACAACCTTTCAAGTACTTGAAGAGCGCTATCATATCTCCTCTCAGTCTTCTCTTCTCAAGGCTAAACATGCCCAGTTCTTTCAGTCTCTCTTCATAGGGCTTTGTTTCCAGTCCCCTGATCATCTTTGTTGCCCTCCTTTGAACCCTCTCCAGCTTGTCTGCATCCTTCTTAAAGTGTGGTGCCCAGAACTGGACACAGTACTCCAGATGAGGCCTAACCAGTGCTGAGTAGAGGGGAACTAGTACTTCCCGGGATTTGGAAGCGATGCTTCTATGAATGCAGCCCAAAATAGCATTTGCCTTTTTTGCAGCCACATCACATTGTTGGCTCATATTCAGCTTGTGATCGACGACAATTCCAAGATCCTTCTCGCTCGTAGTGTGGTTGAGCCACGTATCCCCCATCTTGTAACTGTGCATTTGGTTTCTTTTTCCTAGGTGCAGAACTTGGCATTTGTCCCTATTAAATGCCATTCTGTTGTTTTCTGCCCAGCACTCCAGTCTATCCAGATCACTTTGAATTTTGTTTCTGTCTTCCAAAGTATTAGCTATCCCTCCCAATTTTGTGTCATCTGCAAATTTGATCAGCATTCCCTGCACCTCCTCCTCCAAGTCATTAATAAAAATATTGAAGAGCACTGGGCCCAGGACTGAGCCCTGCGGTACCCCACTCGTTACCTCTCCCCAGCTTGAGAAGGTCCCATTGATAAGCACTCTTTGAGTCCGATTCTGTAGCCAACTGTGGATCCACCGGATCGTTGTTTCATCTAGCCCACTTCGAGCTAGTTTGCTCATCAGGATATCATGGGGCACTTTGTCGAAAGCTTTGCTGAAGTCGAGGTATATGATGTCTACAGCATTCCCACGGTCTACAAGGGAGGTGACTTGATCAAAAAATGAGATCAGATTTGTCTGGCAGGACTTGTTTTTGACAAATCCATGTTGGCTTCGAGTAATCACGGCATTGTTGTCAAGGTGCTTCCAGATGGATTGCTTTATGATCTGCTCCAGAATTTTCCCAGGGATTGATGTCAGACTGACTGGTCTGTAGTTCCCAGGTTCCTCCTTTTTACCCTTTTTGAAGATAGGGACAACGTTAGCCCTCCTCCAGTCATCTGGCACTTCCCCGGTCCTCCATGATTTCTCAAAGAGAATAGACAGCGGTTCTGAGAGCTCTTCTGCCAGTTCCTTTATGACTCTAGGATGCAGTTCATCTGGCCCTGGAGATTTGAACTCATTCAAAGTAATGAGGTGTTCCTTGACCATATGCCTGTCGATCTCAAGCTGCAATCCTGCCCCTTCAGCCTGTACTTCGCCTTTGCCAGGGGGGTCATAGACCCTCTTTTGGGAGAAGACTGAGCCAAAGTAGGAATTGAGCACCTCTGCCTTTTCTTTGTCCTCTGTTATCATTTTGCCATCCTTATTTAATAGCTGAACAACCATTTCTTTCCTCTGCCTTTTACTATGCACGTAGCTGAAGAAAGCCTTTTTGTTGTTTTTAGCATCCCTCGCTAACCTCACCTCGTTCTCCGCTTTAGCCTTCCTGACGCCATCCCTGCAATTCTGTGCTACCTGCCTGTACTCTTCCTTTGTTACTTGGCCTTCTTTCCACTTCCTATATGTGTCCTTTTTTGTTTTCAGGTCATCCCTAAGCTTTTTGTGAAGCCACATTGGCTTCTTCTGTTGTCTTCCACCTTTTCTTCTTGTTGGAATTGTTTGTGATTGTGCCTTGAGAATTTCCTTTTTTAAAAGTTCCCACCCATCTTGGACTCCTTTTCTCGCTAGCATTGCTTGCCATGGGACCTTACTGAGCATTGTTCTGAGTTTATTAAAATCAGCTTTCCTAAAATCCAGGGTACGCGTTTGAGTACACTCGGCTTTTGCTTCCCTTAGAACCAAGAACTCAAGTACAACATGGTCGCTTTCCCCCAGAGTTCCTGTAACTGCTACTTTATCCACTAAGTCATCTCTGTTGGTTAGGATCAAGTCAAGGATAGCCGATCCTCTAGTTCCTTCCTCTACTTTCTGTAGGAGGAAGTTATCCGCCACACAAGTCAGGAATTTCCTGGAGGGGCCATGTTTTGCAGAATTTGTCTCCCAACAAATATCGGGGAAATTGAAGTCCCCCATTACTACTACATCATGCTTCCTTAAAACATTGGCTATTTGCTTTTCAAAAGTTTCATCCTTGGCTTCTCCTTGATTGGGTGGCCGGTAGTAGACTCCGACCACCAGGTTCCTTTTATTCTTTGCTCCATTTATTTCAACCCAGATGCTCTCGATGGGGCTACCAAGCTCCTCCTCCTGTATTTCTGTGCAGAGATATGTATTTTTCACATACAGTGCAACCCCGCCTCCCTTTCTGTTCCTCCTGTTCTTTTTGAACAAGTTATATCCTTCAACTGCTGTATTCCAGTCATGAGAGTCATCCCACCAAGTCTCAGTTATACCTATCAAGTCATAATTTCCCTCCTGTATTAAGAGTTCAAGTTCGTTCTGTTTGTTTCCCATACTCTGGGCATTAGTATATAGACATCTTGTTTATAGTTTCCATGTTTCCATGGACAAGACATGGATACCAATTATACAAACTCCATTTTCAGAACCAAT
The DNA here is from genome assembly GCF_057233095.1 of Heloderma suspectum. Taxonomy (NCBI): domain Eukaryota; kingdom Metazoa; phylum Chordata; class Lepidosauria; order Squamata; family Helodermatidae; genus Heloderma; species Heloderma suspectum. The sequence continues at coordinate 399,054,130 of NC_139458.1, forward strand.
ATACCTATGACTATTTGAAACTGGGAGCTTCTCCACATCAGGGTTTTTATCCTGCAACTTTACTGCGGCTTCTGCTTCCGTATTCTTTGCAGGATTAGGATCTCCCCTTTTCACACACTTACCCCCTTTTTTTCTGCCGAGTTCCTCTATCTGTAAGCTCTATATGTTTCATTATGCAGTCACTACATGGTGTTGTATTATAGCTCCGCTTCCTCTTTTCACGGAGAAAATCAACTCTCGATATAAATAGCTCATTATCCATGATCTTTAAAAAAGGGATAAAGTTCAGAAAGCATAGGAGAGGTCCTGGAGCTTGGCGACGTCATGTAAAGGACCCGCAAACTTGGTGGTGGTGGTGGTGGGGATGTAAAGCAAGTCATCTTGTGAACCAACCCTTCTTACCTTCAACAGACTTGGCAATACAGATTGTATTAATTTATATGTACAATGCCCAGAGAATTCTGGTTATTGGGTGATCTAAAAGTGTCATAAATACATAAGGGTGCAATCCTATGCATGTTTAGACAGAGAAAAGACCTATGGCTGGCTGGAGAATGCTGGGAGTTGTAGGCCTTTTCCCTGTCTAAACATGCATAGAATTGTGCCCTAAATAAATAAATAAAGCATATATGCTGATACAATTGTGTGATGTTTCTGACTGAAATCTGCCAGCTCAAATTTGGCCCAGGTCATATTGTAAACAGATGCAAACATATGTTTAGGCTTGCAAGAAAATTAAATTTAGTTACCGTTTTGATAGAGAAGATGTAGTGGCAATTCACTTATTTTCAAATTGACTGTATTGTAATGGGATAGCCATCTGTCATGCCTATAAAGTGCTCAGTCCAAGTGCACATACTCATGTGAATGTTGGCTAGCTGTATTGATTGAGATGAAAAAGTTTGAGAGTAGAAGAACCTGATTTCAACTGCAAGCAAACAAGCGTGGCCAATGAGTTTGATAGGTCTGTTTCATTTTCTTTTTTTCCCAAGCTAAAGTTCCAGGGTTAGTTTTAATCCATTTCAAATGCTTTGCTCTTGCTTTGAAGACAGAACACTACCCCCTCAAGCTCCGACACTGAGTGGTGGCCTGTTTGTTTTCACAAGCTGAAAATTAAGTGTTCACATGAGCTCATTTACAGAGAGTGGAGTTGGCAGCATTATCAGGAGAGTAGAAAGGAGCCCTGAAGATGAAAAGCTATCGCAGTGACAGAAGTCTTTATTAGGTTGGGCAGTAATGGAATGTGGTGTACACAGGATAAAGTGACGGCTACCTAGAGCATTTAGGGAAAACTAGAAGAGTAATCATGTTTTGTGTTGTTCCTAGTCTGGCTTCTTCAGTGATCCTATTGACCCTAGGGATGTATGGGATAAAAGAGGTAGACTGCATATAAACACATACTAAGGAAAAAGCAAAGTTGGCATTAAAACCCAGGCTTTTTGCTTGCTCTTTGAGGCACTACACAGCACTGAATCAATTGTGTTCAAAACAGAGGGGGCAAAAGTAGGGACCACAAGCTGTAATCAGTTTAATCAGCAAATTAATAGACTGAGTGCACATTCCACTGGGAATTGTTCCCAGTTAGGACTGCAGTCTAACTATATGTATTTTAATTACAGCAGTGTAGACATCCTTAGATCCTAGTCATAGAAGCCTGCATTGAAAACGCTGAGACCGCATTGAGTTCAGCACTGGCTGTGCCTGATGGGGAAGAGAATAGTGGATGCAGTGGAGGATGGTGGATGCAGTGGCTAGTGGATGCAGTGGCTACTGGATGCAGTGGAGGCTCTGATGTCAGTGGGCTGGTGAATCCTCTCTGGCTTTCAGTCAGAACCAGTCAGAACTCTGAAGGAACTATCCATGGTGCAAAGCCACCAGCATCCACTGTGTGGATGTCTGCTGCTGTTGACACCTGGTGAGCTCTGCACAGGTTGGCTTCCAGCATGCCACAGATATAATCACTGAGGCACTTGTGGTGGCATGCAAATAACCAATGTATGTAGCATTCATTCCGCCCCCCTAGCAGTGTGAACAGCTGGAGCTGGAACACATATTGGCCTGAGTGTTTTCCATCCGCAGGAACCGTATGCTGCTGGGGTCTTGTAACTTTTAGGCGGAGTTTTATAAACGTAAACTGTTAGGCAGAGAGTGCAATTTGTAAACATATTAAATAAACTTACTCTTTCCTCAGAAATATACAGCTCTTCATGAATTTAGGATTGTGACCAACAATTGTGTAATGTGATATAACGATGATGACAGAGTTGTGTGCAACATTAGAAATATTAGAAGTCTTTTCTGGAAGTCTTTCATTTGTTTTGCTATACGTGATCATTGCAATCAGTAGAGAACATGTTGGCATTCTATCTTATATTTTGCCAGCCAGTTCTTTGTTTTGTTAGCCCAGTCCAGATTGTAATGGGAAACTATGAATGAGATGTGGTAAGCATCAGAGTCACACATTGTCCTTCTCTTTTATGGCTGCAAGGAGGAAGTTTGAAGCATATGCTTCTGCTTTTAAACAAACCACAGTTCCCCACTACATCCAAACACAAATGGAAGGCAGCCATCACCATTAGAAAATCTCAAGGGTCGTAGCTCAGTAGTAGAGCACATGTTTTGCATGCAGAATGTCCAAGGTTCAATCCCTGGCATCGCCAGGCGGGACTGGGAAAGACTTCTGCCAGAAACACTGGAGAGCCACCACTGCCATTCAGTGTAGAGTCAGTACTGAATTAGATGAACCAATGGTCTGACTTTATATAAAGTAGCTTTCTATGTTCCTAAGACACATAAGAACATAAGAAGAGCCATGCTGGATCAGACCAAGGGTCCATCTGGTCCATCATTCTGTTCACACAGTGGCCAGCCAGCTGTTCCTCTTAAGCAGAACATATGAGCCCTATTCAGATGACCATCACACAAAGATTGAATCATGGAGGTGGGAGCAGGATCATGCCCAATGTCCCCTTCCTGACCTCTATGCATTCTGGAGGAAGCCTGAACAGAGCCTATTTATACATAACTGTTTGCATGATCAGCGGTCCTACCTTTTTGCAAGGTTTCATATGTGTACAGCTTACATACATATGGCTTCTATTCACACCTTTTGCTGAATGTGTGGACTTAGAAAGTGAGGCAGTGGGTGTGATTACTCCATGTGTTCAATGAACTTTTGAACATGCGAAAAAGGCCAGAGACATGTTGTCAATGTTGTTTCTAGAATTTCAGCTGTTCAAAGAAAGCATCAGAATGCGGATGAATTATGTCTTTGTAAATGACTGCTCATTTAAAAAACAAACAAACCCCTATATATTGTAACAACCCCAAATATAAATATACTTCTAAAGCCATTACCTACCATTTCTGTTCTAAAAGGAGTGATGACAGAAGGAGAGATATCAAATGGTGTTGTTGTATTCGTTATCATTGGATATAGTGGATTATATTTTGTTTGGGGGGATATTTTTTGCCAGTTCTTTTACTGCATTTTAGTCTTCATTAAGGTTTATCTTCTCTCTCCAAGCCAATATAAAATCCAAAACACTTTTGTGTAGAGAAGAGTGTATTCACAAAGCAAAACCTTTTGAATTATTGGTAGGGGGAAAAATAAAGAGCTAATTGTCACTCTGGTACTTATAAATTTCAAAGCTGCTATGAAATTTAAATTGAGACCTGAAATGCTTTTATAGACCATCTCTGGCCTTCCAATAAACAGCAACCAGGCTTCACTTCAAATTTCAAATTGCTTATTTTTTTTAAAGAATATTTTTAAACAGACACATTCTGGCTTAATTAAAACAGCAAAAGTTTCATTTCAGCTGTACTGATTTGCTTGGAAATGTGATTGATTTTTTAAAATAGAAATCAGAGTTAACAAAAGGACACATGCCATTCTTGTCACAGAGACAAAGAATAACAATGAATTAAGAAGGAAAGATAAATGGCACAAATACTGCTTGCATTAATTAAGCTGGCTTACATTTCTTGAATATTACTTAAATTGGAAATAACAGGCAATCAAGATCCCATCACCATGTTTTTAGTGGGAGGTCCTGTCCATTCTTCTCCCACTACCCCTGATTAAGAATTGCAAGATTTTGTCTGCTGAGCATAGGACACAAAATCAACGTATATCAATGCAGACCATTCATTTCTACATTGAGAAGGAATAATAGTTTCGCCAACTATTATGCTTTTCCTTTGCAGAGTCTTTTTTTTTTTTTTAAGGCATAGTTCTGGTATTGTACTTGAAACACATTGAATGTATTGGAATTATGCATTTTTCAGATAGACAGGATGGAGAAAAGTTTCTAAATCCTTGCATTATTTTATAGGCCATCTTTATAAGTAAGTGATGACAGAGAAGCCGATGCTTATTGGCTTCTAATTGTTCCATATAGGTGTGGAGTCCATGCCTATCTTGCTCCACATAGGAGGTGTTGAAATGCTGTCATTTAAAATATTGGAGAATCCTTCAAAGCTAAAGGAACCCGTTGAATTCTAGTAGGTTCTGTCCCCAAAATATAAGACTGATTCTGGATTACATTCTGGAAGTTCAGTGGAGTAGATTTTTTTAAAGTCTAGTTTGGACAAACTATTTCTGGAACAGAAACCAGACATTCTGAGCGTGTGTCTTCCTATCCTTCCCTCCCCCCCAATTATTATTCCATTCCAACCCTTACTTCATTACCTTTCTAACCATCTGCTTTTTCCTTGCACCCTTAATGGTCTTGTATTTCTAAGAAGTAAATGATATTGCTTAAGATGTTATTCTGTGTAGCCTTCATTCAGTAGAAGAAGCAATGAATTTTTTCCAGCTTTACATACCAATCATTAAAGTATGTTAAGATCTCATATTTGGCTTGATTCTTCAGCAGAGTCAGAAGATTTGCTTTATTGGAAATTAAGACTTGGACCATGAAACTCAAAATAACTATCTAGTCATCTCGTTGCTGATATGCAAAGGCAAAACTCTATATTCTAGAGCTAAGGATTCCTGAAAATATTTGCTTTTGGGTAAAGTGGGCATGAAATACACTCAAATCAAGTAGGGCAGTGATGTACAAGAATATCGTTGCAGTTTGAAAAACAGCCAAACACATCCCGCTCACAACCCAAAACACGCTCACATTTTTCAGAAAAAGCTCACACGTTCTCGAGCTTGCGATTGTGTTCCCAAAGTGCATCCTTTTTGAAGAATGTGCAGTTCAAAATTTTCACACATTGCCACACTTTAATCAGTGGGGGGAAAGGGCACATTTGGGTATGTTTTTTAAAAAATGTGCATTTTTCCTGTTTGAAAATGCACACCTTTCCTGTCTGTTTAAAAAGAAAAAAAGCACTTGCATTCGGGAACAAGTCAAACCAAGCATCAAGGTGGAAAAAGATGGACCTTTATGAGCTCAAACATTGCTTGTTCTCCCATCCTTAAAATAGGGACATTATTTGTAGTGCTATGCCGAAAATTTCTCCCACTTTTTTCCAACCATTCTCATCCAATTTGATAGAAAAGGAATTGTGTTCAAAAAGAAATTCAGTGGTGAAAAAAAATTTGGAGAAATTTTCATGGGTTGGTTTTGGCTTTCTTGTGATTACGTTATTTAGGAGGTAGCTGAGGAATGTGTGTGAGTCTCCTGCCTTTCATTATACAATTATCTCTCTGGCAGCTTGTAGCCTCCTTGGCTTCCCACACTTCAATTAGAACCAGGGGAAGAGATCTTGATGTAATTCCTCCCATAGGGCCTTTTCAGAACAGGAAACACAGGCAGCCTGGGAAGCTAGCCGTGATTAGGTAAGTTCAAAAACAAAGATAAATTATAAAACACCCTGAGAATGAGGCAGAACAGTGGAAGCCTCTCATGGGGGAAGAAAAGTTTCAGGAAATGGGAGGACAGATTTTATCTCAGCAGTTGCTCTACCGCTTTCCTGGAGCTGAACACCACACAGCCCCCCTCACACCTGTATTGTGGTGGATGCAAAATGGGGACCAGGTTGCCAACATAGTTGGTGCTGTTACCACTTTTAGTGGCAGCACAAAAAAACACCAAAATCCTTATGGGGGGAAAAAAATAGCTGTGCTACAACCCCTGCCAGTGGTGAGCCCTACATGTGAGAATCTGTTGAGAATTTCTCCTTCCCCTGGAGAAATTCATTGAAATTGTCCCCCAGTTTCTCTACTGACAAATAGGGTGGAGAATTTCAAGAGACCATTTGTGCACAGCTCTAATTATTTCCCATTTCCCTTTAGATCCAGTTTTATTGTATTTTATGGTTGGGTGCAATTGTTGTTAGCTGCCTTGAGTAGTGCGTAAGCACTAGAAGGGTGGGAAATAGATTTTTGTATGTATGTATGTATGTATAAATAAATAAATATTGAGCACTCTTTTCTGAAACATGCTGCTATGCCAGTCCAGATGCGATAAATGGGGTGCTGCTGGTTTTCATCATAGTTTGAATTTTTCAGTCCAGATATGCATCGGTTTCAGTACTAGAAACCCCATTCAGTTTTGTTTATTGTTACAGTGGTATATTGCATGGAGTTTTGAGAAGGTTTGTGCGCCTCTGCGGCACGGTGAAAGCTTTGCCTGCAGGATTATGCATTTCATTATATCATACAACAGTGTTACAAGGAATATTATGAAAATAGTGAATAGCTTGAATGGTCTAAATATAACTTGTGTACAAGGAAGTATTTTATGTTTACTATAAAATGATTATGGTCTGTACCTTCAGACCCTGATAGTGTGCATGAGTGGCAAATACTCTTTAGAATTAAACCAATGAGCTATTTGGCAGGGATGGAAACAGGAAGACTAAATTCACCCCATGCTCTTCTCTCATATAGCAGATCGATATGATTACAGCTTATTTGCTAAGTGCATTCATCCCAAACTGGGAAGGCCCTTTTCACAAATGGCTTATCACATTGTTAAGATACCTGAGGAAAGGGCCATAAGTCAGTAGTTAAGAGCAAGCCTTTGGGCATCCAGCAGCAACAACTCTACCAGTATAATAAAATAATTATTTGCCAGGATCCCTTTTTATGTGTAAGAGCAATCTGGGTGTACATCTGTACATGAGAACTCTTTCCAATAAACGTCAAATGGACTGTTGGGGAGCGTGATAATATGCCAGCACTCATGAGTGGGACTAGTCTGTTCAGCTCCTCCATACATTCATTGAACTCATGGGTGGAGTTGTGTGTACCCCCTTGAGTCACTGCAATAAACAGAGGGACTCTTTCAATTAAAGAATGTGTTTGTTGGGGGAGAGGGAGGCAGCAACCGCAAATCAGAGTTTGTAAAACTGAATTCCTTTCAAGAAACAAATGTGCCTAAACACTGGGCAAACAAAGAACCATCTCTTAAATCTGTTCAGCCTGTGAGAAAGATGTAAAATAGGAAGACACAGTATCAGAAAATACTGAAATGTTAAGATGCCTGAGATCATAGATTAATAAAGAGCTGGCATTCAGACCCCTGGGCCTTCCTCAGCAGATCTATCCTTATTGCCGTCTGCTTTGATTTTCCCCAATAAACATGTGCCTGACTATTTTCCCCCAGCAAACATACTGATGCTACTTGTAAGTGACACATAATTTTGCCAGATGTAAGATGGTTTCAGGCTTGTTCTGCAGCTGCTAACTCCTTCCTTCCCTTCCTCTACTATGAGTAGTGTGGGCTCTTCTCTGTGTGTTTTTCTTTCTGGTATTGTCAGGATCCATACCTTGGTCACATAACTCCAGGAACAACATGGGAAAACATGCTGTTGCCTCTGTATTTCTAAACCCATTTAAAGAGGGCAATATCCTGTAGTGTTCTTCTGATTGTCTTTAGATTCATACAGAGCAGCACACTGAGCATTCTAATGAACACAAATAGGTCCAAATTTTTCCTTTGGGATCACGCAGTTTTCTGACACAAGTAAAGCTTAAGGCTGTAGGAGACCCTTTTATACATGTGGGGGGCAGTTTTAAAGCAAGATATCACTGTTAAAATGAGAATACAAGATGCTCTTCATTTACAGAAGACTTGATGACATCCCAGAGGCAGCATCAGCAAATTAGTGTTTCTCAAAATAATGATTAGTTATTGCAGCCCTGTGATGTCCAGCCCGATACGTTTTGATGCCTGTGGTGCAGTGCCCAAGCATAAATTTTCTTGGGGCCTTCTTCCACCTCCTGAAAGGCCTTGTCTGTATTAAAAAAAATGAGTGTGTTGTATAGGTTCCGTCATTTAATTTTCTTTTCTGGCTGCTTGGCTTGTATTTATAGGCAGACACAGCAGCAGTATGACAAGAGGGCTTTCTTGGTGGCAGCAGCCCATATGTGGGACTCCCTGCCCCAAGAAGTTAGGTCATCTTTTTATCTGTGTTCTGATGGAAATTGGGCTTTCCTTTTTAAAGAAGCATTTGCCTCTGCTATTGTTTAATTTTATTTACTCCCTGCGAATTTGAATGTTTGTGTGTGTGTGTGTTTTGTCTTTGCTGCTGGTCTTAGCTATTGTAAATGGGCAGTATCCAATGTTAGTCCTACTTAGAGCAGACCTGTTGAAATGAATAGGGCTTAAGTTAGTTACAGTGGATCTACTCTAAACAGGACTAGTATTGGATACTATGCAATATTTTTTCATTATTTAATTAAAAGGAGCAACTCTTTTTTTTGAAGGGGAAAAGTAGGATATAAATTACTTTAAAAAATAAATTTTAGAAATATGTATATTAATTGTTCATGAGTGACAAATACTCTTTAGACATTGTGGCTTGTTCCTGGGATCTAGTGTTAGTAGCTCTTCTATGTGCTACAGAGACTAGAGCCCCAACTCATGTATTCACATATGTTCTGGGGGCCGCCTGCACATACTTCTTCTTCTTATGGTGTCATTTCCTATTGGAGGCCATTACAGATATTTTCGTTTTTGATGCCACTGCTCTGAATACTTGTATAGAAGTACAGCTGAACCATTCCCTCAGATTATTTAACCATGATGTTGGTCGTTTTCCTATTGATCTCTTTCCTTCCATTTTCTCCTGTATAATGAGTTGGAGTATGATGTATTTTTCGCCTCAGATAATATGACCAAGGTATTGTAACTTTCTTCTCTTGATGGTCTTTACCAATTCTGTTTGTTTGCTTACTCTGCATAGTACGTTCTCATGTGTTACTTGATCAGTCCATGGTATTTTCAGCATGTGTTGGTATATCCACATTTCGAAGGATTCGGTTTTCCTCAGATTGTTCTTCCTAAGTGTCCAAACCTCCACTCCGTAAAATAATGTTGAGAACATGTAGCATCTTACCATCCGAATCCTTACTGCGAGATTAAGGTCCCGATTACAAAATAATTGTTTCATAAGAGAGCCAGTGTGGTGTAGTGGTGAGAGTGTTGGACTGGGAGCCGGGAGATTCAGGTTCTAGTCCCCACTTGGCCATGGAAGCTCCTTGGGTGACTTTGGGCCAGTTACAGACTCTCAGCCCAACCTACCTCATAGGGTTGTTGTTGTTGTGAGGATATAATGGAGAGGAGGAAGATAATGGGAGCCACCTCGGGTTCCTTGCAAGAGGAAAAAGGTTGGATATACATGGAATGAATGAATGAGAAAGAAAGAAAGAAAGAAAGAAAGAAAGAACATAAGGAGAGCAATGCTGGATCAGACCAAGGGTCCATCTAGTCCAGCATTCTGTTTACATAGTGGCCAACCAGCTGTCTACCGGGAATCCACAAGCATTTAACAAATGATGCTCTTGCCATCTCCACTCTTGCATTTATCTCTTGTGTTTGCTCATTTCTTTCACTGCACATACAGTTGGCAGCATTGGCACCCATTGTCCCTACAATCTCAATATCCCTGATTATTATATTTGTTCCTCCCTTCTGCTGCAACTGAGTTGGCTCCTTCTGCCTTTGCATAAGAAATGTCTACAGAAACTAAGCAACTCAGGGGATTGTAGCTCTTGAAAGAGCATGTGGCATAAGGAAAAAAACTCTCTTTTTCTCAAGCTGCATGGCCTAGGTTCAAACTACATGTTAAGTTGAGTATGTAGTGTGTAGGTGACCCCTTTCTTGCTTTCTTACTCAAGAGTAAGTGAATGAGGCCCTAAATCAGATTGGGACAAGCACACTGAGATGGCTACATTAAAACCTACACACACACACACACACACACACACACACGGCCTCGCCATTTGCTTCCCCAAATCCTCTGAGGGCGGGTTAAAAAGAGAAAGAAGTCTCCATTGGCAGCTGGTGTGGGAAGGTTTAATCGTCCCCTCCCCGTGCACACTGGTCCCAGTCCAGATCAGCTAGATGCTACGTAATCATTACGTAGTTTCCTGTGCAAGCACTCCCTTTTGCTGTCATTTTCTCTAGTCTACCAGAGAGCCCAGGTTGGCAGCTCACTATCCAGAATACTGCTTGTTCTGTTTTAATACTGTTTCTGATTGGTTCCAGCAACTATCACAAGTTCTTACAAAACCATACAGATACTGGGAAATACGTTTGCATAAGCAGCCTCAAGCATGATCTACAGTTAGCCTCAATATTTTCCTCATGGTAATAGGCTTGCAGTCTGGGGGGCATCCCTGAACATCTGTCTTCTCCCCCAGGACCAGGTAAACTGTACCACCCAAGCTTGAGCCCTGCTGAGTTTGAAAATCCAAATATGTTAAAAGGAGGACTAATTTGCTGTTCCCCCAAATTAGCGACACATAGAGTGGAAGAAAATAGCAGTGGTGGGCAACCTTTTTGCCCCTGATGACTGCATGTGGTGGTGGGTAGTGGATAGTGGGTTGAGGGCAGCATGCCAGTGGGAGTGGCTGGAACTGGTAGAGGGCGGGGGCTGGCCTGGCCATGGGCATGGCCAACATCCCTTCGTCTCTCCAGCCACATACCCACACCCTCCCCCCCCATACACTCAACCCACACACTTGCACCCCACGCCCCACATGCTCATTCATAGGGAATGGTAGACAATCTTAGCCTCCAATTGCAGTCATTCCTGGCTACTCTGCAGTCCTGAAGCACAGTACAATTCTTACTAGCCTATGTTCCCAGTGCTAAAAGAACATATATTATTTTATTGGTTTGTTTAGAGTAGGGATAGTTCTATAGATTATTTAGAGAGCAATCCTATGGCCTCTAGTCAGTGTCTGGGGTGCCATAGGATGCTGTGGATCTTCTCCTCTGTGCCTGTAGACAGAGCTATGAGTGTGGAGAAGGAGATCCGATCTCAGTTGTGCCCTTGTAAGAGAAGTTGGAGAGAGAGAAAAGAGGGAGTGCTGGTGGGAAGGGAGAGGAGAGCCAATGGTACACAACAAGATGCTAAGGGCTCTCCGGTCCTCTTCCTACCCACTAAAAGGTAAGTCAGCTAGATGGGCTCAGTGGTCCAGCTAGTGGCTTTTTGCATTTTAAGCAGAGGAATGGAGGTGAAATCACATCTTCCTCTCACCCTGACTGGCTCTTGCTAATAGGACATAGGATAGGCAGAGGATTCTGGATTCGGAGCTATCTGGCTAAGAGGAGCGTAACCCATAGGATTGCACTCTTAAGGCGCAATCCTATGCATGTTTAGACAGAAAAAAGTCTGACAACTCCCAGCATTCCCCAGCCAGCATGTTGCTTCGAGAATGCTGGGAGTTGTAGGACATTTTCCTGTCTAAACATGCGTACAATTGCACCCTAAAAAAACTTGTTTGTTTAGCTAGGCATCTGCATTTACTCCTCCTCAGAAGGAAACACATATGTATAAAAATAAGTTCTGCCTATTTAAAGGGAGGACTTGTGTTCTTGTTGTATTTTATTAATCCAGAATCAGTTTACCTGATAATATTAATTGGACATAATATGACTGAAGACCAACAGATGGCATCTTAAAGATGGGACCATTATATTTGGAGGAAGTCAGGGCTTCTGTATCTTCAACAAGTGCAGGACAGCCATAAATAGAACAGGTTAATGGGAATGCTTTGCCGGCTGAATTTTGGTGTGGCTGAATTTTGGTGTGTCACAAAGCTATTATAAAAGCATAAGATCTATGCCCGAAAAAAGGTAGCAACCCTAATTACATTTGAACAACTCTTAGCTCAAATGTAGACATAGGGGCTGTACTCAGAGGTAATGACCCTAGGCAAAACTTGGCTTGTGCGTTCCCCCCTCCTCTTTCCTCCTCTGGCATGACTGAATGGAGGTTATTGGAAATTTTTGCCTCCATGTTTGCCTAACTGCAGTTTGTCATTTTCTCTGAATCTAAACAACTGTGGTTAATCTTAATTATGGTTTGCTTAAATAAGCCAATTTCAAACCTTGGTTTATGGAACTGGTTTCAGTAAATCATAGTTAAGAGTAACCACAGTTTAGGCTTAGGATGTAAAACTGTGGTTATCAAAACCAGAAGTGAAATCTTCTGATCTCCTCCTTATGGCTGTGCTGGAAGAGGACAGGGGAGGGGAGCATGTGAGCCCAGGTTTCACTTAGACAGGTTCCAGTGGTTTATCATTGCCAAAGATTTTCATAACATCCCAGAGGATGTTAACAATTATAGGCCAGTGGCCAACATCCCCTTCCTGGGCAAGGTGCTTGAGCGGGTGGTTGTAGGACAGCTCCAGGCACTCTTGAATGAAACGGATTCTCGAGATCCATTTCAATCGGGCTTCAGGCCTGGTTTTGGAACGGAAACTGCCTTGGTCGCCGTGTGGGATGACCTCTGCCGGGAGAGTGACAGGGGGAGTGCGACCCTGTTGATTCTCCTGGACCTCTCAGCGGCTTTCGATACCATCGACCATGGTAGCCTTCTGGATAGGTTGTCTGGGTTGGGAGTAGGAGGCACTGCACTACAGTGGTTCCGCTCCTACTTGGATGGCCGATTCCAGAAGGTGGTGCTGGGAGATTACTGCTCTGTGCCATGGCAATTGTGCCATGGGGTTCCACAGGGCTCTATTTTATCCCCCATGCTGTTTAACATCTACATGAAACCACTGGGGGAGGTTATCCGGAGGTGTGGGCTGAGGTGCCATCAATATGCAGATAACACCCAGTTCTACCTCTCTTTTACATCAAAACCAGGTGAGGCAGTGACTGTTCTAAATCAGTGCCTGGGCACGGTAATGGACTGGATGAGGGCTAATAAACTGAAACTCAATCCAGACAAGACGGAGGTACTGTTAGTGGGTGGTTCGTCTGCCCGGCTAGGTGATATTCAACCTGTTCTGGAGGGGGTTGCACTCCCCCTAAAGGATCAGGTTCGTAGTTTGGGGGTGCTCTTGGATCCAGAACTGTCACTTGAGGCACAGGTGAACTCAGTGGCACGGAGCACTTTTTATCAGCTTAGGCTGGTATACCAACTACGCCCTTATCTGGACAGAGATAGCCTTGCTACAGTTATCCATGCTCTGATAACTTCTCGTCTGGATACTGCAATGTGTTATACGTGGGGCTGCCTTTGAAAACGGTCCGGAAACTTCAGCTGGTCCAAAATAGGGCAGCAAGATTGTTAACAGGGACTGGCCTGTGAGCTCATATTATACCAGTACTTTTCCAGCTGCACTGGCTGCCAGTCCATTTCCAGGCCCGATTCAAAGTGCTGGTGTTAACATTCAAAGCCCTTAACGGCTTGGGGCCAGGTTACCTGAAGGATCGCCTCCTCCCATATGTGCCTGCCCGGACCTTAAGATCATCAGCAGCAGCCCTTCTCCGTGAGCCCCTGCCAAAGGAAGTGAGGCGGGTGGCTACTAGGAGGAGGGCTTTTTCTGCTGTGGCACCCCGGCTCTGGAATGAGCTCCCTAGTGAGGTTCGCCTGGCACCTACATTGTATTCCTTTCGGCGCCAGGTGAAGACCTTTTTATTTTCCCAGGCATTTTAGCATTTTAGCTTTCTAAATTTTTATCTTTGCTGTTTTAAATCTGTATTTTAAACTCTTGCACTGCTGCTAGGTTTTATTGTGGTTGTATAGTTATATTGTGGTTTTAATGTTCTGTATATTTTAAATTGTTTTATTGTGTGTTGTTTGGATTTAATTTTTGTGAACCGCCCAGAGAGCTTCGGCTATTGGGCGGTATAGAAATAAATAAATAAATAAATAAATAAATAAATGTTGAAACGCAGCTATGGTGTCTGTTACTAGCTAGCTGAAGTTACAATGGTGTACAGAAAGCTTAAATAATCTTAGTCATGTTACTAGTGTTACTGTATGAATATTAACTAGAAAAAGAGGCTAGGTAGGGGATTATTTCCAATAATTGTGACAGTGGATATGTTTGGTTTGTTAGTCCTGTTTCTGACCATAACCAAATTTCCGTTCTCTCTCCTCTGTCCTACAGTCCCCTGCACCCCATGTAAATCTGTTGTGGAGGGTCTCTTAGCCCTCCAGAGCAGATTCTGAGGGCATGCAGAGGCTGCAGGAAAAGGGGGAATTGCTGATAGAAGCAGTTCCATCAGTGGAAATGCTTCATGGGATTTCACCCATAGTGCTTTACATGCACGGTTAAATATATTCCATTACATAAAACATGACGTTCCACACATAACTTTATATTTGCTTTCTAATACCTCAATGTGTCCTTCATCTGATTCTGAGGCCTATTTTAGTATGTATACTAAATGAATGAAATGAACACTTATTACCATAGTTAAGAGCAGTTCATTTCTGAATTACTGTTTTGTGGAAGACCTCAAAGCAGAGAGCTGCAAGCTCTTTGAACTGTTTATTTTAACTTAAGTAAATGTTATGTAAGCGTCCTGGAGGCAATGTGTTTTTTCATACATTAATGGTAAGTAACTTTGGTTATTGATTGATTCTGTCTTGCCTCTGATTATGGACATGCATAATATTCTTCTCTGGGATTTGTTTTCTTTCCTATTCTTTTTTCCTATTTGGATGTTTTAATATAAAATAAACAAGAACAATACATTGTTATATCCTCCTGAATGTTATATCTTACTGATTTCTTAGATATTTGTGGATTTGTATACTAGGTTGTGTAGACTTATACACCAAAGTAATAGGCATGTGGCAGCTACCTCTTTACTTACAAGTAAGAATGAAACCTACAGGAAAGATTCTACCAAATCGTTCACTAAGGAGTAGACCTGCTCCTACCTTTCAGTGTTTTGGCCAATGAGTATGACGGAACTGAGATGACTGACAGGCAAAGGAAGCAGTGATGTCCTGCCTCATTTCCCTCCTTTGCGTGCACTGATCAATGAAGAATTTTTTGCTCCAGTTGGCCATAGCTGCATTATTTTCCTGGCTGCATTTATGTTCCTGGCTGGTGGAGTAATATTGATTTTCTGGCTTGAGAACAAATTGGTGGGCACTTGATATTTATTTTCCTCCATTGAGAAGAAATTGGTGGGTCCTTGACATTTTTTGTATTTTATTAAAATTAGATTTTATGTCATAAAATTATATAATAAATGTAAATAACTTTAATTTGAACTTTATACCCTACCTGTGTTTAGATATTTGCTCTTGTTGGCACAAACATCTCAGGTTCCACATATACACACTTGCCGACGCACACATAATTTCTTGCTGCAAAATGGCAAATTAGTATATGAAAGTTCTGGCTGGGCAATTATATTATTGGGCGTTTTAATACTTGCATTATACCATCTTAATCTCTGAACAAGAAACCCCCCTTTATATGAATATTAAAATGTATTACTTCCCCCCCCTATGTTTCAGATGCAAACCATTTAAATTAGCACACAAATAGTTTGGTGAATTCACTGTTGGCCCCGATCCAGTAAGCATAATCTCTAAATAGAAATAAGCTTTTGCACCCTGCTTGTGAGCCCACAAAACTCCTGCACAGGAGTAAAACCCTCCACATCTGGCTGCCTGCATGATCTCTTGTGTTTAATCCAGGGATCCAGAGGATCAAAGTAGCCAGCTGCCACTGCACTTAACAGTCCTTCCTCTTTAACAGAGGAGGTCACTGTGTAGGTGCAGCATGGCTCATTACAATGATATTGCCTCAGCAATTTCACATGGGAAATATTTTTATAGATAGATACACCTATGGTAAATACCAGCTATTACTTTATGGGGTGGATTCCTAAGAAATAACATTTTCCACTAGCATTACAGCAGATGAGGGGTAGTGGGTTTTACCAAGTCCCCTGCAGCCCCTCAACAGCTGGTTGGAGGACCCTGAAGAACAGTGTGAAAGGTGGCTTGGAGACTGCAAGGGGAAGGGTAATGATGAAAATCACCTCCTCTCTTCCTTTAGCAGGAGCCCTCTACTAGATCAAAAACCCTTCTGCAATTAGAAGGACTCCTTCTGTTCTCAGAAGGGCATAATTGATACAACCTAATGGCTTTAGAATGTCAAATGTGGGTGGAAATTGTGCCTTTATTGATCAGAGTACAACATTGGTTTGAAACTTTGAATCTACAATTTGAATCTCCATTCATGGAAGGTTCCTCTGCCTGATTTTTGGGGACTCCCTCCCCCTGTACCACAGCTCACCCCACCCAACAGAGTCCCCCAAGACTCTGTAGCTTTTTCATGGGGCTGGAGGTAGGAGGGGCATAGGGAAGTCCACTTCAACCAGCCCAGTTGCACACACCTAAATCTGGGTCCAGCCCATTATGTTTAAGGAAAGCCTGCACAACTTGTGCAGGCTTGCACACCCCAAGGCAAACACAGCATACCAGCCATTGACAGTCTCCCTGCGTTTGCATTCCCAGGCGGGCAGCAAAACCAAACCACCCAACTCCCTCTCCCCAAAATATGGAGAGTTGTCAAGCTACCAATCATACAAGGCTTGAGGAATGTACTCAGCTTGGAATATCACAAGCTCTGCAGCAGATTTAGTTTAAGGACAGTAATAAATGTAAGTGTATTTGCTGAAGTTCTGGGCTTATCTAAATGAGCACACAAGCAGTCCCATTTACTTTTCATACCTCACAGATTATTGTATGTACTTACACATACAAACATATGAAGCTGCCATGTAGAGTCAGAAGCTTGTGCCATCCAGCCCTATATTATTCTGACTGGCTGCATGCAGTGCCAAATGTTTGGCTGTCTAGATCCAGGCTTATTGTGTCTTGCAAAGCTTTTGAATGCCGATATGACAAGGTCTGGTAAACTAATCTAGCAGGTTGTAGTATTACGCCAGGATGGGTAATGATGGGGAGGGCTGGCAGAGTAATGCAGACGCCTCAGATGGCAGATACTGGCCCATACTACCAGTCCAGTAAGCTTCTTTACATGAAACTGGGGAGGGGGCGACCATCTTGTCCTTCACCTCACTGTCTTGTGCCAGGCCTGATGATTGGGCATCATATTTAAGGAAAAGATAAGTTATCTGACTGGCATTAAATTATCCCCTCTGTATTATCACATCATCCCTTTTCTCAAATTCAAAGCATTCTAAGTTATAGAAATATGTATTCTTCTCTGTTCATGCTGGGAAAATAATGGATCATACCAGCAAAATGGAGCCAAATGACCATCCTCAGCAAGCAGTTCTCGCCTATTCCTGCATTGGAATGCTATTTTCCTTAGGGAGACTGAACCTAAACTTTTTGTGGTGGGAGCAGGTATTTGATGCTCTCCTGCTCATGTTAATCATGAGGATCTTTGCTTTGACTTCTGGATCCCTAAATAAATTCTGAAGCTTCCAGGTTCTTAAATGTAATAGTGCTTAGCTGCATATTATTTCTGAAGCTGGTTTTGAGATCCTGATTCATGCTATCAGTACTTCACAGTCGGATTACTATAATGAATTTTATTTCGATCTCCCCATATCTCTTGTGAGATGCTAGTAAATGGTCCAGAACTTAACTGTTAGATTTCTTTATTTTGAGGTGTCACTAGCTTATCACAAGAATTCTTTTCACTGGAAAAGCTTTGCCAATGTAATCTAGAATCTAGGCCTACTTTTGACCTTCAAATGACACTTTCAGTATGCTTCTTGTCTCCTTTTTCTTTCAAACCCATGGCTTGGATCACTTAATTAAAACTTTGTGCTAGTAAGTTTCAGAATCTGCCCCTCAGTGCTGACTATGAATATTTTGCAGGATTTTCTACACCAGAGCTCTTGGCAACTCAAAAGGAGGACCGATTAGGTTTCAGCTAGTTTAGCATAGAACCAGGCTGCAATTTAAGAGAGCCCCGTTCATAACTGTACCAGCAACGAGGTCTCACAAGAGTGAGGCATTTTATATGGAAGAAAATAGGTGTGGTTACTCAGTCTTGATCACTGATGTGACAACTATCATAGGCACCTGGTTGATACCTCATAGTGTAAGTGGAGGGCATACAGCTAACTTAGCAATCAGTAGGGATGTGTGAACCCACCCCTGTCCAGGTTCTTGGGGCACCCGCCCAGCTCCTGCCCCCACTTGCCGGTCCCAGATTGTGTTCAAGCCGCTCCTGCACTTGGCAAGCAGCCCACACTCACCCCAGTGGCCTCATCTAGCTCAGTGGTCGCCATTTTTTGAAAAATGAAATGGCAGTTGAAAAAATGCGCATATTTGTGTATGTGCGAAAATGCGCACGTTAGCAAAATATGCATTTTTGTGCATATCCAAATATGCATATTTGCAGAAATGCTCATTTTCATACATATACAAATATGCACATTTTTGTGATTGCCATTTTATTTTTCGAAAAATGGCAATCGTGGAGCTTGATGAGGCCGCCAGGGTGAATGCAGGCTGCTCACTGAGCACAGGCAGGGGGTGAGCAGGGGGGGCTTAGCGAGTGGGGCTCGGGGTTTGGGCAAGGGGGGTTCCGTTGGATTCCCAGACGTAATCGGGCACCCGCACCATCCCTAGCAATAAGGCCTGTTGAGCCAAGCTACTACTCCTTTATGGCACATGATAGCCAAACTTTACATGTAGAACCATCACTTGCTATGGTCTGTTATCGACTGTTTCAGAATACATGTAGTTGGTTACATACTTTAATACCCTCTCAAATCAAAAGTTCCTTTTATGTAGAAACTTAGCATGTCAGAGAAGGCTAAATTGGCATCCTTCCCAGAATGGGCCCAATTCATATTGGGGCTCCTGCACCTGCAATTTCTATTGCAAAATATTGATCCATCTGCTTTTTGGATCATTATTCTGCAATAGAAATTGTAGGAGTAGGCCCAATAATGGGGGGTGGGGAGGGTTAAAGCAATAAAAATTACCCCAAATAGGCATAGTTTTTCATATACTGCTTCTGATGTCAGACATAGATGGTGTTTGAAAGGATTGTATGCATATTTAGGGCTTTTCCCAGCTGAGGGGGAAGAATGGCAATGATACATGATGCAGTGAAAAAGAAGTGAGGCCTCCAATGAACAATCATCTCTTGCGCCTCTCAGAGATTTAAAAAGGGCCTGTGTACACTCTTCAGGAGACACTGACTGTAGCCAGGAAATCAGAAGACGTTTACTTCTTGGGAGGAGAGCAATGACAAATCTTGGTAAAATAGTTAAGAACAGAGACATCACACTGACAACAAAGGTCTGCATAGTTAAAGCAATGGTATTCCCCATAGTAACCTATGGCTGCGAGAGCTGGACCATAAGGAAGGCTGAGCGAAGGAAGATAGATGCTTTTGAACTGTGGTGCCGGAAGAAAATTCTGAGAGTGCCTTGGACTGCAAGAAGATCAAACCAGTCCATACTCCAGGAAATCAAGCCAGACTGCTCACTTGAGGGAATGATATTAAAGGCAAAACTGAAGTACTTTGGCCACATCATGAGAAGATAGGATACCCTGGAGAAGATGCTGATGCTAGGGCAAGTGGAAGGCAAAAGGAAGAGGGGCCGACCAAGGGCAAGATGGATGGATGATATTCTGGAGGTGACGGACTCAACCTTGGGGGAGCTGGGGGTGGCGACGGCCAACAGGAAGCTCTGGTGTGGGCTGGCCCATGAAGTCACGAAGAGTTGGAAGTGACTGAACGAATGAACAACAAACACTCTTCAGCGCATGCAATCAGCAACTAAGATGTGAATGGGTATGCCTACCCGTACTGTTCTCCCGCCAAATTCCACTACTGACAGGGAATAACAGAAGGCCAATATAGACAGTTCAAATGTATAGCTGACTTGGTGAGTGCAGTGTTGTTCTGCGGGTAAAGTTAAAGTGTTTTTGTGCGCCTAGTTGTGTGTTACACTTCAGTATGGAATGGAGCTCCCTGAATGAACCTGTATAGTTATAAATGCCGGACAGAGTTGGCAAATATTACATCTGAATAATCCAAGGGTTGGGTATGAATGCAGTATCCTACCCTTGGATCTTGTTTTAAAAACTCCATGTGGGTTATTCATTTCAGTGCTAAGCATCCCAAGTCAAAATGGATTGTTGTACTTTCTATTCACTGATAACATTTGAAAGTGCTCTCCCTATATCAGCTTTCCCCAACCTGGTGCCCTCATCTCTGAGCATTGGCCATGCCAGCTGGGGCTGATAGGAGTTGTCGTCCAAAATATCTGGAGGGCACCAGGTTGTGGACAGCTTCCCTATATCATAAATCCTTTCTTAGTGCTTATTTGAAATGTGTTTTCCATTATATATTTAATTACTTGTAGCTGGGATTTGGCTATGAGACGACAATTCCTTTTGTACAGTTTAGTCCCACAAGACTAATTTTCCTACTCCTACATAATGGGTGGAAAGTCAGGTTACAACTCAGGATTCCCTGCACCTAGGCAATGCTACATGCAAAACTTTGGGCTATTGTTAAGGATATCTTAAGATAACTGCTCTGCCATGCTTGGATGTCTCTTGGGCTGCAGTGGTACTGAGGGACTTGCATAGTGCTGCAGCTAAAGCAGACCATTAGGATTGGCTTGTCTGTTTTTGCTTTTCTCCTAAATACGTTTGTGGGGCAGGGGATGGGGGGTGGTAGAGAAGAAACACAGCTCTGAATTGCAAAATCCTTTCTGCCTTTTTATCTGGGACAAATTAAGTTTGCTTTTTTGGTGACAAAAATCTGCTACAATTTTGTTTTAGAATCAAAGGTGTTTAAAAAGCCAATCTAAAGTATCTGTGAGACTTGGGAAGCAATCTGAAAAATTTTTAACCAGGAAGTACATCCTATTTAAATTAATGGTTAGGGCTGGGCTGTAAAGTTGAAATAATCTTCACACTTACTTGAGAGTAATTCAGTGGGATGCACATTTTGGTCATTGGTATTGTTGGGTATATACTGAATCCCCTGGATAAGAAAAGCAACTTAAAGGAAAGAAAAGAAAAAAGCCATGAATAGTGGCTTTACTTTGGTTACACTGACGAAGTGATAATGGCAGCATGCCATGTTTAATGCAACATTGGAAGATGTCCTTTTCTCTCTCGTATTAAAACATTCACCTAGTCCTGAACAGAAAGAAAAGGTTCAAGGCTTGTCACCATCAGTTTTATAGATGGCTGTTGGAAAAAATAATAATAATGAGATATTGGGTATTGTAAGGCTCAAGGGCTGTCTTGCCAGACTCATTTATTTCCATTCACCTTTTGTCAGCATTGCAGACAGAAGACATTCAATTAAAACGTGTCACCTGTTACTTGTGATCTAATTTGTATTTGTAAATGGCACAGATTAGGGCTCTTCCAAACTTCACATGCTTCCAACTTTTTGAAACACGTGCAGAACAGTAATCCCGTTAGAAAAGTTTGGTCAAGTTTGCCTATGAGAAGGGTCATGGTCTATGCTATGTTGGTCTCAAGGTGTTTGTTAGGACTTTTTAGATTAAATCTATCCTTGACTCATACCTGGAAGCATATATCCCGTCTGATCAGACCCTAGAGTACAAATATGTGATGTCTCCTCAGCTAAATTTTCAGCCAGCAATCAGTACCCAGTTCATTTGATGCAAAAGAGCTATTTCCCCCTCCATATGTCAAACATCTTGACTAGGATCCAGATAGCTGCTTATAATTTTGTCTTATTTTTCTTTGAACACCTCACTTCCACATTACATCATGCTGACTTCTTTTGAAACTTCCTTACTTTCAAAAGCAGTTTGCCTTGGTGGTGACCCACCACAATGGGTAGGTTATGATGCCAATTTCACAATATTTTGGAACCTGGCCATTATTATTTTCCTGCTCTGCATATACTAGGCATGTTCTTTTTCCTCTGAACTATAAATTGTATTCTCTCTCTCTCTCTCTCTCTCATATGTGTGTGTGTGTGTAAGTATATGCTGAAGACAGAGAGCTGGATACCTTTTAAGGTTTCTTATACCACACTCGGTAAGATGCTTCAGAGTGCAGATAGCAATCAGGAGGCAAAAAGTGACTTCCCCTTGCTAATTGTTAATTCAGCAGTAGAGCAGGAAAGCTTTAATGTGATCCATAGCTTTTATCTTTTTGATGACTTAAGGTTCTGTTTTCAAAAAATTGCCTGGCTAATGGACATGCATTTTGCATCTCTAGATTACTTTTCAGTTTTATCTGTACTGTGACTATCAATGTAAGTTGAATAATTTGAGACCTATTTAGCATGTGTAACTAAGTCTTGGCCCCTGCAAATATAGAGGCCTTGTTTTCATTTTTCCTCACTTTTATTTTATTCTGGTGTAAATTCCAGCACTGTAGAAGGGTAATCAAAACTTGATTTTTAGCAAGCACTTTTTTTTTTTTTGTCTGCAAAGTGCAGAGTCGGGGAGATGGCTAGTTTGGAGCCAGTAGAATAACCCTGAAACATGCAGATTACTACGGGCACAATCCTATGCATGTTTAGACAGAAAAACATGAGGAAAAACATGCTGGGGCATGCTGGGAGTTGTAGGCTTTTTTTCTGTCTAAACATGCATAGGATTGCAACCTAAATGATGCTGCATATGTCATTATCCAAATAAATTTTCTTTAAGATTAAAAAAAGTTGCCTCATTTAGATGTTCATTCATCCTATAGTTCTCCTATAAGACAATGCTCTAAAAAGAGTGGGCCACTAAAATTCCTTCTGCTATTTTGTTTTTCTCCTATTTTTTTCTTTTTCTTTTCTTTGCCTCTGCTACTTCTGCTTCTATTTGTTCAGATGGTTGATGGTACTTTATTTCAGTATAATCTGCCTTCCACTGGTGCAACATGGAATATAGTTTTACACAAAAAAATGTGTCAGACTTCTGTCCCAAGAAATGCTATCTCCTTAGTATGGAGATAGATTTTAAAAATGCACGAACTCTTCTAACTTTACTCTAGATTCTGTTCTTATTCTTACTTACTCTTAGTTTATTTACTTTAAAAGTTAGATTGACTCTACTGTAAATAAGACTTGAAGTCAACCCTGTAATTTATTGTAGTCTTATCCTGTTTCTGTGAGAATCTGCTAACAACTTTGTTCTGACGTCTTTCTTCCTTATCTGACAGTTTCCTCTAAGGATGCTTTGAGAGAATCAATTCCAAGAGTGTAATTCACCAGGACTAAGTTGCAACAGTGTTTTTGGTTTTGAATGATAACTTTGTACATATGATTTGAGCATCATCACCACTTCTGTTTTTCCATTTCAGTACATCTGTCTTCACTTACTTCTGTACAGGTTGCCTATATTTTGGAAAACTGAATGTATTCTGTGCCTTCCCTCCCATCAACTGATCTAGCCCACATATAACCATCAGTAATATGTATCATATATATTTGTTCACCTTATTGATGCTATGGAGCAGCACAACTCACATGTACAGTTTTTCTCATGTGATTATGCGATTATACAAATATGCATTTCTTATTCCTCAAGGAAGGAAGAATATTTATGGTTGAAATGCCTTGAGAAATTTGGGAAATGACTTGTCAATAAATCTGTCCTATATACCCATTTATTTGAGCAAAGTAGGGGTGTTTAAGTGCTTTGAGCCCAAGGGCCAAATTCAGTTTTAGAGAAGCTCTCAGTTTTTTCTGAGAGCTTCTCTACCATTCCAGTGGTGGGCAGGGCCAAAGGTAAAAGGGGGCAGGGCCAAAATACGAGCATATTTTCACGTAAAGCTCTTACTGCCAGTAAGTAAGCCTTAGGAGAGGCTTTTAGAATGTGGGGAAAACTGTTCAAAAGCTGGGAAACCATCAAACGATCAGTGGTTGAAGAAAAGGAATGTGGCCATCTGCAGAACCCTGGAAGGCTGGATTGGGACCCCAGGAGGGCCAGATTTTGCCCATAGGCCTGAGGTTCTGTACCCCTGGAATAAAGGATTAGGTTTGCAGTCTGGTTTACAGTTTTGTCATTCACTGCAGGCCAATGTGGCCTTTCATCTGCTGTGATCAGTGTACCAGCTGTGGCCTCTCTTCCACAGGGAAAGCCTGACCATAGTAATTCATACCTTGGTGACATTGAGGATCAACTACTATAATGCTACTACTATAATCCACCCAGAGAATATTAGTTAGTGGGCAGATGGACAGGACAGGACAGGTCAAGAGAAAGAAAGAAAGAGAGAGAGAGAGAGAGAGAGAGAGAAAGAAAGAAAGAAAGAAAGAAAGAATGAATTATATGTGAACCTACTTTTTGAGACTGCCCAGAGATTGCAGTTAGTTCAGACTACAGATGCTAGGCCACTGGGACTGGATGTTGGGATCATATTGCACCAGTGATTAAAGAACTGCATTGGCCTCTGGACTAGTTCCAAGCACAATTCAAAGTGCCGGTGCCTTCCTTTAAAGTCCTAAGTGGTTTGGGATCTAAGTACCTGAAAGAAACCTTTTCCCACATCAACCTGCCCATGTGCATCAATAAGGCTCTTCTTCAGGCACTCCACAATCTGAGATGAGGTGGGTGGTAACTCAGGAAGAGGGCCTTTTCAGTGCTTGTGCCAGGTGGGTTGCCTAGGGAGGCTTGCCTGATGTTATCTTTTCAGTGCCAGGTGAAGACTTTGTTATTCTCGCAGGCTTTTTGAGTTCTGTGCCTTAAGCTATTTTAACGTTTGCTTCATTGAGGTTTTATTATAATTTATTTGTGTTGATATATTGTTTATTGCATTGATTTTGTTTGTATTTTATTCTGAACCATCCTTGGGCCCACTTGGCTGAAGGGCAATACAAGTGGGACCTCCAACACGCCATGTGGAGTGTTCTTGTTTAGTATTCCAATCAGTCAAGCAAGTCCTCCTCTAGGATACTCCATTCCATTATATTTTCCCCTCCAATCCAGTTTTCTGGATTTTTTAATACTTTTTACAAACACAGGGCTCCACCAAGCCTGCTAATAGCCTCTTGTGTATGGGTGGTGCCACGTTAGCTACATAAACATCAGCACTCACGCCTGAATACCAGAAATAAAGGGAATATACTAAATAAATATGTGTATATCTATGAGGCACTAAGTGTTCACAGAACATTCTAGTGATCACTGAGGTAGATTTAAATGGCAAGTTTCAATCATTGGGTATACTCAGTTTTTTAAAATGACACTAGATTGACAAATCTGTTTTATGTTTTGCTCACAACTGTTAAACATAATAGAGCATTTACCAAATATGACTTTAGCTCTCTGTGGATAATTAGTTGGTCAGATTCCGTTGTCCCTAGTAATTTATTGAAATAATTGAAATATTTCCTAATTCTTCTGTGTATGTGTAAAACTAAAATTGTAATTGTTCACAAATACTGTTTTGTTCCCATTATTTTCCGTTGCTACAGTTTTCAGGCAAGAACCATGAACCCTGACTGATTTCTTGGAAGGTTTCAAGTAGTTATTTAATACATTTGTAGGAAAGTATCTTAAACACATCTCCATTTATTTTATTAGGAGTGCGCCTAGACAGAGTACGCGGAGGTCGCCAGAAGTACAAGCGCAGAATAGATGCAGAGAATAGCCCATACCTGAATCCTCAGCTAGTTCAGCCAGCCAAAAAGCCATGTAAGTACATCAGAGGATGGTGTTTTTCTTAATATGTACACAGGAGGTGCATCTTTATGCCATGAAAATCTCAGTAAAGCAAGAAGAATCACAAATGAATTATATTCATTATGTTCCTTATCAATGATGGTTTTGTAAACTATTCTTTTCATCCTTATCCTCTCTCAGAACAGTCAAAGGAAATATGCTTTTAAGGGTGAGAGCTTGCTAATGCACAATTTATGCAGTACAAATTTTACATTTACAGGTGATCTTTATTTTCCGTGGTACATAAAACGGCTCATGCTGTGATCATTAGTTCATTGAAGCTTCTAGTCTCAGATTTTACAAGAAAGTGATTTTTGTAGTTTTCACTAACTAAATGAGTTTGACTGCTCAACCTCCCAATGAAAATACATTAGGAGCCTCATTAATTTATAGCAATAGAAGGTTGACACACTCACTTGTATTAGATTAAAACAGGAATGTTGTACATTTACAACATGCATGGGGGGAGGGGGTTTGCTGATGTGCCTAACACTGAGGTGTTAATTTTCTCATATCCAGCTAATTTTAAAAGAAAGATCAAGATATAGACAGATAAGTTAAAAGGTTTGCAGATTGTACAAATGCATGAGGAAGCAATGCTAATTCTCTAAAGCAAGTATAATAACGTAGTCCAGCACAAGAGGGAGATTGGTTAGCCAACAAAAACATGAATTAGCAACCAGGAGCACTTACTAATCCTTTTGTATGTGACTTTCAAAATGGCTGTTTTTGGTGCCTAAACAGTGGTACAGACTCTAGGGTACAAAAGCCTCTACTTTGGACAAGAGTAATAAAAGGCTCTGAGGATTACATTGATGGCACTTACCTGGTTGTGTAAAAAAAGCAGTATGTTGTTTTTCACCTCCCATTTCCCAGTAGGGGACACTGCTGTGTACAATACACATGAGCATATGGAGATCTGGAAAGCAAATAAATAGAGTTTGAACTGTAAGCAAAAGGGCATTTTAGCTATATCAAAGGGAAAAGAAACCAGTTTTACATAAAATTAAGGCTTAAGTGAACATATGGCATCGTTTCCTTTTGCCTTTCCAAAAAAACATTATGCTGATTATACCTTCATTGTCCAATCTGGCATCTTCCACACAGTCTGCATAAGCTGTTCCACCACTCTGTAAATACAATCTAGGGTTGCATTAAGCAGATTTTGCGCATTATAATAAAAACTTTCTGATAATACAATAAAATTCAATAAACTCTAATGCTTAATTTCATTAGCGGTTTAGATTTTCTGGGTGCACAGATTGCCAGCTTTTCATTTATTTTATATTGTGCCATTGAGTTGAACTGCTGACAGCTCTGCACATGCAATTAAGTCTTTTTATCACAGACGCAGGTTAACGCTGTCAGGCTAAAAATGTGAAGAATTGAAAGGGCACAATCTACCCGTAAGATGTCCTGAGAAACCCCATTGAAAAGAATGGGAGCTGAACAAAAGAATAGTTCTGTGCTGTTCTGCAGCTCCCATTCATTTCAAAGGGACCAGTGCAGGATAACTTCTCAGTAAATTGTGCTCTCTGTGTGTCTAGCCAAAGTGGTATATTGTGCAACATGAGAGAAGATAACTAAATCTATTTTAGAGGATTGTATTAGCCAAGATAAATTAGCCTCCAGTCTTCACATATCATTTTTTAAACAAATTTAATGGCTCCCTGATACTTAATTCATCCTGTTAGAAGCACCTTATATAAGTTAACTTTTTCTTTTCATTCATTTCAGCAATTGTCAGGAGGAAGCAGTGAAATCACTGTGCCTGAAGAAGTAGCTGGGGAGATTTTCTAGGTTCTGACAGATAGTTTGAGCACGACAAAGGCAGTGGAATGAAAATTGGGTTTTATTGATTCTAATTAGGGAAACGTTAAATAAGATTTACCTAGGAACTGCGCTTGCGGCTATTCTGAGTGATGGGGCTTCTGAGCACATTCAAAATGCCCCTGTATTTGTACTTCAGTACTTGTAATGCTTTCCCTGATAGCAAAATAATAGAGATTAGGACATGTTATAATTCTTGCTTGACCCCACCCCATTTTTATTTTCTTTCTTTTCATCAGAACCCAGTGGTCTGCCTACACGTCTTGTCATGAAATGGTGTTGAAATTTTGTGAAGCATAAATTACATGGTACAGCATTCTGAATTACTGCACAAGGGGAAATGTTTATCTTTGAAGAAGAAAAAAACACAGAAAAACAGAATATTTTCTGTTTTTCTACTTCTCCCCATCTCTTCTGTGTTTTGTTTTTTTGAAAACTGAATTTGTCAAAATTTGCACCGCAGAAAATCTAGAACTGTGATAATTATTTGCTGAGTTTCAAAATCCAAGTAGCTTATGTTCTGCCTGCATACATTTTATTGATAATGCTAGACAAACCAAGGACTCTTTAAAAAAAATATTTTTATTTGCAACACAAAAAGGGACTCTTTAAGAAAAATTATGAAAATATTTACCAATTTATTTTGGTGATTTATTTTTAGGAGGTAAAATGAACTGTAAAAGACAACTGTGGGATAATAAGTCAATAGATGAATGGAATGATGTGTGTATGTTTGTGCCAACCAAAAGTTTGATATTATTGAGGGAAACTGTTTACTAGAAAATGTTAAAACTGAAATCCGTTATTTTAAATGCAATAAATATTCCCCATTTATCAATTTGAAAATACTAGCATATGGGGTTAGGGAGATTGTTTTTGTTGGCATAGCTCCTGCAATTCTTATGAAAGAATTAACATCTACCTCCAGTTCAAAAGAGTAAGTAACACTGAAATCAATTTTTGAATTTCTTTCATCTTTAATTTGAATACACAATCTACATTAGCTAGAATGTCCACTCACTGTTTAAAACAGCCCTCTTCCACTTCCTATCCCAGATCAACATCATTCATAAGTGATGCATTACAGACTAAAAGCGTTCCTGTTGTCACTTTCAAAAAAGCCCTTATTAATAATAATAATAAAGCATGCTTGATGTGATGTCTTGCAGTTGGCTCCTGCATTTGTTTCATGAAGGACTGACATACCTCACCTTTCTGACATACACATTTGTAAAATACTAGAGACAAATAGATCAGAACTCCAGAATAAATGAAACAACAGAGCATTTATAGCATCTTTTTAGAATGCATTTTTTCAAGTTTTAAAGCTATTGGCTGCAGTTTCTGCACACAGTTAAGCTTTGCAGTTGACATCAATGGGATTTTAGCAACCTAACTGCATGCAGGATGGCGGTCACTTTGGAAACTCGTGTTAAGCCAGTTACTCAGCGGTAGACTTGAGTTCCCTTTGCTTAACTGTGTCTTTCCAGTAAATATCAACACAATGTTTATAATAATCAGTGGGCACTGAAGAACCAGAATGGTAGTCTAACCTTTTTTTCCACTAAGCTATGAAAGTTTTAAACAGACAGATATGCTGTTCTAGGTACTTGTACATTTAAATGTGTTCTACTACTGATATGCTAGTCTGAAAGAACAACTTTTAAAGTGTGAGGGAAGGCATTACTTCCTTTCCCCAAAGCCTCTGAAGCTTGGATCAGACAAGGAAGTAAAGTTCATGTACACTTTCTCCCAAGCAGTGGCATACAGGAAGCGGCATGCTTCACCCATTGTGCCCGCTATTAGCACAGTTAGAGGAGCAAAACTTGACTTTTGCAAGGTTTTCCTTGAGATGGTTCCCTGGAAAATCTTAGGCATAATGTGGGGTCATGCAGCTGTTCTCCCTCAATTTTCTTTTCTGTAGGCTGAAAACCAGAATGAGAAAGCTCAGTCTATACCAAGTGTAGCTATGATAAAATGTTCAAGAGCCTAAAGGTTTCCTATTGTACCTATGTTACATGTTTGTACGATCACCTGAGACATTTTGGGCATTGACATTAGATTTTCCTTATATTGACTTTTGAAGACATGCTCAAGTCCTAATTTTGAGAAGCATATAAAGATTTGCCTAACTTTCCACAGAGGGTCAGAAGCAATATGTACAGCATCATGCAGGAGCAAGCCCTGATGTGAGGCATTTGAGCCAGTAGGGATAAGCGAACATACAATGTTCCCTGAATTCCTTCTCGAATCCCAGTTCACCTCGTCCACATCTCCAAACCCAAGCATCTTTTTTCCAATTTGAAAAAAAATGTACATTTTTAAACATACACACCAAAAATATGCACTACCCTCCATTTATTTATTATTAAATTTATTAATTGCCCATCTGGCTGGTCACCAAGCCACTCTGGGTGATGTACAGCATATAATAAAACAGTTTAAAACAATAACATTCTACAATAAAAGTGTTTTCTAAAATACCCTAACCCACCCCAAATGCCTGCCTGAACAACCACGTTTTTAATGCACGACGGAAGCTCATTAAAGAGGGGGCATGGCGGAGTTCCCTAGGGAGGGAGTTCCACAGAGTGGGGGCCACCACAGAAAAGGCCCTCTCCCTCGTCCCCACCAGTCTAGCTGTCCTGGATGATGGGACAGAGAGAAGGCCATCCGAGGCTGATCTTGTTAAGTGGCCTGTCTGGTGTTGCTGGAGGCGCTCCTTAACATAGGCTGGGCCAGAACCATATAGGGTTTTAAAGGTCAAAACTAACACCTTGAATTTGGCCTGGAAAACAACTGGTAACCAGTGCAACTCCTTCAGCACTGGAGTGATATGATCTCACCGGCAGCTGCCTTTAATCAGGTGAGCCGCCGGGTTC
The DNA here is from genome assembly GCF_057233095.1 of Heloderma suspectum. NCBI lineage: Eukaryota > Metazoa > Chordata > Lepidosauria > Squamata > Helodermatidae > Heloderma > Heloderma suspectum. The sequence goes on from NC_139458.1 coordinate 399,084,668, forward strand.
TGTACCAGCTGCAGCTTCCGAATGGTCTTCAAGGGTAACCCCACGTAGAGCGCATTACAGTAGTCTAAACGAGAGGAGACCAGGGCATGTACTACTGATGGGAGCAGATGGTCAGGAAGGAAGGGGCGCAGCCGCTGTATCAGATGCAGTTGGTACAGCGCTGTCCGGCTCACAGCTGACACCTGAGCCTCCATGGACAGCTGGGAGTCCAAAATGACCCCCAGGCTGCGGACCTGGTCTTTCAAGGGTGGCCGTAACCCATTCAACACCAGGTCAACATCCCCCAGCCTCCTCTTGTCTCCCACCAAAAGTACCTCAGTCTTGTCAGGGTTCAGCTTCAGCTTATTCCTCCCCAGCCAGCCACTCACCATCTCCAGACATTTGAACAGGGATTCTACGGCCAACCGTGGTGAAGATTTGAACGAGAGGTAGAGCTGCGTGTCATCCGCATATTGATGACACAGCACCCCAAACCTCCTGATGATAGGCTCCAGCGGCTTCACATAGATGTTAAATAGCATCGGGGAGAAGATGGAATCCTGTGGCACCCCACAAGTGAGTGGCCACGGGTCTGAAATAGGGATGTCAGAGAATTCTGCCATGGATCTCGGGGAGGCCGAATGCCAGTGCATTCGGCCCCCCGAAATTGGTGGCGGAACGGTCTGCCCCCCCGCCCCCCCGGGACGGGACTTACCTTGGGCGGATCTTCCTGGCGGCGGCTCTGGCGGCGGTGCGGCGGCGGCTCCGGCGGCCAGTCTTCCAACCGGCTGCCACCGCCGCCATTTCCAGTTAAAAAAAACAACAAAAAACGTGATAGGCTACGTAAAGATTTACGTAGCCTATCACGGCTAGATTTTTAAAAAACACCGTGATAGGCTACGTAAATGTTTACGTAGCCTATCACGGCTGATTTAAAAGAAAAAAAAACGCGCATATGCAAATGGTGGCGCCCATGGGCGCCACCATTTGCGTTTCTTATTTTGGCACGTCTTAGTCTACGTAAACAATTACGTAGACTAAGACGGCGAAAATAAGGGGAATGCAAATAGCGTAGACGCTATGCTATTTGCGTTCCCCTTATTTTCGCCGTCTTAGTCTACGTAAATGTTTACGTAGACTAAGACGTGCCAAAATAAGGAACGCAAATGGCGGCGCCCATGGGCGCCGCCATTTGCGTACGCGCATTGTTTTTTTTCCTTTTAAATCAGCCGTGATAGGCTACGTAAACATTTATGTAGCCTATCACGGCTGACTGCAGGGATGCAAATGGCGCTGGCTGCGGCCGCCGCCATTTGCGTCCCTGCTAGCCAGCGGCCGGATGTCCGGCCGCTGGCGGAGCCGGCCGGCTGCTCCGCAGAATCCCTGCGGAGCGGAGCCGGCCGGCCAGGATTCGGGGAGGAGGGACGGAGCGCCTCCCTCCCCAGCCAGAATTTTGGGGGGAGGGACGGAGCGCCTCCCCACCACCACGAATGTCACCCTTCGAAAAGGTAAGTGACTTTCGTACATCCCTAGTGGAAACCTCCTCTCCCAGTGCTACCCTCTGGTACCTACCGGAGAGGAAGGACTGGAACCACTGCAATACGGTGTCTCCAGTGCCCAACCCTCCATGCGGTCCAGGAGGATACCATGGTCAACGGTATCAAAAGCCGCTGAGAGGTCGAGGAGAACAAGGAAGGAACATTCACCCCTATCCAGAGCCCTCCTCAAATCATCTACCAAGGCAACCGAGGCCGTTTCTGTCCCATGCCCAAGCCTGAAGCCCGACTGAAATGGGTCTAGATAATCAGTTTCTTCCAAGTGTGCCTTCAACTGCATTGCCACCACCCGCTCAATCACCTTGTCCAAAAATGGCAGATTTAAGACTGGGCGAAAGTTGTTCAGAATTTGAGGATCCAAGGCAGGCTTCTTTAAGAGCGGTCTTATCACTGCCTCCTTGAGGGCTGATGGCATCACTCCCTCCTCAAGGGAGGCGTTTACCACCACCCTGATCCCCTCACCCAGCCTCTCTCTGCAGCCCATAATGAGCCAAGATGGGCAAAAATCAAATAAGCAGGTGGTCGGCCTTACAGATGAAAGCACCTTGTCCACTTCATCAGGAGGAAGAAGCTGGAACCGATCCCACAAGACCGGTTTGCCACAGGCCGCCTCTCACTCACTAACTGTATCCACAGTGCACGGAGTAACACTCCTAATCTGATCAATTTTATCTGCAAAGTGCCTTGCCAAGGCCTCACAGGAGGCCTTAGAATGCTCCAGTGGTCCAGTCGCCACAGGACCGACCAGGCTCCGGACCACTTGGAACAGCCTCCTGGGACAGCACTCTGCAGACGCGATAGAGGCAGCATAATATTCCTTTTTTGCTGCCTTCACCGCCATGTGATAGGCTGAAGATACAGCTCTAGCCCGTGTCTGATCGTCTTTGGAGCGAGACTTCCACCACCGGCGCTCTAGCCGTCTCACCTTCTGTTTCAGAGCTCGTAACCGCGGATTGAACCATGGTGCAGTCCGAGCCCTGTTCAGCGGGAGAGGGCGTTTTGGAGCCACCTGATCTAATGCCCCAGTGATTGCGGCATTCCAGCCACCCAGCAGGGGCCATAGGCTAAACAGAAAAGTGTGCATAAACACAAATACAAGCGCAGAAAATTGCGAAAATTCCTGAGAATTATGCTCTTCCTCATTTTTGCATTTGGGGTTGAGAACAGGAACAAAATTCTCAGGTATCTCAATGAGCCAATGCCTGTAATCAATCCAATATAGACTTCAATATATCCCTTCCAACCCTACTATTCTATGATTCATGTATGTTTGGGAGCATTTTTTTCACAGGATTCTTTATGGTATGGAGAGAGCCTAGACATTATACACATGTAGACTCTATTTAAACCTTCAGATTAATGTGTGGAGGTTGAAAGCAGGGATTACAGCCCCCATCCATGCATTTACTGAACGTATGAAAAGGACTCTAGGCTCCTTTTGTGTGGCATGTGGCATTTTTTCATTTTTCTCCTTTTTGTATTACATATTACTGGAGATATGTCACTCAGCTAAGCTATACATAGAAAGAAATTATATATGTAGAAAACAATTTTCAGAACCAGTGATATCATGTACATCTTTTTATCGAGAAATGTGTCGTGCTTTTATTACACGTATTATACAAAAAAATGCCAGGCAGATCAAACAAATTTTATCTTTCTGTTATTCTTTCTTATCAGGATACTCAGATCACAGAAAAGGTGACCAGGTTTGTGCAGCTGCTGATGCTTGCCGCACACCTTTAGTAAAATAGTACTATTCCACCAGTCTAATACTCTGGGGCCATGTTAGTCTTTTTGATTTTCTGTATAATTATCTACGCTGTATGTAGGTATTGTACATGTAATGTGCTAATCTATGATCTTAATAAATCTACCCATATCAGCTAAATATCATGTAAAAAAGTGATCTTAGACTTACAACTATTTCTCATAAGCATAGATCCAATAGTTCGTGCATTTCAATATCATTTATATTAGTGTAAATGAGAATAATTCCAGAAAAACGTCTATTTCTGCTTCATTGACTACGCTAAAGCCTTTGATTGTGTGGATCACAACAAACTGTGGTAAATTCTGAAAGTGATGGGAGTACCAGACCACCTTACCTGTCTCCTGAGAAACCTGTACGAGGGTCAAGAAGCAACAGTAAGAACCAGACATGGAACAACCGATTGGTTCAAAATTGGGAAAGGAGTACGACAAGGCTGCATATTGTCACCCTGCTTATTTAACTGATATGCAGAGTACATCATGAGAAACTCCGTGTTGGATGAATCACAGGTCGGAATTAAGATTGCCGGGAGAATTATCAACAACATCCGATATGCAGACGATACCACCCTAATGGCAGAAAGCGAAGAGGATCTAAAGAGCCTCTTGTTGAGGGTGAAAGAGGAGAGTGCAAAAGCTGGTTTGAAACTCGACATTAAAAAAACAAAGATCATGGCATCTGGCCCCATCACTTCCTGGCATATAGAAGGGGAAGAAATGGAAGCAGTGACAGATTTTACTTTCTTGGGCTCCAAGATCACCGCAGACGGTGACTGTAGCCATGCAATTAAAAGACGCTTGCTCCTTGGGAGGAAAGCTATGGCAAACCTAGACAGCATAGTAAGAAGCAGAGACATCACCTTGCCGACAAAGGTCCGACTAATCAAAGCTATGGTTTTCCCAGTAGTAATGTATGGCTGTGAGAGCTGGACTATAAGGAAGGCTGAGCGCCGAAGAATTGATGCTTTCAAACTGTGGTGCTGGAGAAGACTCTTATGAGTCCCCTGGACTGCAAGGAGGTCAAATCAGTCCATCCTAAAGGAAATCAACCCTGAGTGCTCATTGGAAGGACAGATACTGAAGCTGAAGCTCAAATATTTTGGCCACCTAATGCGAAGAGAAAACTCTCTGGAAAAGACCCTGATGCTGGGAAAGACTGAAGGCAAAAGGAGAAGGGGACGACAGAGGATGATAGCATCACCGATGCAATGAATATGAACTTGAGCACACTCTGGGAGAGAGCGCAGGACAGGAAGGCCTGGTGTGCTATGGTCCATGGGGTCACGAAGAGTCGGACACGACTGAACGACTGAACAACAACAAAATGAGAATAAAAGTTATTTCTGGTTTTCTGGGTCCAGTATTGGCCTAAGACATTTTGCTGCTGAAGAGGAGTTCAAATGCTGCCCACTCCACTAGGACTAATGATTAAAAAGTCTTGCTGCACAATTCAGACACCAGGTTCTACCTTCACCTATTCTGCCTATTCCCCTCATGGTGCTGCCTGAAGCAAGTTGTCCCTGTCTGGATTAAAACTGATGATAAATACTATTTTATTTTAAATTAAACATTTTATTTTGATGTTTTAAGTTGGATTGTTTAAAAAAATGTAAATGCTAAGTTTATCTTAATAACTTGGTTAATATTAAATAATCTGAATAAAGGCATGTTAGCTCTACAGTTACTTTCTAAACTGAATCAATGCCTTCTACCAGCTACATTAAGGGTGCAGTCCTGTGCATGTTTAGACAGAAAAAAGTCCTACAACTCCCAGCATTCTCCAGTCAGCATTGTGCCCTAAGTTAAAAAAGCCTTTTCTATATAAATGAAGAATCAATTTGATAATTTCTCAAATATGAATATTTTAATTCTACCTAGACTGCTGGTCATAAGAATGAAGCTACATGGAATATTTAAAGACATTCCCTTATAAGGAAAAAAGCAAAGTGTGCCTAACATATACAGTGCTAAATAGATGGAAGGCCTGGCCATAAGACTGAAACAAGTGTAAATGCTCTATTTAGTTGTAAATTGACATGGTTTAGTGGTCAGATTCCCATCATTGTTTAGGAAATATATGAAGAAGTATCAATGGAAAACATGATTTAAATTGGCCCCTTTTCTTGGTGATTTGAATCATTGATTTAAATCATTGATTTAAATTGCTTTGATTTAAATCAGTGCAACTTGAAACTGAGGCACAAAATCTAATATATACATTCAAAATCTAATATATACATTCAAAATCTAATATATACATTCTCAGTGGGCTCCCAGAACAAAAGGCAGGCAAGCTCATTGCACCTGAAAGATATCTCAGTTAATATTTATTTATTTACTCAATCAATATATGAGCTGCTCTTCAGTAACAGGACTCTATTTTTTAAAACTAGTCCAATAAAATAATAAAGACAAAAATAATGAAAAGCTACAGCAAACCCCACTACGATCCAACAAATCTATAAAAACACTAAAATCAGCTACAGAACATACTGGAATGCTTGGGCAATTACAGTCTTCACCTGATGCTAAAAAGGTATAACATTTGCCAACAGCTGAGCTTATCTGGGAATGGATTTCTATACCTGAGGTCCCAAAACTGAGAAGGCCCCCAGTCTGGTCACCACCTCCCTAATTTCAGATGACACCTTAAATGAAGAATGAAAGGTTTGGGCAGACTCATGCAGAAGGAGATGGTTTGTTATGTAGCCATGTCCCAAGCGGTTCAGGATGTTATCTGAAGTGGTTCAGGATGCTCAGCCTTCCTTGTGGTCCAGCTCTCGCAGCCATAGGTTACTACAGGGAATACCATTGCTTTAACTGTGCGGACCTTTGTTGTCAGTGTGATGTCTCTGCTCTTCACTATTTTATCAAGATTTGTCATTGCTCTCCTTCCAAGAAGTAAACGTCTTCTGATTTCCTGGCTGCAGTCAGCGTCTGCAGTAATCTTTGCGCCTAGAAAGACAAAGTCTGTCACTGCCTCCACATTTTCTCCCTCTATTTGCCAGTTATCAATCAAGCTGGTTGCCATAATCTTGGTTTTTTGAGGTTTAACTGCAACCCAACGTTTGCACTTTCTTCTTTCACCGTCATCATGAGGTTCCTCAGCTCCTCCTCACTTTCAGCCATCAAAGTGGTATCATCTGCATATCTGAGATTGTTAATGTTTCTTCCAGCGATTTTAATTCCAGCCTTGGCTTCATCAAGCCCAGCACGTCGCATGATGTGTTCTGCGTACAGGTTGAATAGGTAGGGTGACAGTATACAACCCTGTCGTACTCTTTTCCCAATCTTAAACCAGTCCGTTGTTCCATGGTCTGTTCTTACCGTTGCTACTTGGTCGTTATACAGATTCCTCAGGAGGCAGACAAGATGACTTGGTATCCCCATACCACCAAGAACTTGCCACAATTTGTGATGATCCACGCATTCAAAGGCTTTAGAATAGTGAATAAAACTATTCACTTGTTGTTGTTCAGTCGTTCAGTCGTGTCCGACTCTTCGTGACCCCATGGACCATAGCACGCCAGGCCTTCCTGTCCTGCGCTCTCTCCCGGAGCATGCTCAAGTTCATATTCATTGCATCCGTGATGCTATCTAGCCATCTCATCCTCTGCCGTCCCCTTCTCCTTTTGCCTTCAGTCTTTCCCAGCATCAGGGTCTTTTCCAGGGAGTTTTCTCTTCGCATTAGGTGGCCAAAATATTGGAGCGTCAGCTTCAGTATCTGTCCTTCCACTGAGCACTCAGGGTTGATTTCCTTTAGGATGGACTGATTTGACCTCCTTGCAGTCCAGGGGACTCGTAAGAGTCTTCTCCAGCACCACAGTTCGAAAGCATCAATTCTTCGGCACTCAGCCTTCCTTATAGTCCAGCTCTCACAGCCATACATTACTACTGGGAAAACCATAGCTTTGATTAGACGGACCTTTGTCGGCAAGGTTATGTCTCTGCTTCTTACTATGCTGTCTAGGTTTGCCATAGCTTTCCTCCCAAGGAGCAAGTGTCTTTTAATTGCATGGCTACAGTCACCGTCTGCGGTGATCTTGGAGCCCAAGAAAGTAAAATCTGTCACTGCTTCCATTTCTTCCCCTTCTATATGCCAGGAAGTGATGGGGCCAGATGCCATGATCTTTGTTTTTTTAATGTTGAGTTTCAAACCAGCTTTTGCACTCTCCTCTTTCACCCTCAACAAGAGGCTCTTGAGATCCTCTTCGCTTTCTGCCATTAGGGTGGTATCGTCTGCATATCGGAGGTTGTTGATAATTCTCCCAGCAATCTTAATTCCGACCTCTGATTCATCCAACCCGGCATTTCTCATGATGTACTCTGCATATAAGTTAAATAAGCAGGATGACAATATGCAGCCTTGTCGTACTCCTTTCCCAATTTTGAACCAATCGGTTGTTCCATGTCTGGTTCTGACTGTTGCTTCTTGACCCTCGTACAGGTTTCTCAGGAGACAGGTAAGGTGGTCTGGTACTCCCATCACTTTAAGAATTTGCCACAGTTTGTTGTGATCCACACAAAGGCTTTAGCGTAGTCAATGAAGCAGAAATAGACGTTTTTCTGGAATTCTCTTGCTTTCTCCATGATGCAGCGAATGTTGGTGATTTGATCTCTAGTTCCTCTGCCTCTTCTAAACCCAGCTTGTACTTCCGGTAGTTCTCGGTTCACATACTGCTGAAGCCTAGCTTGTAGGATTTTGAGCATCACCTTGCTGGCATGTGAAATGAGCGCAATTGTGCGGTAGTCTGAACACTCTTTGGCGTTGCCCTTCTTTGGAATTGGAATGTAAACTGACCTTTTCCAGTCTTGTGGCCACTGTTGAGTGTTCCAGATTTGTTGGCATATTGAATGCAGCACTTTAACAGCATAATCTTTTAGGATTTTAAATAGCTCGGCTGGAATACTGTCATCAAAAAAAAATGACAGTAACTATTCACTATTCTAAAACAATTTGGTCTCTAGTTCCTCTGCCTTTTCTAAACTCAGCTTGTACGTCTGGCAATTCTCGTTCCATGAATTGCTGGAGTCTCCCTTGCAAGATCTTGAGCATTACCTTACTGGCATGTGAAATAAGTGCCACTGTTCGATAGTTTGAACATTCTTTGGTGCTTCCCTTTTTTGGTATGGGAATATAAGTTGATCTTCTCCAATCTCTTGGCCATTCTTGTGTTTTCCAAATTTGCTGGTATATGGCATGCATCACCTTGACAGCATCATCTTGCAAGATTTTAAACAGTTCAGCTGGGATACCATCATCTCCTGCTGCCTTGTTGTTAGCGATGCTTCTTAAGGCCCATTCAACCTCAGTCTTCAGGATGTCTGACTCTAGCTCACTGACCACACCGTCAAATCTATTCCCCATATTATTATCCTTCCTATACAGATCTTCTGTATATTCTTGCCACCTTTTCTTGATCTCTTCTGCTTCTGTTAGGTCCTTGCCATCTTTGTTTTGGATCATACCCATTTTTGCCTGGAATTTACCTCCGATGTTTCTAATTTTCTGGAAGAGGTCTCTTGTCCTTCCTATTCTATTATCTTCTTCCGCTTCCACGCATTGCTTGTTTTAAAATAATTCCTTATCTCTTCTGGCTAACCTCTGGAATTTTGCATTTAATTGGGCATCTTTCCCCCTATCACTGTTGCCTTTTGCTTTCCTTCTTTCTTGGGCTGCTTCCAGTGTCTCAGCAGACAGCCATCTTGTCTTCTTGGTTTTCTTTTTCTTTGGGACTTTTTTGTTGCCACCTCCTGAACAATGTTGCGGACTTCTGTCCATAGTTCTTCCGGGACCCTATCTACTATCTAGTCCCTTAAATCTATTCTTCACCTCCACTGCATATTCATGAGGAATATTCGTGAGCTCATATCTAACTGATCTCTGGGTCTTCCCTATTCTCTTTAGTCTGATTCTAAATTGTGCAATAAGAAGTTCGTGATCTGAACTACAATCAGCTCCAGGTCTTGTTTTTACTGACTGCATAGATGTCCGCCACCTTTGGCTATAAAGGATGTAGTCAATCTGATTTCGGTGTCGACCATCTGGTGAAGTCCATGAATAAAGTCATCTCTTAGGTTGTTGGAAGAGAGTGTTTGTTATGCACAGTGAGTTGTCTTGGCAAAATTCTATCAGCCTATGTCCTGCTTCATTTTGTTCTCCCAGATCATGCTTGCCTGTAATTCCAGGTGTCGTTGACTAACCACCTTAGCATTCTAGCCTCCTGTAATGAAAATAACATCTTTGTTTGGCATACTATCCAGTAGGTGCTGCAGATCCTCATAGAACTGATCTACTTCTGCTTCTTCAGCATCTGTGGTTGGGGCGTATATTTGGATCACTGTGATGTTAAATGGCTTACTCTGAATTCAAATTGAGATCATTCTGTCATTTTTTGGATTGTATCCAAGCACTGCTTTAGCCACTTTATTATTAATTATGAAGGCTACTCCATTTCTTCTGTGGTCCTCTTGTCCACAGTAGTAGATCTGGTGGCCATTTGATGTGAAGTGGCCCATTCCAGGCCATTTCAGTTCACTGACACCCAAAATGTCTATATTTAATCTTGACATCTCCCCAATAACCACATCCAATTTGCCCTGGCTCATAGATCTTACATTCCAGGTTCCTATGGTGTGTTGATCTTTAGAACATCGGATTCGTCGTTCACCACCAGCACCATCGGCTGCTAGCTGTCCTTTCGGCTTTGAGCTAGCTGCATCATCACATCTGGGGCTAGTTGAACTTATCTTCTGTTCCTCCCCAGTAGCATTTTGACCATCTTCCGACCTGGGAGTCCCATCTTCCGATGGTATACTGACATGTCTCTGTTGTACTGATCCATTTATTTTCCATGGCAAGAATACTGGGGTGGGTTGCTGTTTCCTTCCCCAGGGATCGTATTTAGTCTGACCTCTCTGCCATGACCTTCCCGTCTTGGGTGTCCTTTCACGGTTTAGCTCATGATGTCATTGAGGTGCTCAAGCTCCAGCACCACGACAAGGTAACGATCTCCTTTGCTGAAGTCCCACATATTGGTAGTATTGTATTGTTGGTTACATCCAATGTGGTGGCTTAATTTTGCAGCTACAATTGTAAGAATCAGTGCCGTGTTTTGAAATTGGTCATCCAAGAAGTTTTAAGAGATTTCCCTGATGAAGAGGTGATTGCTCAAAATACATTGGGATTAATACTACTTGGATTAATACACGTGCACCTTTATGTGTTAAATTTCTGTTTATTTCGACTCTGTGATGGTGCCCTTTTGCTGTGTTCTTTATTTTTCAAGGCACCTTTCAGCTGCCTTCATGACACTATAGTGTGGCCTGGCACAATGTCTGTAATTACCGTGAAAGAGCTTTTAAGCTGAATTCAACTGTCCTTACACAATTCAGGTCCAGTTTCTTTCTATTCTTTTTTTTTTAAAGATTTTTTTTATTAGAGAGTGAAGCTGAATACCTAACAGAAGAGTAGGGTTGTAAAACATTATAGACTGAATTATTCACATTAGGAAAGATCTGGTTTCTGAGATGGAAAATGCTAATTGGAGACAGCTACCAGAAATTATAGAATTCAGCCTTTTCATTTTTATCCAAGTTATTCTTATCAGCCTTTCCCCAGGTGGAAAATTATATTATTTCAAATGTTCCTAGAAGCATAGATGCACCTGAAGGGTCCCAGGTACCATCAAGTCCAGCCTCGCATGGGGGCAACATTACCTGGACCAAAATCATCTTGGCAGATTCTTGACTTAGTTTCCAGTTTTAAATTCCTATATCTCTCTGTCTAATTGTTCAGACAGTTAATTCTTACATTTCATATAATTGTGGCCTACATATCCAATGAATAGCAAAATTCATGTATTTATGATGGGCAGGGTGTCCTTAGTGCAGAAGTCCTTAGTAAACATTTTTAGTGCTGCTAGTTTGTTTTGTCCCATAGAATTAAGACAGTTCTCATCTTCATAGCCCCACTCCTTTATCAGTATATTTCTGCCCTGGGTTTTGTTTTTTGATTTTTGGTGTGACAGAATCTTGGGCTTTTAAGAGCATGAATGAGTCCTCACCTACACATGTATCTGAATCAGATGGTAGAATGGACTGTACCAGTTTAGACTGCAGGTGGAGTATGTAATTTATGAATGCTTCCCCGCCCCCATGTAACAATTTGCAAATAAAACAAAATAAAGTCTCAGCACATAATGGGCAAAGGCTCTAACCCAATCTACTTTCTGCTATGCTTTTTTCTTTTTAATGTACAGGGTGTTGGTTTACATAGGAAAGCATTTAAAATGTCATTTGCCCCAACCACAGTCCCACGTGGTACAACAACATTTTTATCCCACCAGGAGAGCATACTGGGCCCATCTCCAATTTGTCCTCACAGTATCCCTGTAAGATGGGCTCATACCTGATCCTATTGAAGTAAATAGTAGGTCAGGGTTACATCCCAAAATGTAATAGTGATAATGCAAATTTTATAGTGGGAAGACTATAATCTTTGTGTAAATCCTAAGTAGAGTCAGTGGAACAAAATAAAATACTTATAATAAAAAATAGAGTCACTAGTAGTAATCTATGCCCCAATCTGTCTTTGCAGATAACAAGATTGTCTCCCATTTGCTGGTGGCCGAACCAGAGAAGATCTATGCCATGCCTGACCCCACTGTGCCAGACAGTGACATCAAGGCCCTCACCACTCTTTGTGACCTGGCAGACAGAGAACTGGTGGTCATCATTGGATGGGCTAAACATATTCCAGGTACAGAATATTTCTCTTATGTGAAATCTGCCTGTTTTAAAAAAAAGCATTACATATATTATTTTTATTAAATTTTATTTTATTGTCTTTCTTTGTTTTGTTATTTCTATATAGTTATTATGTAGCTTACAAGTTTTTAAAATGATGATTATAATATAGGGGTAGGCAACAAGATTTCAGTGCAAAGCACAGGTAGATATATTTCGATCCCATTGACTTCAGAAAAAGATTTTCATAAGTATACTGGTTTGTCGCTCACATTATTGCAAAGCACACTTAGGTGTATTTAGATCCCATTAACTTCAGAAAAACTTCAATACTGGTTTGTAGTCCGTATTATTTTTTATAATTCTTATTGCCAGTAGAGTTCCCTTCACGTGTGAAGGGGCTCCATGTGTAGAGCGGACATTCCAGTTGTGTAGAGCCTCTGCTCATGAGCAGTTGGTCACACATAGGAATTCCTCTTCAGAAGTCTGCACCAATATGTAGACTTTGGGATGTGGGACTAGCCACCTGTTGGATGTCATCATGGGGCCAGTGGCACGGCCTGTCTCCTTGTTTTATGAGTGAATCCCCTTAGAAGATTATATTTTCTACCTTATTACATTTGTGAAACTCTGTTCATTTAATTAATTAAACTAAGGCTTGTTCAGGAGGCCATTTTAAATAACACACAACACCCACAGGTCTTCATCTGTTATCTTGGGATATCTCTGTACTGGCCAAAAAACACATGGCAGTAAAAGAGATCCCTTAATCTCTTATGATAAAATGGAAGTGCTTTCCTTCCAGCTTGCTCCATCCTCTGGCATCTGCACATACAGCATGAATGTCCAGCAGTGAAGCCTTCCCAGCTGCAGACATTTTCACTGAACATGTGGACAGCAGGGGGTGGGGCAAGCTGGAGCACATGAAGTCAAGGCAGCCCGACTCACACATTAATATAACACATGAGCGTTGTTCTGAAGGGGACTAGAGAAACTTAAGATTGAGGGTGGGGATGTGTAATACGAGAGTATCTAGTGGGAACAAGAGGTCATCAGGGGTGGGGGAAATAACTGGCTAAGAAGGGCAGGTGATCATTCTTACTTCTTGGTTTCATAATGAATAAACTGTCACTGGAATTCCAGAAAACTAGCAGCTATAGCTTAGCATTCCCACACCCAATCTAGCTGATGCTCTGCACAAAGCTAATTCCTTTATGTCAGGATAGAACAGGTGTTTGCTAGTTCACATGGCTGAAGCAGAAAATACTGTATGTAAAAATGAATGCTGTATTAGCTCATGTTTGTGTGCCTCGTATGTGAATGTTCTGGTGCTTTAAAGGGACTCTGTTGCAAGACGGGCCTAAGGTTAGAGGCAGGGCCACTCTTATTTCTTGTGGCTCTGACTTAGCAAAGTGTGGAGGTGACTGTCTACAGTGTCCTTTGCCACTTGAATAGTGCAAGGAGTATTAATGATCAGAATGCACTTGTGTTGGCTTTTTATTTCCATTTGCTCCCTACATTCCTCAGAGAAGAAACAGCAACATCTTTTTGTCGTTTACTTGTACATCTTACCTGCAGTAACTGGAAGCAATATTTTTGGAAAGTGTCTAAAGACATCTAAGGATTAAGGTTTCCTTAGGTTCACGGAGGTTGTGCTCCCCCCTGTCCCCCACACACACATACACTTTTCTCTCTTTTCTATGCCATGCTACAGCTCAGAATTGGGACATGTTTTCACTGCAGTGCTGAGAAGCCTGCATGGATATCATAGGCACTCCACTCTTAACTGCTTTGTGAGTTAATAGACAAGGCAGTTTGCAGAGCTGTCATTTTGTTCCCTTTCACAGATATTAAACTCAGGAATTGAGAAGATGAAGAATGAAATACCTGTTCATGTTTTAGCAAGATGAAAGGCTGCATTTGTACATTTCACTCAGTGTGGATTTGTGTTGGCATTGCAGTGTCCTAAAATAGCTGGCATTTTAGGCAGGTAATAACCACAGGGACTGTCGGACTTTAATGTCTTCAGACAACATAACAATTCTTCTTCTTGATTATATGACCAATATAATCTGTACTAGCGACCTACAACCTATGTTTTTACTTCTTCTTTCCCCCCCAAAATCTATATGTTATATTCTGCCGTGTCCCTCACCAACCTTTCCCTTCCTCAGGACTGGTCCAAGACATCTTTCTGCCTGAGGCAGGAAATGGCATTCCCCCACCCACCCCAATGGCTGGTCATTTTGGCATTGAGGCAGAAAATCCCAGAAGCAACTCTTCTCCTCGTTGGCAATAAAAATGCAATAATAATTCATTAAATAACTAACAATTTGCTGCCTTTTTATCACATCCAGAATCAGCTGCCTGAGCCTGCCACCTCACTCTGCTAGTCCTGATCTTCCCATCCCCTCAGCTTCTTTGTATGTCCTACCTCCCCTGCTCCCAACAGCTTATATCTTCTCCTGTTCTATGGACCTATCAGGTTTGCTTTATAATTCCCTGACACCTTTGCTTTTACCTCAGCTGTTGACTTATACCGCTCTTATCTTCAGCCTTCTCTGACTGCCATCACCTCATCCTTCCCTCAGCCTCTTGCTTCTCAGGTCACTTCCTATTGTGTGACCTGCTTCTCAGATCACTTCCACAGCCATCCTGGCTCCTGGTCCATCTGTCCCTTGGTTCTCTTGCCTCTGTTCCCTTTCCCCCACCTAGTTCCTAACACATCTGCCTGTCAACAGCAGCAACTGGGTTTTTGTGTTTTTTGGTAGGCCCTGTGTAACTTCTTTAACAACTTTTTAAAGCTTTCCCCTCTTGTCTCACACGAGCTATACTATGTGTGAACACTATATGATTATACAACTGTACCAACATTTTCTGCACTGCTTTTCCCCCCACTGAAAATGTGGAGGGAGGGGAAAAAGAAACGGTAATTTGGGGGCAGCAGGGAGAAATCTTTTTTTCTGCTACAATGCCCTTGAAATGACACCATGTTGTGACAACATAGAGCTCTTCCAGAGGCATTGTGGGGGCAATTGCTGGCAGTTTGCACCTCTGTTGCCACAAGCAGCAGTGGAACAATTGGTTATAAAAAGATCCCCCCCCCCCCAAAAAAAAATCCCGCTGTTGCCCTGCCACTACTTGTCAACCTTAGCCCTATCCAGGGTCGAACATTTTAAGAATTTTTCCTGCCCCCTGAAAACATTGCTGAAAATGCCAACCCACTTTCATGGCCTGCAAATGGGGATGCAAAAGTGGGGCAACATTTTCAGCATTATCTATATCAGCGTTTGCAAACCTGGTGCCCTCTATGTGTTGGACTGCAACTCCCATGACTATTGGGAAAGCCAGCATGACTATTGGGAAAGGCTGGCCTACATGTTATTTACATTCAGCAATTCAATATAAATTTGAATGTCTGGCAGCTTTCTACTGAATCTGTTTTTAAAAATAATTTCACAGCTCTTCCATTGAATAAATTGTAGATGCAAGTTTAAGATGCCTTTCAGCACACATACGTCATTCCCATTGATTTCATTGCATCTGTGTTGGATCATCCCACCCCGGAAACTCTAGGAGTAGATGTCCGTTAAAGTTGTGGACGACCCAGTGGATTGTGAGACCTGATTTATCGTGGTGTGTAAGGAAAATCTGCATACCTGGAATTTCATCTCCACTGGGTCATCATGCATGTGTGTGCTGTATTATGCCATTGGGTATACTGTCTTGGATGTAGGGACGGATGAATCTGTCAGTGTTGGTTTTTCTCAGTTTCTCATTTTTTTCAATCTTAAGTCCGCTCCATCCCATTTCCTCTTCAGTTTGCTTTTTTAAAGTCTGCATGAAAATGTGTATGCATTTTCATGTGCATTTCTCCTAA
The DNA here is from genome assembly GCF_057233095.1 of Heloderma suspectum. NCBI lineage: Eukaryota > Metazoa > Chordata > Lepidosauria > Squamata > Helodermatidae > Heloderma > Heloderma suspectum. Next base: position 399,100,604 of record NC_139458.1, read on the forward strand.
TATACACATTTTAATATACACAAAAATATACACAATTTCTGCAAGCAATTCTCTCTAATATAATGTATTATTGTGTGTTATTTTCACAATCATATGCATTCCCTAATATACACATTTTTTCTATGCATTTTCGATCGGAGAACTTCATCGGAAAATTAAGAGAAATTCAATTACTGAAGGATAACTGCATTTCAATAAACATATTGTTTTGGGATGTGCAAATTAAGTATGTTCACAGTAAAATGTGAACCAAACAAATTTCTCCCCCATCCCTGCTTGGATGTGCATCATGCTGGCATGCTGATGTACCCATAGTACCTGAGGACTTGGTATAAATGTGAAACCAGCCATCGTAAATACTGCACAATTCTCTTGTGGGCCAGGCATCTACTTTAAATCTGGCATAACATAATACATTAATCTGCAGATATTCTAGGCTCCAGCATCTGAGCTTTAAGAACTCAGCAAAGATTCAACGTAAGAGAGCTGACAAAATCTAACAGCAGGTTGAGTGAGCTGTTGTTAATACATCACTCTATTTCATAATACTATGTGGGATCCCCAAAAGTTCAGGATAGACAGAAAAGGTATTTCTGCACACAGTGCATAATTCACTTTTGGAATTTTATTCCAGAAGAGGTGTGTGTGTGTGTCTGGCAGGCAGGCAGGCTGGCAGACAGACAGACAGGCAGGGACTACTGACAGAATGCTTTAAAGAAAGATTAGACAAATTAATGGAGGATAGGTCTGTCAAGGATATTAGCTATGATAGCTGAATGGAGTATCCATGTACAGAGACATTTGTTTTGTGTTTAATGGCTATATTGTGGTGTGCGTTTTGACATACTGTTAACCTCCTTTCAATCCCACTTGGTGGTAGAATGGTGATATACACATTTTAAAAATAAATAAACTTTAGCTCTTGACTACCAGTTAGTGGGAAAAAAACAACAGGTGATCACCACCTTCAAAACCTGTTTGTGAGCTTCTAGAGGTATCTGGCTGAAAAATGTGTATCTAGATATGATCTAAAAAGGCAATATTTATATTCTTTTTCTTAATTATTAAATATTTAATAGTATTAGGTGTTGTACAAGAGAAATAAAATGAAGACAAAGCCATACCCCCAGGCATCTATTGTAAACATTAAAATTGTTGTGAACCTCCCAGAGATCTTTGATTATTGGGCAGTATAGAAATGAAATGAAATTAAATAAATAATAAACAAATCAGGAAAATCTGGAGAAGGAGCAATAGAAAAGAGCAGGAAAAAAATCTAAGAATATTTTGGTACAAACAATAGTCGTCGTCTGTCTATAGCAAGGTTAGCAGTTCCAGTATAGCAAGTTTAGCAGTATGGCCAATGTCTGTCCAGCAATTTTCGTATAAGTGGATTGTATTCTGTGTTTTGGCTTGGATTCAGAGTCCACCTCCTGCAATCCTCGCTGTGGTTCCCCTGCACTCCCCTATCTGTCCCAGGTATCTGAAGGGTCGGGGTACCCACTGGAAGCAACAGTGTCGGAGGTCACACTGGGGCTGCAGTAGGAAGAGAGGAAGATCACCTCATCCCATCTTCCCTCCAGCCAGAGTGCTCCTGCGGGTAGAGGGAAAGCTGGATTCCTCAAATCTTCTCCAGAGAATTGGAGGACACTTTAGAACAACATGGAAAGTGGTGCAGGGGGCTCCTGCACAAAGGGGAATTTGCAAAAATAGCTGCCGTCTCCCTTCCATTCAAAGAAGTTGCCACTGGAGCAGAGTCTTCCGGTTGCAGAGGGATACAATTGGATACAACCTAGTTAATTGACTGTGCGATTTATATCTGATTTATATTAAATTATAAGGACAAAGCAATCATACCATTCATTCTAATGTACTATCTGCACATTTGTCCCTCATCACATGGTCTGCGATCGCACGATCAGCTGTTTGGGCTGAGGAATGTAGGTTTGTATTCAGTCCCTCCCATTCTCCCCAACCAATCTGATCAGGACTGACCCTTGGATGGAGCTTTCAAACTGGGAAAATATATGCTCAATGCCTGTTGGTATAGCATGGTTCCTCAGTTAGCTAGGGATATGTGCACGGAAGCCTTTTCCCAAATGTGGATGGCCCTAATTGGTTCAGGGCACCTGCATGTATCGTTAATATTTCAAGATGTATTGACAAGGAGCATAAACAAACAACTGTAGTTGCTTGCCATTGATGGTTCAGCATATAGCTTTACTTCTGTGGCAGATTTTTTTAATACTGTCCTTAATGCTAGCATAACACTTTGACTCAGGCATTGTCTCTTCCAATGAATTTGAGCAATATCAAGCACAATTCTGGATTATTCCAATTACTTCCCCAAACTAAATAATAAACAACTATCAATAGACATTTAAATAATAATTTGCTTAGAAAGGAGGTCAGCAACACGCATTCTGAACCTCTCCATATTTTCTTCACAGAAAAGAATTTAGTTGTGCAGAGTTTGCATCACAAATGGCTTATAAACGAGCTTTTGAATCATGAGCAATGTTTTTCTGGTACAGTTAACTTATTTCTGTCTCCTTAAACTAGTTTGTCTTTATGCTTTGAATGCTACAGTAATTTCTTTAATCAAATTGATGGAAGTCCCTTTCCCAGCCCACACTGAAACCAATTTATTGGTCATGATACGCCAGCTATGTTACTAACAGTCGTAACGAACTGTCAGGCAATATCGCAGTGAAGCTAATTTGAAGTCATTAGGTGTGCAGCGTTCAGGCAACAATTTGTTACAGTGGTTAGGAACACAGCTGACATTTCTGAATGGCTTTGTTCAGAGCAGGTCTAGATGAGCCCAAGCAAATTGTAAACTAATTTAAACATCACTCTGTATTATACTAGCTACTTTGTCTTACACTGGTTGCTAATAAAGCACCCCAGATTAAGTCAAAGCTAGTTAAATAGGTGAGTTTGAGTTTCATCTCTGGACAATGCCTACATCAGTCTTACCAATATGGGGGCATTCGCCCTACAAGTTCGGTCAATAACGCATCATGGTGATTGCCAAATATCTTTTATCAGTTTGATTTGTGTTGTGAATACAATACACGGCACAGGCTTGCTTAGGGATATGGAAGAAACCAGGGAAGGGAGAGAGAGAGAGAGAGAGAGAGAGAGAGAGAGAGAGAACAATGGTTAGCCTGCGGTTAGTAGTGAAAGCTGTTGGATGCTTTAGACTGGCATTCTAAATTACAGACCAGGAATCTGAACCAGTTGTGAGCTATTGAAGAATACTTAAACAGCAGGCTAACTTCAGAGGCAAATTCAAAAGCTGGCTTATGATGCTGTATTAGGCTTATTAGCCAAGTATACATTCTGGTGTCCACTTGGCAGGAGGGAGAGGAAGACTGAATTGGGTACAGAAGCTAACTTCTGGTAAGCTTTTTTAAATGTAAAATTGATTGATAAAATGTTCACTTACGAAGTGGTATTGGATCACCAAAATACAGATGCAGAAGAGCTAAATGCAAAAAGTGGCAAACTTGGTGTTCGTGTAGTTGTTAATGATGGAGAACCATTACTGCAAAATCAAACTTGATGGCTTACATTAATCTAAATTTGCTGCAGTAGAACTACCCTGTTCTTTCCAGTACCAACAACTAGTTGTTAAAGACAGGGAAAACAGAAAGTTGTCATAAAATAATAAAAAGAGCTGAAGATGCATACCTTTTGGCAAATTTGTCTTTCCTCTAAGTATTGAGATGGTTGCAACTATTTTTAAATAACCACTATAATTACTCTTATGTAGTCATTTCTACATCTGTATGAATGCCTTCATGATGGGCATTTGCAAAAAAATTTTATTCTGTTGGATTTTTTTAAAAAACTGTTGTGTTTGTTTGGGAAAGTTGTATCCTGCCTTTTGGCTACAAGAGCCCCTCAGATGGTTACAACATAGTTAAAAGCAAACACAAATATATATAGTAAAAATACACTCTAAATACACTGGTGCCCAAAGTTTCTATAGAATACATAATGTAGAAACAGCCTGATATAGATACACAATGTCCAAACAAATTCTGATATAATTCCACTGAAACCTCATTATTTTAAGGTACAGAATGAAAAACAGCACAAGCCCAAACATGTCTATTTAAAAGTAAGTCCCACTGAGTTCAGTGGGGATTAATCCCAGGTAAGAAGGTATAGGATTGCAACCTGGGGGGGGGTTGCATAGCTCCATCTGTAACCAGTAAAACTAAAAAAGCACATTAAATTGAGTGCGAGTTCTATCTAAAAATGATTTTTGTCATGCAGATAAACTTGGTTTTACAGGTAACTAAAAGGAAAATTTGAATTAGAATTCTTAATGTCCTAGAAGAAATATTGTTGTACTCCTCTTATGTATTTCCTCTTACTTTTCAATTTTGGAGTAATTCCTTCTGGTTGATTATTCAGTTATATTAAATTCTGGTTCCCCCTTAAATTCCATGCTGCTGTAGTCATTGTGCACAACAAGTTTAATGCACACAATATGTTGTGAATAAAAAGATAGATCATCTTATAGAAAGTGATCTTTTGCAAAGACACACACACACACACTCACACTCTAATATTCATATATGTATGAAAAGCTTTATCAGTAAATATAATTACTACTTGCATTAATAAGTTAAACAAATGGAAAGTGTTGTTGTAAAACAGGACCACATCTTATCTTCAGAAGAAAATGATCACAGTGGCATTAAGAAATTCTTGACTTTAGTTACAGGAGCGTAAAGGCACAAGAACAGATGATGGTGCCCTAATAGCCCTTTTTAAGAATGACAGGGCCCCACCATTAGCATCCTTTTATATCCTTGGAAATTGTTCATGCCTCGCTTTTCTGGTTCCTATCTGCTTGACTCTTTTTTATTTCTCTTTCAATTTCATCCGCGCTCGGATAAGCGCATGCTAACACAATATGATTGAGCTGTAAAATGGAATGCTGTCGCCTCTAATCTCTTTTATGTAGATATGGAGGTTCTTCCACACTCCACTTCATTCTTTCTCCATTGTTGGCCTTTATGGAATGGGTTGCCGAGTAATGGAAGCTCACACTGTCAAATATTAGAGCTAGGTTTCACAGGGTGTGATAAGAAGATTATCAGCCCAGCAGTCAGATCTATTGTTGTTCTTCGTGTCAGATTAAAATATTCCTATGTACTGTAACTTCGTTAGTAAAATACTACAGGTATTTCGGAAGGCACTAAGACTGCTTTGTTTCCAGTGAGATAATGCCTACATTAGCTGACCTAGATAAAGCTGTGAGTTAGGTTTACAGAACCTAACTTGGATACTGAAAGCATTTGGTGATTTTATTGTGCAATGCGGTTTGAGAAGAGTCAGTTTTGCTTTCGGACATCTTAAAAGAATAAAGCCTATTTTTTTCCATGAGATGAGATTCTGCTGATGTCTGACCACATTTTCAAAGTCACTTAGGCATTGTTTCTGTAATGCAACTGTCTCATTGGCATTCTACAAAAATGTGCAATGCTCTCCTTTTACTAAGTGGAAGCAGGAAACATTAAGCTCTTTAAATGTGCATAACAGGAAGCTTAAGAGACAAAATGTTCTCTGTCATTTTGCGGACACAAAACTATCAACTAGGCCAAAGACCTTGCAATGTTTTACACTTAAAATTAATTTTAATTGGTACGAAAACATTAACTCCCGGTTATTTTGTAAAAGGAATATGTTTATAAGTTGTAAAATAAAACAAATTGCCTTCAAACGAAAGTGCTTCCCTTCAGTACCATGTTTATTTCCAAGAATACCTCTGCGCCCACAGAAATTCTTAGAAAATAAAAATGGTAGGTGGCTGCAGCCCAGTGCTTTGTTAAAGCATGCCCAGCCACCCAGAAAGCTGGGTGGTGGTAATAGGGAATGTCCTGGTGGCAAGGAGCATCGGGGGAGGGGGTGTCTATTTATTTATTTATTTATTTATTTCATTTCTATACCGCCCAATAGCCGAAGCTCTCTGGGCGGTTCACCAAAATTAAAACCAAACAGAAGGGGTTCAGAGCAAAGGGGTATTTTGCCTCTGCTGTGTGTATGTGTGTGTTTTCCCTGGGTTTTGTGTGTATGTGATGTGTGTTTTGCCAGGTTTGTGTGTGAGGAGGAGGTGGTGGTGGTGTGTGTGTGTGTGTGTGTGTGTGTTTCTCTAAGCATCACCACAGTTAGCCTTCTGTCAAATGGATATTTTATTGTGCTTTGTGGGGGCAAATATGTGATCTGGCATTTTGGTCTTAGACCCCATCTTTGCCTTATGCTCAGTTCCTTGGTCAAGTGACTTGCCTCTGAGTCTCATCAGTTTGTCTTCTGTGAAATGCATACTAGAGCAGAACACTGTGGATTCAAAAGAATGTTTTTTGTGCTTTGCAGCTCAGAACTGAGCTCTGCCTTGTCCTTAGGTTTTGGGGCAAGTTACCTTTCTTTTAGTCTTGTCAGTTGGACTTCTGGTAAATGACTGTTTTGTGATTGCCCATTGCCCATTTATGAATGGACAATCCCCCACCATGGCAGACATTTTGTGAGAGCACCCATGACACACACTCAAAATTCTAAAAGTGCATACAGACCCAAAATGTTTGGAGACCCATGCTCTATACAGGGATGATATTCACAAGAAATATTAACCGTGTAAAACTTATACATTAAAAAAATCTTAATTGATTTTTTCCAAAGCAAAACATTAATTAATCATCCATTATGGCTGCAATCCTATACATATTTACCTGGAAGTATGTGCCATTCAAGTCAGTGGCTTACTTCTGAGTAGACAAGTACCAGATTATGCTGTAAGGTTGGTTCAAGTCATTCAAGCTGGCAACAACTTTCTGTACACTGTGAAGATGGGCCCAAGCCTTTGAAACAAATACATCACTCTTATGAAGTTTCTGTGAGCTAGGCATTGCTGCGTACGAACTTATCAGATACCCTTGTTGGAAAGATCATGGAAGTAAGATGAGTCATCTCATGGGCATCTGTGAAGTGACCATTTGATTTATCTAGCCCATTATTTTGTATTCTAACTGGCAGTGGCTCTCCAAAGGAGCAGAAAGGAGAACTGGAAAAAGAACCTTTCTGAGGTAGTTTTAACTAACAGGAGATGCAGAGGATTAAACACAGGTTTGTCTGCATGTAAAGCCATGTGCTTATGTGTACTGGCTCACAAATGCTGGCTCACATGTAATATAATTTCTATATTGGTTGTGAGCATGTTTGTTCCTGAACAGTAGACCTACTTACCAAAAAAACAGAAATTTATTCCTTCCAGGGCCAGATATGTCAACCAGCCTTAGTATATCTGATTGTTTCCCAGTTTACATATCGAGTAGCTATTTGGGTTCCATTTTATATCTGTACTATACTCTTTGACTCATACTTGTGCTGTACTTTCTAATTTTGAACAATTTACAACTTTCTACACTGCCAGATGACACAACGTAACAACCTTTTGTTGGAATAAACTCTGGTTCACACTAGTTATTGTCATGGCATAGAATTCAGGATTTAAACTTGCCCTCTTTCTTCACATGGTAGTTAAAAAGAACCTGTTTGTATAAAATATCTATACATTGCTTTTCTGCTTACCAGGGCCATCAAAGCGATATAGGAGTTGTAGGCCAAAACATCTGGAGGACTGCAAGCTATCCAGCCTTGCTTTAGGGGAAATGCAGTCCCTTCCAGAACAATGTCCCAGTTAGACAAATCACTCACTGACAATAACTCCATCTGATCTTGAGCATCAGTTTATTAAGCCCTCATCTGGTTCATTACCGCAGGCAAGCACTGATTAAGCATTTCCACCACCTCACCTGGATCTGATAAAAAAGATAAGAGTTGCAGGTCATCAGCAGACTGATGACGTGTAACTGCACTCTAAATCTTTGGATGACCTCACTCAGCCCTTTCATGTACACAGCTTGGAGAATAATATGGAACCTTGTGGGACCCCAAAGCATCAATGCCATGGGGCTGAGTAGAAATCCCCAAGATAGAAACAGGCATCCAGGTATAAGCAGAACCACTACAAAGCTGTACTGCCCGCTCCCAACTCAGACAACCTCTCCAGAAGAATACCACGGGTAATTATAGTATAAGCAATTGAGAGAACCAGGAAAATCAATAGGTTTGTACTACCTCTGTTTCTCTCCCAGCATAGCTCATCCCACACGGTAACCAAAACAGTTTCAGTGCCAAAAACCCCAGATGAAATGGATCTAGAAAATCAGTTTCACAATTATACCTGAATTTTAAACACTAAGAAAATGTCATATAGGTTAATTCTGCTGTGTTGTTTTTATGTTCTCTATTAGGATAGCTTCAGATGTGTGCTTGCTTAACCTGCCACACATACATTTTCAGTAGGGATGTCGCGGAAGTCCAGGAAGGGGGTGGAGTCTGGCGGACATCCTCCCACTTGGCCTCCCGGATGCCAGTTTGTGGAACCCCGTGCTTGCATGCCAAGTTGGGTAAGTGCATGCCAAGTCGGGTAAGCTTGGGGATCCCCGCTTACCCATGAGCCATAATTTTCCGAAAACCACAGGTAAGCTTTTTTACAGAAATTGCCATTTTGCACAAAACAGTGGCCGTAAATAGCATCATTTATGCAAAATTGAAGGCATAAATGGTCTAATTAGACTGTTTACACCTTCAGTTTTATGTAAATGGCTCTATTTACAGCTGACATTTTGCACAAAATGGCCATTTATGTAAAAAGCTTGCCTACGGTTTTCCACAAAATGGCAGCTCACGGGTAAGTGGGACATCGCTCATCTGCCAACCGCCTGGTGCGTCGCACCATGTGCTGAGCAGGGTCAGGTGGTCAGTGGGGGTCCGGTCAGTGGCTCATAAGGTGATGGCAAGTGAGTTCAGCCATCCCTCATTTTCATTAATCTGTTAAAGGTAAAGTGTGTAGACTACTGTAATGCATTGTACATATGGTTGCTTTTGAAAACCTCCGTTGATTCAAAATACAGCAGCCAGACTACTGATTGGAATAGGGCATGATTCAGATCATAACTTGCCAGTTTTAAAGCAGTGATGTTCAAATTCCTGGGTTTTGATCTCTAAAGCCATATATAGCTTAGGATCAGTGTTCCTCAGTGTTTCTGAGGTCCTTTTTTGGGTCCTCATGCTTTGGAGGTGAGATGGGTGGTAACTTGAAAAAGGGCCTTTTTAGTGGTGGCACCATGTCTTTGGAATGCCATCCTAGAGAGGCTCACTGACTTTGACCTTTTTGATGCCAGGTAAGAACCTTTTTATTCACCTAGGCCTTCAAAATATCTGCTTTTAATAGGCATTTTAACCCCTTTTAGTGCTCGGTTTAATCTGTTTTAATATCTATTCTGTTGTTCTGCTGTTTTTAAAGTTTGTATGAGTTCTTTATTTGCTTTGTTAATTAGTTTTTATTGCGAGCCATGCTGGGAAATTCTTTCAGGATGAGAGGATTGTTTTACAACAGGATGTTGCCTTTAAGTATGTTACTTCCAAAGGGTGATACGAAAAGATTTGTATGTATGTGCATGCATGTGTATACATATACAAACATACAGATGCGCACGCACACACACACACACACACACACACCACATACACATATCTGCATGGTACATATATATCCAGAACCATGCTTTTTGGATCTAATCTTAAGCACTGGTTAAAAAGTTAATCAGTTAGAGAAACCCATTAAGGTCATCATATTTTAATGATTTTTTTTAAAGAATCTGCTTGTGAAAAAGATTGTTATTGAAGTCTTTCAATGTATTGAAGTTCAAATATTCATATCCTTCAATGTTTTTCCCACAATCAGAAAGACAACTATATATTGTTTGTAAATAGTCCTTTTTCTTTGTTTGCGTCTACAGGATTTCTTGTCTTTGCTGTTATTTTTCTATCTTTTCAAGCCAACTCTTTCTCTTATCTTTTCCCCAAAACGTACACATCTGTGAGTCCATCCTTACAACAACAACAACAACACGCGCGCGCGCACTGGTGACTGCACTTTTCTTTGTCCAGTATCCCCCTTTATCTGCTTCAACCAATCTCCAAATGAATGCATGCCTATCATGGCCTTAGCTTTGACACTCTGGATATATTGATTAATAGTTGCCCTAAGCTCCTTTTAGCAAATCAAATTTTCACTTTTAGCAAGGATTTCGCCTCTGATTTATTCAGCAAAGTGAAATGTACTAAATTGACTTTGACATTGAGGGAAAATGGCTGAAAAACAAAGAGGAGAAGAAAGAGATATAAATTGTGTGGCATCTGGAGACTTAAAGCACAGAAGAGACATAGGATTCTTTTTTTAAAAAAGAGAGAGAATATCACTGGCTAACTTGAAACCATATTCATTTAAACGGAATGAAAAACTATTTGCCAAGACTAGATGTGTTATATACACGGCGGATTCGAATTGGCACATTTTGCATACAAAGACATCATCGAACCCCCATTGCCAATACTGAAAACATTTGGATTTTAAATTTTGAACAATTATATTCTAGAGATATGCCCAGTAATTGTGGTATGAAGGAATGTGGTGTTCAACATTTGCAAAAACACAATTCTACCTATACGTTATTTTCCTGATACCAATCTTTCTGACATATTTAAAACAATAATGGTAAATAAACAGTTGTTGTTCAGTCGTTCAGTCGTGTCTGACTCTTCGTGACCCCATGGACCATAGCACGCCAGGCCTTCCTGTCCTGCGCTCTCTCCCGGAGCGTGCTCAAGTTCATATTCATTGCATCGGTGATGCTATCTAGCCATCTCATCCTCTGTCGTCCCCTTCTCCTTTTGCCTTCAGTCTTTCCCAGCATCAGGGTCTTTTCCAGAGAGTTTTCTCTTCGCATTAGGTGGCCAAAATATTGGAGCTTCAGCTTCAGTATCTGTCCTTCCAATGAGCACTCCGGGTTGATTTCCTTTAGGATGGACTGATTTGACCTCCTTGCAGTCCAGGGGACTCGTAAGAGTCTTCTCCAGCACCACAGTTCGAAAGCATCAATTCTTCGGCGCTCAGCCTTCCTTATAGTCCAGCTCTCACAGCCATACATTACTACTGGGAAAACCATAGCTTTGATTAGACGGACCTTAGTCGGCAAGGTGATGTCTCTGCTTCTTACTATGCTGTCTAGGTTTGCCATAGCTTTCCTCCCAAGGAGCAAGCGTCTTTTAATTGCATGGCTACAGTCACCGTCTGTGGTGATCTTGGAGCCCAAGAAAGTAACATCTGTCACTGCTTCCATTTCTTCCCCTTCTATATGCCAGGAAGTGATGGGGCCAGATGCCATGATCTTTGTTTTTTTAATGTTGAGTTTAAAACCAGCTTTTGCACTTTCCTCTTTCACCCTCAACAAGAGGCTCTTTAGATCCTCTTCGCTTTCTGCCATTAGGGTGGTATCGTCTGCATATCGGAGGTTGTTGATAATTCTCCCGGCAATCTTAATTCCGACCTGTGATTCATCCAACACGGCGTTTCTCATGATGTACTCTGCATATCAGTTAAATAAGCAGGGTGACAATATGCAGCCTTGTCGTACTCCTTTCCCAATTTTGAACCAATCGGTTGTTCCATGTCTGGTTCTTACTGTTGCTTCTTGACCCTCGTACAGGTTTCTCAGGAGACAGGTAAGGTGGTCTGGTACTCCCATCACTTTCAGAATTTGCCACAGTTTGTTGTGATCCACACAATCAAAGGCTTTAGCGTAGTCAATGAAGCAGAAATAGACGTTTTTCTGGAATTCTCTTGCTTTCTCCATGATCCAGCGAACGTTGGCGATTTGATCTCTAGTTCCTCTGCCTCTTTGAAACCCAACTTGTACTTCCGGTAGTTCTCAGTTCGCATACTGCTGAAGCCTAGCTTGTAGGATTTTGAGCATCACCTTGCTGGCATGTGAAATGAGTGCAATTGTGCGGTAGTTTGAACACTCTTTGGCGTTGCCCTTCTTTGGAATTGGAATGTAAACTGACCTTTTCCAGTCTTGTGGCCACTGCTGAGTGTTCCAGATTTGCTGGCATATTGAATGCAGCACTTTAACAGCATCATCTTTTAGGATTTTAAATAGCTCAGCTGGAATACTGTCATCTCCGCTAGCTTTGTTGTTACTAATGCTTCCTAAGGCCCACTTGACTTCACTCTCAAGGATGTCCGGCTCAAGTTCAGTGACTGCACTATCATGGCTATCAGGGACATGAAGATCTTTCCTGTATAGTTCTTCTGTGTATTCTTGCCACCTCTTCTTAATCTCATCTGCTTCTGTTAGGTCCCTGCCTTCTTTGTCCTTTATCGTGCCCGTCTTTGCACAAAACGTTCCCTTGAGATCTCCAATTTTCTTGAAGAGATCTCTAGTCTTTCCCATTCTGTTGTTTTCCTCGATTTCTTTGCATTGTTCATTTAAGAAGGCCTTCTTGTCTCTCCTTGCTATTCTCTGGAACTCTGCATTCAGTTGGATATATCTTCCCCTTTCTCCCTTGCTTTTCGCTTCCCTTCTTTGCTCAGCTACTTGTAAAGCCTCATCAGACAGCCACTTTGCTTTCTTGCATTTCTTTTTCTTTGGGATGGATTTCGTTGCTGCCTCCTGAACAATGTTACGGACCTCTGCCCATAGTTCCTCAGGCACTCTGTCTATCAGGTCTAATCCCTTAAATCTCTTCCTCACCTCCACTGTATATTCATCAGGGATATGATTTAGGTCATACCTCAATGGTTTAGTGGTTTTCCCGACGTTCTTCAATTTAAGCTGAAATTTTGCAACAAGAAGCTCATGATCTGAGCCACAGTCAGCTCCAGGTCTTGTTTTGACTGACTGTATAGAGCTTCTCCATTTGGCTGCAAAGGACATAATCAATCTGATTTCGATATTGACCATCTGGTGATGTCCATGTGTAGAGTCGTCTCTTGTGCTGTTGGAAGAGAGTGTTTGCTATGATCAGCGTGTTCTCTTGGCAAAACTCTATTAGCTTTTGTCCTGCTTCATTTTGTACACCAAGGCCATGCCTGCCTGTTATCCCGGTGATTTCTTGACTTCCTACTTTAGCATTCCAATCCCCTATGATGAAGAGGACATCTTTTTGGGGTGTTAGTTCTAGAAGGTGTTGTAGGTCTTCATAGAACCGATCAACCTCAGCTTCTTCGGCATCAGTGGTTGGGGCATAGACCTGAATTACTGTGATGTTGAATGGCTTGCCTTGGATTCGTACTGAGATCATTCTGTTGTTTTTAAGATTGTACCCCAGTACTGCTTTTCCCACCCTTTCGTTGACTATGAGTGCTACTCCATTTCTTCTAAGGGATTCTTGCCCACAGTAGTAGATATGATGGTCACCTGAATTAAATTCGCCCATGCCTGTCCATTTTAGTTTGCTGATTCCCAAGATGTCGATGTTCAATCTTGCCATCTCATGTTTGACCACCTCCAGCTTACCTTGATTCATTGATCTGACATTCCAGGTTCCTAAACAATATTGTTCTTTACAGCATCAGATTTTCTTTTCACCACCAGACACATCCACAGCTGAGTGTCCTTTCGGCTTTGGCCCAGCCGCTTCACTCTTTCTGGCGCTACTTGGAAATACCCTCTGCTCTTTCCCAGTAGTATATTGGACACCTTCCGACCTGAGGGTCTCATCTTCCGGCGTCATCTCTTTTATCCTTGTGATACATTCCATGGGGTTTTCTTGGCAAGAATACTGGAGTGGGTTGCCATTTCCTTCTCCAGTGGACCACATTTTGTCAGAACTCTCTGCCATGACCTCTCCGTCTTGGGTGGCCCTGCACGGCATAGCTTATGGCTTCACTGAGTTACGCAAGCCCCTTCGCCACAACAAGGCAGTGATCCATGAAGGGGTAAATAAACAGTAGGCATCAACAACAAGGTAAAAAGCCCAAACCTCTATTTTTTCCTTTTAACAGACTTTATATACATCTTTAGCGACAAATTTTGTTTTATGTTACTATTAAATATTTAACATTTTGGTTTGGTTGATCTTACTATAACAAAGCCTAGTCCTGGTAGGATCAAACTTAAATGATATAAGGGTGGTTAATGCATCCAGGTATATCTCTTTATGTCTCTAAACTTCATTGCTGTACACTTTATCGCTACCAGCTGTAATGTATGAACTGACCCCATTGAAAGGTACTGTGCTTGAGTTTATATGAAAGTTGTGGGTGTGGTGATTTATCTGAAATTACACATTCAGAACAAGCATGCCAATTGTTCCTTGATGTTTTAGTGATGAATATGCATACGTGAACCAGCCCTTAGCTTCCTATGGTTGGATGCTATATTCCATGTTTCATTTCTAAAGAATTATTCCATGTTTCATTTCTAAAGCCCTGTATTCAGTGAATACAATGGCAGTGGTAGGGTGGGAATCAGATCTCAACCTCTGTCATTATTCCTTACTCCTGAATTCTCTGTGTTAATCCAAAAGTTTGAACAAAGCCTATGAACATACACAGGCTTAGCGACACCCTGCTTAAGAAGGGTTCCCAATTGTGCAGAGAGAGTCTACATGCCTTGGTTTGTTCAGAACTTCAGATGAACATGTGGAGGTTTGAAGTGTAGAGAGCGGGCAAGATTTACACACAAGCGTTCACTGAAAAGGTTAAAGCTAATGTCATGCTAGCAGAAGTCCACGAGCATGATTGGACTTTCTCCTGTCCCCCGGCTGCCCCCTGCAGCCCTCCATGCCGCCCTAAACTGTGCTCTGGAGGGTTTCCTAGTCCTCCAGAACAGATTTTGAGGGTTTGCGGGGGCTGGGGGGGGAATTGCCCTCCCTCCTGGTTCTGCTGATGGAACTGCTAACGTCAGCGAAACAACAGGGTTGGATCCAGCCCAATGTCTGCACAGGCCTTTAGAGTTTCATGAGACAAGAAAAAGAAAAATAACTGAACTAACTTACTAGTACTACCTGAACCTTCTGGCATTTTAAAATGCTGAACCCTACAGATTTGTTTGTAACCCTTAAGAAATATAGAGCAACGACTTTGCTTTCATTATTGGATGTGAAATTGCAGTTGTGCAGAAATGATTTTAAATGAGTTCTGTAAATACATGCTTCACTTAATAAAATGAAAGCAATATTACGTTATCGAGCCCTACTTACTAAACATTAGTTTCAGGGCAGAACTATAAAGCCTGCCTTTATACCTGTACACACTTGCCTGGGAGTAAGTCCCATTGAACTCCATGGGACTTGCCTCCCAGTAGATGTGCATGGAATTGCACTGTAAGTGTATTTAGAATGGACTGATGTGTAACCCTTGCATTTTACCGAGCTAAACTCATGGTTGGCAGTACTTTTTCAGTGAGCTTAGCATCTTAGAAGTAAAATAATCAAAGGGTCTTGTTCTTAAATATTAACCATTTATTTATGTATTTATTTATGAATATATATATTTTCCTGTATCAATACATTTCAGGGCAGTTTTCAGTTGCATAAAAACACCACACATAATGTAAAATAAAACAAACCACCCCAAACTGCAATAAAGCAACAGAATATAGAGTCTGATAAAAATCAATCACGGATCGAAAATGCAGTAGTAAATCCCAAAATCTTGACCTGGTATCAAAACAATAACAAGGTAGGCACCAGGCAGACCTCCCTAGGGAGGGATTTCCAGAACCAGGGCATCATAGCTAAAAATGCCGTCTCTCTGGTTGCCCCCCCCCCTTCTGATGGCAGAGGCACTAAAAGAAGAGTGTCATTTGCAGAATACCTCAATGCACAGAATCATAGAATCATAGAATAGTAAGGTTAGAAGGGGCCTACAAAGCCATCGAGTCCAACCCCCTGCTCAATGCAGGAATCCAAGTCAGAGCATCCCTGACAGATGGCTGTCCAGCCTCGTCTTGAATGCCTCCAGCGTGGGAGAGCCCACCACCTCCCTAGGGAATTGGTTCCATTGTCGTATTGCTCTAACAGTCAGGAAGTTTTTCCTGATGTTCAGCCGGAATCTGGCTTCTTGTAACTTGAGCCCATTCTTCCGTGTCCTGAACTCTGGGATGATCGAGAAGAGATCCTGGCCTTCCTCTCTGTGACAACCTTTCAAGTACTTGAAGAGCGCTATCCTATCTCCCCTCAGTCTTCTCTTCTCAAGGCTAAACATGCCCAGTTCTTTCAGTCTCTCTTCATAGAGCTTTGTTTCCAGTCCCCTGATCATCTTTGTTGCCCTCCTCTGAACTCTCTCCAGTTTGTCTGCACCCTTCTTAAAGTGTGGTGCCCAGAACTGGACACAGTACTCCAGATGGGGCCTAACCAGTGCTGAGTAGAGGGGAACTAGTACTTCCCGGGATTTGGAAGCTATACTTCTATTGATGCAGCCCAAAAGAGCATTTGCCTTTTTTGCAGCCACATCACATTGTTGGCTCATACTCAGCTTGTGATCTACAACAATTCCAAGATCCTTCTCGCTTGTAGTGTTGTTGAGCCATGTATCCCCCATCTTGTAACTGTACATTTGGTTTCTTTTTCCTAGGTGCAGAACTTGGCATTTATCCCTATTAAATGTCATTCTGTTGTTTTCTGCCCAGCGCTCCAGTGTAACCAGATCACTTTGAATTTTGTTTCTGTCTTCCCAAGTATTAGCTATGCTGCCCAATTTTGTGTCATCTGAAAATTTGATCAGCATTCCCTGCACCTCCTCCTCCAAGTCATTAATAAAAACGTTGAAGAGCACTGGGTCCAGGACTGAGTCCTGCAGTACCCCACTTGTTACCTCTCCCCAGTTGGAGAAGATCCCATTGATAAGAACTCTTTGAATCCGATTCTGTAGCCAACTGTGCATCCACCAGATCGTTGTTTCATCAAGCCCACTTTGAGCTAGTTTACTTATCAGGATTTCATGGGGCACTTTGTTAAAAGCTTTGATAAAGTCGAGGTATATGATGTCTACAGCATTCCCACGGTCCACAAGGGAGGTTACTTGATCAAAAAATGAGATCAGATTCGTCTGGCAGGATTTGTTCTTGAGAAATCCATGTTGGCTTCAAGTAATCACTGCATTGTTTTCAAGGTGCTTACAGATGGATCGCTTGATAATCTGCTCCAGAATTTTCCCAAGGATTGATGTCCGACTGACTGGTCTGTAGTTCCCAGGTTCCTCCTTTTCACCCTTTTTGAAGATACGCACAACATTAGCCCTCCTCCAGTCATCTGGCACTTCACCCATCCTCCATGATTTCTCAAAGAGAATAGACAGCGGTTCTGAGAGTTCTTCTGCCAGTTCCTTTATTACTCTAGGATGCAATTCATCTGGCCCTGGAGATTTGAATGCATTCAAAGTAATTAGGTGTTCCTTGACCATATGCCTATCGATCTCAAGCTGCAATCCTGCCCCTTCAGCCTGTACTTCGCCTTTGCCAGGGGGGTCATAGACCCTCTTTTGGGAGAAGACTGAGCCAAAGTAGGAATTGAGCACTTCTACCTTTTCTTTGTCATCTGTTATCATTTTGTCATCCTTATTTAATAGCTGAACAACCATTTCTTTCCTCTGCCTTTTACTATGCATGTAGCTGAAGAAAGCCTTTTTGTTTTTAGCATCCCTCACTAACCTCAGCTCGTTCTCAGCTTTAGCCTTCCTGACGCCATCCCTGCAATTCTGTGCTACCTGCCTGTACTCTTCCTTTGTTATTTGGCCTTCTTTCCACGTCCTATGTGTGTCCGTTTTTGTTTTCAGATCATCTCAAAGCTTTTTGTGAAGCCACATTGGCCTCTTCTGTTGTCTTCCACCTTTTCTTCTTGTTGGAATTGTTTGTAATTGTGCCTTGAGAATTTCCTTTTTTAAAAGCTCCCACCCATCTTGGACTCCTTTTCTCATTAGCATCGCTTGCCATGGGGCCTTACTGATCATTGTTCTGAGTTTATTAAAACCAGCTTTCCTAAAATCCAGGGTACGCGTTTGACTACACTCGGCTTTTGCTTACCTTAGAACTAAGAACTGAAGTACAACTTGGTCGCTTTCCCCCAGAGTTCCTGTAACTGCTACTTTATCCACTAAGTCATCTCTGTTGGTTAGGATCAAGTCAAGGATAGCCAATCCTCTAGTTCCTTCCTCTACTTTCTGTAGGAGGAACTTATCCACCACACATGTCATGCATTTCCTGGAGGGGCCATGTTTTGCAGAATTTGTCTCCCAACAAGTATCAGGGAAATTGAAATCCCCCATTACTACTACATCATGTTTCCTTAAAACATTGGCTATTTGTTTTTCAAAAGTTTCATCCTCGTCTTCTCCTTGATTGGGTGGCCGGTAGTAGACTCCGACCACCAGGTTCCTTTTATTCTTTGCTCCATTTATTTTGATCCAGATGCACTCCATGGCGCTACCAAGCTCATCCTCCTGTATTTCTGTGCAGAGATATGTATTTTTCACATACAGTGCAACCCCACCTCCCTTTTTGTTCCTCCTGTTCTTTTTGAACAAGTTATATCCTTCAATTGCTGTATTCCAGTCATGAGAGTCATCCCACCAAGTCTCAGTTATACCTATCAAGTCATAATTTCCCTCTTGTATTAATTTCATTCTGTTTGTTTCCCATACTCTGGGCATTAGTATATAGACATCGAAGACCATGTGCTTCATAGTCTGGCTTTCTTCCTACGTGTGCCTGAAGACTATTATTGGGCGCTATTAGAGCTGTTCTCCCCGTTGTGGTGCATGAGCCTTCGTCCATTGTTACCCCCAACTTTACATCTCCCTTAGGGGTGCACGAAAGTCACTTACCTGGTCTCGCAGCTTGCTTCGCGGTGGGGGGGAGGCGCTTCGCTGCTCCCCCCGAAGTTCAGGCCGGGGGGGGAGGCTTCCCTCCTCGCCCGGCCGAAATTCAGGCCTGGGAGAAGCGCCCCGTCTCCCCGGCTGTGAACTTCAAAAAACAAACAAACAAAAAAACGCCCCTGTGATAGGCTACGTAATGATTAACATAGCCTATCACGGCTAGATCTGCAAAGTCAGCCGTGATAGGCTATGTTAATCGTCACATAGCCTATCACGGGTGACTTTGAAAAAAAAAAGCGCGTACGCAAATGGCGGCCCCCATAGGGAGCCGCCATTCGCGTTCCTTATTTGGTCCCTGTAGTCTACGTAAAGATTTACGTAGACGACGGCGAAAATAAGGGCAACGCTATTTGTGTTGTCCTTATTTTCGCTGTAGTCTACGTAAATCTTTACATAGACTACAGGGACCAAATAAGGAACACGAATGGCGGCTCCCTATGGGGGCCGCCATTAGTCGTACGCGCTTTTTTTTTTTTAAAGTCACCCGTGATAGGCTACGTGACGATTAACGTAGCCTATCACGGCTGACTTTGCAAATCTAGCCGTGATAGGCTACGTTAATCGTTACGTAGCCTATCACAGGGGCGGTTTTTTGTTTTTTGTTTACTTTGCTTGTAATGGCGGCAGCGGCAGCCGGTCGAAAGACCGGCTGCTGCCCCCGCCCCTGACGAAGACCTGCTGAACCGCCGCCGGGAGGGACATTCGTGAAAGGTAAGTCCCATCCCTGGGGGGGGTGGGGGGCGAGGGGGCGGAGAAGTTCTCCCCGAACAACCTTCGGAGGACCGAATGCGTTGGCGCTCGGCCCCCCGAAGTTTCGGGGAGAAATTCTCCCCCATCCCTAACTCCCTTCCCCGTAGGATTCAGTTTAAAGCCCTTCTGATAAAGTTCTTCATGCTGTGGCCAAACACATTCTTCCCAGCCTTTGTGAGGTGCAACCCGTCCCTTGCCAACGGCCCATCTTCCAGGAAGTATAGCCCGTGGTCCCAGAATCCAAATCTCTCTCGTCGGCACCACCTTCGTATCCAGTCATTCACCCGGAGTATTTTTCGTTCCCTTTCTATCTCTCTTCTAACTACTGGAAGGATGGATGAGAAAACTATCTGGGCCCCAAAGTTCTTGAGTTTCCTTCCCAAGGTTCAAAGTCTGACATGATTTCTTCGTAGCTCCACTTGGTGGTATCATTTGTTCCCACATGGATGAGAAGAAAGGGATACCTGTCAGTGGGCTTTATGAGTGCAGGCAACCTTTCAGTCACGTCTCCAATCCGTCCTCCCGGGAGACAACATACTGGTGAGTCCACGGGTCTTCGCGACATACTTGGGTCTTGATCCCACGCAGCAAGGAGTCTCCCACTACTACCACTCTTCTCTTCTTGTCGTTGTAGGCCTGGGTTTCATCGCCTCTATCTGACTGACCTTCAGCCTCTTGCTCACTCTCATGCAGGTTCCCCTGTGATTCTTCCTCTGCAGGCTGTCCTCCAGCATGGACAGGCTAATATGGGAGAAGGATTCCTTTAGGTCCCTCAGTTCCAAACACTTTAGGAATTTATAGTATATATACATAGGCAGTTAAGTGATCGATGCTCCGACAAAGTCGCTCAAGTATGTAGCTATACAGATTTTATTATTATTTTTACAAAGTGAAGCCCATAGGCCAGACAGTGCAAATGATAGCAGTAGATGTGTCTCATTACTATGCAAAGCCCAAATGAATACAGAATCTAATCAAATGCATACATGTCGCATCTTAAAGGGATGCTCTGTAAGAGACTCACTTACCATCACTCTGCCATCCACAACACACCTACTCAGAATTAGGACTCATTGAGTGCTAATAGTGTATCTGATTCCCTTAGTTCATGTTACTACTACGCTGTCCTTTCCCTTCATTTGTAAGAAATCTAATAGGGCAGCTGCCACAGTGGCTGACCTCAAAATTGACCTGAGACTCAAGCAGTGGTGGAATTTTGCAAATGGGAGAGCATCTGGAGTGCCACACAAGATGTTGCAGGGCATCCCAGGCATTTACAGACATATTATTTCCTTAAAATCATGCTGTTCCCACATAATTTAGTGCAATTTTCAGCCATCTTAAATGACTTCTAATTAGGAGAGTGCTATAAAATACCAATTTAAATTGCCGAAATAATCTTTCATGGGGCTTCATTTTCTAAACAACTTACATTGTACACTAAGTAGATCAAAGAGGGTCAATTCTGTGTAAGTGAAGGAAGCTCAAAGAAGGTGAAGTATACTCAGTTCCATCTAAGTGAATTCAGCTCAAGGAGAGGAATTAACTTCTTCCCAAACAGGCTACTAAAGGCCCAGTCCTTTCAAGTATCTCTGGCAGAAAATCAGTGTTTAGCAAGGGCTAATGCAACCACTCTGCCAATGCAGTTTCATCATTATCTGGTGTGTTGTGTCAGCACTGCAATCCAACCAAGGACGTTGCATTAGTATTGCAGCAGAGGATGTTAGCACAACTATTCTAGAAACTTTAAATATTGTCAGAGAAGGTGCAGGAGCAGAGTTGTGGGCAGGAGCAGGACAGGGGCCAAGGCATCTACATTGTCCTAAAAGCATTGTGACCACCACTGAGACATCTCTATTGACACAACCATATCTGCTTTATTGTGTGTTAATAAATGGTATTGAAGCCAGTAAGCCATAGGGCAGAATATGTTCTGTGCATTTTCAAGCACCTTCAAAATGTGAATATCATTCCATATGCTAGAAAGGCGGATGTCCCATATAGAGATGGGAAAGAGATTTGTTCAGTTGTCAGTTTAGAGCGAGCTTACCTAATTTTGCACTTTTGACTCAATATTTGAACTGAAACTAATACTCCTTCAAAATGTGCACTTCTCTGAATTTTGCAGTGGCGTTCTCCAATGAACAATGCATTTAAAAACGTGTATACTAGGAAAAAGTGCACAGAAAAACGTTTTTGTTAGTAAAAATAACAGTCAGAAATATGTTGTTGTTGTTTATTCGGTCAGTCGCTTCGGACTCTTCATGACTTCATGGACCAGAGCTTCCTGTCGGCCGTTGCCACACTCAGCTCCCCCAAGGTCGAGTCCTCACCTCCAGAATATCATCCATCCATCTTGCCCTTGGTCGGCCCCTCTTCCTTTTGCCTTCCACTTTCCCTAGCATCACCATCTTCTCCAGGGTATCCTGTCTTCTCATGATGTGGCCAGAGTACTTCAGTTTTGCCTTTAATATCATTCCCTCAAGTGAGCAGTCTGGCTTGATTTCCTGGAGTATGAACTGGTTTGATTTTCTTGCAGTCCAAGGCACTCTCAGAATTTTCCTCCAGCACCACAGTTCAAAAGCATCTATCTTCCTTCGCTCAGCTTTCCTTATGGTCCAGCTCTCGCAGCCATAGGTTAC
Organism: Heloderma suspectum; assembly: GCF_057233095.1. Taxonomy (NCBI): domain Eukaryota; kingdom Metazoa; phylum Chordata; class Lepidosauria; order Squamata; family Helodermatidae; genus Heloderma; species Heloderma suspectum. The sequence goes on from NC_139458.1 coordinate 399,122,798, forward strand.
TACGGGGAATACCATTGCTTTAACTATGTGGACCTTTGTTATCAGTGTGATGTCTCTGCTCTTCACTATTTTATCAAGATTTGTCATTGCTGTCCTCCCAAGAAGTAAACGTCTTCTGGTTTCCTGGCTGCAGTCAGCGTCTGCAGTAATCTTTGCGCCTAGAAAGACAAAATCTGTCACTGCCTCCACGTTTTTTCCCTCTATTTCCAGTAGGGGTGGACGAAAGGCACTTACCTTTCGTCGAAGCTTGTTCGTGGTGGGGGGGAGGCGCTTCGCTGCTCCCCCCGCAAAGTTCAGGCCGGGGGGGGAGGCTTCCTGCCTCGCCCCGGCCAAAATTCAGGCCGGGGGGGAGGCTTCCTGCCTCGCCCAGCCGAAATTCAGGCCGGGGAGGAGGCTTCCCGCCTCGCCCGGCCGCGAACTCCATTGTTATTTTTTTTTTTTAAAAACGCCCCCGTAATAGGCTACGTGACGATTAACGTAGCCTATCACGGCTAGATCTGCAAAGTCAGCCGTGATAGGCTACGTTAATCGTCACGTAGCCTATCACGGGTGACTTAAAAAAAAAAAAAAGCGCGTACGGATGATGGCGGCCCCCATAGGGAGCCACCATTCGCGTTCCTTATTTAGTCGCTGTAGTCTACGTAAATGTTTACGTAGACTACGGCAAAAATAAGGGCAACGCAAATAGCGTTGCCCTTATTTTCGCCGTAGTCTATGTAAATCTTTACGTAGACTACAGCGATCAAATAAGGAATGGGAATGGAGGCTCCCTATGGGGGCCGCCATCATCCGTACGCGCTTTTTTTTTTTTTAAGTCACCCGTGATAGGCTACGTGACGATTTACGTAGCCTATCACGGCTGACTTTGCAAATCTAGCTGTGATAGGCTACGTTAATTGTCACGTAGCCTATCACGGGGGCGTGGTTTTTTTTTCTTTTATTGGAATGGCAGCGGCGGCAGCCGGTCGAAAGACTGGCTGCCGCTCCCGCCCCACTCGAACACCCGCCGAACCGCCGGCCGGACCCGCCGCCGGGAGGGACATTCGGCGAAAGTAAGTCCCGTCCCGGGGGGGGGGTGCGGGGGGCGGCAGAGGATTTCTCCCCGAAACTTGTTCGGGGGGCCGAACACGTTGGTGCTCGGCCCCCCGAAGTTTCGGGGAGAAATTCTCCGCCATCCCTAATTTCCAGTTATCAGTCAAGCTGGTTGCCATAATCTTAGTTTTTTGGAGGTTTAACTGCAACCCAGCTTTTGCACTTTCTTCTTTCACCTTCGTCATAAGGTTCCTCAGCTCCTCCTTGTTTTCAGCCATCAAAGTGGTATCATCTGCATATCTGAGATTGTTAATGTTTCTTCCAGCGATTTTAACTCCAGCCTTGGCTTCATCAAGCCCAGCACATCGCATGATGTGTTCTGCGTACAGGTTGAATAGGTAGGGTGACAGTATACAACCCTGCCGTACTCCTTTCCCAATCTTAAACCAGTCCGTTGTTCCGTGGTCTGTTCTTACCGTTGCTACTTGGTCGTTATACAGATTCCTCAGGAGGCAGACAAGATGACTTAGTATCCCCATACCACCAAGAGCTTGCCACAATTTGTTATGATCCACACAGTCAAAGGCTTTAGAATAGTCAATAAAACAGAAATAGATGTTTTTCTGAAACTCCCTGGCTTTCTCCATTATCCAGCGGATATTGGCAATTTGGTCTCTAGTTCCTCTGCCTTTTCTAAACCCACCTTGTACGTCTGGCAATTCTCGTTCCATGAATTGCTGGACTCTACCTTGCAAGTTCTTGAGCATTACCTTACTGGCATGTGAAATAAGTGCCACTGTTCGATAGTTTGAACATTCTTTGGTGCTTCCCTTTTTTGGTATGGGAATATAAGTTGATTTTTTCCAATCTGTTGGCCATTCTTGTGTTTTCCAAATTTGCTGGTATATGGCATGCATCACCTTGACAGCATCATCTTGCAAGATTTTAAATAGTTCAGCTGGGATACCATCGTCTCTTGCTGCCTTGTTATTAGCAATGCTTCTTAAGGCCCATTCAACCTCACACTTCAGGATGTCTGGCTCTAGCTCAGTGACCACACCATCAAATCTATCCCCCATATTATTATCCTTCCTATACAAATCTTCCGTATATTCTTGCCACCATTTCTTGATCTCTTCTGCTTCTGTTAGGTCCTTGCCATCTTTGTTTTGGATCATACCCATTTTTGCCTGGAATTTACCGCCGATGTTTCTAATTTTCTGGAAGAGGTCTCTTGTCCTTCCTATTCTATTATCTTCTTCCGCTTCCGTGCATTGCTTGTTTTAAAATAATTCCTTATCTCTTCTGGCTAACCTCTGGAATTTTGCATTTAATTGGGCATCTCTCCCCCTATCACTGTTGCCTTTTGCTTTCCTTTTTTCTTGGGCTGCTTCCAGTGTCTCAGCAGACAGCCATCTTGCCTTCCTGGTTTTCTTTGTCTTTGGGACGTTTTTTGTTGCCGCCTCCTGAACAGTGTTGCGGACTTCTGTCCATAGTTCTTCCAGGACCCTATCTACTAAATCTAGTCCCTTAAATCTATTCTTCACCTCCACTGCATATTCATGAGGAGTATTCGTGAGCTCATATCTAACTGATCTCTGGGTCTTCCCTATTCTCTTTAGTCTGATTCTAAATTGTGCAATAAGAAGTTCGTGATCTGAACTACAATGAGTTCCAGGTCTTGTTTTTTTACCGACTGCATAGAAGTCCGCCAGTTTTGGCTACAAAGGATGTAGTCAATCTGATTTCGGTGTCGACCGTCTGGTGAAGTCCATGTATAAAGTTGTCCCTTAGGTGTTGGAAGAGAGTGCTTGTTATGCACAGTGAGTTGTCTTGGCAAAATTCTATCAGCCTATGTCCTGCTTCATTTTGTTCTCCCAGACCATGCTTGCCTGTACTTCCAGGTGTCGTTTGACTACCCACCTTAGCATTCCAGTCTCCTGTAATGAAAATAACATCTTTTTTTTTTTGGTGTACTATCCAGTAGGTGCTGCAGATCCTCATAGAACTGATCTACTTCTGCTTCTTCAGCATCTGTGGGTGGGGCGTATATTTGGATCACTGTGATGTTAAATGGCTTACCCTGAATTCGAATTGAGATCATTCTGTCATTTTTTGGATTGTACGCAAGCACTGCTTTAGCCACTTTATTATTAATTATGATGGCTACTCCATTCCTTCTGTGGTCCTCTTGTCCACAGTAGTAGATCTGGTGGCCATTTGATGTGAAGTGGCCCATTCCAGGCCATTTCAGTTCACTGACACCCAAAATGTCTATATTTAATCTTGACATCTCCCCAATAACCACATCCAATTTGCCCTGGCTCATAGATCTTACATTCCAGGTTCCTATGGTGTGTTGATCTTTAGAACATCGGATTCGTCGTTCACCACCAGCACCATCGGCTGCTAGCTGTCCTTTCGGCTTTGAGCTAGCTGCGTCATCATATCTGGGGCTAGTTATCCTCTGTTCCTCCCCAGTAGCATTTTGACCATCTTCCGACCTGGGAGTCCCATCTTCCGATGGTATACCGACATATCTCTGGTTGTACTGATCCATTTAGTTTTCATGGCAAGAATACTGGGGTGGGTTGCCGTTTCCTTCCCTAGGGATCGTATTTAGTCTGACCTCTCTGCCATGACCTTCCCGTCTTGCGTGTCCCTTCACGGTTTAGCTCATGACGTCATTAAGGTGCTCAAGCTCCAGCACCACGACAAGGTAATGATCACCTTTGCTGGAGCAGAAATATGTTATATTGGTAAAATTGCTTGCAAAAATGGTGTATATTAGGGAAAATTCCATACAAAAATGTGTAAGAATTCTCATGTGAACTTTTTGTAAAAAAAAAAAAAAAATCTAGAAGTTTGGGATGAACTGAACTTAAGGGTGGAAAAGCAAAAAACTGAAATTGACAGTTTTGTCCATCCCTAATCCCATATACAGACCTAATAGGAATCAAAACAGACCCAAAGAAAGGGCAATAATGCATTCCTGTGGGGAGTGGGGCAGGAAAATGCTTGAGGTATGCAGGCAGACATACCTTTAAAAGGCCTGTGTCCCCCAAAAACCCAGCTGGGCATGATGGTGGAACATGTGTCTGCCCTCAGGTTGCCATTGGACTATGGCAGCAGAGCGTAGGTTTGAGCTCTCAGCTCCCTGGGACTGGAAGCCAGATTGACATCTGCTTGCTTCCTTTCAGTTTGACACCTAAGGAGAGGGTTCAGGCAAGCCCAGTTTCTTCCCCTTATAATCCCTTAATTAGGGGAATGCTCCTTTGCAGTTTTAACTACTGTGGGGAGCAGGAATTCACTTTAATTAGGAGAATTGCCTGCATTCTCCATGCCCAGTTCCTCTGCCCACTTCCCCATAGGAGACCAACCAAAGCTTCCTGGTTCAGATCGAAGGGCTGGAATGACTGTCTGTAGCACTGACTCTGTGGAGCACTGATTCAATAGAGATCAAATCTCTATTGCTTGCTAGAACAGAGACAATGGATGTACATTGGGTGTGCTTCTGAATGCTGCTGCTAGCTTTCCATACTGCACTGCTTTTAGTGGAGTATGCACTTTGATGTGTGTCCACATCCACATTTGAATTTACATTAAAGTACACTGTCTATTGACAGCAATGCAGTATGGAGAGAAAGCAGCCGTGTGGACACAGGCGCTCTGAGGTGTAAAATGTTCCTCCTTCTGTGCCTCGCCCTTCTCCTTCCTCTGTGAACTTTCTTTGCAGGTCCCTTCCCATTGGACCTATTTTCAAAAGCCCAGCCTTTTTACCCTACCCTAGAATACCCTAGAATAGTGAAGAGCAGAGACATCACACTGACAACAAAGGTCCGCATAGTTCAAGCAATGGTATTCCCCGTAGTAACCTATGGCTGCGAGAGCTGGACCATAAGGAAGGTTGAGCGAAGGAAGATAGATGTTTTTGAACTGTGGTGCTGGAGGAAAGTTCTGAGAGTGCCTTGGACTACAAGAAGATCAAACCAGTCCATACTCCAGGAAATAAAGCCAGACTGCTCACTTGAGGGAATGATATTAAAGGCAAAACTGAAGTACTTTGGCCACATCACGAGAAGACAGGATACCCTGGAGAAGATGGTGATGCTAGGGAAAGTGGAAGGCAAAAGGAAGAGGGGCCAACCAAGGGCAAGATGGATGGATGATATTCTGGAGGTGACAGACGACCTTGGGGGAGCTGGGGGTGGTGACGGCCGACAGGAAGCTCTGGCATGGGCTCGTCCATGAAGTCACGAAGAGTCGGAAGCGACTGACCGAATAAACAACAACAGAATACTGGAAACTGCCTTATACCAAATAGTCAGCGATTTGTTTATCTAGCTCGGTATTGTCTACTCAGACTCACAGCAGATCTCTAGGGTCTCCAGCAGAACTGCTGCTGCTTGATACTTTTTAACTGGAAATTTCTGCATACAAAGTACGTGTTCTTCACATTAAGCAAACTCTTCCCCTTGGCATGCACTCTGTTGGCATAATGGTTGAGACTGGCATGACTATGACCCGACTGGTATGATCAAAACCAGCCACCATGGCTCTATGTTTACTTGGAGGCTTGTTGTGAGCCATGGCATGTGCCAGACACAATTTGCATAATCACCGCCCGGTTGCAGCTTACTGTGTTGGCTGAACCTGGGTGGCATGGCTTGTTGGAGGGTTAAACAACACGCAAGAGACCCATGGGCTATATGAGGGTTGTTTAACCCTCCAGCAAGCCATGCCACCCAGGTTTGGCTGACCCGATAAATGATGGCCAGGCAGGGATTATGCCAGCACATACCATGGCTCACAACAAGCCAGGGTGGCTTGTTTAAACCACCGTGCCTTGTTTTGATCATGCAAACTGGCCCTATCAGTTGGAAAGTGCCCAGATGAAATCTCAAATCAACCATTAATTCAATGCATAAATTTAGGCAGAACTCCATCTCTCAGTCTAAGCTCCCTCTCCCATAGTATCCGTATTATAATGACCATTGTAATATTAGTCTACCGTATAAGGTTATTGCAAGGTTAGTTGAGATAATAAATGAGCACTTTGAACACTTGCAGGGGGGAATTATTTATTTATTTGTTTGTTTATTTCTATATCACCCAATAGCTGAAGCTCTCTGGGCAGTTCACAAAAATTAAAACCAAAAAGTACACAGTAAAACAATACAAAAATATAAAATCATTAAAACCACAATATAACAATAAAACCAGAATAAAACCTGGCAGCAATGCAGAGATTTAAAATACAAATTTAAAACAACAAAGCTAAAAGACTAGAAAGCTAAAATACTGAAATGCCTAGAAGAATAAAAAGGTCTGCACCTGGCGCTGGAAGGAATACAATGTAGGTGCCAGGTGAACCTCACTAGGGAGCTCATTCCACAGCCGGGGTGACACAGCAGAAAAGGCAGGGGCTCATGGAGAAGGACCACTGAGGATGATCTTAAGATCCAGGCAGGCACATATGGGAGGAGGCGATTCTTCAGATAACCTGGCCCAAGCCATTAAGGGCTTTGAATGTTAATACCAGCACTTTGAATCGGGCCCGGAAATGGACTGGCAGCCAGTGCAGCTGGAAAAGTACCTGCATAATATGAGTTCATTGGCCAGTCCCTGTTAACAATCTTGCTGCCCTATTTTGGACCAGCTGAAGTTTCTGGACAATTTCAAAGGGAGCCCCACATATAACGCATTGCAGTAATCCAGACGAGAAGTTATCAGAGCAAGGAAAACTGTAGCTAGGCAATCTCTGTCCAGATAAGAGTGTAGTTGGTATACCAGCCTAAGCTGATAAAAAGTGCTCCATGCCACTGAGTTCACCTGTGCCTCAAGTGACAGTTCTGGGTCCAAGAGCACCCCCACACTATAGAACCTGATCCTTTAGGGGGATTGCAACCCCCTCCAGAACAGGTTGAATATCAGCTAGCTGGGCAGAAGAACCACCCACTAACAGCACCTCTGTCTTGTCTGGATTGAATTTCAGTTTATTGGCGCTCATCCAGTCCATTACTGTGCCCAGGCACTGATTCAGAAAAGCCAGTGCCTCGCCTGGGTTTGATGAGAAAGACAGGTGGGGCTGGGTATCATCTGCATATTGATGGCACCTCAGCCCACACCTCCGGATAACCTCCCCCAGCAGTTTCATGTAGATGTTAAACAGCATGGGAGATAAAATAGAGCCCTGTGGAACCCCATGGCGTAATTGCCATGGCACAGAGCAATAATCCCCCAGCACCACCTTCTGGAATCGGCCATCCAAGTAGGAGCGGAACCACTGTAGTGCAGTGCCTCCAACTCCCAACCCGGACAACCTATCCAGAAGGCTACCATGGTCGATGGTATTGAAAGCCACTGAGAGGTCCAGGAGAATCAACAGGGTTGTATTCCCCCTGTCCTTTCCCGGCAAAGGTCATCCCACAGGGCGACCAAGGCAGTTTCCATTCCAAAACCAGGCCTGAAGCCCGATTGAAATGGATCTAGATAATCCATTTCATTCAAGAGTGCCTGGAGCTGGCCTGCAACCACCTCCTGAAGCACCTTGCCCAGGAGGGGATGTTGGCCACTGGCCTATAATTGTTAACGTCCTCCGGGTCCAGGTTAGGCTTTTTCAGGAGTGGCCTGATTACCGCCTCTTTTAAAGAGGCCGGCACCACTCACTCTCTCAAGGAGGAATTTACAACCTCCTGGTTATATGCCACAGAAAGAATTTAAAAAAACAAAGAAGCTTGTGGCACCTTAAGGATAGTCCATAAAAGCTCATGCCATAATAAATTTGTTAGTCTTTAAGGTGTCACAGACTGTTCGTTGTTTTTACTTCAACAGACTAACATAGCTACCCCTCTAGAAAGAATCACCTTTCAGTGTCCAACGTGGAAAGCTAAAACAAATCCACCACCTTTTATATTAGGTCAACCACAGCTCTTGCTAGTTAACTGTAAAACTAACTAGGTCATAGCTAATCATCCGGATCTCTGTCTAACGGAAGTGGGTGGAAGACAGGAGGTTGGGCTAAATACCACATGTTGATGCTGTAAATCCTGGAAGGTGGCTGGTGGGGGTAGGGGTGTATGATTTGCTTAGGATGAATTTAGAGCAGACAGGTCTGTATGACTAGATCAGCAGAATGGACCAGTCTAGTTTACTGAACTAAGCTGTGCCCAGTTAAATACTTTAAAGAGCTTCTACTTTCTCTCTGGATGCTACAGGCTCCCCACCTACTTAACCTAGATTGGAATAGGATTAATTAACTGAATTGCAAGGCCCCTACAACCCATCAGCATGTTTCCGGCAGGGCACATGCCCTGACCTAAGTATTGGTACAGGGAAGTGGAGCAAAAGGAATAACTGACTGAAAATGGCAAGACATGCTCCAGTCTGTTCAAGGGAGATTGTGTGTTCTTGACGTTTTTAAAAAACTTGTTTTCTGTAGCAACTGGCTTGTACAAAAGTAATTTGGCTCTTGTTTCTAGTATTAACACTGCAACTTTCTTTTTAGTCTGTGCTCCACCAATGAATGACTGTGTTTTATGTCAGCAATGCTTGCTTAATTAGTTACTTAGGATAACTTTCTTGTTAGTGTCCCTTACGATTAGCAAATCTTGCTCTGTAGTTTAATTAGTAATTTAAACATCACTATGAAAATGGCCCCACTGGTAGAATTATTAGCCTGGGTGAATATCTTTATTGGATAAACTGACAAAGTGAGCTGTTTTGTTCACCTGCTGCTAATCTGGTGTTTGGTAAATAGCATTAGCCATATATTGCAGGAACTGACATATAATCCAAGTCTACTATTCTTCATGGTTCAACTGTGCAACATAATATATATAACAAGCCAAATTCAATTGAATGACTTGTTAAAATATATAAGAGCCTTTCTTGCATATATTTCAGTACACGCGTTGGCCACAAGGCATGAAATGGATTGCTTTCTAGAGTGGGCTAAGACTTGCTACAAACAGATAAATTAATAAACAATTAAATACACCTTACTCTGAAACATGAGAAGTTGAAGAATTGAGAAATAAAGGAAGACATATTAAAATGCAAAGCACATTTTAGGAAGAAAAATGTAAGTACTTAGATTACACTGCTTTCTTAAATTCTAATCACAATAATTGATACAATTATTGTATTTTACCTAATGCCTTGCATTTCCCTAATTTTATATATTGTCTTAATTCATTGTAAGCCAGTCTAGGGGTGGATTGAACTAGTTTTGCTCTGCCAAAGGAAGACTTACTTCAGCAGAATGTCAAGGATGTAATTTTCAATTACTCCTCCTCCCCCCTGCAGCCCTTACACACATACCCCTTCCTGCTGAATATATCCCCTCCCCTGGGGGCACTTTCCTGGATTGTATGTGTGATACAGTGAATATTTGAAACTTGGTAAATATTTACATTCACATGCAGGGATGTTGCGGGAGTCTGAGCAAGGGCTGGAGTACAGTGGACTCCCCTCCACTTGGCCTCCCGGAATCCAGTCCGGAGACCACCATGCTTGCCCAACTTGGCGCACACCGAGTCTGGCAAGTGCAGCAGTTCCTGCTAGTCCACTGAGCAACCATTTTGCATAAAATGGCGGCTCATTCTTTTACGTAAAGGGCTTTTTACACAAATCATGGCTGTAAAGCAGCCATTTACGCAAGATTACAGGTGTACATGGCCCATGTACACCTGTAATCCTGAGTCAATGGCTGCTTTACGGCTGCCAATTACATAAAAGGCCCTTTACGTAAAAGAATGAGCTGCCATTTTTACGCAAAATGGCGGCTCACTGAGGGATTGGGAGACCAGGCAGCCATGGAACACCCAGTGGTGGCTGGAGGGGGTCTGGCGAGCAGCGCACAAGGTGGACTTGGGTGAGTCCGTCCATCCCTATATTACATGTAAATATTGATGATTCCAGATAATTTCTGTGAATGTCCTAAAACCTAGAGACTGATGCATGCAGGCAGTTACGAAAATGTGACTGCCAGCATTTAGTTATGTATAGGCAAACATTCCCTGTTGACCTCAAAAATAATCTGTGTTTTTTTTTAAAGAGCCTTCCCTTCATGTGTTTGCAAAACTTTGGGATCAAGTACACGAAAAGAGTCCTGTCCCCCTTTCACAAACTAAGGTAAGGGGGAGCTCCCTAGGCTAGTTTAGCCACATATGCATCACTAAAAAAGACAATATCCAATCCTCCCCAATAAAGGATGCAAATTTGCATGTACTAATTTAGATGTATAGGTGCAAATTTTGAAATAATTACTGGAATTTGAATTCCACCGAAGAATAAATATTTCAGTTCATTTCTACCCCACCCTAAATCACCCTAAATCAATTTTTCTTCAGTTAATTTACCCCCAATTAATTTCCCACACAGATCCTGCTCCCAAATCAACTTTTTTCAATAACCCCCATAGGTGGGGGTAATTTTTCTTTTTAAAAACGTATCTAAAGGCAAGCCTGCTGCTAAACAGCTGCGATGCCATCCTGCAAACTGAAGCTTCAACTACCCCACATAAATGACAGTACATCATTGTTTCTGTTTCCAGGGACATTGTATGGAAAAATAAATGGCTGCCATTATGGGCCTATAGAGGAGGCCATTTCTTTTTCCTTTCAGTGACCCAGGAAATGGAAACAAGGCTATGTCATCATGTACCATTGTTTCCAAGCAGCATTTGAGGCTTCAATAATGCAGGGCAGTGTAACAGCCTTTGCATTAATTGAGCAAAAAGCCTAAAACAGAACATCACCAGCCAGCTGATCTGATAGTAGGAACTGGAACATCCCTCCCTGAACATCCAGCACTATCCCGCCCTCTTCTCTGTATGTCTGGCTCCATCCTAGGGCTAGCTATCTATTGTTGCAAGAAAGGTAAGGGTTTGGCATTCCCTTCCTCTCCTTATCAGCTTGTGAAGGGGTAGAACTGGCAGGAGAGATGCAGTAGTCTGCCATTGTGGACCACTGAGGACCGATCTAGATATGGGTCTGGATTGCTTTGAAATGGGTTGTATGGTGTGTGTGTTTTCACATTGCCCTTCCATTTTTGAGCTCTGTTTTGAAAAATTTTCCATTCCTAGCATTCTCAAAAAGTGCAGAGATGTATTACCCTGTGATTATAAGTATTCATATGTATGTTGACACTGAACACATTTTGGTTCACTGTATTATATACATAAATATCAGATCTGAAAGGTTATCAAAACTTCATAGAAAAATTCCATGAAAATATTATTTTGAATAGGCGGCAATCTCAGCCATATGGTTCTAAGCCATTATCATTTCATGGTGTTTCCAGTGTTTGTCATTCCATCTGATTTGCTTGCGGCCTACCCCCAATAGTGAAGAATATCTCATACCCTACAATATTTGTCCAATGAAAATGGAGACATGCTTTTAACATCTGTACTCTTAGCAAAGGTTACTACCTGAGCTTCCCTTTACATATTGGTAAAGGTTCCCTTTGTCTGCTGTATGGTATATTCATTCATTCATTCATCAATAGCCAGTCAACCAAGCAGATGTTTGTTTTTCCTCTAGGTTTAAGATATTGCCAGAGAATTGTCTTGCAATCTATTATCAACCATTCAAAATTAGCGTCACCAGTATGTGAAATGGCAGCCTGTGTACTACATGGTATCTTAATTTTCATATGTGTGCATTTACATACATGTGTATTAGGGACAAGGTGCACCCCCCTCCAATTTATTTCTTGAGACCCTAGGAAGGGAGCTAAACACTGAAGAATGACTATCGTAGCAAATCATAGTGATACAATTGTAACAAAGCATCATGAAAAGCCAAAAATAGGGGATTGACCAGGGACAGTTTTACCGAAACTAGGCTCTGAAAATAGGGACAGTTTGAGTATTTGGAATCCCCAGAGATTTCCCTAAATTAAAATAGCAATTTACGTCTGCTTATTATTGTTCAAGTTGTTTTTTTTTTTTAAGTTAAGGGATTTGCAATCCCCATGCTGCAAATACCAGTCTTTTAATGTATCTGTACGTTCGGAACTGTCTGCTCCATGGTACATCCGTACTTGGCTTGTTATCCTCTTATCAGCCTCTTTGCCTCCCTTTGTTTATTTGAGGAGACAGGAAGACTGTGTGAAGGCTGCTTAGTCAGGGATATCAGCGTTGTTGGCAGGGGAGTGATTGCCAGTTGAAAAACAAGGCATTATTGCTCATTTTTTCCCTCTTATTAGTTTGATTACATTTGCAAATCAAATCAATCCATCAGACATGATCAGGCCTCGTCCGCATTTTAAGGAATAGTAATCTCTGTCTAATAAGATGCAAATGTGTCACATCGGTAAGTAACCAATAAATCATCGTCTTGTCTTTGGCAATCATTAAATATCAGAACCAACAGTCAATTTTTAGTATTTTCAATTTGCGATATGCCGCTGGAATATAAAGATAGATGGACGTAATTACACAAACCAAACACTATTTCAGTTCATTCCAGACAGCAAATTTAGTGGAAGGTATAACTGGCTTGTCATCACACTACATTATTTCTGGCGGTTCATGCAAAGTTCACAGACAAGCTTCAAATGGACACTGCTATATATAACACACACACACACACACACGTGTGTGTGTGTGTGTGTGTGCACTGGTCAAACTTCATGAAATGGCTTATGTACCCATCTTACCTATTATTGAACAAAATGGTAAGAAAACAGAAAAGTCACCTTTTTTTTCTAATGACAACACATTCCGATATACTAAAACAGTAGTTTAGAAAGTTTTCACAATATTTGTCACATACATGATCTCTTCCTACCCTTAGATTTTCTGTCTGAGGATTATATGCTTATTTTTTGAAGTCTGTTTTTCCATTTGAAACACACACACACACATATACACCCCTAATTCTAGGTTTCTGGACAATCAAAAGAAACTACATTCTGTGCCCTTTGAAAAGGAAAAGGATAAAGCGTATGTATTTATGGTAGAGAACACTGTTTACCCAGACTTCCATATCTAGAACCTGTCCACTGCTGTGAGGCACAGTGCTGGATAGCAATATGTTTTATTTGGTATATGTCTACTACAGACAGATTTCATGTTGCCTTAGGTGTCCAGATAATTAAGGTTTGTAGCTCTGTATCTTTTCTGTACCTCTTTTGCTCATGAGTTAGTTAGTATCTGGCTATTTATAAAGAAGACAGGATAAAACTGCAGAGGACTTAACAATAATTGAGCAACCCATTTTTTCTTTGTAAAGATATAGAAATTCAAATTGTTTCCCTTTTCTAATTGATTAGGGATTTGAGAGAATTGATTGCCTCATGTGCATCCTAAGGATTAATTAATAGCTCTTTTGTCTTACTTAGAATGAGTTGCTTTCCATTAATGAGTCTATTTGTACTCAAGGTTTACTTGTACTTTAAGGTGGGGAAGGAATTTCTGTCTGTATGTTTCATTGGTTGCCATGTGAGGAATATAGAAATCTATTTTCTAAATATTTATTATATAACAAAAACCAAGACTTCAATCAACTAATAAGTACATGTTGGTAGTAATTATTTGGAAGAACCTGTGAGATGATAGCTGAAACACAGCATTCCGGATGTTTAGGGTAGAAGCAAAAACATCAGATGAACTTTTCAGGTATTACTGCACTGCCTGCTTGAATATTCTATTTTTATATTACTTTATAAGATCTGAAAATTGGGTTTTGCATAAACTTGCCCCTTTCCAGTAAAAAAGATGACTGTAAGATTCAGTTTAAAAATATAGCAATCTAGGGCAGCAACTAATGCTTGAGAGTATTAGCTCATACTTGTGGAGGAACTTTGGAAATGCTGAAGGTCCAGAAACTGAAGCTCAGTTCAGCACCCTCCATAGCTTCTTGGCTCTCTCCCATATATTTCAAAACAGTTAATTTCAAATTCGAAGTTTGGGTTAGGAACTTCTATATCGGGAGGGGAACCTGTGGCCCTCCAGATGTTGTTGGGCTACAGCTCCCATCATCCCTGATCATTGGCCATGCTGGCTGGAGGCGATGAAGTTTGGAGCTGAACAACATCTGAAGGGCCACAGCACACACACACACACTCACGCTCACACTCTACATTTATAGAGATATGAAATGGCCTTATACAAAGTCAGACCATTGGCTTATCTAGCCCAACACTGTCAACAGTAATTCTCCAGGTCTGAAGCAGAGTTCTTCATCATCCCTGCTGTAGGAGACTCTCTTAACTGGAGATGGCAGGAACTGTGCCAGCATCCTTCTGTATGTAAAGCATGTGCTCTATCAAAGAGCTATGGTCCTTTCTCTGCTATACTCCTCCCTGCTGTGATTCCTCACTATCCCCACAGCTCAAGACTCTGTTCCTTGACAGGGCTGTGTCTGGTCCTGCTTTGCTCTTTGGCATTACAAGCCTTCCCCTGGTCTCTCATTCCTACCAGTCTTACTTCTCTCCCTGCATCTGCTTGGATTGACTTTCTGGAATCGGCCTCAGCTTGCCTCTATGATCTACTCTTTTGAGTTGCCCCTCCGTCAAATGTTTTGGCCAGACTCATAATGGAAGAGGGTTGGTTCCACTTGTTCATGAATTTCCTTCATCTCACCTTCTAAGAGACCTTGGCCATGCAGGCCAGTAGCTACACACCTCCCCTCACCCCCATAACTTCATTATCTCCTAGACCTTCAGCATGAAAAACATGTGCTGTACCACTATGGCTCCTCTGTTTAGATTGTTCATGGCTTTAATAAGATTAGATGGTGTTATTTACAGTTTAGGAAACCAGCTAAGACAACTTCTTAAAGAAAAACTTTAACAAGCAAGTGCATGCATAAGTAGACAACTTTCCATCTGGAAGTTTAAATAGCCTTCTCAGCAATCCCACTCCTCGCCATTGCAAAAATAGCTAAAAACCAAACACTAAAATAGTAAAAAAATAAATTAAAAAAAATTGCTGCAATTCTAATTTGACTTCTACGCCCTCTTAACTGCAAACAGTTCAGCAAGATATGTCTTGACTCAATGCATTACCAGGTAACATTGGATGCATACCTTTGCTCCTTAATACTATTCCTTGTCTCACAGCTGTACTATCCTCATTATTCATCCATTCTCTCTGGACTCCATACCTTTCCATCTCACCAGTTCTGTTTCAAACCAAAAAGTTTATAAAGACAAAGGATTATTCTTAAATAGGAATGGGTGAAGATTTCATTTCAGTTTGTTTTTGATAAGAATACACAAAAATCTGCAAATTGCTTCATATTCAAGACAGAAAGAATGTAAGATTATTAAAAAAAGAAAAAAGAAAAAAAAGAATGTGCAAGAAAATGGAACTGACAAGTGTTGGCCATCCAGAGTCTTATCTCTTAAAAGCCGGACCTTGAATCCCTGTGTATTCAGCCATGTTAGTTCTGAATTAGGTTTACCACTCTCTTTTCTGACAGGCTCTGTATCTTTAACAGCTACCTGGCAGTCAGGTACAACACGGTATTCTTCGTGATGAGACTGGCTCTACCTCTTGAATTTGGCCAGTGGAGATGGGCGAGAATTTGTTTTTGATAAGAATTTACCAAAATTTGCTAATATCTTCATATTCAGAATGAAAAGAACTTGAAATTTAACAAGTTCAAATCCAGGAGAAAGAGAAACCGGCAGATTCATCCACCCCTATTCTTAAACTTTTATTTTATGTCTGTAATATAAAAGCACATGCATTATCATAACGTACCTCGGAGCCCTTAAGTTTTCTGCACACTTCTGCTACCCTTAATGTGGGACAGGGTGGTTTTGCAAAAGTCAGAAAATACTGGAAGCTTCCACTAACCTCTGTTCTGTCAAAGAAGAACATTCCTCTGAAATTGCAGGAGCTTTGCCATAATCTGCATTCCTTTCCCTAAATTAGCTACATGTTACTCCAGGAAGCACTTTAGTGTTTTCAGAGACAATGGAATGACCATTTTGCTTTTCTGTTATGTTCTTTAATTTTTCAGACTGTGAAGGTATGAGGTCTATAGAGGCAAAAGGAAAAAAAGATCAGGCTTAGAGGCCTGGAGTTTTCTGTTGGGAGCTGGTAACCCTGAGAAGAGTAGTTTAATTTCTCCAGTTAAGTTTCAGTTTCAATTCCCTAGTTAAGTTTTATTTCTTCAGATTTGAAACAATACTTTTGGTTTTGGGGGAGGAGGGTATAAAAGGAGAGTGCTGGAGACAGTGAGAGCAGAGTCAGAAGACCAGAGCAGGAAGGAGCAGCCTAGAAGAGTCTAAGGACAGCTAGGGTAAAGAAACTTGTGTTTTGCAACTTTTATTTTCTTTTAAAGCCTTTTATATCACTCAGCTCTATTATAGAATCATAGAATAGTAGGGTTGGAAGGGGCCTACAAGGCCATCAAGTCCAACCCCCTGCTCAATGCAGGAATCCAAGTCAGATGATATTGTTTAAATACCTTTAGTCATGTTTGCTTGCTTTAGTTTATTAGTATACTGTTGTGGTTAAACCCTGTGTCTAGACTGACAGTCACCCCATGTCTATAGCCTAAACCCCATGTTACTGGGAAGGGGAGGTTTAAAAGAAGGAAGGTGGGACTCTTAGGGAGGCAAGAGATCCTTCAGGGGGCCCAGGTCATAAGGGGAAGCCTGACACAGTCACAGAGTATCTCCCATAGTCCGGGTCCACAATATCATCTTGTTGCAGCAACAACAACAAAATTAACATTGAGCTGATTATTCCTATCAGCTTCTGGGCTATGCAACCCATGATGCATTTCAACAGAGTTTGAACTCCTGTTCACAAAATCATCCAAGGCCTTTGAATAAGAATGAACAATTGGGAAACTAGAGAATAGAAGCCAACATGGAATTACTGGAATTTCAATGTTTGGCAATGGATTTTTTGTGGAAATCCATTGTATGGGATCATGAAAATGAAATCCTTGCACAAGGCTTCACTCCTCCTTAATTTTATGCAGATTTCTAGGACACTATAGTGACAACTAGTTCTTTATGCATCTGACCTTCAGAGAAGGTAGTATTGTATCTATGTACAGATAAATCAGTGCCAAGCTTGAACCTTCCAATCTTGAATTCTTCCAAGCCATTGGCAAGATTTCTCTGCAATCATATCACTCTCAGTTCCCTTCCCCATTAGAAGAAACAGTGCACATATGTGGTAGGTAGCATACTGGCAAGATACTGCAAAAGTTTTCCCAGCAGCAGCCACAGTAACAGTAATTTTGATCACAGCAGCTTTTTGATTTGATTTTCCAAATAAATTAAGTGCAAATTAGGTAAGAGATATCTATGGTGGGAGGCTCCACTTGTTTGGGAAGCGAAATCCCATTGAGACCTTTTGCTAGCAGGGTTGGCAGGGAGGCGGGGTGTGGACTTTACAAACATGAAAATGTGAACTGCTGAGCAATCCCTGCATGTAATTCATTCTTGGCACAGGGACCTTTTGCTCTCTTTTCTGGCAAAAGAGGTTGTATAAATGAAATAGATTATGGAATATTACAAAACACTACTTGCCGGCCACATACAGGATCAGTCCTGGGTGCCAAACATTTAGATCGTTTTTAAAATGCAATATCCATTTACATACAATTTTCCTCACTACATTGAAACACAAGAAATATTCCAATTTGCACTGGAATAGCTTCATTTGCCTAGAAGGACTACTTCGGGGCTTTCCTCGAGTGAATAAGTAAAACAAAAGTCTGTGTTTTTTTTTTTAATTGTTTGGCTTATATCCCTCTTTCCTCCAAGGAGCTCAAGGTTGCAGTACATGCTTCTCCCCCGCCCATTTTATCCTCACAACAACCATGTGAGATAGATTGGGCTGAGAGATAATGACTGGCCCAGGCAACCCGCTAAGCTCATGGCTGAGTGAAGATTTGAACCGACACTAACACTCAAACCACTAGACGACACTGCCTCTCATCTCTAGAATTCTTTCTCTGAATCTTTGCAAAAAGCTAGACTGTTTAGCATCCTGCTTCACATGATCTTGAACCAATAATAAAAGCCTCATGAACTTTCATTTTCATTTGTAAACTATAGTTGATAAACCCTTGCATAAAAACCATTTGGCTAGGAAGCTCACTAACAGAACCTTATGCTCTCTCTCTCTAACCAATTTACATACCACAACGGTATGTTTAATTTGTTTTTTCATCAAATCAGTAATGAACCTAATTGAAAAAATTGGCAGAACTTACATACATTTGAGTAGCAATCTCATGTTTCCAGGAAATCAGAAATATTACCCAGCTATGAAAGAGACTCCTGTGCTGGTGGTACTCTTCTGTACTTAATATGTACAAAACCAAACATGTCATTGGGTACAGCATCTGTAGCACATTGATCACTGTGCTACAAGAATTAATCACCTGGTTTTCAGAATAAAGAACCACATTTACATTTCAATCAATGTTTCATCTAATAACCCACATTAGAACTACTAAGTGTGCAGTAAAGGGCATTCCAGATTCACATTTTTCATGTGAGATTATCCTCACACAAAGAAGGAAGCACATCCATGTCAGTTTCTATGAATGTGGATCTCTTAGTGATATTCATAGAAATCAACATGGATATGCTTCCTTCTTTTTTCTCAACTCACACATACCACTGTTCTTCAACTTTTCCTTTTTTGTTCTTTCCACCCCTCCCCCCACCCCATTTCTGTCTGCCCGATTAGGCAATGGATCAGTCATCATCCTTCCTTATTAACAAACCCAGCAAATTGGGTGGTTTCTTCTTAGTCCACTGTAGTTTAACATAGAAAGCTACCAGGTAGTTTGGCGCATTGCCATGACCCCGAAGCCTTGGTATTGTCAGAGTGTGTCGATAAGTAGGGTAAGTGCACATTATTCTATCATGAATTTTAGCCCCTGCTTTTCAGAAATACCAAGTCAGCCATTCCTCCTGACATCTTCATGGTAGGACCTTGTGCAGAGGCTGTGTTCTTGGAGAGGTCAGATTGGAAAACCATTCAGCCATTGTATAACTGAAAAATAAGTTTGATTTTTTAAAATGAAAAGTTATGTGATGGCTCATCAATATGCAAATATTTCAGAGACGTTGAAACCAAAATTAAAATGATAGGTTATCTTTTGGTAGATGAAGAGCTAATGGTTTTTCTTTTCTTTTTTTCCAGAGAAGACCTTTATAAGGATTTTATTACATGGATAATTACATATTTAAAAGTAATGGCACTGACAGAACCATTACAGTCCATTGAGTAAATAATATGCATTTTAGAAACCATTTATAAATATGTATTTATTTGACAGACCAGAACGGGTTTTTTGAAAACATTCTCATTCACTGAGTAAATAATATATGGATTGCTTTTTAAAAAATAAATAAATATGTATTTCTTCAGGAGATATTCCAGGCAATTTGGCAAATAATTTGCATTTTTCTCTATCATTTAAAAATACATTGGTTATAAAAAAAGAATCTGGCCTAAATATGTGTCTTTTGGAGAGATTAGAATGACTTCAAAGATATCAGATCTGCCTTTCAGATTTCTGTGTTGCATTGCTTTTTGTCAGTTCTGTTGCAAACTTATTCTGAGTGGAATTTTAAAATATATATTTTGTGTGTACAAAAATACATTCCTGTATTTATTATAGACATATATACACATTGTTTTTATAATACTAGTGCAATTGATGCCTCTTTAATTAGTTTATCTGGCATTTTTTGGTAAATCCCATTCAAAGTCTTTAAGCATTTGTTAGTAAGTAACATCGGAACCCTAGTGTCTACTCAGAAGTAAGTCCTATGGAGTTCAATTACACTTACTCTAAAGTATATTTAGGGGAATAAGGCATCTATTGCCAGGTAAAAGTGCAGTCAGGTTTTACTTCCAAGTAGACAGATTTGTGATCAGACTGCAGTTTACCTTCACAGTTTACCTTCACAGCACATACATCTCTGACTGAAGCTGTTCAGGGGATACATACGGTACCTTTTTCTCACAATGGTTAGATCTGCACAGCAGCTTCTGGCACTTGGGGGTGAAATCCACAAAAGTGCTTCACAGTGATGCAGCCACCTTGTTCTCTACCCATACCATAAGTTCATGCAGCCTAGCAACCCTCAGCAAATATTCTGGCACTTTGGGCTTCTGCATAGAGTATCATCTGCAGACTGTGCAATGGCTCATTTCTGCCCAAGGGGTCTTGTGACTGCTTTTCACTCATCAGGATATTGGGCTCCTTCAATATGTGGTGGCTTACCCCCAGGAACTATACAGCCATGATATAAACCTTCGCTGATCGACTCAGGAAACATCACCAAAGCATTCAAACACTTTGCTGGTAAACTGTGATACTTGACCTAGAAAGTATAACTGTCAGATGTGTTTTGCTGTGCTATTTATTTATTTACTCATTTGTTACATTAAGGGAGCAATCCTGTCTTGGTCGACGGTCGCCTCCGACCCTGGGGGCGACTGCCTATCCAGTGCAGGGCAGGAGGAGCGGTAAGGAGCAGATCTCTTCCTCACTGCCCCCACCTGGCTTTCGCAGCTAGACAGCCAATTTTAGCTGTCTAGCCATGGGACCTCAGACAGCCAGATGACACATAGGATGTGTCATACCGATATTCCCGACTTTCCCACCCCAGCACGAGGTGGGAAGTCCCACGGGCTGGGAAGTCCCTGGAACACCCCATTTTTGCCACTTCGCGCTCCTCTTCCGAGCGCAGGGCTGTTCCGTGCTGCCTACGAGGCAGTGTGGTGTGGGGGTGGAGGTTGGTTCTCAGCGAACCAACCTCGGAGTGCGGGCTCCAAGGTCGGTTCCCAGAAACCGACCTATCCAATGGCTGTCTAGCTGCTGACTAGCAGCCATAGGATTGCACCCCAAATCAGGGCCCCCCAACCTTTTTTGACCTTTGGGCAGATTTAGGAATTTGAGAAATTGCTGTGGGCACCACCACAAAGTGGCTCCCACGGAGGATGTGGCTAGTGACATGGGGGCCTGGCTTGTCAAAAATGAGCTAAAGAGGTATGGGGGGGGGGAGAAATAATGAAGCTGGAGGCTGGGAGGGAGGAGGAAATACCAAAGCAAAGGGGTAGAGGGGAGAGAAAGAGCAAGGCTAGAGGCAGGGAGCAGGGACGAACAGCAAGATAAAGAGGTAGGGAGAAAAATAGCAAAGCTCGAGGCTGGGGGGAGGGGGGAAAGGAAGGCAAAAGGGTAGAGAAAGAGCAAGGCTAGAGGCTCAGAGGTGGGAGAAACAGCGAGCTAAAGAGGTGGGGGATAGAAAAGTGAGGTTAGAAAGGGAGAGAAAGAAAACTGCCGTAACATTTTCCATAGTTTTTATTAAAACATTGTTGAAGGTCCTAGGGCATGGAGAGCTTCATGGTGCCCTTGGACGTGCCCGTGGATGCCAGGTTGGGGTATCCTGCATTAAATGTATTTCCTGTCCTTCCTCCAAGGACTTCATACATAACAGCATCCATGATTGTCCCTCACCGCAGTTGTATACTCACAGCAACCCTGTTGAGTGTGAATGGGCCAAAGTTGTCCAGTGAAGTAGACATGGCATTAAATGTGTGAATGTATTTAACATGACCAGGATTTTTTTCCTAGTTAAATAACATTTGCAGGAAGAGGGCAATTAGAATTGGGGCTGCAGTGGATTGGGTGGCATTAAACATTCCTCACAACCATGGTCGCACTGAAAACTGCATCCCTCAGATTCATTGCTGCCAATGAAAGCTTTTCCTTCAGGGCCCATAGCAGATTCATAGACCTCTCTCATGCCATAGTCCCAATCCTGGTTCACCCACCCATGGCCGTTATTTATATGCAAAATCTAGACACATTAAATGCATTCACACGTATAACCTGACATTTAGTTTAGCTTTTTCTTGACACTGACTGAGACCAGAGTTCATTATACTCTGCACACAATTTGCTTTGATCCATGCTTCATGTTATGTGCAGCAATAGTAAGGAGACCACACGCAAAGGAGAATAGGGCATCTGTACCTGTCATAGTTGTGCAGAAATGGGGACTTCTGTTGGTACAGCTTCTGTCACCTCTGCATAATATGCATAATGTGATGCATGTTTCAAAATTCCCTTTGCTAGACAGCTCTTGAAGGGACATGAGCACCATCCTCTGCATTTGCAGCTTTCCCAGTTGGACTAGGAAAGCTGCAGACTTATATAGTATTATTAAGCAGTAAGGGGAATATTCACACAATTTCTAGCGATACTGCGTTTAAGACCCTGTAGGAATACTTGAGACACTTAAGAACCTGTAGGAATATTTAAGAACATAGGAAACATAGGAAGCTGCCTTATACTGAGTCAGACCCTTGGTCCATGTAGCTCAGTATTGTCAACACTGACTGGCAGCAGCTCTCCAGGGTTTCAGGTAGGATTCTTTCCTTGCCCTACCTGGAGAAGCCAGGGATCGAACCTGGGGCCTTCTGCATGCAAAGCAGATGCTCTGTCACACTGAGCTTTGGCCCTTCCCTACCTGACTGTGGGAATACTTGAGAAATTTTATGTTTGCGAATTCTGAAAGGAATGGGCCTGAACTGAACCTCTTGGACTAAATGTGCAGATCAGAACTTAGTTGTCCACCAGCTTTCACACTTCCTGTATGTTCTGACTCTATCCTCAGCTCAAAAAACATATCAAAATACATTTAGAAATGCAGAGTTTGAGAGAAAATGTGTTTTGAAATCTATGTTTAAATGGCAATTTTCATGTAGATTTTCATGTCAAAAAAGTCACAATCCAGGAAGGAGATGGAATAGACATGGTTGAACACATGAAAAAGTGACATAGCTCTGAAATAGACTGATTCGCTGATCTCTGCCTGAAAGATGTCAGATGCATCTTACTCTTTTTTATCTTAGATCAGCATATCTGAAATTGGTAAAGATGGAGCCATTGAATTAGGGAAGTGATGGGCAGTTAAGCAGTCGTTAGCCATGTGCTACAGGTCACATCTGCACAGTCTGTGCATATCACTTTTCTTTTGTCTCCCTTTCAGCAGCTGCCCTCCCACAATACTATAAAACTGCATTTGAAACTCACCTAAAATCAAAAAGCAGTTTGGGGATTTGGGATGCAAGGTTTGTTAAGAGGGCAATTGCCATCTCTGCAGACATAGACCAGGGTTTGCACTATCACCTTGGCTTAAACCCATGGCCTGTTACTAGGTTATTTGAGGGTTGCTTCCCCCTCAAACAAGCCATGCTGCCCAGGTTCAGATGACATGACAAGCCCAGCACCATGCATGGTGTCTGGCATGCAGCGTTTAAGACATGATGATAGTGTGAACACGCTATACTGTCCTTCCCTGAATTTCTCTTATGCAGACTCCTAACTTCCTCAGCCCCTCCCCAGCTGATTTATTTTACAGTTGCAAAATTTTAAAAAATCCATATTGGGAGTTCTATGGGATTGCTGTTGAGAAATGCATTTTCCAGAAAAATGTGGGTGTTTGGGACGGATTGATGTTCTGGGTGGAATACTTTGTATTCTGACCATTGTACACAGACTAGTTACAAACACAGTTCTGATTAAGTCGGGGGGGCTGAGGGTGTTGGTTTTTTAGCCCTTAACCAATACATGAAATAATATGGGATGCCACTTTAGCCTAGCATTTGTAGAAGACTTCAGTGGAGTTGCCAAAACCTGAACTGGTTTATGAGGAGGGGTATGCTTCATGGGGACAACTTGGAAGAAACGTAATGAGAAGGACACAGCATACTCAGTAAAAAGAAAATACGTATATTTTAGTCCAGCAGCTTTCTCCAACCCGCTGCTCTCCAGATGTGTTCAGTTATGACTCCCATCATCTCCAACCAGCATGGCCCATAACCATGCTGGCTGGGAATCCTAGAGTGTATAATCCAACAAATCTGGAGAGTACCTGGTTGGGAAAGGCTGTTTTAGTCACTCTGTGATCACATTAGATTTGACTGCTAAATCCTCTGTATAATTATTAAAGAAGATAGGAGTATTCATACATTTTGTTTAAAACTGATATGATCTCCTTTTCGCCTGTGATCGCAATAAGATTGCATTGGAGTTTTTAATTTAGCAGATTAAGAAGCACAATTAAAATATCATGAAAAAGATCGTAATCTAAAACCTTCTTTCGGTGTTTATCTCTGGCAAGTTGATAACACAGGCTGCTATGTGTAACAATTGCCTCTGCCGCTGTAAATTTGCTCTAGTTTGTGGGCTGAAGTGTTAATAAATACCTTGCGATATTCCAAGGGGAAAAGTTTTCCACCTAATTAATAAAACTTGGAAGAATACCCGAGATACTGAACCATATCTTTCTTATTAGTGTTGGCTTCTACAAAGAGAATCCCTGAATCTCAACACATTAGTAAATGTCATACTCCTGGGTCACACAGAGACCTCTTGAAAAACTGCTGATTTGCTGTAGGGGTGGGATGGGGAGGAATCACTACACCGTTTAGAAACAGTCTAGCTGGGGCATATCTATAGAATAGAGTAAAACACGATATCCATTATAGAAACTACTGATAACTGCATCATGAAATTAACTTTTCCAAAGTAGACATACATTTATACTCTGTTTTTGTCCATGTACCAGCAAGTTTTTCTGGATTAGTTTTACTTTTTAAAAAAATGGCAGCCAAACTTGGATTCTCTTCTGGCTAGACAATTGTCCTTGTTTGCCAGAAGAATCCATTCCCATAATTACTATATCCCAGCTTCCCCAACCTGGTGCCCTTCAGAGGCTTTGGACTACAACTCACAGCATTCCTGGCCATTGACCATGTTGGCTGGGGCTGATGGGAGTTGAAGCCCAAAACATCCAGAGGGCACCAGGTTGGGGAAGGCTGTTACATCCTGCTGGCTGAAAGGACTCCAGGATGGTGGGTAAGAAAATCTTCACCTAGGTGGCAATAGACAGAAGAATTCTGATGGTGAAATCTTCTCTAATGATGGAGGTGTATTTAGGTTCCAGCACCATTGTAAAGGGCACTAATTGTCACTTTCTATAGCTACTCAATCCCAGCCCAGCATACCTATAAGTTGCTGTAACAGCTTATTGGTTACTAAGATTTGGCCAATTTGTTTTTTCCTGACTGTGAAAAAATGCTGTGTATATAACTGTTGTTATTTCATTTGTGTGACCTCTGTGAGGCTATAATGTATCTGTGTAGGCATGAGGCCTAGCTTCGTTATCTGTTGAAGGCCAGTGTAGGGGTACAGCTTAGTGACAAGTTCTGACGCGGGATGGGGAGAGTGAGACGATGTTCTGAATTTTTTATAGATGGGGCCTGTATCAGATAAATTCAATTTTGTTTGGTCTGGGAAACACCAGACTCTGACTGGCTTGGTATTCTAGGTAGGTGGAAAAGAGCAGTTGAGAAATGACTATTAAGGAGTTGACGGAAGTTCAGGGGGATGAATGGTGGTTAGTCAGCAAGGGAGAAAGTCTATCGTTGGTATGTGTTGTAATAGAAGGACTAGGAGAAAGCTGAGGAGAAAGTGAATAGCTAAGGCCCAAATATTAAGCAATTATAGTAGCAGGGAGTTCCTTACTCCCTGAAATATAAGCAATTTGCTAGGGAAATAAGAAAACCCATAGGTAGGATTGACCCATGAAGGAGAAGTTACCCCATATCTAGTGGCTAGCAGTGGGATCATTTAATTCCTCACACCAATATATTCTGCTTTGGGTATGTTTGTTTGTTCATACAAGAGAAAACTATGTTTCCAAATAGATAGTACGTGGCAGAATTATATGATTGCATTAATATTGGAAATCTATGAATTACATATAAATAAATGAAAGCATGCACATGTAATAGCTAAACTTTGCTTGGATTAAATAATATAATACCGATGCAGATTGCTTGCTGATATTTTAATCTTTAAATGGAAGTGATAACCTTTCTTTCAGTGTACTTGGATATGCTACTTCAGTACTCAGCACAGCAAGCAACAAGTTAACTGCCCAAATATTTGCCATGTGGAGACTTTTGTCCTTTCTTGTTAAACTACACAGTTAAAGTCTCACCATTTTGAATACAAGTGTACAAATATTGACTGACTGAGCAGTTATTACAATGGCATGCATTTGAAGGGGAAGGAGGGAAGAATGCAAGATCTGTGTATCTCTAGACTCGTTTCTTTGACCAGGACACAATCCACAGGGACAGTTTCCTAGAATTGCACAAGAACATATCCCGATCATTTCAATAGGGCTTGCACAGAAAAATGTTCTAGTAGGGTACGTCGCCATTATTAAACGTTTGGGGTTTCGTTGTTCTAAAACCTTTGCAGCTCAGAATCCTAAAATTAATGTGTGGTTTTCACTTGTGACCTTTAAATCAGTTCTGAATTCTTCTTATATGTGCATGTTTTTAGATTTCATTTAATTTTTCATTAGACTTTGAGGCTTTGAATGTGCAGGAATTTAGTTTATAGTTTGCTTGAGGGTCATGCAGAAAGGTAGGTCCGCAATCACATGCCAGTCTCCATGTACTTTTGGTATCTTCAGTAGCCAAAAGTGCTGGGAACAAATATGCGCAGTTATGAACAGAGGCTATAAAGCTAGGATGCACTCCTTTCACTTTTTGCTTCTTTGCCCTTTATGGTAGCGCCTCTCTGGTTGCTGTAAATTGTCGTCTCATTGATGAGTCTGCAGAATGGCCTAGCATCTAGACCAGGCTCTAGCTGTTGGAAACATGGGGCTCTTTAAAAAAAAGAAGCAAGCAATTTATTTATAAATAAATACATGCATGCATACATACATACATGTGAACCGGTGTGCTGGTTAATGGGGGTATCCATCTTCTTTTCTGTTCTTTTTTCTTTTTACCAGGGATGCCCTCAAGCCATTCTGTTTGCAATGCGGAAGGCTACCCTGCTGCTGCTTCTTGCAGCTCCACCATTTCTTGACCTGGTGGCAAAGCTTTTTTCTGTCAAAGACTGTGTGTCTATCATGGTACGCTACCACATCCTGAAAAATATCAACGTTTTGCAAAATCACCAAAGATTGCAAAAGTGGTCGAGGGGCATTTTCACCTCACTCTGAAAGTGATGAAAATCATTGGGCCAAATACTTTGGCCTACTACTAATGTGAATAAAAGCAAATGAAACTATAGGTATGTGGTTGGTCTGACAAAGGTAGTGCAAGACAGTGATCAATACTGCAAGACATTTGGTCAAATGGGAAGTGAGACGTTTTAGTGCCTATTGAATGATATACTCACTCTGATGTTAAGAAATAGCACACTGATTGTGAAAAATTCTGTAAAAAGGTGTGTAGTACACAAACTATTCACATAATTTCCATTTGCAAGTCACGCAATAATTGGCTTGTTTGGTCATTTGGACAGCACATATCACCAAAGCTGCCATAATTTAAGAAAAGTATAGCTTTCCAAAAAGTGTTTATTTTAATTTTAGCATAGTTATAGAAAGTCTTCGTTTACCCAATAGCCTCCCCAGAATATATTGAATTGGCTTTGGTAGTACTTCATAACAATTCATAGCATATAGCTGTTGATTTGACTTCAACTTTACTTTGTGATCAACAATTGCAACCACTGAAAAGTGTTTTCTCTTTTATTTTTTCGTTCTAATTTGCATTATTATTTTTGCATGTGTACATTTCTGCACTGCTGCTTGGGAATTGGTGTAGTGGCATGTGGGAAGGCAACCATGTAATGCTCTCTTTTGTTCTACATATGTAATACTAGGAAGATCCAAACAGCAGGAACCATTCCCCAGTACTTCCTCATGGCCTTACTCTGCCAGTTTGCCAGCCAGAGTGTTTCATTTGGCTGGGAGCATTAGCTCAACCTACATGTTGCCACTTAGGACAAGAGAATCCTCAGAAAACTTTTAAACACACATACAATAATGAATATATCTGTCAAATAAGGAGACACATGACATAAGTCTATGTAACCATAGCAGACTCTAGAACCTATGGAAAAATAGTCACAAAGATGCCTTGGAAATCATTCATAAAATTGTTGGTAAGTTTGGCCAAATGTTAAATTTGTTGGTTGACTTGTCATTTAGGAGTTCATTTTTTGTTTATAACAGGTTTTGGAGTAGTACAGACACACACCCCTCAGCTATCTGCTTTTGCTTTTTTAGAGATTAGTCCATTTACATATCCTGTCCTTGGGATGCATGTGACTGTTGGGTTTCAATGGAAATGGGAGGAGCCAGACCATTCTTCTGCAAATTAGAGTTAAAATAAAACAGTTGGGCCATTAAAAAAAAAGCCTCAGGAATAACATTTTCTATGAAACCAAATGAGGGGTTAAAAAATAATCATGTTCTGAGCATGAGCCAACTGCAGCAGCTGTCTGTCTAAGAATGCTGGCCATGTAAGTGCAGAAGGACATCATCTTGAAATTCCTTCTGATTAACTGGAAACAGGTTAAGAGGCACTGTGTTATGAAGTCATCAAGTTGTGCATAATTTACCAACCTCTATCAGTGGATAGAGGTTGGATAGGTATCAGCAGTGGATAGGGAAACAACACAAAATTACAGAGGATAGGAAATAAGCTGACATGGGGATGTCATTTTTTGGTGGTATCGCTGTTATTCATAATATGAAGTTCTGTGAATGTTCTAAATCAGGAGTGTTGAACCTCAGGCCTATGGGTCAAATCTGGCTTGCTTTGGTGCCAAATCCAGCCCTCCGGAGTACTCTAGCTGGCCACACACCCTTTCCCTCACCACACACCCTTTCCCCCAACCACTGATTGTTTGCTGGTGTCCCGGCTTTTGCACACTTTTCCCCCATTCTAAAAGGTTATAATGCCTCTGCTAAGGCTTAATTACTGGCAATAAGCCCTTCAAGCTAAAATATGATGGTAGTTTTGGCCCTGCCTCTTTTGCATCACTGGAATGCAGCCCCCGAGAGCTTCTCCAGAATTGAATCCAGACCTCTGAAAGAGGTTTGACACCCTTGTTCTAAATGTACCATCTGCTCACTTGCTGATTTCAAATAGAACATTAGGCATATCATGCCTGAGAAGGGTTTTTTAACCCCCTGAAACAAGGATTTTCTCTAGGAATGTTACAACTTAAGAAATCAAACTAATTCCATGTTGAATAAGAAAGTGGAAAAGGTTGAATTGGTGCTACTGGAAAGCTTTCCCAAGTGTCTCATCCTCTCTCCTCTGTCATCCCCAGGCAATGTGCCTGCATTTGTGCGTAGATTTATAGTTTATCTTTATCTGTGGCTTCATCGGTAGGTAGCTATTATAGCCGCCTTGCCTGGATATTGTTTGGGCCTGATAGATCTGTCTGTAGTTCATCAAAGGGAAGCTGAGTGGCTAAAAGCCATTGGGTCCAGCTGAGGATGAAATACGAGCCATCAGCCTTGGTAATGGCTGTAAAATTTCATAATTACACGGCCTTTATTACATTGCATAATGATCCTGAAGCAGTATGGAACAATTAATTAAGATTTTCAACCATGGCTCTTTCAGAAATTAAAAGGTGCTAGTGGCTGAAAAATGGGGGAAAGTGCCTAGTCCTAAAAGCATTAGGGATACTTAAGAAGTACTTCTTTAAAGAAGTAGCAAATACGAAGTGCTACTAGTTAGGCAGCTAATGTTAGGGTAACTAACATCTGTGCTTTGCCCTGCATGTTAACTTCTAATCAGTGTTTGAAACTCATCAAAACAGACGCCAGAAAGCATTTATTTTTCTTTGGAAAAAAATGTGTGGGGGGGACTTCAATCCACTTTGCCGACCTAGCCATTTGTCACACTTATAGTTCAGCTATACTAACATTACATAATATATTCCACAGCATAGACGGGTCATGTAGTTACCCAGTATGCTGTACTGATGTGGTGATTTTCTTTCTTGCTCTATGGTATGAGCCATACATGGTGGTGAGACCTCTGCTTCCCTTATGACTTTTGGACTGAGAATCTTACCCAATATGTGAGTCTTATTAGGGTATGTTCTTTATTGGTGTCCCATGAATAAGGATTCCACCAGCCCTGCCACTTCTTGAAAACCTGCCACAGTCCAAACCTAAACGCTAACAGGAATCTTTGTAATACCTGTTAATTTGGTCAGGGTTAAGTTAGTATGGGGAAGGATGGGGTTTGAATACATGGGTCAGAGACAGGAGCGATTGGCTTAAGACTGAGAGCCAAACTACACATGATACTAAATGTGCCATCTGAAGTTGCTTTGTGTGCGTGCACATTTTTAACATTAATAGCAGGCTGGGAGGGGAGGATTGAAACTGTGGTGTGTAGGTGGTGGGTTTAACCTTTTCCTTTCCCACTGTGGTTCCAATGACCCCCACCCCAAGCTGCTATTAACCCTGGGAGGAACGCTCCCATTGACTTCAGTGGGAGTTTCCCTTCCAGGGCTAATAGGAACCGGTGGGATTTTTGTTGGGATCACGGTGGGGAGGAAAAGCTAACCCCGCACGCCATTCCCACATACTTCAGTCCCAGTGCTGATCAGGCTTTCCTTTTGCATCTGACATTAACAAAGACAACAAAGTGCAACTTCAGTGAACAGGTTTAGCATCACATGTAGTTTGGTCTCCTCTTCCATAGGGATGGACGGCCTCACCTCCGTCTGGGGACATTGTTGGCTTGCTGAGCTGCCACCCACTGGTCATGTCGTGCAAGCCCCTAGACGGCTCGGTGAGTGACCAGCAAGCGCCATGGGGCTGCCCACTCCTCCCCAAGCCACCATTGTTACACAAAATGGCATCTTGGGTCTTTCTGGAAAACTAACGTTGTGTTGACTGTGGCTGTAAAGGGGCCATCTATACAACACTGCAGGTGTAAATGAGCCTTTTTGCCTAACAATGGTGGCTTGAGGAAGGAGTGGGCAGCTGACCTTCATTTATGGACTGTGTGGAGCTCAGCGAATGGGTCCGGTAAGTGTCATGCGGTCTGTGAATGGGAACCACTGGGGGGAGTCCCCTGTATCGGGCACTCATGACATCCCTGCTGTTTCCTGCTTCCCCCCTCTTTGGCTAGGCCTCAGAAGGTGCACACTGCAGTGTGCTGGACATCATTACATGGTAAAGGAGGGCCAACAACTGCTTGCCTCCCTGAGTGCCCAGCCTGCAAGTCACTTTGTGGGACAGACAGCTGTGGGACAGACAGAGGGCCACTTTGCACTATTGCAGGGTAGTTAATAAACCACAGTGGGTTGTTAACCATGCTGCATATGCTGGTTGCATGCCAGCCAGATTTGTATAATTACCCTCACCGACATGGCTTGTTGTGATGTCCAGACCCGGTGAGGGTGGGTGGTTGGGGTTGTTAACAAATCACCCAGAACCCATGGTCTGTTTTAGGATTGCTGGGTGGTTTGCTTAGCCACCCCAGCCACCCCACCTAGGGCAGGTTTGGACATCCCAACAAGCCACATCAGCAAGGGTAATCATGTAAATCTGGCCAGCGTGCAACCAGCACATGCAGGGTGGTTAACAAGCCATCCTGGCTTATTAACTACTCTGCAATCATGCAAACCAGGTCACTGAGAGGGTGGAGAGAAAAGGGGTTGCCCACCTCTTCCTGTGACTTGACCCATGACAAAGTCATGGATTTTTGTTTTGTTTTTAAAAGGATTTGGGTTTTGTTTTTAATATTGTAACCTAATACCCATAGAGTAAGAACAACATGGAAATCCAAATTTAAATAAATTAACAAATAAATTAATAAATATACACCCCCAGGGCTAGATGTTTTCTTTAAAACAAACTGAGTCTGTGTGCATTTCACCCACCCACATTGTATTCTCAAGGGTTTCTTTGGGGACAGTTTTAAAATTCAACACATGACCCAAGTATGAGATGAACTTCCTTGTCAACATTAAGCTGAAGTAACCAAATCAAAGAGACTTTGAAGTACATTCCAGACTTTGTTCAGATTGAAACAAAGCTTGCTTCCAGAATGTACTCATCTTCACTAACTAAACTGCATTTCTATCACAAGCTCAGAGTACTGTTCCCTCTTAATATTGCCGATTTGATATGGACCAGTCATATAATGCGTTATGCTTTTAAATATTCTGTGGTATGCTAAGGGTTCTCTTGGGTGCCTTTTAATTATAAACTTTTGCCAGAAAATTTGGAACCGATTATGTGCTTCATTCAGGGAGGAGCTGGCTGCTTGAAGTCAGTTCTTTTGTTGAGTCATTTATTCCCTTAATAGGAATTTTCTGATCGGCTGTCATTCTTGTTCACACACTGGGTGTCACTGCCTCTAAAACACTTGTCATTCTTTAATGGAAACAAAATAGTCATTGCTGTCAGAGCTGCAATGTCATTCCACTACCCCTTGCTGTGTCGGCAATAGTGAAAATGACAGAGCGGCTCTCAGTAGGGGTAATTAAAATGTAAATATTGATATTTTATTATTTGAAATTACTTTCCAGTGCGGCATTTAATATCTCTCCATCTGTGCGGCTCTGTTTAGCGGTCACTTTAGTGCAGCTCTGGGATGCCAAGTGGCGGCTTGATCCCCGTTATGTCAAAATGCTTGTTGCTGCTTAATTTTGATATCTAATTAAGTGGAAAAGTACAGTCCACACTGTAATCCATGGCATCTTAACCAGCTGCTTGGGTATATTTAGAATTAATCTCCACTATGGAATCATCCTAATGTATGCAATTAAGAGTCTGCCGATGGCTAATTAGGTGTATTAGAATCCGGCAGCTTCTTTCTTTCTTTCTTTGAACTGTTAAAGACTTCAGACACTGCCTCCTGAAGTAGTTTTAACAACACCAACATACTCAGACAGGGGATACCAAAACTCTACTGAAATCAGAAATATGGATGCTGGGTGGTAAAGGTTCTCCTACCACTTAAGGTAGCTCATTTCTGCTTAATATAACTTAGTCCTCCTGGAGTCACTGGATAAATCTGAAGTGACTTGGAAGACCTTCTGGCCAGCCTTTTCCTGTGGACCTTGTGAATGGGTACATAAGAAAATTTTAATCATTAGTCTGGGGTTTTTTGAGAGAGATTTACCTCTGCCTAGCTAATAATTTTTAAAGCCTCACAAAAAATATACTAAGTAGACTAATACAGCTGAATTTCTTTTCTTGGCTGATTTTTAAAAAATCATGTTGTGTCAATGGTTAAGGGCGAATTACTGTATTTCAGGTTAGTTTAACAGTATAGGCATGGCTTTGTGGGACAAGCTTAAAAGGGTGTTTTTAATGTTGTTTCTGGAATTTTAGCTATGTGATTTTTGAGACACCAAGCATAGGCCATAGTTAGCAAAGAGATTTCTCCTTAATAGCCCAAGCCTATGAAGCTGTTTACTTTGTTGTGTCCGAAAGAGTAATGTGCATTACCACAGATCAGGCAGCTACCTGTCCCCATCATCTAGGGAAAATCAGCCCAGTTTTCTACTATTGGCAAGCAACATCTTTCTAGTTACGTACTTATTCATGGAGGCTGGCCAGACTTCCTGGAAGTAATGGGGCCAAAACGTTAATAAGATCAAGCATAGCAAGGCCCAGCGTTATTTATACCAAGAGGCACTGAACTAACAGCCAGACCAAGTGGGATCCAGCTACCAGCAAAACGCCACCTAGATGTGATGATATACCATTACAGAGAACCACAAGCCAGATTCTCTGCTAATATAATGTTGTGTCACTTTAATCAGATCGTTACTTAAATATTCCAGTATTTGTCATTGAATATTCTAATATTCAGGATCAGCATCATCAAGCTGATCCTGGATATCCTGAATTGCCAAGGGCTGTAAACCCGCAAGGGGGCTCCTGTCAATACCTGACCCTCCTGGTCTAGCTACTGCTCCTCCTTGCTGTCTTTTCATCTGACCTTTTTGACCAAGCAAAAGTGGAGCACTAGCACCCACTTTTCTTGTCTTTTCTCTTTTGGCAACCATACCAGTGGGACCAGGAAGCAAGGGGTGTTGGTGACAGTGACTAGTACAAGAGGTCCCAACCTTTTTGGACCTGTGGGCACATTTGGGAATTTAAGAAACTGCTGTGAACACTACCACAAAATGGCTCCCATGGAGGATGTGGCTAGTCACATAATGGCTGCCGCAGGGGCCTGGCTAGTCAAGAGGGGTGTGTGTGTGTGTGTGTGTGTGTGTGTGTGTAGGGGTGGGGGAGAAATAGTGAGGCTAGAGGCTGGGATGAAGAGAGAAATAGAAAGAGTTGCCTCATGACCCACCCAATCTTCTTCTGTCCACACAGACATTTCCCCTTTGCTCTCTTTCTCTCCACTCTCAGCCTCTACCTTTGCTATTTCTCTCCTTGCCACCCCTTTTTACTTCTCTGTCTCTCCCCACTTCTAGCCCATAGCATCTCTCTTTCTCTCCCCTCTACCCCTTTGCCTTGTTTTCTCCTCCGACTAAAAAGCTGATAAATGGCAGGCTCAGGAACAGGAAGGAGAACTTGGCACCCTAATGTTTTTCGTAGACAGATAACTAAGTAGAGATTGTCTGCAATGTTGACACTTCTCCTTAATGTTTATGCTTCGCTTTGGATTTTCATAACGAAATGCGAAAAGTGATGTTTGAAAGGCCCCACCCCACTTTAAATATTAAGCCTATATGTGGTTGTTTGAACTCTTTATTGTTGAAGTAGTCTAATAGTAGAAAAACGGATCTTTCATGTTTGGCTTTTTTCATGTCCAAGCGTCAAACTAGACACGATGCTAAATACATTCTAGCATTTAACATGCACGTTTTAAAAAAGCAAATGGCCACTGCGAGGGTGACCAAGCAGGACTGCTTTGGTCAGGAAGGGTTTTATTAAACTAGTAGCATGGGGAGAAATTTCAATTGAGATTGCAGCAAGTTCCCTTTCCCTGCCTGCCGTCATTCCAATCCTGCACATGCAGTCTCTTTCACTGACATACACACATGCGATTATATGCCTTTAAAATAACAACAAAGACAGCATGCATATTCAGTGCTATAATGCACCCCCCTCCCCCAAGTTGTGCTCTCCAAATATTTTGGACTACAATTCACATCAGCGAGAGCAAGCATGGCTAATGCTCAGGAATGCTGGGAATTGTAATCCAGAACATCTAGAGGGCATCAGGTTGAGGAAGGCTGCTATAATGTATTTTACGTCACATCTAGTTTGGCTCTCAAGATATACGTGTGATACCTCTAGTAAGTACTGGTCTACCTCTAGTAAGTACTGGAACAATGAGTCTAATCCTGCTGTAGGGTTAATATCATGTTTCTACTGCTGCATAAGGCGGGTGCCTGGAATCTACTCCAAACAACTGTGGCTGCTAATTTGAGTAATCGCTATATGTAAACGGGGAGGACAGTAGTAGGAAAGCAGGTAGATGTACTCAGATGTTTTAGGGTTCGATATGCAGGAGCAAAATTCATTGTAGGTGTCAAGTGCCTGGTGGTGGATATCTTAAAGGAGAGAACTTTAGGAGGCTTTCTTGTGGTTACATTTTTAGAGCTCCATTATAACCGGAACGATAGGTACTTGCTTGTGTGGAATGAGCACATGTGGTGAGAAACAGAAACTGGGCCCGGGGGGCAGGGGGAGAGAATTGCGTCCCCACCTTGGCTAAGTGGCCCAATTAGAAATGTAACACAAATAGAGCACCTGAACTGCTTTTATTCCATTCTCTGGGCCTAATAATAAAGGTGTGGTGGGTGGTGGGGGCAGGAGATATAACAGCTAAAGATAAAAAAATAAGAACAAGCAGGCAAGATTTATTTTTAGGAAAGAAAGCTTTTGATTTAAACAGTTACATTATTTTGAAATGCAAGTCGATTACCTCAGAGAAGGAGGCTTCCTTTACAAAGTTAAAAAAATGACAAGCTTAACTTGTTCTTCGTTAGGATTGTTATGTAAGGCTTGATAGAAGGTAAAAGAGACCACTGAAATATTTCTAACTGGCACTTAAATTACATTAACACCTTCCTGTACAGCCTGAGTGAAAGGTCACGCTAGACAAGCAGCATCTCCACTGTTTGTAAATGTCTAATTTGCTGCTTTTAAATTGCTGTGAACCTCACTTACTTAGTCCTGCTGAATGAATCCACTGTTGCAAATACTTCTGACAAGCGAATATTTGCTTAGTGAGAATCCATTGTTCTTAATGGATTGAGATGGACGTGCAGTGTGAATGCATTTTTATTGCCGTGCCATCTATCTGCTCTTGTTTCAGGGAGATG
Organism: Heloderma suspectum; assembly: GCF_057233095.1. NCBI lineage: Eukaryota > Metazoa > Chordata > Lepidosauria > Squamata > Helodermatidae > Heloderma > Heloderma suspectum. The sequence continues at coordinate 399,158,992 of NC_139458.1, forward strand.
GAAGTAGTGTAGTGATAAAAGCCCCGGGTTTCTCAATCTGTTTTGTGGCACTTGCCATCCTATCAGGACGGTTTGTTGGGAATGTGCTTATGGTCAGTATTTTTCCCTGCATCTGTTATAAACAATTCATTTATATTTTATATGAACTTGCATTAAAAAGGTGCGATGAAAGGAATATAAAGATACATTTAAGTAAGAAATGGGGGAAATGGACCACAGCACCACTGGATTCAGAAACTGTGTGGAATGCATCTTGGCACAGCAGTTGGCATGAAGAGTTTTACTTCAGTACTTTTAATCCTTCTTTGAAAGATAAAATACCACAAAGAAAGAGGGCAGGGGAATTAAGCGTTTATCTTGTCTAACTATCCTGCTAGCCAAGCCTTCTCCACCCCAGTGCCCTCCAGGTTTGTTGGACTACAACTCTCACAATCCCCCAGCCAGCACCAGTTTGGGGAAGGCTGCTCTGCCCTATTCATCTCTTTCCCCCGTTTTCCTTTCTGCATGGCTCCTTGCTATATTTTTTGCAGCTAAGTTCTGCAGAACAGAGCCAGCCCTGCTAATGCAACAGGATGAAACAACCTCCTTCAGTTGGCATCATGAGGGGAGAATAGTTGAAGGCAGGAATTGTTGTCAGAGGGGGGCATTTTGGTTCCATTTCTGGACAAGCAAAATGTCTTGCACCAGGCACTGTCTCAGAATCTATATACATGGTGAGATTGGAAGCAGATCTCAGGTATAAGCACCTGACTCCTTAGCCTTATTCAGGCATTCTCTAAAGTATCTATCCCAAAACATGAGTGGAGACAGGGCCATGCCAAATAGCTCTGTGCCCGAATGGTGCACATGTCACATAGTCCCCAAGGTCCACGTAGCTCTTCCCCCCAATACAGCACAAACATCTGCAGAGCGTCCTCCCCAAACATCTATGCTGTATATGTAAACATCAGGGAAAGGGGCTACATGATGTGTACGACCTTGGAGGTGGAGCTACTTGGTACGGACCCATCCCCACTCACATGTTGGGCTAAGTAGAGAATGCCTGACTAGGAACAAGCAAAGGGCTGGATATGCCTGATCTTGTCTGATCTCAGAAGCTAAGCAGGGTCAACTGTGGTTAGTACTTGGATGGGAGACTGCCTGGGCATAAGGCTTCCTGCGTTGAGTGGGGGGTTGGACTCGATGGTCTTGCAGGCCCCTTCCAACCCTACTATTCTATGATTCTATGACCTTGCTCAATGCATGTATAATGCCTAAACTACAAGATACTGCATGTAATTGAAAATGGCCTCTCCCTGACTCTGTGATCTAATTCATGCTTTCAAGTAGGGACAGGGAGCTCCTGAATTCAAATAAGTGTCTGGAGGCTGTTTTGGGGTGGATGAGGGTGAACAAGCTGAGAATTAATCCAGTCAAGACCGTGGGTTGGAAAACCCAACTAGTCTGGATGGAGGTTTACAGCTAGTCTTAGATGGGGTTGCATTCCCCATTAAAGGGATACCAAGTGTGTTGTCTATGAGTCCTCCTGGATTTAAGATCTAATTGGGAAATCTCATGTGGCTGTGGTGTCCAGGAGTCTGTTTTACCAGTTTAGGCCGGTATACCAGCTGCATCCTTATTTGGAGAGAACAGACCTGCCTCTGTTATCCATGCAGTAGTGACATCCAGGCTGGACTACTCTGATGCACGATACAGGGCTGCCTTTGAAGATAGTACAGAAATTTCAGCTAAAGCAGAATGGGGCCATCTGAGTATTAGTGGGGGCAAGGCGGTCAGATCACATAATGCCTATACTGTGCCAGGTGCACTGGTTACCAGTGTGTTTCCAAGCCTAATTTAAAGTATTGTTTTTGACCTTTAAAGCCTTAAACGGTTTGGGACCAAATTATTTGAAGGGCCTGCCCACACTTTAAGATCAGCAAGAGCGGCCCTTCTCACTTGCCCACCTTTGAGGGCAGTTAGTTGGGCAAGTACATATGAGAGGGCCTTTTCCATAGTGGCCCCACACCTCTGGAATGGGTTGCAATTGGGGATACATGAGGCCACATCATTGCAGGCTTTAAGAAGGTCATGAAAACCTACTTGTTTATTCCGGCCATCCCCTGACTATGGTTTAATGGACTGTTCTCCACGGTAGCTGCAACAGATTTTGCAGCTCTAGATTTTGCTGTAGATTTTTTAGTAACATTTTATTGCGGCTGTCTGTTGTTTTACGAATGTTTGCTGCCTCTTTATTGTAACCTTTCTTTATATGAATTTTAATGTTGTAAGCTGCCTTTGAGAGGGCGTCTGCACTGAAAGCTGGCCTAGTAATATGTTAAATAAATAAATAACAATACAAATAAATCAGTATTGCTCAAGTCTGGTATTATGTTCACTAAATGGTCAGTGGGTTGGAAGCCCAGAGTTCATTTCCAGAGGCCAGAGGGCTGGATCGGGACTCCACGCAAGTCGTATTCGTCCTGTGGGCCAGAGGTTCCCCATCCTGCCCTCTGGGACCACATGACCACATAGACCACATGCTTTGGAGCCTTCTAGCCTGGACTACTGCAATATGTTGTTCATGGGACTACCATTAAAGACAGTTTGGACTAATCCAGCACACTGTCAGACTACTAACAGGGACCAGGCAACAAGATTAAAACTGTGCACAAACAGCCTCTCAAAATTCCCCACCCTATTTGTGGGCATAGAAATTGGGAAACAAGTTCACCAAATTTCTCCAGCGGGAGGAGCAATTCTCCACAGTTCCTCACAGGTAGAGCTCACCATTGACAGGGGTTGTTACACAATTTCTTTCTTTGACCATAAGGGGCAGTGTTTGGTGCTGAACCAACATCAACTGTGTCAGTAGGCTGGTCCCCATTTTGCATCCTCCACAATTCAGTTGTGAGGCGGGCAGTGTTGTGTCTAACTCCATAAGTTTTCTTCCCCTTGAAAGAGGCTTCCATTCTACCTCATTCTCAGGGTGTTTTATAATTTATTTTTGTGGTATTCCCCCAGGCTGCCTGCACTTCCACAGCTGAGAAGACCCTATGGGAGGAATTACTTCATGATCCCTTCCCTTAGGGTTTAATTGAAGTGTAGGAAGTAGGGATATACGAATCCCCTACCTGCCAGTCCGGGGGGGGGGGGCACAGGGTGGGGAGGCGATCCACTCCTCCCCCGGAATCATTGTCAGCCAGCAGTGCTCCGCGCCGACTCCGCGGACCACCAGCCGGCCCTGTACAGCAAGCGATATGGCTGCCATTGCCGTGCTGTATCGCTGAGCACTCACTGCAGGAAGGGATCTGGATGCAAGTGGCGTCTGCTACGCCATTTACGTCCCTGTTTTTTCATATGATAGGCTGCACATTTGTATTTATGTAGATATTTGCGTAGCCTATCACGTGAAAAAACAGGGATGCAAATGGCGCCCACTATGCCATTTGCGTCCCTGTTTTTTCACGCAATAGGCTACGCAAATATCTATGTAAATATAAATGTGTAGCCTATCGCATGAAAAAACAGGGACGCAAATGGCATAGTGGGCGCCATTTGCAGCCATAAAGCTGTTAGATTGACCTAATGCAGCCATTTATGGCTGCATTTAGCTTAATCTAAAACCTTTACAGTCGCAAACGGCGTAGCGGACGCCATTTGCATCCGGATCCCTTCCTGCAGTGAGTGCTCAGCGATACAGCATGGCAATGGCAGCCGTATTGCTTGCTGTACAGAGCCAGCCAGTGAGGAGGATCTGGCTCTGTGAGGGTCCAGTGGGAGGCAGAAGTAGGCAGACACGTTCCGCCACAGACTCCGGAGGCCGGATTCAAAAGAGTCCGGCCTCAAAGGAGTCCATGGCGGAATTCTCGGACATCCCTAGCAGGAAGCTGAGGAGGCTGCAGCCTGCAGGCTACCAGAGAGATGATGGTACAGTGAAAGACAGAGTACTCACACACACTCCTTGGCCACCTTCTAAATAAGGTAGGCACAAGGACCTCAAACACAACCCATGAGGATTTCCCCAAAATTTCTTTAGCACTGAATCTCTTTTCAAAAACAATTTCTTTTCTATCAAATGGAAGGAAAATGGTCGAAAAGAATGTGGAAGAAATTTTCAGCAGCACACTAAACAAGATAATACTTCACCTCTATTAAAACAACTGAATTAGTTACCAATACATTCCTGAGCTCAATTCAAAGTGCTTGTTTTAAACTTTAAGCCCTACAGGACTTAGGACCCAGGTATCTATTGGATTGGCTGGTCCTGTACTGACCCGTCCACCAACTGAAATCATCATCTGGGATCTTTGATAGAATCATAGAATAGTAGGGTTGGAAGGGGCCTACAAGGCCATTGAATCCAACCCCCTGCTCAATGCAGGAATCCAAGTCAGAGCATCCCTGACAGATGGCTGTCCAGCCTCTTCTTGAATGCCTCCCGTGTGGGAGAGCCCACCACCTCCCTAGGGAATTGGTTCCATTGTCGTATTGCTCTAACAGTCAGGAAGTTTTTCCTGATGTTCAGCCGGAATCTGGCTGCCTGTAACTTGAGCCCATTCTTCCATGTCCTGCACTCTGGGATGATCAAGAAGAGATCCTGGCCTTCCTTTCTGTGACAACCTTTCAAGTTCTTGAAGAGCGCTATCATATCTCCCCTCAGTCTTCTCTTCTCAAGGCTAAACATGCCCAGTTCTTTCAGTTTCTCTTCATAGTAGGGATGTACGAAAGTCACTTACCTTCTTACGAAATTGATTCGTGGTGGGGGGGAGGCGCCCCGTCCCTCCCCCCCCGAAATTCTGGCCGGGGGGAGGCGCTCCATCCCTCCCCCTCAAATCCTGGCCGGCTGGGTCTGCCGGTTTGCATCCCTGCAGTCAGCCGTGATAGGCTACGTAAATGTTTACGTAGCCTATCATGGCTGAGTAAAACAAAAACAAAAAAACGCGCGTACGCAAGTGGCAGCGCCCATGGGCGCTGCCATTTGCGTTCCTTATTTTGGCACGTCTAGTCTACATAAACGTTTATGCAGACTACGGCAAAAATAAGGGGAACGCAAATAGTGTAGCATCTACGCTAATAGCGTAGCGTAGGCTATCACGGTATTTTTTAAAAATCTAGCCGTGATAGGCTACGTAAATCTTTATGTAGCCTATCACTTTTTTTGTTCTTTTTTTTTTTTTTTTTTTACTGGAAATGGCGGTGGCGGCAGCTGGTCGGAAGACCAGCTGCCGCAGCCGCACTGCCGCCGCAGCTGCCACCGTCAGGAAGATTCGCCCAAGGTAAGTCCCGTCCCGGGGAGGGTGGGGGGGTGGCAGACTGTTTCGCCACCGATTTTGGGAGGCTGAATGCGCTGGCATTCGGCCTCCCTGAGATTCGTGGCGAAATTCTCTGACATCCCTACTTCATAGGGCTTTGTTTCCAGTCCCCTGATCATCTTTGTTGCCCTCCTCTGAATCCTCTCCAGTTTGTCTGCATCCTTCTTAAAGTGTGGTGCCCAGAACTGGACACAGTACTCCAGATGAGGCCTAACCAGTGCTGAGTAGAGGGGAACTAGTACTTCCCGGGATTTGGAAGCTATGCTTCTATTAATGCAGCCCAAAATAGCATTTGCCTTTTTTGCAGCCACATCACATTGTTGGCTCATATTCAGCTTGTGATTGACAACAATTCCAAGATCCTTCTTGCTTGTAGTGTGGTTGAGCCATGTATCCCCCATCTTGTAACTGTGCATTTCGTTTCTTTTTCCTAGGTACAGAACTTGGCATTTATCCCTATTAAATGTCATTCTGTTGTTTTCTGCCCAGCGCTCCAGTCTATCCAGATCACTTTGAATTTTGTTTCTGTCTTCCAAAGTATTAGCTATCCTGCCCAATTTTGTGTCATCTGCAAATTTGATCAGCATTCCCTGCACCTCCTCCTCCAAGTCATTAATAAAAATGTTGAAGAGCACTGGGCCCAGGACTGAGCCCTGCGGTACCCCACTCGTTACTTCTCCCCAGTTTGTGAAGGTCCCATTGATAAGCACTCTCTGAGTCCGATTCTGTAGCCAACTGTGGATCCACCGGATCGTTGTTTCATCTAGGCCACTTTGAGCTAGTTTGCTCATCAGGATATCATGGGGCACTTTGTCGAAAGCTTTGCTGAAGTCGAGGTATATGATGTCTACAGCATTCCCACAGTCTACAAGGGAGGTTACTTGATCAAAAAATGAGATCAGATTCGTCTGGCAGGACTTGTTTTTGACAAATCCATGTTGGCTTCGAGTAATCACTGTGTTGTTTTCAAGGTGCTTCCAGATGCAATGCTTTATCATCTGCTCCAGAATTTTCCCTGGGATTGATGTCAGACTGACTGGTCTGTAGTTCCCAGGTTCCTCCTTTTTACCCTTTTTGAAGATAGGGACCACATTAGCCTTCTGCCAGTCATCCGGTTACGTCACCATCCTCCATGATTTCTCAAAGAGAATAGACAGCGGTTCTGAGAGTTCTTCTGCCAGTTCCTTTATTACTCTAGGATGCAGATCATCTGGCTGTGGAGATGTGAACTCATTCAAAGTAATTAGGTGTTCCTTGACCATATGCCTATCGATCTCAAGCTGCAATCCTGCCCCTTCAGCCTGTACTTTGCCTTTGTCAGCGGGGCTCATAGACCTTCTTTTAGGAGAAGACTGAGCCAAAGTGGGAATTGAGCACCTCTGCCTTTTCTTTGTCATCTGTTATCATTTTGCCATCCTTCTTTAATAGCTGAACAACCATTTCTTTCCTCTGCCTTTTGCTATGCACGTAGCTGAAGAAAGCCTTTTTGTTGTTTTTAGCATCCCTTGCTAACCTCAGCTCGTTCTCAGCTTTAGCCTTCCTGACACCATCCCTGCAATTCTGTGCTATCTGCCTGTACTCTTCCTTTGTTATTTGGCCTTCTTTCCACTTCCGATATGTGTCCCTTTTTGTTTTCAGGTCATCCCTAAGCTTTTTGTGAAGCCACATTGGCTTCATCTGTTGTCTTCCACCTTTTCTTCTTGTTGGAATTGTTTGTAATTGTGCCTTGAGAATTTCCTTTTTTTAAAAGCTCCCACCCATCTTGGACTCCTTTTCTCGTTAGCGTCACTTGCCATGGGACCTTACTTATCATTGTTCTGAGTTTATTAAAATTAGCTTTCCTAAAATCCAGGGTACGTGTTTGACTACACTCGGCTTTTGCTTCCCTTAGAACCAAGAACTCAAGTACAACATGGTTGCTTTCCCCCAGAGTTCCTTCAACTGCTACTTTATCCACTAAGTCATCTCTGTTGGTTAGGATCAAGTCAAGGATAGCTGATCCTCTAGTTCCTTCCTCTTCTTTCTGTAGGAGGAAGTTATCCGCCACACACAAGTCAGGAATTTCCTGGAGTGGCCATGTTTAGCAGAATTTGTCTCCCAACAAATTTCGGGGAAATTGAAGTCCCCCATTACTACTACATCATGCTTCCTTAAAACATTGGCTATTTGCTTTTCAAAAGTTTCATCCTCGTCTTCTCCTTGATTGGGTGGCCGGTAGTAGACTCTGACCACCAGGTTCCTTTTATTCTTTGCACCATTTATTTTGATCCAGATTCTCTCCATGGGGCTACCAAGCTCATCCTCCTGTCTTTCTGTGCAGATACATGTATTTTTAACATATAGTGCAACCCCACCTCCCTTTCTGTTCCTCCTGTTCTTTTTGAACAAGTTATATCCTTCAATTGCTGTATTCCAGTCATGAGAGTCATCCCACCAAGTCTCAGTTATACCTATCAAGTCATAATTTCCCTCTTATATTAAGAGTTCAAGTTCGTTCTGTTTGTTTCCCATACTCTGGGCATTAGTATATAGACATCGAAGACCATGTGCTTCATAGTCTGGCTTTCTTCCTACATGGGTCTGAAGACTATTATTGGGCGCTATCAGAGCTGTTCTCTCCGTTGCAGTGCATGCGCCTTTCTCCAGGTATGCTCACCATCTGAGGTATTGCAGGAGAGACAGCCTTTTCAGTGGTTGCTCCCAACTTTGGAATGCCTTACCCAGAGAAGTCCACCTAGCATCCACATTGACTTATTTTAGGCACACAGGGCAAACACATTTTTGCTTTTCTCAGACTTTAAAAAATGGTTAAATTTTGAACTTTTAAGCAGATTTATGGTTCTATTCCTTTGCTTGCTGCTATTGCCAGAGTCTCATGGCTTTTATTTTGTGCAGGGTTTTTTAGAAAATATTTTGAATTTGGTATTTTTATTTTATATGATGTTTTTAGCCACTCTGGTAAGAAGAAATGGCTGTCAAAGGTGCAGGATAGAAACGGTGTAAATAAACAAATTAAATTAACCTCTTATTCCCATCTCCCTAGTAGCTATCCTTCTGCTGGTCACAGTGCAACCATCTTCATATAGGATGCTGTAGAGCAGAGGTGGGGAAGCTGTGGTTTCCAGATGTTGTTAGACTCCAACTCCCATATGTGCCTGCCCGGACCTTAAGATCATCATCAGCGGCCCTTCTCCGTGAGCCCCTGCCAAAGGAAGTGAGGCGGGTGGCTACTAGGAGGAGGGCTTTTTCTGCTGTGGCACCCTGGCTCTGGAATGAGCTCCCTAGTGAGGTTCGCCTGGCACCTACATTGTACTCCTTTCGGCGCCAGGTGAAGACCTTTTTATTTTCCCAGGCATTTTAGCATTTTAGCTTTCTAAATTTTTATCTTTGCTGTTTTAAATCTGTATTTTAAACTCTTGCACTGCTGCTAGGTTTTATTGTGGTTGTATTGTTATATTGTGGTTTTAATGTTCTATATATTTTAAATTGTTTTATTGTGTGTTGTTTGGTTTTAATTTTTGTGAACCGCCCAGAGAGCTTCGGCTATTGGGCGGTATAGAAATGAAATAAATAAATAAATAAACAAACTCCCATCAACCTTAGCCAGCATGGCCAGTGGTGAGGGATGATGGGATTTCTAGTCACCTGAAAGGCCAGAAGTTTGTTCCCCACTCCTGCTCTAGACCTTTCCACACTCCAGTACAGCCTGCCAATTCATGATTGGATTGGTTCTAAAGAGGCAATGGAAGGAGGGAGGGAAATGAGATAGAAACCAGGGCTAATCTGAATGTCGGACCCTCTTTATTTTCAAGCAGGTCATAGAAAAAAGAAAATACACTAAAAAATGGGAAAGGGAGGAAGACATTCAGGTGGTGACAGCCATCTTTTTCCTCTTACAGCAGAGGTGGGCAACTTTGGGAGGGCCCTGGATCATTTTCAACCCTTGTACCCTGCCTGTGGGCCACACCTCCCCACCCTGTGGTGCTGTAAATAAATAAAGGTATCCAGAGTGGCTGTGGAGTGACAAAAGGGTCAAAATTAGCTTGTTTTTATTTTGGCCAAATCAGCTTCAAAATGGTTGCTCTTGCCCACCCCTGCCTTATACTGTTGCTGGGATCCATTCTGCATTATCACCTAGTGACATTCCCAGCACAATTCTTAAGACATTTTCAAAGCATCCAGCTGGTGAGTGCAGGAGCTTGCCTTTGTATAACAGTAAAAGAAAAAAAGAAAGATGAAAGATGGAATGACTACATGGCCACCTTGTCAAATTCTAAGTAGCCTACCCACATGAAAGATCTTCAGGTTTTGTGGGAACTCTGTGAAGGTAGCAGAGGTTTTCACTGTACTTTCAGTGGAGGAGAGGTCCAGAGAAGGTGGAGGGTGGGGTCATCTGCAGTCCTAATGGAGTCCTGTCAGCAGGCTTGCCATGACCCTGCTTAATTCGGAGGTTAGCTTACATCATGACTTGGTGTTGTTGGACTTTCGTGTACATCTCCCTCCTAGGCAGGCCTGGCCCATCCATTATGCAGACAGAGGTGGCCATTTCAGGCAGTAGATGCTGGGAGTGGGGTGGGGGGAGGAAGCAATGGTGAGGTGTTGGAAGAACAAAAGAGTGCACCCTTTCATTCCATATACAAAACATGACTGGAATTCCAGATGAATCTTTTTTCAGCACTGGTGATGAGACAGTATTTTTTACTGCACATAAGGCAACAAGGTAGCTTAGGGGATGCAGGGCTGGCTGTGTAGCACATAGCCTTATCCTTCAACACCTTGCTGCTACCTCCAAGCATCTGCTGCCTGAGGCAACTGGTACACTCTGACTAACGGTAGGGCCAGCCCTGATAAGCAGGGCCTGCCAAGATTCCTTTCAACTACAGGATTTGTTAACTAAAGGCGTATTAACCCCAAAGTAATAGCTTCCATGCGCTGATATTTCATTTCAGAATTATTGACTCTAATTTACAAATTTGAATGTAAATTACCTGTGCACACATAATTTTAGAAATCTAGTAATAGCACAAATGCTGTGTTCTCATCTGAACACGTGACAGCTGGTTTCATACATATGTGTATATCATTTGATCACTGTTCATTTGATGACTGGCAGCTGAAAGTACGACCTTGCATCATTTATGAGATTATATGAAGATTATATGAAAGTCTGAGTTTATTTGAAAGTTCTGTGGTGGTCCCTCCCTTCGCACATGCAAGTCACTATCTGACGCTGCAGTAATCAAATGAAGAACATGCAGGTATGACCCACTGATGTAAAGTGGGAGTTGCTTAGACATTATCTGGATTGTGTCCATGTCCTGTGTCCCAAGAACTGTAATGCACTGCCCAATTTCTCCATATATAGGAGTTTTGCCTTTCTATTCTATGACTAGGGGAATACTTGGTGTTCACAGTGCGATACAAACTTCTGCGCACATGGGCTGCATGCAGTCCCCAGAAAGAGTCAAACTGCACAAAGGGGGGATTGGCATAGAAGAGGCAGTTTAATTAAGCAATAGCTGGCATCCCTTCCCAGTTCCTGACAACTTAATATTTTGCCAGCTACCTTGTAACCAAAAGAGCATGCTAAGGGCACTGCAGATAAACTACAGATGTGCCTCTAGTGTCTATGAAGTCCTCCAAGGTGAACTATAAAAAAGAATCTTCAGGAATGTGAACAATTTAGGTTGCTTATCATAGGGATGTGTGCCGTGTGAAAAGAAATGGGAAGAGTAAGTAGCCTGAATTTGCCTATTTTAAAAGATTACTGCATGCATATGTAGGCTGCAGTTGAGAAATTAATTTCATTTGAAAGAATATTGCAGAGGTTTTAGTTGGTAGCAAAATGCCAAGGGCTTTGTTACCCATTTATTCTTCACTTTCCCCAAGTGTTAGTTTTATGGACATGTGAAAGGGGGGTGGGGGGGAGGTGGAAATCAAGCAACTGTTAAGTTGCTCAATCAGCTTCCTCTCAGTGCATAGTTAGTGATATCAGTGAGTCATTAGGATATAATTACAAATGGAGTGCAAGGTGCAGTTTGTTGAAAAAGTCTCTATTTATAGTGAACGAGACACTGTACTCTACATAGGAAGGAAAAAATGTTGGCGGGTGGGGGAGTTAGGGGGAGAGGAGAGAAGTAACCAGCAAATCAATGCCATTGTTTATGGCTGTTTAGAAGAAACTATGTAGCTTTACAATGCCTCTCACTCAGCAATGCAAAAATGGTACAGAAGAGATGCCTAGCAGGGGTTAAGTCCTTATGCCTGCACTGCAGCCTATTTCTGTCAACACTGGACTTGGGAAACAAACATTTATGCTTTGTGAAATGAAAGTGTATTTTTGAAGACTAGCCGTCAGATATTTTTTGCCCTTCACACTTTCAGATGCTTAGCCTTTTTTGTAAGTTGACTGCAAAGTGCATTGGTTTTCCAGGCCAAGAAAGAAGAAAGAAAGAAAGAAAGAAAGAAAGAGAGAGAAATTGGGGGAGGGGGTCTCTTGACAAGTGCCCGTGGCGTCATTGTCAAGTACACGAGCTTCAAGTAGAAGATGGCAGGAAGGTTGGCACAGAACATGCTTCCTTCAAGTCTATTACCTCCAGGGTACCTGACTCTTGAGAAGCTTTTCAATCCTTCCAAATGACGTTATTCCGAACTGTCATCTGGTTTATTTGGAGCACACTGTCTCGCAGATAAACATGCTATTTAACTGCAGGTCAGGGTACAGAGTCAATCTGCTAGCAAAATGCCCGGGATACGTTAAACAGCATTGACATGCAGTGGGAGATGAAGAGAGATCAACGTTGTCACCAGCATGTGTGGAATTGGTCCGCACTGCGGGGGAGGGGGGGAATGCATCGCAGTATATTGAAGTGTATTTTATAAAAGCCATAATATAGTTGAACATTTAAAACTATGACCTGTCAAGTGCTAGGGATTAAGGCGCTATGTAATATGGAACATGAAGTTCAGGAGCATAGCAGCAAGGCAGCATCTTCTGCATCTTGGGGAACAGCTCAGAGGCTGGAAAAGGTTGACTAGTCTAGATAGCAGGAAAAGTGTTTATAGACAGTTTGGGGATTTCATTTCATACGGAGAGAAAGAAATCGCTTGTCACAAAATGTGAAGAAGTGGATGTTTTTCTCCCCAAAAATGACAAGTTATGCAGTGGTTTATTATGATGGTTAGTTTTCTACAAGAAAGTGTAGCATTTTTAAATGGTCATTTACATTTGATTATAATGGAGGCACCATCATTCATAGTCAAATGTATGGACATTCTGTGTGGGTATTTGGATCACCTGAAATATTTTAGCCAACCCAGTTTTATACTTTTGCGAGGTACTGATCAAATACTGTAGCACTGATTTTATTATATTCATACACATTATACAATTATTGTTATACTACTATTGATATTTAACCATCTATCTTCCCTCACCACTTTCAATGAAGGTCCATGCTGAATATCCAGTAACAAAGGGAAGCATAACTGTATTAAAGATACCCAAGGGACATGACCAGATTTTTGGGTGAAATTACAGAATTCTGCCTCCTCCAGTATATTTTGTGTGCCTTACAAAGACACATTTTCAAAGTAACTTTTTTCATAAGGAAAAGAAGGTAGCTAGTCCTTTTTTTCTTCTTCAAGCAGGCAAAAGCAAATACAAAATTACTTCATGATTAGGAACAAAGTGTTTCCTGCAAAAAATAGAGATCTCCTGTGCAAACTTATAGAATCACTAAAGAAATTAGAAATAATTTGCACATCTGTAAAATCTGACTAAGCATCATCCCTTATAAATACATTTCAGCAGACTCCCCTGGTTTTGGAGGGTTCTTTAATTGTCCGCTACTGCAATTGTGGTGGAAAAGCATACTATTATTTAATTTTATTTTTTTTTTAAAAAAAGAAAACTGCACACAGAAGTTAGTTCCTTAAAAAAAGCAGGAAGTTGGGCACATCCTGGAGGGTGGGGGGAGGGAATAGAAAGGAAAACTATTGAAATTAAAACTTCTTTTGTGATCAAAAGAGATTTTATTGCCTTTTGCTTAATTAAATGCCTCAGAAGTGTGTGAAACATTGTTATAGTTAAAAAACATTGTTACTTTGTAAATCGTAGGGACAAAAGGGCTCTACTGCAACTTTAAAGTTTCCGTGCACGTAAATGTCAATAGAGTGCCTTCTCCATCATCAGCACTAAATTCACATTGATGCCTCTTTTCTTCTCTGTATTGATCCTTCCATGAGAACGTAGATTTGTATCTGTTAATTAATGCGTCCTGAAACAGCGTTTGTATTAATCAGGCAGATAAGAAAAATTGGATGCCTGCACCCTCATGACAACCGTAAAAGTGCTGGCCCTGATAAAAATCATGGATGGACCTCAATAAAAAAGTTCCTCCTTCCACTCAATAAACTAATCATCCTGCTTTTAATTATTCGGCAGAAAGATGTGTGGAGATTGGAGAATGTGTAAATCTATTTACTAACAGCAGTGTCTGGGAGGGAGAAAGGGGCTGTCACAGGACAGTGCTGCAGGCTACGTTCTCTGTCCATCTGCTATAGCAGAAAAACTGGTTCTTGAGAGAGAGGAAAAGAACAGAGATGCAGGAGCTAATTGAAAATATGCATTCCTCTTTAGAACCTTTCAAATTATTATTTCTGTTTCATTTCCTTCCATTTCCGATAAGAGAAGTGGTGTTATCCATTGTCATATTTCAGAGAGATTTTCTTGATTTGTGTGACAATGTTGTTGATCTTGTTTTGAGGGCATTACAAATGTCCTTTTATCATAAGGCACATGAAACAGTTTGGAAAAATAATAAATAATGAAAAATGTAGAGACAGCGTCCACTTAAGTATTTTACTTTTAATATATGCTTCCAGACCTGGAGTGCTTCTCCTCTTCTCTTCTCTTCTCTTCTCTTCTCTTCTCTTCTCTTCTCTTCCTTCTCTCTGTTTTTATTTTATTTTAATGGGTTCATTCCTGAATGGTGCAGTGGTCTGAATCTAAATTGATGCCTATAGCTTATTTCTTTTGGCCTTTTGTTTACTGTCATGTTATATAGACTTATTCTATTGTAAGGAAGGGGCATTTAAATGAGGAGGCCAGTGCGTTTAAAGATAAATTAGCAACAAAAACAGACTGTTCCTTTTGCAGGATCCTTGTCAAAGCCACATGTAAGCAGCTCCATAAACAACTGACTGAAAGCTTTAGACATGTCTTAAGACCCCCTTAAGAAAAGCTTGGCTAATCCCCTTTGATGATTTTATTAAGTACTTGGTGGTTGCTGGTGCCAACTGGCAAACTACTACATTTCACCAACAGGCCAGGAAATCGCTTCTTCACTGGCATCTTATGTGATTGGGGGGATATTAGCAGTTGGAGATAATAAATTAACAGCTACTGTAAACAGGAGCCTGAAAAGGTATGACAGTAAAGATGTTTGCCCTCAGTGATCCTATTAGGAAGAAAAGAAGTAGGGGGTCGTGGAGTAAAACAAAAGCAAAACTTAAATTCATTAAGAAGCGTTATTAAACACTCTCTCTCTCTCTCTCTCTCAAAAATGATGGTGTGATTACTATTCACTTGGCACTTTAATGTGTCATCCTGTTATTTCAGCACTGTGGTAGAGGCAGAAGCTGTTACAGAAGTAAATTAGCATCTTTTCTGAAGAGGGGAGGTCTTGCTGAGGTTGAAGCTCAAAATGCACTTTGCTTGTTGCTGTTATCATCACCTTAATTCTATTAAGGTATCAAATTTCCCACCTTAAAATGTTTTTCTTTTTGTTAAACACACACACACACACACACTCCCCTTAAAGTAGAACCCTGACATCTTCACACTGTAATCCTATACATCTACTCAGAAGTAATTGAGTTCAGTGGGGTGTACTCTCAGGTAAGTGTGAATAGGATGACAGTGTTTCCAGAAAGCCATTTGAGCCAAATAATTTTAATACCTTCCATAGTAGACAATATCAAATCGGAGCCTCAGAGTAATAAGTGTTTAGAATATATTTGAGTAGATGTATTCTCAAATGCTGAAAAGATAAAATGCAGCAGATTGATGTTGCTACCAAAGGCCCCCAGAAATTTAAAATAACCCCAAGACAAAAGGCATTCTAATTCAAATGCACTTGATGAAACTTTTACTATAATTATTCTATGTTGATTCATCTTGGAGATCAGGGAGGACGGAATCCATAGATACAGATTTGTAACTTATATAACAATGACAAGCACAAAAGTATAGGTATAATGTAGAATTATGATGGCCCAGGACCATTTTAATTATATTTCTGTGTACTTTCCTTCCTGGTTTAGGATTTTCCACTTTATCACTTGCTGACCAGATGAGCCTTCTGCAGAGTGCTTGGATGGAGATTTTGATTCTGGGCGTGGTATACCGATCACTTTCCTTTGAGGATGAGCTTGTCTATGCCGAAGACTATATCATGGATGAAGATCAGTCTAAATTAGCAGGCCTTCTTGATCTCAACAATGCCATCCTGCAACTGGTAAAAAAATACAAGAGCATGAAGCTGGAGAAAGAAGAGTTTGTCACCCTCAAAGCTATCGCGCTTGCTAATTCAGGTTGGCAGATTGGCATGAGGGCTCATGCCATTTTTTTCCCCCTTCCTCTAATACCTCCTGCAATTTCTAAACATGACAGCAGGAATAAGTAATTCTTAATCTTACTACTGCAACGATGTTGAATGGCTAGAAAGAAGGTAGTTCAAATTAAGGGAAGATCTGTGATTATAAGCATTTGTTACACAGGGTTTCTAATTTAGTTAAAAGATGCCAGAAAATTCAGAAGGTATTAAAAGCAAAGATGCTTTTCAATAAGCATAAATGTTGGTCTGCTTAAATCCATTTCATAATCCAGATAAGTCTCATCAGTTCGCTAAAACCCAATAGAATGGATGGGCCCATGACTAAATGCAATATATGATCTACTTCAATCCAGCTACTAAACACAGTGAACTCAATAAGTAAGGTGAACTCAGGTTTTATCAGAGAAGGAAGCAAGCTGCTGTTTAATCTTACAGGAATTCTTCTTTGCCATACAAATTTGATTTTTATGGTAGCTCTTTAACTGATAGATATAACTTGTTCAGAAGGGGTTAAGAAATCAAGGGAGGATTCTTCTCTGCATTTGAACTTAAAAGTGCTGAAGCAGTGAGCTAGTGTCTGATAAGTAAAAAATCGTTTGTTCTTTGTTGTTTTTTCTTTTGTGCCTTCCCTAATGCTTTATTGTGGTCTTAAGTCCCTTTTAGCATTTGCATAAAGTTCATGATAGATCCCTCTTTAATGACGTGCCGATCATTAGATACCTGTGTGTCAATAACATGCTCTGATGCTATGTACCATTGACAGTCACACCGTGCCCCTCCATCTGCTTTTGTTTTGACCCTATCTTTGAACTTTATCTTGGTTGCTGGCCAGTAGTTTTCCCTTTAATTACAAGAAGGAAACTGTCAATAAAATCTGTTAAATGGGATGCAATGAGTGGCTTGAATGGGCGGACGGCTATTTGTTCAAATTCTGCAGCATTCAAGGTATTGACAGTTTGTTTTCTGGGGCCATATGTGACGATCAATCTCAGGCTGGGCTCAGCCGCGCTGAAAAATGAAAAACCAGATTGCTTTTGCTTACTTGTGGATGACGACTTGTGATTTGGCGTGGTCCTAGTGAGATGAGACCTTCTGCCCAAATTGCCCCCCCGAGAGCCAGTATGCGTGACTGTTTTTAGAAATAATTTTTTAATTGATTTTGTAATTAACAGTTCATCTACAGTATTGATGCATGAATCCTCAGATTGATAGGAGGAAAATTGTTTTCAACAATGAAGTTGTACGTCCCTATTTGTCTTCATAATAGGATCTAGCATTTTGCATTTTTAATTGGGGTTTTAATTTAAAAAAAAACATAAAATGCAGAAACAAAATATTATCTTTAATAAACCCAAATAACTTTTTCCATTGATACAGGTATACACAGGTTTTGTTATCATACATATTCTAGTTCTAATTCCTGTCTCAAAAATCTCATTTTATTTGTATCAGGAAGAAGTTAGCTTTCTCTAAAATAATATTATGAACCACCATATGGTGCCTATATTAGTGTCATGATCTGTGATAGTTATTGATAAAGTGAGATACTTATAGGTATAGAAACCAGGAACAGTTTTCATAGAAATACTCATTTTTGAACATTTTGAAGGGCAGCTAACCTCTGCATATTTGGAGGTGATTGAGACAGTATTTCTGTCTGACCTGCAGAGATTTAATATGACATTCATTGAAATTATCAGCTTAGCATAAACATCTGGCTTGATTCAATAATAATTAATGCTCTTTTGTGCTCTAAATCGGTGAACTGATTTAACAGTAACCTCCTTCCTTCCCTCCCTCCTTGTTCCACCCATACATAAACATATAGGATTCACATACATTAATATGAGTGGAATATCACTAATATAACTCCAGTTCATAATGATTTGAAACAGGACGCTTGTGAAAGAAGACTGATGGGTTTCTATAAAGCAGAAATGCAACTCAGTTTGGGAGAGGAAGGAGATCCAGATGTGTTCTGCAGCTGTCTCCTATCCTGTTTACATATGAGAAGCTAGTGTAGTTAGCATCAGCCTGAGCAGCCCCTATAAGCCAGGAAGCTGAAAAGATGCAGCTGGGCTGTTTCTCACTCTCCCACAAGTCTTTGAGAATTCAGCCAGCATTGAGGGTATCACCTAGTACTGGACATGGTTAGCTGGTGGAGAGGCAAGTTTCTTTGCCTAGGATGTGTTCTCCAAAGACAATAGTTCCTAACTTTCCTAGGATCCGGAAATATAACAGTGTCTATCTCTGTAATGTAACACTTTCCATCTCTGTATTATTTATTACATTTTTACCCTCCCTATCTCCAAGGAGCTCTGGGTGATGTACAGGAACTCTGGCAGGAAATCCCTGCCAGTACAAATTAGACAGGCACCAACCCTTCTGGGGTTTGGGTGCCTACTGAATATGTATTTGTTCCAACAAGCATCCCCAGAAAGGTAATATTGTCTTCAGTACAGAATTATAATATATAGTATTTCGTTATGGTTTTATACTGTATTGTTTTGTGTAGTGCTTAGAAATTTATTTTAATGTAAGTGAATCATAAATATAATTAAATAAATAATACACAGCCCCTCCCCCTTTATCCTCACAACAAAGTCGCACAAGAATTAGGCTGAAGAGAGTGACTGGTCTAAATGTTGTCCATTCTGGTTAGTGCAGAAAGATGCCTACCCATGAATAAAGAGGAGTCATAAGCAAAAGCAAACCACCTGATTGGGGTCTTAACACCATTCGTATACCATTGGTAACAGCCATAAGCAATGGGTTAACTTAACCCCAAAATACTGGTTGTATATTTTGGCTTTATGTATAGGAACCCTCATCAGGAACTCTGAAAACACTGCTGGGGAGCAGGGGGAATCCTAATCCTTAGCTGTATAATCTGTGCAAGAAACAATTTGGCACCAGTGAGTGCTTTCTTTACTCATGCAGAAAAAAATGCCTTTGAATATTTTCCAAAGTGTGTATGTACCAATTACTTCAGGCATACAGGCAGGTGAACTGTTTGCAGCGTAATAAAAGGTGTTCTCTCTGTCTCTTAGTGCTGTTACTAAGTGCTCCCATGTATTGATTGGGAAATGCCAAATGGAAGGATGTAGGTTTACAGGTTTGTTTGTTTTTAATTATTTCATCAAGAAACAGTAGTTTCTATTTTTAGGCTAGAGGCCTTTGAAAAGGCTTTGCATTCCCAATCAGTTCAAGTGCCAGAGAATTTCAAATTCATTTTGCACACCCAATCTTCTTTCGTTGATTGAAGCCTTTAAAGAAGCGGCTCACTGTGGGCTTCTTCCGCTTTTATTCCGCGATTGAGATTGGTTACTCACAGAAGTTTGCGGGTCCTTTACATGACGTCGTTAACCTCCGGGGTGTCTCCTGCACTAAATGACCTTTAAAATATCAGAGATAACGAGTTATCAAATTACAGCTCACGGAGTTCCCTCCGTTAAAAGGAAAAGCTGCAATTAAGAGGAGCTAGACCAATGAAACATATGGAAGACTCAGATAAGGGGGGAAAGGAGGGGGAAAGTGGGGGAAGCAGGTGTACAGGGAGTCCATCGTGATCCTGCATTTAAAATGGAAGCGGAAAGCCCCATTTTAAATGTGGGGTTTTAGGCTGGTGTAGAGATGCTCTGTAACCCTAAAAAGGAGAATCGTAGAGTTTGTATGAAAAAGCTGACAAGTTTCAAGTGGATTAACCTGGTGGGTATAAAGTGGAGAAAAGGTTAATCTAAAGATTCAGTAGTTTCTGTTGGGGTGGCAGTCCGGAGACACAGTGGAACAGAGGCTGGCAGTTATAAGACTGGGCAGTACTGAGGGGTGTACTGGTGGCACTGAACCAAGAGAGGCATGGAGTAGGCAGACATGAAAGCAGGTACATGTAGTCTGACAGCCAACTGATCTCTAGAGAAAGGCTGCTGAAACTGAGGAGCCTTGCCCAGAGTCTGGCCACTATCTGGAGAGGCGAAGCTCTGCTGGCTTCTTATGTCATTTAACAACCACTGAGTAAGCAAGCTGCAGTATTCCTTCTGACCAGCTGCATTAGTCGTATCCGAGTGCAGCAGATGGGGTAGCAGCTTCCTTTTCCGGTGGTGAAAAAAGGAAGGTGCCTGAGTTTAGTAGCCAGAGTTCCTCGTCTGTGACTACCCATCCCTTATAGCTCTACTCATATACAAGAGACATTTAAAATATTGCCTTGCTATTTCAAAGCTTGGAGCCTGTTTATGCGTTATAGGGAAATACTCCTGCAAAGATGAGAATCATCCAAGAATGGGGGTTTCTTCTCTTGTGGTCATGTAACACATTTATAATGTATTGATGGCAGTCAAGAAAGCCAACACAAATCCTAGTATTCTTGAGACCATAATATTCAGAGACCATAGACAAAGCAACCTTTAAATAAAACAAACACGTGGCAGGTAAAAGCCTGCTGGAATAGAAATGTCTTCACCAACCCATGAAAACAGCCAGAGTGGGCTGCCTGCACTTCATGTGGTAAGATATTTTACAGTACTGGTGCAGTCACTGAGAAGGCCCTGTCTATTTTTCATCACTGTCAACTGTGTCTTCCACCCTAGGTGGGAGTGTGACACAGAGAAGGAAGTGGGCAGGTTGGTATGGGAAGAGGTAATCCCTCAGTTACCCTGGATCCAAGCCATTTAGAGCCTTAAATGTCACGACCAGTACTTTGAGTTGTGTCTGGAAACAAATTAGCAACCAATGCAGATGTTGTAGGATATTTGTAACATGATCCCATGGTCAGGTGCCCACTAACATCTTTGCTGCCGCATTCTGGATCAACTACAGCATCAGAAGACACTTCAAAAGTAGCATTACAGTAATTCAGTCAATGTAGAGTGCATTACAGTAATTCAGTCTTGATGTAACTAAGGCATGTTGTTAGCCACGTCTGATTTCCTCTGAAGCTGGCATACCAGCCTAAGGTGGGCGAAGGTAGTTCTGGACACTGCCCTCACCTGGTCACCCAGATGCAAAACCAAATCCAGGAGCATCCTCAAAGTGCAAACCTGATTTTTCATGAGGAGTCCAACCCCATCTAAACCAGATTGAGTCCCTGTTTCAGAGTCCATCTCCTGATTAAGCTCCAGTTTGTTACCCCACATCCAGTCCATTACCAAATGAGGCATCACTCTAGGATCCCAACAACCTCCTTGCTGTTAGGTGAAAAAGAGAAATAGAGCTGTGTGTCATTTACGTATTGGTGGCAGCACACTCCAAACCCTTGGATGATCTCTCTCGTATATTCTATGTCAGGTATGATAAATCTGCAGGAGTTTCAAGGGTAGTTAAAAGAACTCCAATTAAATTAGCAAATTGGGAAAAGATTTGCAAACTGGTGTGCTCCAAATGTTTTGATTACAACTCCCAGCATTCCTGGCCATGTTAGCTTGGCTATGCTAGCTGAGGCTGGTGGGAGCTGAAGTCCAAAACATCTGGAAGACACCAAGTTGGGAAAGGTTGGTTTAGAGTGTTGAACGAGGATTGGAGAGACATAGGTTCAAATCCCCACTTAGTCATGAAGCTCACTGTGTGACCTTGGGCCAGTCACTATCTCTCAGCGTAACCAACCTGAAAGGGTTGTTATGAGGGTAAAATGAGGTGAGAGAGAGCAATGTATATTGCCTTAAGCTCCATGGGGAAAGGTGTGTTATAAATGTAATAACAGAAATAGATAGTATCTCAAACATGTGCCCTAGATGTGTTTTTCTATCATAGGACTGCCTTAAATTCATGCTTTCTAGAAACGATTAATGAATATAGCCCTATTCAGGTGTTCACAAAAGGGTTAAACACAATGTGTGAGGAGGAATGCTCCAGCCCCACCCCTTTCCTTCCTCATGTTTGTCACCCTCAACTTGTGGTGGGCGACGGTCTGAAGAGGAGAGCCTCCTGTAACTGTGGAGGCTCTTCACGCAAACCAGAACTCTTAAAAAATATGCATTCCAGCTCACATGGAGAGTTTCTACGGTTATAGGACGCTCTCTTCTTCAGACTGTCACCCTCCATGAGCTGAGGGCGATAAACATGATGAGGGAGAGGGGCAGGGTTAGAGCACTCCACCTCACACATTGAGTTTAATCCCATTGTGAACATCTGAATAGGGCTAATGTCTGATCAACAGAAACCACAAGATGTTCCCCAAGAGCAAGGCCATATACCTATGTGATGTACTGTAACACAGAGTATCAGGCTATTGATTCTACCTTTTACAGAGTAATTTATTATCATTGAGCATAGTATCCATGAAAATGAAATACAGATAGATAGCACGGGGAGTATGGAGTGGAGATCAAGTTCCGCATGTAATTTTTCAAGGCATTCTATGGGTGCTTCCAAATGAGGCTTTTATGGTGCCATTACCTTGCCTCATTCACAAAGCCTGTGCATTTCTGAGCTTGCAGTGTGATTCTCAGAACAACAACAAAAAGTATACATTTGGGAAATGCACTTGAAAAAATGTGCACAAACACGCTTTACTCAATGTGTCTATTTAGAAAATGCACACAAATTTTTGTGTGAAAACTAAAGCTCACCATCAGATACGGACACAAGTCAGAAGGAGGTGGAATATGGAGAACTTCAGTGAGATAAAGTTTTGTTGGTTTACACACCCATACATTTAGTGCATCCCTTGATCAGGCTACCTAAAAAATCACCTCCCCCCACCCCCATGCAGCTACCTGAACCTTAAGATCTTCTTCTGACTGCCCCCACCAAATGAGATGAGGCAGATGACTACTAGGGAGAGGGATTTTTCAGTAATAACACCTCTTTTATGGAACCTTCTCATAGAGGTTTGCCTGGTGCCATCTTTCTGTTGCTAGGTGAAAACTTTTTTTATTCAGCTAGGGCTTTTCAAGAACATGTTTTTTAGTCTGGGCTTTTCAGTTTATAATCCATGTTTTAATTGTATTTTAGCTTTAATAGTTTTATTGTTCTATATAGGTTGCAGTCCTATACTTTCTTACCTGGGAGTAAGCCCCACTGAACTCAGTGGGATTTATTTTTGAGTAGACATTTATTTATTTATTTGTTTGTTTAATTTCATTTCTATACCGCCCAATAGCCGAAGCTCTCTGACATGTATAGACAAATATAGACATGTATAGGATTGTGCTGTTAATGTTGTATTTGTTTTCTGAGCCACCCAGAGAACTTATATAATGGGGTGAGTATATATAGTAAATAAAGTATAAGGGTAAGCAGATTAGTTCCATTCCATACTTTTATTGTCCAGAGGGCTCCCTCTGCCCTGCATTCCATTTTTACAGAACTCCAGTTCAGCTGAAAAATTCTACAATTAGTTCTGGAATTAAGAGTGTGTAGCGCAGGCGTGCAGAACCTCAGACCTGTGGGCCAAATCCAGCTAGCCTAGGGTTCCATTCCAGCCCTCGGTGGTTCCTCAAATGGCAATGGCCCTTCCCCAGGCTCCACCCCTTTCCCCCGAGGGCCAGTATTTGATGGTTTCCTGGCTTTTGCATGTTTTTCCCCCATTCTAAAAGGTTGAGATGCCTCTCCTAAGGCTTAGCTACTTGTAGTAGGAGCATTAAGTTAAAATGTGCTGATATTTTTTGTATTTTGACACTGTAGCGTTTCGCCTTTGGCCCTGCCCACTATTGGAATGTGGCCCCCGAGATATTTCCCGAAATTGAATCTGGCCCTCAGGTTGAAAGAGGTTCAATGCCCATGGTGTAGAGCTTGCCACAGCATTTAGTGCCTTCAGTTCATTTGCGTATTTCTCTCTCACACGCACCCCTGCCCCGCAATCTCCCAATTACCAATGTGAACATGCACTGGTAAAACACTGCACAAAAGGAATCTTAATGAAGTCATATGTACTACTGTCACATAAAGGTTGCTTTATTACAGTTTTACGCAGTCCACTGTTCACTAAGAAGTAAGTCCTATTGAGTTCAGTGGTACTTATTGATATTCACTCCACAGTATAAGCAAGTATAAGACTGCAGCCTTAATATGCATGTGTACATTGTTGATGCACAGTGGGATCCGAGAAAGATATAAGTGAATTAATACCTGAGGCAACCTGTACATGTGTACAGTGCTCTACAAAATTTGGAAATGAAAATGGAACAATGGAGGATTCTAAAGCATCAAAGCAAGGTAACTGTGAACTCCAAAATCTGTAGAGAAATTTGGATGAGGGGAATTTTGGAAGAATTCACAGTGTGGTAGATGGTTCTGGATTTGAATTTGTTCAGCCAATGGTCTGCATTTGGGGCTATGGCATCAACAGGTTCAACAGCATGCCTCTAAAACATAAGTGTCAATCAGCAAACATACCCAAATTCTTAGCTGTGGAACTGAAATCATGAGCTGTCCTCAGCCATGTTTTTTCTTTTTGCACTGGCTTCCTCTACAGTTGAAGCTGTTCCACCTTACTTTTTCAATGTATCCATTCTCCCACTCACTCCATCCATCCATCCTACCAATCTTACTTTGTTTAACTACTTCTCATTCTGTAATGTTGCTACTGTCAGGCAGAAAAAAATGAGGATGGATGATAATAGGGGAAATGTTTTGTTTTTTAACTATAAATTCCTCTCCCACCTTTTAGGGGCAGGGGGGAAGATGTACAATTAGGTGGGCAGTATCCAGTACTGCAGCTGCGCCTCCACTCATTTTGTTGTGCCCACTAGTGCTTCCTAAAGCAACCTTGGAAATGAGCTGAAATACTTATTTTGGAACAGGCCAGGTCATCTGAACTCCACTGATCCATTGTGGAAATGAACTTTTGGGGTTGTTTCTGGTTGCTTCAGGAACCACTGGATTCCTCTTGCACAAGAAGTGGGTCCCATTAGCACAGTATTTGATACTGCCTTGTAGCTGAATAAAATTAAAATAGCCCTGTTGCATTAGATAAAGTATCTATGATCATGTTTCCCATAGTGGCCAACCATAGGACAGCAGGGCTTGAAGGCAATAGCTGTTCCCTGTTGCTGCTTCCCAGCATCCAGAATTCAGTGTCATACTGCCTCTGAACTTGAAAGTTCCATAGCACCAATAGTCATAGAATGTGCCTGCCCAGACCTTCAGATCATCCTCAGTGGCCCTTCTCCGTGAGCCCCTGCCAAAGGAAGTGAGGCAGGTGGCTACTAGGAAGAGGGCCTTTTCTGCTGTGGCACCCCGGCTGTAGAATGAACTCCCTAGTGAGGTTCACCTGGCACCTACATTGCATTCCTTCCAGTGCCAGGTGAAGACCTTTTTATTTTCCCAGGCATTTTAGCATTTTAGCTTTCGAGACTTTTAGCTTTGCTGTTTTAAATCTGTATTTTAAATCTCTGCATTGCTGCTAGGTTTTACTCTGATTTTATTCTGGTTGTATTGTTATATTGTGGTTTTAATGTTTTTATATTTTATATAGTTTTACTGTGTGCTTTTTGGTTTTAATCTTTGTGAACCGCCCAGAGAGCTTCGGCTATTGGACAGTATAGAAATGAAATAAAAAAAAAATAGAATTGAATGTACTGTTAAACCATCTAAGTCAGTGGTAGCATTTCTAGTGCCAGCAAATTCCATAAATTAACTATGCATTGTGTGAACAATGGCACTAAGTTCTACTTTCTGAGAAAGGGAGAGAAAAACTTTCAACTTTCTCCACACCATGCATAATTTGATACATCTCTACAACGTCCCTCCTTAGTCCCAAATACTTTAGCCTTTCCTCTTAGGAGTGTGGTCCAGACCCCTGATCATTTTGGTTGCCCTCTTCTGCAGCTTTCCCAGCGCTACAATATCATTTTTAAGATGGGGCAACCATCTTAAGATGGGGGTTTTTAAGACGGGGCTCATCACAATTTTCCCAGCCTTGCAATACCAGCTGCTATTTTGTCAGTCCCTGTCTTGATCCCTAGCGTGATTTCCCCCCCCCCCGCTACCACACACGGAGCTGCTGTTTTCAGTGAACTGTTTTGAGTGAACTAACCCCAATGTGCATTATTTTATACATGCTTACATTGAAACTCATTCGCTATTTTGTTGTCCCAAAATGTTACCAAGATTAAAGAGACCCTTTTGAAGGTGTTTGTAGTCTTCTTGGGTTTCCACCAGCCTGAATAATTTGCTGTCATCAACAAAATTAGGTACTTTAGTGCTTACTCCTAACTCCAGATCCTTTATGAAGACATTAAATAGCCCTGATTTCAATACACATCCTTTGGGAATCCAACATTATTTCCTCCACTGCAAAAACTGTCAATGTATTTCTACCCTCTACTTCCTCTTGTTTAATAAGTTACTAATCCTTAAGAGGGCCTGTCCTTATTTTGGATTTTTTATTTTAGTTTTCTATATTGAAATGTACCAGTTTTAAAATTAAATTGTTCCAGACTACGCATAATGTAACTACATGCTTTTTAGGGCATGTGTTCATTGGAACTCATAATTATTAAATGTGTAGAATCCCCGTAGGACTCCATTATGTGTAATAACAGATAAACTATCATTAGAATCAATAAAATGTGCTAAATGATCCAAACTTGTACATAATTAAGTGTGTTTTTCAGAGCAGGAGCTATTAGATTTTTCTTTCTTTTCAGTTTGCACATTTATTTTTGTAAATAATAAATCCTGGTCTTTATTAACCTCTTCATTCCCAGGATTTCTTTCAGGAGACATTGCTCAAATATTTATTTTTTTAAAATACCTTATGTCCCAAGTTGATTTCTTGTAGAAATCAAGGTGGCTAAAACGTTGTTAAGTCATGTCCGACTCTTCGTGACCCCATGGACCATAGCACGCTAGGCCTTCCTGTCCTGCGCTCTCTCTCGGAGTGTGCTCAAATTCATATTCATTGCATCAGTGATGCTATCTAGCCATCTCATCCTCTGCCGTCCCCTTCTCCTTTTGCCTTCAATCTTCCCCAGCATTAGGGTCTTTTCCAGTGACTTTTCTCTTCGCATTAGGTGGCCAAAATATTTGAGCTTCAGCTTCAGTATCTGTCCTTCCAATGAGCACTCAGGGTTGATTTCCTTTAGGATTGACTGATTTGACCTCCTTGCAGTCCAGGGGACTCGTAAGAGTCTTCTCCAGCACCACAGTTCAAAAGCATTGATTCTTAGGCGCTCAGCCTTCCTTATAGTCCAGCTCTCACAGCCATACATTACTACTGGGAAAACCATAGCTTTGATTAGACGGACCTTTGTCGGCAAGGTGATGTCTCTGCTTCTTACTACGCTGTCTAGGTTTGCCATAGCTTTCCTCCCAAGGAGCAAGCGTCTTTTAATTTCATAGCTACAGTCACCGTCTGCGGTGATCTTGGAGCCCAAGGAAATAAAATCTGTTACTGCTTCCATTTCATCCCCTTCTATATGCCAGGAAGTGATGGGGCCAGATGCCATGATCTTTGTTTTTTTAATGTTGAGTTTCAAACCAGCTTTTGCACTGTCCACTTTCACCCTCAACAAGAGGCTCTTGAGATCCTCTTCGCTTTCTGCTATTAGGGTGGTATCGTCTGCGTATCTGAGGTTGTAGATAATTCTCCCGGCAATCTTAATTCCGACCTGTGATTCATCCAACCCAGCGTTTCTCATGATGTACTCTGCATATAAATTAAATAAGCAGGTCGACAAAATGCAGCCTTGTCGTACTCCTTTCCCAATTTTGAACCAATTGGTTGTTCCATGTCCGGTTCTTATTGTTGCTTCTTGACCCTCGTACAAGTTTCTCAGGAGACAGGTAAGGTGGTCTGGTACTCCCATCTCTTTCAGAATTTGCCACGGTTTGTTGTGATCCACACAATCAAAGGCTTTAGCCTAGTCAATGAAGTAGAAATAGACGTTTTTTCTGGAATTCTCTTGCTTTCTCCATGATGCAGCGAATGTTGGCGGTTTGATCTCTAGTTCCTCTGCCTCTTCGAAACCCAGCTTGTACTTCCGGTAGTTCTCGGTTCACATACTGCTGAAGCCTAGCTTGTAGGATTTTGAGCATAACCTTGCTGGCATGTGAAATGAGTGCAATTGTGCGGTAGTTTGAACACTCTTTGGCATTGCCCTTCTTTGGAACTGGAATGTAAACTGACCTTTTCCAGTCTTGTGGCCACTGTTGACTGTTCCAAATTTGTTGGCATATTGAGTGCAGCACTTTAACAGCATCATCTTTTAGGATCTTAAATAGCTCAGCTAGAATACTGTCATCTCTGCTAGCTTTGATGTTCGTACTGCTTCCTAAGGCCCACTTGACTTCGCTCTCTAGGATGTCTGGCTATCGGGGACATTCAGATCTTTCCTGTATAGTTCTTCTGTGTATTCTTGCCACCTCTTCTTAATCTCATCTGCTTCTGTGAGGTTCCTGCTGTCTTTGTCCTTTATCATGCCTGTCTTTGCACAAAATGTTCCCTTGATATCTCTGATTTTCTTGAAGAGATCTCTAGTCTTTCCCATTCTATTGTTTTCCTCGATTTCTTTGCATTGTTTTATTTAAGAAGGCCTTCTTGTCTCTCCTTGCTATTCTCTGGAACTCTGCATTCAGTTGGATATATCTTCCCCTTTCTCCCTTGCTTTTCACTTCCCTTCTTTCCTCAGCTACTTGTAAAGTCTCCTCAGACAGCCACTTGGCTTTCTTGCATTTCTTTTTCTTTGGGATGGATTCAGTTGCTGCCTCCTGAACAATGTTACAGACCTCTGTCCATATTTCCTCAGGCACTCTGTCTATCAGGTCTAATCCCTGAAATCTATTCCTCACCTCCACTGTATATTCATAAGGGGTATGATTTAGGTCATACCTGAATGGTTTAGTGGTTTTCCTTACGTTCTTCAATTTAAGCCGAAATTTTGCAATAAGAAGCTCATGATCAGAGCCACAGTCAGCTCCAGGTCTTGTTTTTACTGACTGTATAGAGCTTCTCCATCTTTGGCTGCAAAATACATAATTAATGTTTTTTCGATATTGACCATCTGGTGATGTCCATATGTAGAGTTGCCTCTTGTGCTGTTGGAAAAGCGTGTTTGCTATGATCAGCGTGTTCTCTTGGCAAAACTCTATTAGCCTTTGTCCTGCTTCATTTTGTACACCAAGGCCATGCCTGCCTGTCATCCCAGTTATTTCTTGACTTCCTACTTTAGCATTCCAACCCCCTATGATGAAAAGGACATCTTTTTTTGGTGTTAGTTCTAGAAGGTGTTGTAGGTCTTCATAGAACTGATCAACCTCAGCTTCTTCGGCCTCAGTGGTTGGGGCATAGACTTGAATTACTGTGATGTTGAATGGTTTTGCCTTGGACTCATACAGAGATCATTCTGTCGTTTTTGAGATTGTACCCCAGTACTGTTTTCCCACCCTTTTATTGACTATGAGTGCTATTCCATTTCTTCTAAGGGATTCTTGCCCACAGTAGTAGATATGATGGTCACCTGAAGTAAATTCACCCATGCTTCTCCATTTTAGTTCACTGATAACCAAGATGTCAATGTTCAAACTTGCCATCTCATGTTTGACCACCTCCAACGTACCTTGATTTATTGATCTGACATTCCAGGTTCCTAAACAATATTGTTCTTTACAGCATCGGATTTTCTTTTCACCACCAGACACATCCACAGCTGAGTGTCCTTTCGGCTTTGGCCCAGCCACTTCACTCTTTCTGGCGCTACTTGGAAATTCCCTCTGCTCTTCCCCAGTAGTATATTGGACATCTTCCAACCTGAGGGGCTCATCTTCCGGCGTCATATCTTTTAGCCTTGTGATACGTTCCATGGGGTTTTCTTGGCAAGAATACTGGAGTGGGTTGCCATTTCCTTCTCCAGTGGACCACATTTTGTCAGAACTCTCTGCCATGACCTGTCCGTCTTGGGTGGCCCTGCACGGCATAGCTTATGGATTCACTGAGTTACGCAAGCCCCTTCGCCACAACAAGGCAGTGATCCATAAAGGGGTTGCTAAAATAGTGGCCCTTAAAAATACCTTCTAGGATACAACTACTTTAGGAACCTCTATGGGCTTGCTTTTTATCTTTCTCAAAAACAGCAGATTCCTGTGCCCTAGCATAAAATGCTTTTGAAACCTTTCCCAATTTCAGAAGCAGTTTTTCCATGCAATGTGTGGAAGCTGTTATCCCAAAAACACAATTTCTAAGTCCCCTTGTTCATGCAGTAGTAGTTAGAAGGTGCTGTGGATCCTAGCCTGTTTTAATTGTAATCCTATATAGGTTCACTCACTGTTTGGCATTACAGATTGCATTATCATACTTGACTTGACAATACAGTTTAGAATCCATAATTAGGTACACAGACCCACTGAAAGCAGCAGTTAACTGTTTATACAGCATGGATTCTTGATCCAAATTCAGAATAAGCTATGGTCAGGAACAAGAAGCTTCCTCAAGAGAATCAGCAGAACATATATGCATACACTAGCTGGGGTGTGGGAGGGAGAACCCTTGTCTCTGGCAATCTAGTTAATATATGCAGAATTACAGATATCTTGTCAGACAAAAGCCAGGCTAGGTCTCCACCTCTTCCACACCCCACAGCTTCCTGTCTCCAGGAAATAGATGGATGAGTATATGGACAAGTAAAATCTGATTTGTTATCTTCTGTTGGATTAAAATGGTAAATTAGGTACTTTATAAAGTTTTGTCTCAAACTTACCTTGTCTACAGCAACAAAATAAACCACTGGAAAGGACTGTAGCTCAGTGGGAGAGCCTGTGCGTCCCACGCCGTAGGTCCATGCAAAATCCCTGGCATCTCTAGGTAGTGCTGGAAAAATTCCTGCCTGAAACCCTGGACAGCTACTGCCAGTGAGGGTTGAAAATACTGGGCTAGATAGACCAATGTTCTGACTTGGTATAAGGCAGCTTCCTGTGTTCCTATGGAAAACTTAGACTACTCTCTGGCCAAGGAAGGCAGATCTAGAACTGTGCTTGTCTTAGACATGACATTTACCTGTACATCTTCCTTTCAGGAAAAAATAACTTTTGGATGTGGATTTTAATCTGAAAATGGTGCAGGTGGAAAACGTTAACCCCCAACTCCCCACAACCATAATCCCAATGCACGCCTCCTCTCTTCTCCCCATCCCCCCTCCTGCTGCTATTCAGTTTTTAAAAATGCACGGTGGGAGAACCTGATGATAGACTTTCCGAATCATACTTAGTTTGGTCCCCCTAACTGTGTTCATTTTGTACAGCAGATGGGTCCTAGACAAATAAGAGTCCAGGTTAGTGAGGATGCAGGTGGACTGCTATTTCCTATGCTGGTTGAGCAGTGTAGGACACAACAATGGATTTGAGAATAATTCTAGGGAAAGAACATGTCTTCTGTTATACTTTCTGGAAGTGTAGTATACCATGCACACTCACTGCTCGGAGCAAACAACGCAGCTGCACAGGCTGTGCTAGCCTCGGCAGTCATATGGTCCAGCGAGGGGCCACTGTGTATTCATATGAACTTAAGAAACTGTCTTACATTGACTTGGGCCATTACTCCATTTAGCCCAGCTACTGGATGTCTAGTCTGACTGGCAGTTGTTCTCTAAAATCTGAGGTAAAGGTCTTTCCCAGCCCTGCTACCTGAGAACCTTTAGAGATCTTTGCAGGCAACCCATTTATCAGGACTATGGCGGGCCTGATTCCCAAAATGAAAGTAGTACTATCTGAATTCCTTTCTCTGAACAGAACTTTCTGAAACTGTAAAGCTTCAGTGGATACAGGATTTCAGAAAACCTGGTCTGTGTGCATTTATGATTGGTGCTTTAGTGCACCATAATGCTTTGAGCTTTCTGTATATCTAAGAAATATATTTTGAAAATATTCATGCTCGTTTCAGTGCTAGTTTCCCTTAATCTATGTAAACCAAGCACATTTACAGGAAGCAGTTACATGTTTGTAATTACACCAGAGACCCCCCAAAATTCCAGAAGGTCAATATGGTAATAAGTGGATAGTTATCTAACTTACTCATAGGAGAGCCCAGAAAATGCTGAGTAAATCCATGCAAATCCATAAACAGTTACTGTGCTTTTACTTATTACAGTGCAAGTTACAGTCTAGAGCACTGGCATTGTGAACCTACTTTCTGGCATGGAAAGTGAAAACTGCTGTCACTCCTGTCTGTATGTCTGTCTATCAAATTTATTAATCATCCGGCCACTCTGGGCGATGTAAAACAGTACAAACAGTTTAAAACAATGAAATTACACATTAAAACATCGTATTTCTAAAAAATACCCTAACCCACCCCAAATGCCTGCCTGAACAACCATGTTTTCAGTGCGTAGTGGAAGCTCATTAAACACTCTTTTTGTTTTGCAGATTCAATGCACATAGAAGACGTAGAAGCAGTTCAGAAACTTCAAGATGTCTTACACGAGGCACTGCAGGATTACGAGGCTGGTCAGCATATGGAAGACCCACGCCGGGCTGGCAAGATGCTGATGACTCTGCCACTGCTGAGGCAAACCTCCACTAAGGCTGTGCAACATTTCTACAACATCAAACTGGAAGGCAAAGTCCCCATGCACAAACTTTTTTTGGAAATGCTGGAAGCCAAGGTCTGACTAAAGCATTCTGGGCCTTCCAGTTCTGCACGTTGAAATTTTAATGAAAGGGAAAATAAACAAAACTATGACAACGAAACTTTAGCATTTAAATTAAGGAAACTAAAACGACTGCGCTGATGATTAGCAGCAAGACTGAGAAGCAGCACCTCTTTCTATTCTGTGTCTTATCTGATACAGTTTTCCTTCTTCATTTCTCTCTTCTTTTACTGTTCTTATTTCTCTTTTCTTTGTAATTTCCCCCCCTTTGCTGCTGAATATTTTGAAAAGAGGTCTCTAATAGAAGAGAGATGGAAGCCAGGCCTGCCAAAGGATAGAGATCCGTAATATGGATGCCAGAGAACTTATTATGAACCACAATACCCCAATGACAAAGGAATCAAAAGAGAACCATCGTAACTAGTAGTACAGTACAACACGATGAACTGACTGAATGCAGTATTAGGTTTCACAAGAGCAGCCTCTAATTAGATGACTTCGATGACGACGCATTGGCTGCTTCTTATCATTGCATTTCCATCTAGATCAGTTACAGCCATTTGATTCCTTAATTGTTTTTTCAAGTCTTCCAGATATTTCTTAGGTTAGCTACGATGTAAATTTTTCAGGGAATAGTTTGAGCTTTATTCATTCATGCAATACTAAAGAGGAAAGATAAATACTGCATTTTTTGTGCTGGCTTGAACAATGACGAACATTTAATGAAGGACAAATGAATCCTGAAGGAAGATTTTTTTAAACAAATGTTTCTGTTCTTACTAATGAAAGATTTTTTTCTACCAGCTTTACCACTTTTCAGCCATTTGTTAACGTGGGAATTTATCTTACTCAAGCAATAGTTGAAGGGAAGGTGCATATTATCACGGATGCAATTTATGTTGTGTGCCAGTCTGGTCTAAGACATCCCGTTTCTTCGCATGAGTTCCAGTTTATACCTAAGTGTTCACTGAAACAAAGGATTAGATTACACCTAAAATATATCTGAGTATTCTAACATATTAAGATGCCATGTCAAATAGAAATCTAAAAAGGAGTTAGTAAGTGCTTCTCTATGGCCAAGGTACAATTGCTACATGATATCTTGTGTTAATTAATGATGCGGTCTATCATTTACACAATAGTGTTCTTTGCAATAAAGTCCAGCCCACCCAGCTATCAATAAGGCAAATTCAGATATCAGAATAGTCAGCCTCTGACCAAATTCAAGAAATTAACACTTGTATACATAATGTATTAAGTTATAAAACTTTTATCTGGGGTAGATTGCCATTTAAAAAAAACAACAACAGCCTAACCAGTATACCTGCTTTTTCAACCAGTGTTGTCACAGCGTGAAAGTTGGTCAGTTTCAAGACTGTTAAGAGGTGTTATCTAATGTATAACCCAATTAGATGCCCCCAGAAAACTACAGTCGCTAAATAACCAATAAACAGTAACCTCCATCAAATGCTATACCAATGTACCAGTGTTAGTAGCTGCTCCCTGTACTATGTGAACAACCTTATTCTATGTACACAAATGTAATTAAAATTGTAATCCTAACAAACAAAAGAAATGTAGTTCAGCTTTTCAGTGTTTCATGTTTGCTGTGCTTTTTGGAATTTTTTATGTTGCATTCAAAGACTGTTGTCTTGTTCTTCTTGTGGTGTTTGGAATCTTGTGGCGTGTGCTTATAGACACAGGGTAGAATTAGAGACAATATTGGATGTAAAATTCCTCAGGAGACTACAGTAGTATATTCTATTCCTTCTGGTAATAAGGTTCTTCCTAGTAATAATTAAGAAATTGAAAAGAAAAATCCAACCAAGTACTCATTATGGACAGAAACACATTGAAATCATAATATTTTCAAAACAAGGGGTAATTTCTGTAACAGTTTATTATAGAATACCTATGTATAGCTTAGAAATAAAACTTTGAATATTTCAAAATTATAGATAAGTCTAATTTTTAAATGCTGTAAATATGGCTTTCATCCAGTCATCTCAGATGTTGTTATTAACTTGCTCTGTGTTGTTGCAAAACTTTTTTTTTAAATGCAGACACGTTTCCAAAATTATTGCTACTCGTGTGCTTTAAGCGAAATACAGCAGGTTGATGTTGCATCAACCTTGTGCTAGAAATACTGTGTATCTCTCATTAGCTATATGGGATTCTCTTGTAGATTGTGTTTTTCTCAGTAGAGAAGTGACTGTCGTGTGGTCCTAGATAAATGATAAATCATCATTAGCAATTCATTCAGTTGGCCAATAACTTGAAATTAATAGTGCGATAGGAGTTTGGAAATTGGCACGTCCCTTTTAAAAAATGACAAAAGCTTACAACTCCTGGGGGGAAAATGGTGCTGATTCTATAAAATTATTTATATACGTAAGAGTGCAGAATAATTATTTTCCAGAAAATCTGTGCAGGGTTTAAGTTGCTAGTGTTAACTACGCTATATATGTATATATAAATATCTAATATAAATATTGTTTTTGCTGTATCACATTGAAGAACTTGGGTTTTCAGGGTCAATAACAAATCAACACACTCAGAAAAGAAAAAACATACAAAGATTAAAGAAAGATGGAATGTGTAAAAGGAACACAGTGCAATTTTTTACTTTTGGTTTTCAGTAATTTTTAGAGCTGCAATGAACAAATATCTCGTGGCTGTACAAATGTTAACTGAAACATAGATACACTGCACAGACATTAGAATAACATTCATCTTAAACCTTGCTGAAAGAAATTTTCACAACCACTTATTTAATGTGAAGTATTGGGGAAGATTTCAAAAGGTGTATGTTTTAGCATAATAAATTTTATTTAGGGGAATAAAATCCATGCAGAATTCCTCCTGCAAAAGCCATTGAAATGAAAGGGTGCAGTGTTAAGACCTCTGTATTTTTGTTTGTTCCCCCATCCAGTTCAATGTGCAGAAGACATTTCTGATGGATTGTACCCTGAGCTATTTTTTTCCTTCTTGTTTTTTTCCTTCTTCTTATTTAAAGCAATATGATGGTGTGACTCCTGGAAGTTACACATTTGTTTCAATCAAATCAGATTGTTGTATTTATTCCACTATTTTGCATTTAAATGCTAACATAAAAAGATATAAAAAATTAAAACTGCTATTTTTCTTATGGAAGAGAAAATGGGTGTTGGTAATTGTATTTTAATTATTTAAGCGTCTCTGTTTACCTGCCTAGGAAAACACTTTATGGCAGTCTTATTGTGCAAAGATCACAAAAGAGGGGGGAAAACTGAATTAAGCTGCTTATTATAATCCAGGAGTTGCATAATAACCAGTAGTAAAAACACAAATGAAAAAAAATCATGTCTATAGCTGTAGATGGGCTTCACATCTGTAAAGCAATCAACTGTATATTTTTGTGATGTGTATCATACTGTGTGCTCCAACCAATGTCCATTTGTGTAAATGTATTTATTTTATATTGTATATATTGTTAAATGCAAAAAGGAGATATGGTTCTGTAACTCCAATCAGTTCAGATGTGTAACTCAAATTATTATGCCTTTCAGGATGATGGTAGAGCAATATTAAACAAGCTTCCACTTTTAATTGCTTTTAATTTTTTTGTGTTGTGGATTTTGTTTTGGTATGCTTTTTTTCTGTATCAAGGAATCAATAAGCACCATCTTCAGTAGCACGATAAGGATTTATACCCTTAAGCTAATGTAGCCGCATGGCTACATGCTATATAAAGACTTGTCAAAATGAATTTTAGTGTGGTGTAGACATTTTGCATACTCTTAAATATGCAGACTGTCTCTTAACACATTAGAATTCATTCCGATGAGCACTTCTTTAATCTTAAAACATCTCTACATCAAGTCACGTTACTGAAAATCATTGCCTCTCTATCTGGCATAAAAGTAAACTTCTCCACTCATATTCATATTGTCCACAACTGGCTCTTTTCTTTCTTCAGCAGCAGCAGAATCTATTCCACTCCTAAAACATGAATGTTTTCTTGCTGATTCAGGTGCTGTGTTCTTAAAACAAAACAAAAAATGTGCCAGTTCACACCATCATCATAAGCTAAACAAGCCACTATGGTTTGTTTAGCCTACGATGATTGTCTGAACCAGGTCAATCTCTCATATTTGCAACAGGGGTTAGGAACCGCAAGCCCAATAAGTAGAAGAGTAATAATGTAGATTAGTGTTGATGATCATTAGATATTCTACAGGACCATAGAAGCGCCTTGATTTAAATGTATCAGGAAACAGCATCCCAGGCTTGAGTCAGAAACGTCTTATCTTCTAGCCTTAGGTCAAATTCTGCTTCCAGAAGACTCTTCTGGAGCCATCACACAACTAACATTTTCCTTTTTTAGCCTAATAGTATTTTGTCATTGTGCTTGCTTAGCATGTTTCTTACATTCAGTGTTGGCCGTTCTCAGGGGGATTAGTAGGACACAAAGCAGAGGGGCTGGTCTTCAGCCTCTCCCCTCTGTGTTGTTTTCCCTCTCCCACTATGAGGACCAACTGCCTTTTGATATTAGTATGTTCTGCTTTAAGTAAAACATGCCTTCAAGGAGAGTCTGAATTATATGAACACTGGACATTCCCTGCCTGAATACGAGAAACTTATAGAGATGCTATCAGATAGAAATCTTTTAAAATGTCATATTTTTTTTCTTTGGTAAGAATTAATTGCACTGTAGAATTATTCTTGACTGGGCTTTTTTTGTTTTATACTCAGCCCAGACATACGCTTAAAACCATGGTTAGTGATCATGATAGACTGCTGCCTTAACACTGGTTGAGATCCCAAATGTACAGTGGAACAATGACTTAACTTGTTTATTTATTTAGGGCACAATCCTATGGGGATAGGCAGCCACCTCGAAACTCTGAGGTGACCGCCTATCCAATGCAGGGCAGGAGAAGCGCGGAGGGGATCGTCCCCTCCGTGCTTCAGATGCCCTGCATTTGCAGCTAGACAACCGATTTTGGCTGTCTAGCTGCGGGAAGGCGGACTGGGGGAGGCAGCTGTCGGATGACACAAAGGATGTGTCATAGCAGCATTTCCACCTTCCCTGCCCCAGAATACCCCCTGGAATGCCCCATTTTCACCTTTCCATGCTCCTGAGTATGCATGGGGCCATTCCGAGCTGCCTGGGAGGTGGGGAAGGTTGGTTCTCCGGGAACCGACCTCGGAGCGCGGGCTCCAAAATCGGTTCCTGGAAACAGGCATATCCTATGGCCATCTAGCCGCTGACTAGTGGCCATAGGATTGCTCCCTTAATGTATTTCTGAATTGCCTCTCCACTTAATGAGTGCTCAAAAAAACCTGATAAAATACATATATTGCAATAAAATGGGAACCTTCTAAAATCATAGAGCACCATTAGTCACCAGGGATGGACAGACTCACCTCTGTGTGCGCTGCCAGGTGCTTGCCAAGCCGCTACCGTCCGTCCACCCCTGTTTAGCTCCCTGGTCGAGCCACCGTGTGGTCCATAGGTGGCCACCTAACCCCACAGCAAACTGCCATTTTGCAAAGAAATGGCAGCTCGTTTCCCCCCGTAAATGTAATGTTGCATAAATGGCCCCTTCACAGCTGCCATTTCCATATTACATTTACAGAAAAAACAAGCTGCCATTTTTGATTGATTGCAAAATGGTGTTTTGCTGAGGGGTCAGACAGCTGCCAGACACTGGTCTGTGTGGTGGCTCAGTAAGTGGGGTCTGGTTAGCATGGTGGCTCAGCAAATGGGGTCCGGGAGGCTGAGTGTGTGTGTGTGGGGGGGGGTCTGCTGGACTCCCGTCCACTCCTCTCAAGACTCCCATGACAACCCTATTAATTACTAAAAGCTCCGTAGAACAGCATAATTTTTATCAGCCAACCTAACCTCCCTGGGAAGGGAGTTCCAAACTAGGATGCTGCTCTGCAGGAGACTCTCAGGTCCCCGCCAGCCTCGTTTCTCTAAGAAGTGGGACATGTAACAGGGCCTCCGATGATGAATGTGGGCTCTAGTTCTCATACCGGAACAGGAAGAAGCAACCTTTCAGATACCCCATGCCCTGGCCCAAAGGTGTTAAGTTTGTCTCATTGGCTATTTTTTGCTTGGTGCAGGTATACATTAAACTATGGTTAACATAAACCACTAATAAAAATAATCTTTTAATTAGTGCTGTGCCAAATTGTATTCCTTAATTTCAAGAAACTCATCTTCTATGAAGGAAGCAGTTATTTTTCTGCCTCTGTCATGCAGGGGTGACAAATTCCTTCAAGGATTTCAGGATTCAGGGGTGATGCTTACCATCCTCAATAAAGTTCTGAGGTCGCTGTGGGTGGTGGTGGTATTTTTTATTTTTTTTTAATGAAAATAATCTTGCTGCGGCAATTTGCAACATAGGCCAGCTTCTAGCACTCCCTGGATATGCCCAGGGGAGTATTTCATGACTTAAGGTGATCCCCTAGGCATTCCAAGACTTTGCAGAGACTGCCTATGGAGTGCATTTTTCCTCCTTGCATTTGAAAAGATATTCTTTTAACTTCAGAAAAAGAAAATAACCTGGCTTTCAGCTGCCATAGGAAGCCTTCCTAGAAGGGACAGAAGAAGTGGGACTTTGCAAGCGCAGGGTCCGCCGACTATCAGTTGCAAAGCTGTGAGCCAGTTCCCCAGTGCTCTCAAAGGCTCTTGTCTCCCTGGTTGGCAGGGAAGCAGCAGCAGCAAGGAGAGAAGGGCCTTTGCAAGCACAAGAAACCCACTGACAGCTAAAATAACCTACCCTTGCAAAGCACTCTACCTGGTCAGACAGGTAGGGGACTGCTGTTGCTCTAAAGCAGAAAGAGAACTGCCCTGGCAAGCACAGAGTCATCGGTTCGAAAGACTCTTCCCCACTCAGGAGGGAAGCAGCAGCAGCCGCTTTCCTGCCCAAGCTGGGAGAGAACTTTTGAAGTCTAGTGCACACAGCATGTGAATTGTAGAAGGAAGAAAACACACACACATCTTCTGCTCCCCTTGTAACAGTAAGTCAGTGCCAAAGCCCCAGACTTCAACCATTCTTCAGAAAATTCTCACATCTTTCCCACAATTTTCATATGCAATTTCTTGTTGACCCTCCCACCCCCTCGAAGAGTGTGTGTATAGGTAAATACTCTGTCATTCTGTAGCTTCCAGATGCCTTTAATTAAATAACTTAGCTTTTCATCAGCTTGAAGTTTATAATGGCAAAGTTTTTCATGTACAATCACACTAATTATAATGAATATTTTATAGACTTTCATTCAAGAAGCTCAAAATATTTAATATACTTTCATGAAGCCTTGCAATTCCTCCCACATGGAGATTACTCTGTTACACTGTAGACATCCGTACTACTTTTTAATTAATAGCTCCTGACTCTAGAATATATTATTCCATACCTAAATATATGATATAAATATATTCCATATATAATTATATTTTGCCTTTTTCTGAATCATGCACAAGGCAGCTAACAATAAATATAAAAATCAATAAAGCAATTTTAAAAACTAGCAGCAAAAATATCAAAAAAATAAGCAGGATTAAAACAAAAAGAGCAGATAAAATATTGGAAGTATAAATAATAACAAAAGCCACGAAAAAAAAATTGAGGCAAGCCAAAATCCTAGTCTAAACAGAAGGTTTTCACACAGTGGCAAAAAGCCATCAATGATGAGGCAAGTCTCTCCAAGGAGATAATTCAGCAATCTTAAGACAAGGTTTTTACAACACACATCAACACTACACCTCACCAATGAACGTCTTACAATGTCGTGGTAAGCTGCATGACCAATAGATATCTTGGGAAGAGCCAACTAATGTCACTGAGAGTAAAGCCAATCAAGAAGTTGGTTTTACATTTAATTAGAGACACGTTTTCAGCAAGGAATATCGAGTCAAGAATACATGAGAAAGGTGCTCTAGAGCCTATGAATGAGCTCCACATCAATCTGGTACCACTTTATTTTTTTCAGTTCCTCATGTCCAAGCACTGCCTTGCTGTCCCACAGCTTTAAGCCAAGCCACCATACACAGGTGTCATTCATACGGCTTCCTATGATATTTTCCTAGTTCTGCATTTTCCTACTTGCATATACTCTTGCATTTAGGGAATCTGTAATGACGGCACGCATGGACTGACATAACAAGCATCCTGTCTGTACTTTCAGTGTTACCCCAAGAAAAGTGCTATTCTTGTACAGAGAAGTGGGATCTATCACAGAAATAAAACTGTAAAAAGGAACACATTTCCTTACTTGAAAATACAGAGCTTCCAAAATGGGAGAAATCCCTTGAATTGTATTTGTTCTTTGTGAAAGTTGTCTGTGCCAGGTTCCTTCTCCTCACTCCATTTCCTTGTCCGTTCTCCAGATTTGTGCATTTTTTTATTGTTGCTGCCTATGTGAGCCCTAACAGTCTTCATGATGGAAAATGGTGTAGAAACAGACAAGCTGGTTTGATCAAGATTTTCGAACAATATGTACAGAAGAACTCCAAGACAAGAATGGAATGAAAGCAAATCATGCCAAGGCATCCCTAGAGATAGCCCAGATGCCTCAAAGAAACCTTACGTAGTTGCAGAGAGGATCCATTCCAAATACAAGAGCTCTGGATGGAGTAGCCGGACACGTTTGTGCAACCAATCATTCGGAGACAGGCACCTTTAGCATTCATGAGGCATGTGAATGGGATAACCTGTTTTCAAGCTGGTTTCCAACTCAGGTAAATAGTACCTCTAACCTCCTCCTTCATGCCAACTAAAGAGAAGATATTTATGCAGATCCTGAACACAGAAAAGTAAAAAGAAAGATGTTGGGCTATATACACCTTTCTTACTAAGGGCTTCATCATGGAGCTTTTATCCTGCGATTGAGATTGCCCCTTCACGGAAGTTTGCGGGCTCATGACGCCATTAACCTCCAAGGCATCTCCTGCATTAAATGCCCTTTGTTCCATTTTTAAATAGATTGCAGATAATGAGCTATCAAATTACCCCATTGTGTTCCGCTTGAATTTCCTCTGTCAAAAGAGTTAAAGCGGCAAGAAGAGGAGCAAGATCAATGAAAAATAATGGAAGACTCAGATATTGGGGGGGGGGGGTGCATGTAAAGGGAGTCAGTGGTGATCCTGCATTTAAAACGGAAGCAGAAAGCTCTGTTTTAAATGAAAGATTTTAGGCTGGTGTAGAAATGCCCTAAATTTTGTTGAGTCCAGAACGCATAATTCAACTTTCCTCTGTAATTTGATGTGACTGTTTCAGGTGGTTATATGGAAGGATGGCAAAATCATACAAAGGACCCAGGATTTTTTAAAAAGTCAAATTTACTTAAAATCACAACATAAAAATCAGGCTTACAGAAAAGAAATATAGAACAGCATTTCAGCTGACCTAGCTTTTGTTGTTAATAGAGACATGATATTTAAGATTTCACAGAATCCATCAATATTATCAACTGTTTAGAGTAGGTCATACTTAGTGTTTTGGCTGCTCAGCATCAAAAATCATAATGTTCTATAAATGTGCACAGATGTTAATCCACAATCACTGACAGATAAACTAGTGGAAATCGTTAAGTTGCATTGTAGCACCATTCTACATTTTTCTTATAGTCACTAAAATCTTATGGGCTGGAAGACACACAAGCACAACTCCACTCCAGCAACATGGCATTTTCTGCCTAGGGATGTATGAGAAATTCAGGTCTCGCAGCCATAGGTTACTATGGGGGAATACCGTTGCTTTAACTATGCGGACCTTTGTTGTCAGTGTGATGTCTCTGCTCTTCACTATTTTATCAAGATTTGTCATTGCTGTCCTCCCAAGAAGTAAACGTCATCTGGTTTCCTGGCTGCAGTCAGCGTCTGCAGTAATCTTTGCGCCTAGAAAGACAAAGTCTGTCACTGCCTCCACGTTTTCTCCCTCTATTTGCCAGTTATCAGTCAAGCTGGTTGCCATAATCTTGGTTTTTTTGAGGTTTAACTGCAACCCAGCTTTTGCACTTTCTTCCTTCACCTTCGTCATAAGTTTCCTCAGCTCCTCCTCGCTTTCAGCCATCAAAGTGGTATCATCTGCAGATCTGTGATTGTTAATGTTTCTTCCAGATTTTAACTCCAGCCTTGGCTTCATCAAGCCCAGCACGTCGCATGATGTGTTCTGCGTATAGGTTGAATAGGTAGGGTGAGAGTATACAACCCTGCCGCATTCCTTTCCCAATCTTAAACCAGTCTGTTGTTCCATGGCCTGTTCTTACCGTTGCTACTTGGTCATTATACAGATTCCTCAGGAGGCCGACAAGATGACTTGGTATCCCCATACCACCAAGATAGTGCCACAATTTGTTATGATCCACACAGTCAAAGGCTTTAGAATAGTCAATAAAACAGAAATAGATGTTTTTCTGAAACTCCCTGGCTTTCTCCATTATCCAGTGGATAGTGGCAACTGCAAGCGGAGATGGGTCAAAGAAGAGTCAAACAACAAGGCTTGGGTTGAAAATTGGGCCACATTTTATTGAAAAATCTGCAAAGGGTACCTAGGACGGGCAGTTGACTGTGCCAGCGACTAGCTGGCACTTCATGGGTGAAAACACACCCAGCCTGAGGGGTGGCGTCGATCTCACCACCCCTCCGGACTGCCCCTTGTGGAGGAGGTAGACCTTCCCCTGTCACCCCTTCCCGGTGCCGCACAACACCTGGGTGAGTGAGGAGGGTTGGTCTCCCAGGCAACCCTTATTTATCCCCCTGCCGAGCCACACAACCCGTTCGGGGGCCTCAGGTATCACCTGTCACCATAAGGTGCCTCTGCATGCACATCATCCCTAATCTTTCTGCTTTTGCCCATCCTGGCCGCCACACTCCCACCACCTGCGCAGAAGGACTTCCCACAGGCCCCTTTGCAGATCGGACCAAAAGATGTTCTTCCCTACATTTAGACAGGCGGACAGCATCCTGCCTGTGACGCTTCCTCCTTGTCCAAGAATTCCCAGGTGGGTGGTGCATCTATCAACCCATTTATGAATGCCGTAAGCCATTTCCCTGTTCACTTCTGATGGGCCCTGCCAATGGCAGCGTCTTTCCAAGCCTTCCAATTGATCCGTGGGAGCAGGGAGGGCCGCATTAAGGCTACTTCCGGCCAGGTATGCTGGACTACCTGCACATTAACCAAGGCCTGTTCGATCAGGTCCTTGCCTGGCTTATAGCCCAAGTCGTTCCCTCCAACGTGCAGCACCTAGACCTTAGTGGAACAGGGTGAGGAGGAGGAACTCCCACCATATGCTCCGTCGCCAAGCCACTGGAAAGTAACGTGTCAGAGCAATTGAAGCGGAGATCCGAAGGCCAATGTAGAAGCCCTTTGTGCGGCCCACAATTACCATACTGTGCCCATGTAAAAGCACCCGATACCAGTGTGCCCCCGAGTCCGACAGTCTAAGGAACAGAACATAAGGGGAAACGAAGGAAAATATTGTATCAGGTGAAGGCAGATGAATTGCAAACGCCAGGCCGGGATGCATTGAGGGACCATCTCCCCACTGCCATAATGTACCTGTGAGAGATACATAAACCGGCAAAGTGACAAAAAACAGGGGTCCCTCCCCAAACCCGCAGCATTCAGTAAAAACCCGTAGGGCCCTGGCAGGGCATAACTTGTTCGACTTATGCTTGGCCAAGGACCACTGCCGTGCCCTTGCTGTGCTGATCCATGTAGGATTTTGAATGCGTGGGGGATTACCTTGGGACAGATCTGGACATCGGAGTACCTTAAGGCCCTCCAGTCAGTCAGACTAGGGAGCTTGAACCAACCCTAGAATCCGCAGGGGCCAGAAGAAGGCCGTTAAGGCTGCAGTGTGCAGCAGGGGAACGTTATGCTGGGAAGCGACTTGGCTAAGAGGTTGGCCCAATGAAACGGCTAGGTAAAGAGGGAAGAACTCCAAAAAGGTAAGGTCCTGAGGCACTCGGGCGGCAGCCTGCCGCTCCACCCACTGCGCAGGGCGACACTGAACCTGCGACGATTCCAAAACCCCAGGGTAGTGGGAGTAGGGATGTACGAATCCCTTACCTGGCTCCGTGCAGGGGCAAGGCGCTCCATCCCTCCCCCCGGAATCCTCGACATGGGGGGAGGCGCTCCATCCCTCCC
Source organism: Heloderma suspectum (assembly GCF_057233095.1). Taxonomy (NCBI): domain Eukaryota; kingdom Metazoa; phylum Chordata; class Lepidosauria; order Squamata; family Helodermatidae; genus Heloderma; species Heloderma suspectum. Next base: position 399,203,565 of record NC_139458.1, read on the forward strand.
CCCAGGATCCTGCCCAGCCGGCTCCGCTCCACAGCCAAGCTGCGGAGCCGCCGGCCGGCTCCGGCCACCCGCAGCCAGACATCTGGCCGCTGGGCAGCCCTGCAGGGATGCAAATGGCGGCTGTCATAGCCGCCACCATTTGCATCCCTGTATTGAGCCATGATAGGCTACATAAATATTTAAATAGCCTATCACAGCAGGGGGAAAAACCCCAGTGTACACAAATGGCGGTAGCCACCACCATTTGTGTATATTGGGGTTCCCCCCCCTTGCCGTAATAGGCTACGTAAACACTTACGTAGCCTATCACGGCTAGGAAGAGGAAGCGAATGGCGGCCAGGATGGCCGCCATTCTCAAAGCAGCGCGGACGGGAGCAGGTAAGTGCTCCGTTTCGCGCACCTTTCGTGGGGTGGGGGCGGCAGGGACTTTGTCCCATGCGCCTTTCGTGGGGTGGGGGGGCGGGGGCTTCGTTCTGCAACAGATTTCGGGGAGCCGAATACACTGGCATTCGGCCTCACCGAGATCCGTCGTGGAATTCTCTGACATCCCTAAGCGGGGGCATCCAAGTGAATCTGCATGTTGACCTTGAGGAGCAGCCTACGCCCCAAGGAGAAGCATTAAAGACCTGCAAACTTTAAGCTGCCCGCAGGTGCCTATGCACCGCAGAAGTGACCCAGGTTCAATGGTGCGACAACAGCAGTCCCTGCCTAACCCAACGGAGCTGGCACCGGAAGGGATTGCCGGGGGGGGGCACTACCCTTCATGGGAATTAAAAATGCCCTAAAGCTTCTTGCAGGGCCCCCAAGGGAGACCCCAGGGAGATGGGAAATCGCCTGGAGCTGTGCCCGAAGGACAAGAAATTGTCCTGAGGGAGGTGAGGACATTGCTTAAGGGCGATGCCCTAACTTGATCCCCGTAATGTGTACGTAGCAGATGGGCCCTCAGCCAGGGGATGCCGAGGTCAAAGAAAAAAGGGGGGAAAGAAATGCTCACATAGGTCAGAACACAGAACTGTCTGTGAACCTTGTGTAGCGGCGGCACGAGGAACAGGAGGGGGGAAGGAACAGAAGGGGCAGGCCACACACAGATGTGAAGAGCAGTGGCTGCTGCCACAAACACCCGCCAGGACAAGAACAAGCCAGCCGCCAATGCAAGCGCAGCCACATGGAAGGTGTAGGATGCGCCAGCCACCGCCATCATCAGGGGCAAGCCAAGGCTGACTGCCTGTGGAGCTAGCCGTGGCGGCGGCGTGAGACAGAGAACAGGGGGCAGTCATGCATGAGGCGTGGCAAGCGCAGGCAAGCCCCATCCATGGTGACCCACAGGGCCAGCCGCCGTTGCGAGGCCTCACAAAAGGTGCGTGAAGCGCCAGCCGACACCACTGGCGCTGACGGGCCGGCAGAAGCCAGCCACTGCCGTGGCATGAGGGGAAAGGTCACAGCCACTGGAGGAAGCGCGGGCTCCCCTGCCAGCTCAGTGAGCACCAGCGGCCACAAGGATGAGGAGAACCAAGGCCAGCCACCCTATCTGAAGTGGCTGGCAGCAAGGATCCTCGTTGAAGGAGTGAAGAGGCAGGCTGCAGTCCGATTCCCTCGTGCTCAGGACAGCCACAAAAGCAAGAGAGCTGGACTGGGAGGAGGCGCAGAGCTTAAGAGGGCTCCGTCAGCCCCTCCTAAGCCTGGTGGTGCCATGGGGGGGGGTGACCAATAGGCACCATTCACCTCTTCTCACCCCACCCACCCGCAACGCCCCCCTCTTTTGCCAGACAAGCTGGCACCGGGGTTAGGGCATTTTGGTCTCTAGTTCCTCTGCCTTTTCTAAACCCACCTTGTACGTCTGGCAATTCTCGTTCCATGAATTGCTGGAGTCTACCTTACAAGATCTTGAGCATTACCTTACTGGCATGTGAAATAAGTGCCACTGTTCGATAGTCTGAACATTCTTTTGTGCTTCCCTTTTTTGGTATGGGAATATAAGTTGATTTTTTCCAATCTGGTGGCCATTCTTGTGTTTTCCAGATTTGCTGGCATATGGCATGCATCACTTTGTCAGCATCATCTTGCAAGATTTTAAACAGTTCAGCTGGGATACCGTCATCTCCTGCTGCCTTGTTATTAGCAATGCTTCTTAAGGCCCATTCAACCTCACACTTCAGGATGTCTGGCTCTAGCTCACTGACCACACCGTCAAATCTATCCCTGATATTATTATCCTTCCTATACAGATCTTCCATATATTCTTGCCAACTTTTCTTGATCTCTTCTGCTTCTGTTAGGTCCTTGCCATCTTTGTTTTGGATCATACCCATTTTTGCCTGGAATTCACCTCCAATGTTCTGATTTTCTGGAAGGAGTCTCTTGTCCTTCCGATTCTATTATCTTCTTCCACTTCCGCACATGGCTTGTTTATAAATAATTCTTTATCTCTTCTGGCTAACTTTTGGAATTTTGCATTTAATTGGGCATCTCTCCCCCTATCACTGTTGCCTTTTGCTTTCCTTCTTTCTTGGGCTGCTTCCAGTGTCTCAGCAGACAGCCATCTTGCCTTCTTGGTTTTCTTTGTCTTTGGGACATTTTTTGTTGCCGCCTCCTGAACAATGTTGTGAACTTCTGCCCATAGTTCTTCCGGGACCCTGTGTACTAAATCTAGCCCCTTAAATCTATTCCTCACCTCCACTGCATATTCATTAGGAATAGTAGTGAGCTCATATCTAACTCATCTGTGGGTCTTCCCTATTCTCTTTAGTCTGATTCTAAATTGTGCAATAAGAAGTTCGTGATCTGAACTATAGTCAGCTCTAGGGCTTGTTTTTACCAACTGTATAGATGTTCGCCACCTTTGGCTACAAAGGATGTAGTCAATTTGATTTTGGTTTCAACCATCTGGTGAAGTCCATGTATAAAGTCGTCTTTTAGGTTGTTGTAAGAGTGTTTGTTATGCACAGTGAGTTGTCTTGGCAAAATTCTATCAGCCTATGTCCTGCTTCATTTTGTTCTCCCAGACCATGCTTGCCTGTAATTCCAGGTGTTGTTTGATTACCCACCTTAGCATTCCAGTCTCCTGTAATGAAAATAACATCTCTTTTTGGCGTATTATCCAGTAGGTGCTGCAGATCCTCATAGAACTGATCTACTTCTGCTTCTTCAGCATCTGTGGTTGGGGTGTATATTTGGATCACTGTGATGTTAAATGGCTTACCCTGAATTCAAACTGAGATCATTCTATTGTTTTTTGGATTGCATCCAAGCACTGCTTTAGCTACTTTATTATTAATTATGAAGGCTACTCCATTTCTTCTGTGGTCCTCTTGTCCACAGTAGTAGATCTGGTGGCCATTTGATGTGAAGTGACCCATTCCAGTCCATTTCAGTTCACTGACACCCAAAATGTCTATATTTAATCTTGACATCTCCCCAATAACCACATCCAGTTTACCCTGGCTCATAGATCTTACATTCCAGGTTCCTATGGTGTGTTGACCTTTAGAACATCGGATTCGTCGTTCACCACCAGCACCATCGGCTGCTAGCCATCCTTTCAGCTTTGAGCTAGCTGCATCATCACATCTGGGGATAGTTGAACTTATCCTCTGTTCCTCCCCAGTAGCATTTTGACCATCTTCCGACCTGGGAGTCCCATCTTCCGATGGTATACTGACATATTTCTGGTTGTACTGATCCATTTAGTTTCCATGGCAAGAATACTGGGGTGGGTTGCCATTTCCTTCCCCAGGGATCGCATTTAGTCTGACCTCTCTGCCATGACCTTCCCTTCTTGGGTGTCCCTTCACAGTTTAGCTCATGACATCATTGAGGTGCTCAAGCTCCAGCACCACGACAAGGTAATCATCTCCAGTACCCATTCACTAATCAAGCCTTTGCCAGTGGCAGCAGTGTATAATTTCAGACACTGCTACCGATGTTACCAAAAGACTAGTACAGATTACTAAAGCTAATGAGCTACTTCTGAAGCCAAAATCTGCAATTCACTAGCATTCTGACACTACGAAGGTGTCAATGCCTATCATAGCTAATGGTTCCTGAGATGGAGGTTTGTTTGTTTTTTAATAATACCACAAATTTCAATAAAAGTACACGATGGCGTGAGGTTCTGCTGTGTTCAGAGTTATACTAATGAATATGAAACACTGCATGTTTTTCCATGACAGCGATTTGGGATGAAAACCAAGAAAATTGTGATGTTTAACTTGAGCGTGAATAGATATCGCTGTTTTAAGTTCGCAGTTGTGAGTGCAATCCTATACATACTTATTTGGTAGTAGTCACATTGTACTCATTCACCCTGATCCCCCCCAGCACAGGCTACATCCCTAAATAGATGGGGAACTGCATATGAAAGTGGTACTACAGCAAACATTTCCCTGCCCAATGAAGTCCCAGCTTGGGCATATATAGAAATGATTTATAAAACGTGGATTCTCACAGACCAGCTGTTTGGGAGGCTATATTCAGTCTCTCCTGCTTTGCCTCCCCTCCAAACTTTCAGCCCCCTTTACTCAGCCACATATGAACAGCTTCAGTTGCTGCACCTGTGCTCTGTTGGGTTGTGGGGCTGTGGGGCTTGCTTATGAGTAAACATACATAGAATTGGGCTATAACTGCACTGCTTCCTTTCTTCCATGCATTGCCTCTTTAGTAAATTTTAGCTGTGCTTGGCACCTGGCTGATTGTTGCCCACTTTAAAAGGCCATCTGCCCAAGCTGGATATTTTGGCACATGTCATGGTTTGTCTTTCCACTGTCTTCTAGTACTAGGCTGTCTAGGCCACTTCACACAAAATGTTTTACTGAGGTCCTGGTCTCAACCCCTGGATTAGGCAGCATGCATTTGAAGTCAAATGATGCAGTCACAATGCTTGAGTGAGCCAAGCACGTGTCTACTGAGGCCTCTGCGAATCAGAGAAATCCTACTTGATATTGCTCTGATCCATGATTTGAGTTCTAAGGCTTTTCTTGGGTACTAAGTGCACCGATTCAACATTCCTGACATGCACATGCCACATTGGAACTGTGGCAAATCCCATTCTGGTTTTGGCTAGCCCAAATAAAAGCACAAGAACTAGCATGATAAGCACTGAACCAGTTCACAAGCAACAGTAACCCAGAGATGTTGTGTTTTTTCAAATAAACCTGTGTTACTGTGAATGACCCATCATGCTAGTTCACAGGGCTCAACCACTAATATTTGGTTTCTCCTGCCAGCGGGAGCTGGCTGTTTGGCGGAACATCTGAACCCAGAACTCCTGCTTGTCTCTCTGGCAACAAGCCAGAACTGGAGCCTGAGAACAAAATATGGCAAACGGGCTTGGAGAGCTAGGAAGGGCCATGGTGACTTGAGTCACTAAATCTAGCAGTGGGGAAGGAGTTAAATATCTGGCTCCCATTTTATAATCTTGACAAAAATGAAACTCCTAGAGTATCTGCAACTTTCACTTTTTAACTTTACAGAGGTCTGAATGCAAAAAGAGAAATACTGTAGCTGTTCGCCTGTTTTCCTCTTTTATTGTATTGGTGTTTGTTTTCCTGCACACTGCGGACTGATACATGACTGGTGCTTATCTTTATTAGGCTTTGGAGCCCTTCTTTCCCTAAGATTCAAATACCCATGCTTAGTTTCCTTAGATCCAGTTAATATAAAGAAAGTAAGTAGAAGCCGATTGATTACACATGGCATCTTATTATTAAGCTGGGCTGGAAAAGAAGAGAAAGGAATGTTAAAATATAATCTTCCTTTCCCTGGAGCATTTGTCTTGTTCTCTGTGAAGTTAAAGGTCTGAAATAATGTGCCCATCAGGAGCTCAATGTTGCATGTCCATGCCAGTTGGTCCAAAGGCTTGTTATGATGGTAATGACCTGCTGCACCGTGAGCTTTGATGGCAACAATACAATTGCTACTAGCTCACCCGCTGGGAGAAATATTTTATTATTGTCAAATGCCCTCCACAGAGATTTGTTTTGGCTGTTCCTGTCTAAATTAAATCCAGGAAAGAACGGCATTATTATTTCTCAGGAGTATCTTTGAAATAAACAGCAAATTTTTAAATTTAGGATTCCTGGCCAGTTTTTAAATATTCTTTATTAGCACGGAAATTACAATAGGTGAAGCCATCGCTGCAGGAAGAGGTTGCTGATTGCACGGCACGAATGTGAGCAAGGCCTGGCAGCACAAGGCCTCCCTCGGATTTTACAGATGAGAGTCAAATTAATAATTAATTGCACCATAAAAATCGGGCAGCTTCAAGAGGCACAAAAAGTACAGTGCTTTGTTGTGGCTTTCTGGGGGAATTGTCATAAAACAACACTACCACTTCAAGTATACATTCTTAGAGAAAAGCAGGATCTACATGAAAGAACTAGGATCTGCGACAAAATGTTGCAGCGTGGCATGCTCTGGTTCAGCATATTCCATTCCTTCTCCCTCCCAATCCCACCCCCGCCAACAGTCAGTCATTAGTCTGTTACCACCGAGCACATGTTCAATCCTCTTTGGGGGTTTCTAAAGTTCGTTTAGTACTTCTGCAAGTTCCCTACTGAGCCTATTTGTTCGGCACTCACCTCTGAACATCAGAAACAGAGGAAATGATAACAAATTCATCATCATCAACCCAGGTCCAAATGACCCAGATTGTATCCTGATAGATGAAATGACATAATAGGAAGAAAATTGTGGTTGCTATCTTACAGCAGTGGAGCGATATACGCATGCAAAAGTGATAGAGGAAGCAAACCAGGGCTGCACATTCAGTTCCTCCTAATACATTTATTATGGTGGAAGCTTTTGTGGATTAGAGTTCACTTCATCACATTGATCAAGACTGGCACGAGCGCTGCTTTTTTTCAAGGCCAAGCTGCTATGCATGTGGACATTTGGAGATGGAGCTTAATCATATTGATCCTGGTTGCTATTATATTCCTACTGAGATGTGGGAAATAACTCCAACTAGCTGGCACAGGGAAAAGCCAGAAGGTCTCAGGTTCAGTCCTCAGCATCTCCAGTTAAAAAGAGCACGGGGATTGGAAAGATGTCTACCAGAGACCTACTGGCAGTCAACGGCTGTCACTGCTGCGCTAGGTGGCCCCATGGTTTGGTTCTGTAAATGGCACCTTTACACGTTGATAGCTAATGGCGCAATCCTATCCATGTTCAGACGGAAAAAAGTCCTGCATCTCCCAGCACGCCCCAACCAGCATAGGTGGCTAGGGTATGCTGTGAGATGTAGGCCTCTTTTCTTTTTTTTTGTCTAAACATGCATAGGATTACGCCCTAAAGGCCGGAAACAGAAATTATTATCCAAGCACTCCAATTATGCATATGAAACCATTCTATGTTACGCATGGGCTTCTTCTCATTCCCTTCAGTTAGCAGAGAAACATGGGATTCCATGGTTAATGCATGCTCCGAATCAGTTGTCTGACTCCGAAAATACTGGAAAATTCCTGCATACCTGGAACTCTGGGTACCACCATTATATATCCATCACCCCTCACTGCAGCTGGGGAAGAGAGGAAGTAGAATTCAAACTAATTTACAGCCAGGACCTTGAAATTGTGGAGTTGAATCTGGCCACTTATTCTTTAATGGCTCTTCTGATATGATTTTTTTTTTTAACCATTATGGAAGGAGTGGACAACTTTTTTCCCCCCTTGAGGGATATATTCCCTGGCTTGAAGGCAATCTATTGGGGTCCTCATGACAGCGGTGGGTGGGGCCAGAGCCATCTCTCTCTCTCTCTCTCTCTCTCTCTCACACACACTCACACTTACTTAAAAGTGTGGTGTTTTCTCCTCCACACCTCATCCCATCTTTGTTTTTCCACACTTGGTCTTTCTGTCAGTTTCTCCATTCAGTTCCTGGCAGGGAGTCATGCAAATGTCTTTGGCAGGCCACAGGCAGCCCACGTATTACCCACCCTTGAGCTAAAGTGACATGGCCAGCATCACAGGGACAAAACCAAATGCAGCATAATTGTGGATGGAGTTTGTTGCTGCTTTCCATGGAATCAATAAAATTTTACAGACATCCTGTCTTCAAAACAAAGCCCATTTCTGGTATTTTCGTATTTCACACATTTCCCAATATGTATCTCAGAAGTGGTATCGTTGCTCTTCTAGGCAGCTTGCTATGCTATTCTGCTAGACTCATATAAGTGAAGCTTAAAGTGCTGATCCAGGCAACAGGGTGGCTACAACTGAAAAAGATTAATGGTGAGCCAAAAGGGGCAGGGTGCCGTGCATTAAATTTGTCACACAATTCAGTTGGTGGTTCTGGAGAACTGAGGAGAAATAAGCAACAGATGAATGAAAAAGAGGAAATTTTGGTATACAAATTTCAGCACACACCTTTCAGCACTTCACAGATTCAAGCAGGGACATTGGTATGGATACAGAGTGGTGTGACCTGGTTGCCCAATGGGAATGGCCTACAATTCCAAACACACATGCAGAAAGCAGAACTGAGCGAAGTATCTCATGCAAGGTTGCTCCTCCATAAATTAAACAATGCATTGAACAGCCCAGACTGCTTACCTTCTTTATCTCAGCAGTAGCAACCAGCTGCGTCCCACATGTGAAGCAAAATTTGTACACCCATTTTTCTCAGAAAGCAATTTCCCAGTCCTCTATCAGAACTCCAGAAGCAGTTACTAGATTTTGTTTAAGGCTTGAAAGAAAGGCGCTCTATGCAAGCTTAGAATTCCACCGATCCATATTGTTTGTTTGCCCTGTTCTGACCCCTGCCTCTAATCAGTCTGCTTTCCCCCCGCCTCGCCCCCCGCCCCATCCAAGCAGAAAACCATAATCTAACACAGCGACAGCTAACTAGTGAACTGCATGCGCTCGTCTCTATTTTATCTGTGGCATGTCATTTAGGGCACAATCCTATGCATATTTAGAGAGAAAAGGGTCCTACAACTCCCAGCATGCCCTAGAAAGCATGGAGCCCCAGCATGCAGGCTGGTGGCTCTGGTTTCAGTGGGGATGTGAATTCAGTCAGCCAAAATTCCAAAGGAGCTATCCAAGGTGCTAGATCATATCCCCAAAAGAGGTTAGCACCTTGGAGAGTTCCATTAGAGTTCTGGCTGGTTCTGACCCAGAATGGATTCACAGCCCTACAGAAATCAAAGCCATCAGCCTCCACTGGCTTGTACCTTTATTTGCTTAGGGAAGGGAGAGGGAGTCTTCACCACACTGCACTGCTAATGTCATTTAGAGGATGAAGTGTTTTTTGTTGTTGTCCAAAACCCTTGATTCCCTCCTAGGTGGCATGCAGCAACTTCTCTATTCCCTGCTTGAGAAAGTTACCCTGGGACAACTGAGAGACTGATACTACTGCAACACGTTTTCCTCCCACAAACATGTGGGACCCTCGGGAGAAGGGGCAGAGCTGCAAGTGCTGTTCATACCACACATGTGCGAATTCCTAAAGTAGCTAGATTTTAATGCACATGCAGGAGGCATGATTTTTCCCCAGGACAAGTCGATCACCTGTGGTTATTAACAGATAATCATGATAGTCCCAGGTAATTCAGGACATCATGAGCCATTGTATGTCTTTCACTGTTTATCACAAAGCACCAAAGTTTTCTTGAAATGCATTATTTCTACAATATGAGCTTTTCTACATGAGCTTGTTAGTGTTTTTATCCACTTTCAGTTTCGTTGCAGAATTGAAATCCAAGCTCTACACAAGGAGCTTATCCTGCCCTGCTTTTTCACTATATAACCTCTAGGTGGTGCTGTGCTATAGCAGAATATCACAATTACACTAGCAGGAAAATAACTTTCTTTCTCTTTCAGAAATAGTACTCCATTTTCCCTGCTCTTAAAAAAAATATAGGGAAGTGCTCTTAAAAAAAGAAGCAAAGTTGGAGGATCACAACATCATCTAAAGGAACTGTAAAAAAACATGAGTTCCTTAATCATGAGTGCACAATAAATGCCTCACATAGAAAAGCTCTCTAAATGGTCTTCAGTTCTTTAGGGCACAGGCCTATGCATGTTTAGACAGAAGAAAATGTGTCATGAAAGCTGGGATACAAATTCTTTAAATAATAAATGGTAATAATTGTTGGAGGTTGGTAAATCAAAGGATACAGGTACTCCAGCCTTGTGTGATCAGTTCACATGGTGAAATTCAGTGAATCATAGAATAGTAGGGTTGGAAGGGGCCTACAAGGCCATCGAGTCCAACCCCCTGTTCAGTGCAGGTATCCAAGTCAAAACGTCCCTGACAAGTGGCTGTCCAGCCTCATCTTGAATGCCTCCAGTGTGGGAGAGCCCATCACCTCTAACAATCAGGACGTTTTTCCTGATGTTCAGCTGGAATCTGGCTTCCTGTAACTTGAGCCCATTATTCCGTGTCCTGCACTCCAGGATAATCGAGAAGAGATCCTGGCCTTCCTCTCTGTGACAGCCTTTCAAGTACTTGAAGAGCGCTATCATGTCTCCCCTCAGCCTTCTCTCCTCAAGGCTAAACATGCCCAGTTCTTTCAGTCTCTCCTCATAGGGCTTTGTTTCCACTCCCCTGATCATCTTCATTGCCCTCCTCTGAATCTTCTTTAGATACCCCAAAGAAGGGCTGGAATGTTAGAAATGTGATATCATGGATAATGCAGAGGTGCTTCCAGATGACAGTTTTAATGTGCTGTATGTGTATTCACAGAATTTTAAGGGATCCAGACATCATTGTTTTCTATTTATAACCATCCAGTGTTTTCTCTACAGCCTCATTTCTCTCCCCCCCCACACACACAAAATCCATTAAGGAGGGACAGATGGAATATTCGCACAAAGCCTTTTGATAAGTACGACTAGCAGTTCTCTATCTGGAAGCACCTAGGGATGTTAAGACACAGGCAGGTTGGTATAGGACAGGGGAGGGGGATGAGGAACCTCAAGCCTGGGGTCAGATCTAGCCCTCCAGGGTTACCCACATGGCCACACCCCTTCTCCAGGATCCATCCCCTTCTCACCAACCACCAGTCATTTGGTGGTCTCCTGGAATTTGTGCAGTTCTCCCCCCATTGAAATGCCTCTCCTAACCACCCGCACAATTACCAAGTCCAGCACCTGCACATGTTCTTCTGTAGCCCAAAAGGCATGAAATATACAGCATATATATATATATATACAGCATGGTGTAATTTGACTGGACCTTTGGATATAGATGGGGCTGCGGTGGCTTAGTGGTTAAGACACTGAACTGCAGACTGGAAGGTCGGCAGGACAGCAGTTCGAGACCCGAGTGCCGCGTGACGGAGTGAGCTCCCGTCTTCAGTCCCAGCTCCTGCCAACCTAGCAGTTCGAAAGCAAGAAATTGCAAGTAGATAAATAGGTGCCGCTTCGGCAGGAAAGGTAACAGCATTCCGTGCACCTCGGTGTTCAGTCATGCCGGCCACATGACCATGGAAGCATCTTCGGACAGCGCTGGCTCTTCAGCTTAGAAATGGAGATGAGCACCACACCCTAGAGTCGTACACGACTGGCTGGGGACACCTTTACCTTTTTTTTTTTTAACCTTTGGATGTAGAAGTACATACATGTTCCTAACTTACATGTTTCTAATTTACCGAGTTCAGCTGAGGTCTTTCTGCCTTCCTGTTTTTGCTTTTCTTGGTGGCACCAGAATTTTGACATTACAAAATCACTTTTGTCTTTGTTCCTGAGCTGTGTTGTTCTTTGGCCAGTATGGGTGAGAAATGAGAACCCACATTTGTAAAAGACTTTGTTGCAGCTCTGATGAATGAATTCCACCGCAGCAATTCTGAACCAGTCTTCAGCAAACAAAACAGACTGGGAAGAACTAATCTGGATAGATTAATTTTGTTCTCCAGACCCAGTTTATGGGACAGCAATCTTGCCATGCTTATTGATTATCAGACAAGACTCCTAATCCCCTTAAGGTCGTTTAGTGTACTTAATTAAAGAGCAGTTAGCAAGCTTCTCTTTACCAAAGTAATAGAGGTTGTTAAAAGTGATTTGTACATTACCAATATGGTAGCTATTAATCTAAAGGTCTACTTGACGTTTATATTTTCCCCAAACACATACGCACTCACACAAACATTTGGTAGGTAAAAATAAAATTACAGCTAGAAAAGACTTGGCATTTAGTTGTTACATTGTCTATAAAGGTCAATTGAAGAGTTAAAATGGCTTTAAAGCATTGATTTTATATATTTTTTAAACGTATTGGGCTTGTTCAAGCCTCCTATAAGTAATTGCATCTGGCTTGCTCCTCCTCAGGGCCACATTTGCTCCACTAAGTACAACCTTGAGGCTGCAATCCTATACTGATAAGGTTGCAACTTCAAGATTTCTTTTATTTGAGAGAACTTTACAAATATGATTCAACACCCGTGGTCTGAATTCATACAATCCTTACTCTTACTTTACACCACAGTCTGCTGCATCTGTTAGACTGGGCCTCTGCCTTTGCCTGCATTTGTGAATGTGTGAAGGCAACCCTATCTCAGAAATAGATGCATTTATTTTTCTCAGTATGGTAGCCTAGAAGGTCCTCTTTCCTTTAGAGGACCTATATCCCCAGGTGCCGAATATAATGCTGATCAATGCATTTTGCAAGTGTACTGCAAACTTGAGCTGGAGTGGGCACTATCATGCATAATGTATGTACTATAACTTCTCCATGTTTTGGAGTAATTTCACCTCTGCTCTAGTGAGCTGGTGGCCAGGCAGCAATGCAGTATGGGAGAGACTGACAGGAGCATAGTTGTGGTACCAGATGTTGGCTATTCAAGCTGCATGTATCTAATTCTATGCAATTCAGTGGAAATTTTCCTTCTGCTATTAATGGAAGCAGCTTGAGACCTACTTATTATTAACACTGGACAGTGTCATGCACACACCCATATTAATTTTAAATATTTAGATACCATTAAAATTGATGAATCCCCCCCCCCACCTCCTGGTACCATTTAATTTGGATATCTTCAAGCAGCTTACAGGATAAAAACCTTTTAATGTTCTATTTATTTATTTTAATAGTGTTGCTTGGGATGCCTGTATAATCCGATAAGGGTCATTAAATCACTTGTGATTAAACAGGATAATAATATTTGCTCATCCTATTAATATTAGAGCTTATGCTGACCGTATTTTTTGATATTTCAAATGAAATTGTTTTATATTTTTTTCAGTTATATGAAAAGGCTATATTCTACCACTGTGAGGATTATATCCCTTAGCTCACCCATCATAACATCTGCACATATTGGCCTTCAGATTTCCTCGTGTTCTTAGCTGCTGACCCCAGGCATTTCTTTAGTCACCCATCTGGCATCTACCCTCCATACAGTTTTAATCATGATTTCATTCCTGCCCCCACCTAACATTCCTTAAGATACATTAAGTGGTAACTATTCATGTTCACCCACAGCCATACAGAACATGTCCCCTGTCCCTTTCTCCTGACAAGGATGGTCCTAGCTATTCATGTTTTTCTGTTGTCTTTCCACTGACCTTCATCTTCTAACTACCCAGAAACGAGACCCACTGTTTTTTCAATCCCATGAAGAAGAGTTTCAAGAAATTAATTTTTGGGATGTACCTGCCTACCCAGGCCCAGACCAAGACATTTTGTTGTCTGGCCAAAAAGACAAGACCCCCCCCCCTTCCACATATAGAAGCTGACTGGACTGACACCTGAAACTTATTTCAAAACTGGCAATTGCATCATTCCCCACACCTGAAACCAGCAGGCAGACCACGTGGCACACAATGTTCCTCCAACACCTCACTGCCACTCCGTGTTTCTCAGCAGCTTTTGCCTAAGCTGGCTTCCTCACTCTACCTAATCTTATTGTCAGCCCTGTACCTACCCCCCCCACTCCAAATATCAGTGACTCACTGTCGCTAAAGAATGATTCTCACCTGAATTCTTGACATAGGGCCTACACCAGCCTAAAATCTTGCATTTAAAACAAGGTTTTCTGCTTCTGTTTTAGATGCAGGATCACGACTGATGCTCTGACTTGGATTCCTGCATTGAGCAGGGGGTTGGACTCAATGGCCTTGTAGGCCCCTTCCAACCCTACTATTCTATGATTCTATGACCCCCCCCCCTTCTCCTCATATCTGAGTCTTCCATATCTTTCATTGATCTCAGCCCTCTTCTTGCTGGAACACAACAGGGTAATTTGATAGCTCATTATCTGCTATCTACTTAAAAAGGAACAAAGGGCATTTAGCGCAGGAGACACCTTGCAGGTTCATGGCATTACATAAAGAGCCTACAAAATTCTGTGAAGAAGCTATCTCAATCACAGGATAAAAGCTCCATGTGAAGAAAGCCACAATGAACAGTCATGAAGAGCTGCCTTTTGGTGTTACTTTTCTGTGCTTAATCTTTTGTGCAAATACAGTGTGTTATTTTTAGATATTTGAAGCTTTGTAGGACAAAAACAGGACCCAGAATTATTTCCATTCGAAGGATTTCTCTGAAAAAATGAGATTTTAGATTCCTCCTGCAATGTTTACTACATCATGAAGCCCATTATGTTTTCTCTGATGTGATAAACACTAAGTACTGCATCATACCAGGCTGTCCTGCTCTACATAGAGTCTTGGCTATTTGCAAGCAAGGACAAGGAGTGATGCAATAGGGCAGTCAAGTTAGCAAGCAAATGGTCGAGCATACAGGTTTGAGTCCAAGGAGTTTTAAACTAAGGCAGGAGAGGTCAAAAACCAGGCAGAGTTCAGACCACAGGCAGGCAGGCAACAAGGATCAGGCAGCAGCAGGAGTAGTCAAAACAACAAGCAAGAGGACAAATATAGTAAATCAGTCAGGTACGTTACACAGTCCAGAAGCAGGGTTGTTGAGCAGTCCAAAAGGTCAGGAAACAGAATATCAGTCACAGGACACAATTCAGGAGACAAGATCCGCAACAGAAGCTAGCTGGAGCAAGTTGTTCTAACACTAGCTGAGTTTCCAGTGAAGGCTTTTAAGCCCAAAGCCACCCAGGCCCCACCCAGAGCTCAGCTGTAGCAATCAGAGCTCCCTTTCCAAAGCCTACTCCTGAGGAGTCCCTTTCTCCTGAGGAGACCTTTCATGGAGGCGAGCACTCCTTCACACAGGAGCTCCGCTAGTCACTTGAGGCAACTGTCCTCCTGGGGATCAGGGAGTGGCTCAGCCTCTGCCTCAGAGACAGAGTCCCTTTCTCTGCAGCCACTTCCGCTGAGGATTCGGGCTCCTGTGGATCTGGTGGCAGCTAGGGATGGTGGAGAAATCCACCACGGACTCCAGTGAGGCTGGATTCTTTGGAATCCGGCCCCCCGGAGTCTGTGGTGGAATGGACTACCACCCGCCACCCCCTGAAATCCCCCCAGGATGGAACCTACCTGGTGGCAGCTGGTCCAGATCGCCGTCTTCATTCCACAGCCATCCGCTGCTGGGCTGCGGAACAAAATGGCATCCAGCGTAGCGGACGCCATTTGCATCCCTGCCGTTGGCCGTGATCAGCTACATAAATATTTACGTAGCTAGCCTATCACGGCAAAGAGCAGGGACACAAATGGTGTCCCCTATGCCGGACGCCATTTGCGTCCGCAGACCGGCCGCGGCCGGAAGTCCAGCAGCAGCCGGAGCCAGCTGGGGAGGATTCCGGAGGAGGACCGGGTAGCATCCCACCGCCTGCGGACCCCCCCACGGACCCCAGGTAAGGGGATCTGTACATCCCTAGTGGCAGCCCCTGGTCTGGGGTACCCTGGGCTTCTGGGGCCTCTAGCTCCTCCTCAGAGGAAGACTCATCCAGGGCATGACACAGGTGAAGCCTCTTTGCAATGAGAGATTAACCGTATAAAAATGATTGTAGTTGCCTTGTAATGACTTTACTACTTAAGTGTAAGAACCTATGGTTACATATGCAATACAATCAACTGACTGATTTTACCACCACTAATAATAACGGAGGATGTGTGTCTGTCTCTCAGTGCTATAGTACCAGGGCTGGGAAACTTAGATAAGCTGAAACTTGACACAATACTATGGAGACCCTAGGGGTGTGACCACTGCGTTATTTGGTCTTTAAAATGCATTAAATTAATTTTAATGTCGTTGTGTTTGAAAGCTCTAGTAGCCTCTTCAGTCGCCAGGTGGCAGGCTTTCCTAACCAGCACATAGCTTTGCAGTTAGGGATGTCAGAGAATTCTGCCACAGATCTCGGTGAGGCCGAATGCCAGTGCATCCGTGGCGGAACGAAGCCCCCCCGCCCCCCCTGCGAAATGGGCCCGGAACGGAGCACCTACCTGCTGCCATCTGCGCTGACTTGCGAATGGCGGCCGCAGACTTTATCTGGGGCATGTCATTTAGGGCACAATCCTATGCATATTTAGAGAGAAAAGGGTCCTACAGCTCCCAGCATGCCCCAGAAAGCATGGAGCCCCAGCATCGGGGCTTCGTTCTGCCACGGATTTCAGGGGGCCAAATTCACTGGCATTCAGCCTCACCGAGATCTGTGGCGGAATTCTCTGACATCCCTAACTGTAAATATTTACGTAGGCTATTATGGAAAAAAAAGGGAACGCAAATGGCAGCCACCGTAGCCACTGCCATTTGCATTCCCTTAGTTAAGCCGTGATAGGCTACATAAATAATTACGCAAATGGCGTCCCTGCATTAGCTGTGATAGGCTATGTAAGTATTTACGTAGTCTATCACAGCTACATGGAAGAAGCGAATGGCGGCCGCAGATGCGGCCGCCATTTGCAAGTCAGCTATTACGAATGTCACCCTTCGAAAAGGTAAGTGACTTTCGTACATCCCTATTTGCAGTTGATAAGGTTTGAAGCCAGGGCTGAGTAGTCTGAGGGACAGAGTTATATGGCTGCCCCTGCTGTGCAGTAGCCCCCACTCAGGGAAATGGAGTGAACAGACCACTCCATCAGAGGGCTACAGGGGTGCAGCATGGCAGGGGCAGTGCCTACACTACAGGTGCCAGCAGGCTGTGCTGTATCAAACTGTGCTGTATCAAGACCATGAAGCCTAGGGTCCTGAAGCATGCACACCAAAGGCCCCCTAGGGGTCAGCACCCTGGGGTTATTTTGCTGTTAAAATGCATTAATTAATTTTAATTGTATCACATATTTAAAGTATGTGCCATCTTCAGTCACTAAGTGGCTCTACATTTGATACAGTTTGAAACCAGGGGGGAGTAGTCTGAGTTACACAGCCTTCCCCCCTGCTGTGTGGCATCCCCTTCAAGGGAATGAAGTGGGCATTCCTCAGGGGACCATAGGGTGCACCATGCCAGGGGTCGTGGCTTCAATCAGATGGGACAGGTACAATGTGTCCAAATCTGACAGCTGGGTAACATTGCTTGAAGGTTTTTCTGTATCAAACTAAGGGCTATTTCAACTTGTACAAAGCCAGGTCCATTAGCTAGTAATAATAATAAAGAGTACTTCCTTTTGAGTAAATATATATATGGAGTTGGGCTGCCCTGTCTCTACTTTCTACTTTTGGCAAAAAGTGACTAACATTTTTTTCAAACCTTGTAGACAATATTCTGAACTAGAAACACCAAGGAAGAGAAAGAGTCTAATAGTACCTTACGGCACGATCTTGTGGGATTGCCACCCACAAGATGGAAGCCTCTGATCTCAGAGGCTTTTGAGTATCCAATGTTCTGCCAGATCCTGCCAGCCGGGTGGGAGGAGCCACAGAGGCAATTTTCACTCTCTGTCATCCTTTTGTAATTTTTTGCAATTGTAAGTTGTGTTGGAGTGGGTGCAGGCTAGAGTGGATCCCGGCCTCTGCCCTCCCTGCCCACCAGAATGCAGCTTTTTTTTTTTTAACCTCAACAAGGTCACCCAAGGTCGCTTTTGCATTCTTGGGAAATGGGCACCGCAGTTTTTCCATGACAGCTACAAGGAGATGGTGAGAGAAATCAGATCTTGGAGTTCCCCTCCTGAAGTCATATGAGTGTTTATGGCTTCAGGAGGAGGAATCTGAAAAATCCTATGTTGCTGGGATGCTCTCCCAGGGACCATAGGATTGTTCCCTTACGGCGCAATCCTATCCAAAGCAGGAGATGAGAAGCATAGAGGGGATCATTCCCTCCGTGCTCCTCCTGCCCTGCTTTTTTGGCTAGACAGCCTATTGTGGGTGTTTAGCCACGGGAGCACAGCAGAGGCTGCTGTATAACACATAGGACGTGTCGTACAGGCAGCTACGCTCTCCCCACCCAGGAATGCCCCCCAGACATGCCCCTTTCCGGCTGCTCCACACTCCTCTTGCGAGTGCAGAGGATGGTGTTGTTCCGCGCTGCCTCCAAGGCAGCACAGAAGTGGGGGGAGGTTAGTTCCCAGAAAACACCATACCCATCATGCAGACAAGCTGGAGAGGGTTCAGAGGAGGGCAACAAAGATGACCAGGGGACTGGGAACAAAGCCCGATGAAGAGAGACTGAAAGAACTGGGCATGTTTAGCCTTGAGAAGAGAAGACTGAGGGGAGATATGATAGCGCTCTTCAAGTACTTGAAAGGTTGTCACACAGAGGAAGGCCAGGATCTCTTCTCGATAATCCCAGAGTGCAGGACACGGAATAATGGGCTCAAGTTACAGGAAGCCAGATTCCGGCTGAACATCAGGAAAAACTTCCTGATTGTTAGAGCAATACGACAATGGAACCAATTCCCTAGGGAGGTGGTGGGCTCTCCGACGCTGGAGGCGATCAAGACGAGGCTGGACAGCCATCTGTCAGGGATGCTCTGACTTGGATTCCTGGATTGAGCAGGGGGTTGGACTCAATGGCCTTGTAGGCCCCTTCCAACCCTACTATTCTATGATTCTATGGCCGTCTAGGCGTCTAGAGGCCATAGGATTGCTCCCTTAAAGACTAATAGATTTTTTTTAGCATGAAATTTTGTGGTGATTCTTACTTCTAACACAGCTACCATTCTGGAAGTTATTTATTTGGAACTTTTGAGTACAAATGATTAGTAATGTACATTCCACAGGATTCTGCCCAAAATACTGGATTCTGCTCTTCACACATTTCCAGAGTGATGTCAACTTTTAAACTGGGAAGAAACATGGAGTTTAAATGACTTGCCCTAGATCACACAGGGTGTCTGCTACAGAGCTGACAATTTCACTCTTTTGTGTCGTTCAATAATTACACTGTACAATCTGTTCTTTTATTAGTTCCCCAATGAATAATAATGTATATTAAAGCTTGGCTAGTAGGGGCTGTTTCATGAAAAGGTGCATTCCTTCTCTTTGTTCTTCCGCTGCTATAACGAATACATATATGGGCAAACCGCTGGTACATCGCCAACTTGGTTATGAATATTACTATTATAGTCTCAGTTCATTCATATACTGCTATGTGGGAAGCTCTTTAAGAGCCAGGCAGGATACATTTTGTAAAGTAAACAGAAATTCACACTTCAACTAACAGTCAAGAGCTGAATTTCTTTCCTTATGAAGACATTATCATTCCCTTGCCTTTCAGACATCCAGTTTAGAGTGCCTCCCTCATCATATCTAAATCAAAAGTGATCTCTTTGTTCAATAGAGAATAAGGAGAAAATGCTATGAAAAAAATCATAGAGGGGTGGAGAGAATTCCAGCAGACCTATTTTGTTAAGGCAACTTTAGCTGCTTTCTGGCATTTGTAAGAATTTATCCATAAGAAGAAGAAAAGAGGTGTGTGCGCACGTGCGTGTGTGTATGTGTAAAATAAAGAACTTTCTTTAATTGAGGAAGTCCACAAAAATGCAGAACAGATTATTCTAATTGGTTTATTCTAAATTAAGCCTTCATCGTGTCTTCACATACTTCTGCCTGCTTGCACTCTCTCAAATAAAACTCTGCTTGGATGCTAGACATATATGTCCCTAAGGATCAGATAGCACATGTGAAATTCAGGCCATGTCACCCCTCTGCACCTTTTCCCACCATACAGAACTTTCTATCTATATACTAAGCTATGGATATTTATCTCAGAGCATTCTTTGACATCACTGAAGCTTAGACAATGTACAGAGAGACCTCCTTGCTGAAATCAGCAACGTCAGTCTCCACTTTCTTTTGTACCGTCTCTCCTCCAACTGTCCTTCTCTTGGTTTCTTGCTTGATCAACTCCTTAACCATTGTTGGCCTTTCTCTGCTGCTGCTTGCACCCACTTCCCATTTGTCCTCACATCCATGAAATTCAGGTAGCACATAATTCCTAGAAGGAGAGATGCTGGGCCTCACTGAGCTGAAGATTATATTGTCTAGTCTCGAAGCCATTCACCTTAATCTGAGATGAGGAGGAGCTCGTTGTACTTAGTAGTGAGAAAAGGAACTCCAGTCATGTTTTAGATATCACTACACTAAAAAGAGATTTTAGAGCTTGCCTCAATTTAAAAACTACATTCAGACATTCTTTTACAGCTTTGGTCCTCCTGCACCCCCAAAATTTGGAGCTGGTTGTGTGGAAATGTTTGGGGCACCATGATTGACTTCTAGCCCAGCCCCCCCAAAATTGGTGAGATTGTGCTAGTGGGGCCAGGGGCACCTGAAATCGTGCAATAAACTGAGATGATCTTGTGAAGACATTTGGAAGATCAAGATCCAGGGCCGTGCCATAGGAGAGGCCATTGCTTGTTAATTCATGAAATATGCATGCCCATTACATGTTAATCCATTTAAATATCTGATCATGAAAATTTGCTTATTGATTAGCATTGGACCTAGACAATTGACCAAGGTTTATTATGTTTTGTCTCATTTCTTCAAGATCAGTCATGCAGTACCAGTAAACACTGGACTTCCTCTGGTTGAAGGGAGTTGTTCTGCTCAGTGAAGGGAGCTTGCAGTAAAGATCATGACTCAAAGAGGGAATTGAGGCTTAATTGCACTAGCTCAGAAACAGCTTTGCTTTTTGTTTTGTTTTTGGATGTGCCTTGTGACACAAAAGAAAGGGAGCTTGTAGCAGTGGTAATTCTGTTGTGGTTTTTAAGGCTTAAGGTAAACAATGAAGGCTTACACGTAAAAGGTAAACATCCTTTCTTGGAACCATTTTCCCCATGAGGGTCATTGTGGCATGGTCCTCATATAGAGAATTGAGGCCTAAGCATCTTGACTCAGAACCCTCTTCAGATGTGTGACACACTTTGGCTTTCTTCACATGGAGCTTTTACCCTGCGATTGAGATTGCTCCTTCACAGAAGATTGTGGGCTCTTTATATGACGCCATGAACTTCCAAGGCGTCTCCTGCACTAAATACCCTTTGTTCCATTTTTAAATAGATCACAGACAATGAGCTATCAAATTACCCTGTTGTGTTCCACTTGAGTTTTCTCTGTGAAAAGAGGAAAAGCGGCAAGAAGAGGAGCGAGATCAATGAAAGATATGTCATATGGAAGGCTCAGAAATGGGGAGAAGGAGGGGGGAAAGGATGCAGGTGAAAAAGGGAGTCATTGTGATCCTGCATTTAAAACGGAAGCAGAAAACTCCATTTTAAATGCAGGATTTTAGGCTGGTGTAGAGATGCCCTTTGTCTGCATCTGGACATAACTCTAAGCCATAGTTTGTTTTAACCATGGTTTGTTGAAGAAGCCAGTATCCCACTTGCAGACAATCGAACTGCAGTGTGTTTCACCTAAAATTAGTTTGCTGTTCTCTTGAATGCAGGGCTGCTATTCTGAAGCACATTCAGCAGTTCTCTTGCCATTGGTTGCCATCCTACACAAACAGGATAGGGAGCAGCAATGCTGTTCTTTCCAGAAATTACATTACTTACAAACAATTACAAGAAGAAAAAAAGGTGGAAGACAACAGAAGAAGCCAATGTAGTTTCACAAAAAGCTTAGGGATGCCCTGAAAACAAAAAAGGACACATATAGGAAGTGGAAAGAAGGCCAAGCAACAAAGGAAGAGTACAGGCAGGTAGCACAGAATTGCAGGGATGGCATCAGGAAGGCTAAAGCTGAGAACAAGCAGAAGTTAGCGAGGGATGCTAAAAACAACAAAAAGGCTTTCTTCAGCTATGTGCATAGTAAAAGACAGAGGAAAGAAATGGTTGTTCAGCTATTAAATAAGGATGGCAAAATGATAACAGATGACAAAGAAAAGGCAGAGGTGCTCAATTCCTACTTTGGCTCAGTCTTCTCCCAAAAGAGGGTCTATAACCCCCCTGGCAAAGGCGAAGTACAGGCTGAAGGGGCAGGATTGCAGCTTGAGATCAATAGGCATATGGTCAAGGAACACCTCATTACTTTGAATGAGTTCAAATCTCCAGGGCCAGATGAACTGCATCCTAGAGTAATAAAGGAACTGGCAGAAGAACTCTCAGAACCGCTGTCTATTCTCTTTGAGAAATCATGGAGGACGGGGGAAGTGCCAGATGACTGGAGGAGGGCTAACGTTGTGTGTATCTTCAAAAAGGGTAAAAAGGAGGAACCTGGCAACTACAGACCAGTCAGTCTGACATCAATCCCTGGGAAAATTCTGGAGCAGTTGACAAAGCAATCCATCTGGAAGCACCTTGAAAACAATGCAGTGATTACTCGAAGCCAACATGGATTTGTCAAGAACAAGTCCTGCCAGACGAATCTGATCTCATTTTTTGATCAAGTAATCTCCCGTGTGGACCGTGGGAATGCTGTAGACATAATATACCTCAACTTCAGCAAAGCTTTCGACTAGGGATGTCAAAGAATTCCGCCACGGATCTCGGTGAGGCCGAATGCCAGTGCATTCGGCCCCCTGAACTCTGTGGCGGAACGGCCTGCCACCCCCCCGCCCCCTGCGGATCCTCCCCGGGACAAGACTTACCTGGGGCGGATGTTCCGGATGGCTTTGGTGGCGGCGGCTGGTCTTCCGACCGGCTGCTGCCGCCACTGCCATTTGCAGTCTTCCCCCCCCATTCATGATAGGCTATGTAAATACTTATGTAGCCTATAATGTCTGGGTTAAAAAAAAAAACAAACCACATACGCAAATGGCGGCGGCTATGGCCACTGCCATTTGCGTTCCCTATTTTTGATTCCCCCTTAGTTTCGCTGTCTTCATCTACATAAATATTTACGTAGACTAAGACAACCAAAAATAGGGAATGCAAATGGCGGCTGCCGTAGTTGCCGCCATTTGCGTATGCGTTTTTTTAAAACCCAGACGTGATAGGCTACGTAAGTCTTTACGTAGCCTATCATGGCTGAATACAGGGATACAAATGGTGGTGGCTACGGCCACCACCACTTCCTTCCGTGCTAGCCAACAGCTGGATGTCCGGCTGCTGGCGGAGCCGGCCGGCAGCTCTGCAGAATCCCTGCGGAGCGGAGCCGGCCAGCCAGGATTCCAGGGGGAGGCATGGAGTGCCTCCCCCCCCGCAAGGATTCTGGGGGGAGGGACAGAGCGCCTCCCCCCACAGCGGAACCCGGCGGAGCCAGGTAAGGGGGGTTTCGTACATCCCTACTTTCGACAAAGTGCCCCATGATATCCTGATGAGCAAACGAGCTCAAAGTGGGCTAGACGAAACAATGATCCAGTGGATCCACAGTTGGCTACAGAATCGGACTCAAAGAGTGCTTATCAATGGGACCTTCTCAAATTGGGGAGAGGTAACGAGTGGGGTACCGCAGGGCTCAGTCCTGGGCCCGGTGCTCTTCAATGTTTTTATTAATGACTTGGAGGAGGAGGGGTTGGGAACGCTGATCAGATTTGCAGATCATGCCACAAAATTGGGCAGGATAGCTAATACTTTGGAAGACAGAAGCAAAATTCAAACTGATCTGGATAGACTGGAGTGCTGGGCAGAAAACAACAGAATGACATTTAATAGGGATAAATGCCAAGTTCTGCACCTAGGAAAAAGAAACCAAATGCACAGTTACAAGATACGGGATACTTGGCTCAACAACACTACAAGCGAGAAGGATCTTGGAATTGTTGTAGATCACAAGCTGAATATGAGCCAACAATGTGATGTGGCTGCAAAAAAGGCAAATGCTATTTTAGGCTGCATTAATAGAAGCATAGCTTCCAAATCCCGGGAAGTACTAGTTCCCCTCTACTCCGCACTGGTTAGGCCTCATCTGGAGTACTGTGTCCAGTTCTGGGCACCACACCTTAAGAAGGATGCAGACAAACTGGAGAGGGTTCAAAGGAGGGCAACAAAGATGATCACGGGACTGGAAACAAAGCCCTATGAGGAGAGACTGAAAGAACTGGGCATGTTTAGCCTTGAGAAGAGAAGACTGAGGAGAGATATGATAGCGCTCTTCAACTACTTGAAAGGTTGTCACAGAGAGGAAGGCCAGGATCTCTTCTCGATCATGCCAGAGTTAGGGATGTCAGAGAATTTCTCCACGAATCTCGGGGAGGCCGAATGCCAGCGCATTTGGCCCCCGAAATTGGTGGAGAAACGGTCTGCCCCCCTGCCCCCCCCCGGGACGGGACGTACCTTGCTCAAATGTCCCTGGCGGCGGCAGCGGCTCTGGCGGCGGTTCGCTGGTGGTTCGGCGGCGGTGGCGGCCGGTCTTCCGACCGGCTGCCGCCGCCACCATTTCCAAGTAAAACAAACAAACAAACGTGATAGGCTATGTAAAGATTTACATAGCCTATCACGGCTAGATTTTAAAAAAACACCGTGATAGGCTACGTAAATGTTTACGTAGCCTATCACGGCTGACTTTGGAAAAAAAAAAAAGCGCATCCTGGCAGATGACGAGGTTTCGCGGCCAGAGGGACGGGCCGCCTCCCCCCGGCCAGAATTTCAGCGAGGAGGGACGGGGCGCCTCCCCCCCAGCCAGAATTTTGGGGGGAGGGACAGAGCGCCTCCCCCCCACCGCGAAGCAAGCGTCAGGATCAGGTAAGGGACTTTCGTCCATCCCTAGCCAGAGTGCAGGACACGGAATAATGGGCTCAAGTTACAGGAAGCCAGATTCCAGCTGAACATCAGGAAAAACTTCCTGACTGTTAGAGCAAGATGACAATGGAACCAACTACCTAGGCAGGTGGTGGGCTCTCCCACACTGAAGGCATTCAAGATGAGGCTGGGCAGCCATCTGTCAGGGATGCTCTGACTTGGGTTCCTGCATTGAGCAGGGGATTGGACTCGATGGCCTTGTAGGCCCCTTCCAACCCTGCTATTCTATGATTCTATGATTCTATGAAATCTTAGCTGCTCTTGGTAAGCCCCTGAGCAAAATGCCATCCTAAAGCTTTTATTTCTTCCCAAACAAAAGTTCTTCCTGCTGTGGTCACTCTTTCAATAGAGAGACAACTTGTTGTTTTTTATTACCAAAACTGTACTGGTGAGCAAATAGAAGAAGTATTAGCAAGAAGTTGGTCCCTTAGGATAGAAAAGGAGAAGAGTGGATTTTTGGATAAACAGAGTTTAGTGGGAAGTGAGAGGTTGCGGGAGGTATTTAGATCAAACTGTGGAATTGCATCTATTGAACTATTAGTATAGCTTGCTATTAGCAAAGCTGTACTTTAAACATTTTATTTATTTATTTATTTCATCTCTATACTGCCCAATAGCCGAAGCTCTCTGGGCGGTTCACAAAATTAAAACCAAAAAGCGCACAGTAAAACATTATAAAATATAAAAAACATTAAAATATAAAAGCATTAAAACCACAATATAAGAATACAACCAGAATAAAACCTGGGCAGATTTAAAATACAGATTTAAAACAGCAAAGCTAAAAGTCTAGAAAGCTAAAATGCTAAAATGCCTGGGAAAATAAAAAGGTCTTCACCTGGCACCGGAAGGAATACAATGTAGGTGCCAGGTGAACCTCACTAGGGAGCTCATTCCACAGCCAGGGTGACACAGCAGAAAAGGCAGGGGCTCATGGAGAAGGACCACTGAGGATGATCTTAAGATCCAGGCAGGCACATATGGGAGGAGGCGATCCTTCAGATAACCTGGCCCCAAGCCGTTAAGGGCTTTGAATGTTAATACCTGCACTTTGAATTGGGCCCGGAAATGGACTGGCAGCCAGTGCAGCTGGAAAAGTACCGTCAATCCGGCATAATATGAGTTCATTGGCCAGTCCTTGTTAACAGTCTTGCTGCCCTATTTTGGACCAGCTGAAGTTTCCGGACCATTTTCAAAGGAAGCCCCACGTATAACGCATTGCAGTAATCCAGACGAGAAGCATGGATAACTGTAGCTAGGCTATCTCTCTCCAGATAAGGGCGTAGTTGGTATACCAGCCTAAGCGACATTTCCATTTAACACACACACACACACACACACACACGGGTAAAAGTGGCTGTGGTCCCTTTAATTCCCCCCCCCCCATTGCTATGGTCTTCAGCCAAGCTGAAGAAGGGGACAGTGTGAGCGAAGAGGTGGAAGGGGAAGGAGCCTTTTGTCAGGCAAACTGAGGAGGGATGGAAAAGTCTGTGAAAGTGCCGGCAAGAGTATCTTAGCTGCATGAACAGTTTCATTTTTTAACTGCTGTTTCCTCACATCTCTGTACCCAGGTTGGTGGCATGGGTGGAGCGACACAGCAAACTAGGATTAATGCGGGATACTAAGTTCAGATGTAACAACAAACCACAGTCAACACACGCTGAGATTTGGAAGCCAAGTTAAAACCATGATTTCAGATAGTGGTTTATTGCCCTGAACAAACCTGTTAATTGTCTGGGACAGGTTTGGACAGACATACAGACAAGCCGAGTAAAATTCAACAAACTGGCTTAGCATTATGTCCAAACCTGGCCTGTAAGACTGGGGAAAACCCACCTGCTCTCCAGTCTGTCTGCTTTAGCATTGACTAAGTGGCTCACTTCTCACGATTTCACCTAATATCTTAATAGAAAGAAATCCTGCCCGTTATTTGTGAAAGTATTTTTTCAAGAGCTTGT
Organism: Heloderma suspectum; assembly: GCF_057233095.1. Classification (NCBI taxonomy): domain Eukaryota; kingdom Metazoa; phylum Chordata; class Lepidosauria; order Squamata; family Helodermatidae; genus Heloderma; species Heloderma suspectum. Next base: position 399,230,419 of record NC_139458.1, read on the forward strand.
TGTTTCAAAGAAAGTTTCAGTCCTGCCTCTCTAGTAACAAAGGAAGTACTGGTGCTAAAAGATGCTGTGTGATGTATGACATTTTTAAAGCTGTTAAAAGGCTCTTAACAGGTCTATAAAATATTTGCCGCCGCCTCCTCCTGCTCCTTCAGAATTTTTTACTTTAGTATTTATCTCCTTGGTTTATACCGAATTTCCTCCCCTTTAAAACACAAGTTATTAATTATTTCTGAGATGTCAGTATCCAGCTCCCCCTCCAGCTATTAAAAATGTACATGCTTGGTAGCTTTATTATTTAGCATTGAGGAACTTGTACAAAAAGAACCCTGCAAATCAATCAAATGGGACATGAACATTCATAGCCTTTTCTTGTTCTATCATAGCTTCTTCATGTTCATTTTCTGCATACATAGTGGCACAAGTATAAAGATTTGGTTTCACAGTTATTGTCCAGAATTTTGCAGTGCAGGAGGTACTTCTAGGCAGAGGACTCCTAGATGCTAACAGTCACAAAGCATTATTCAGCTATTTCATCTTTTCTTCCTTAATGGATATTTTTCTGGTAAGAAAAAAGATGGAAGCACCAGTGGAAAGCACACGAAAGCTACAAGTTAAAGATGATGTCATCTGGACCCGCCCCCTTGTAAAATTCTGTGAATGAGACAGTGAGATTGCACAATAAAAGCCTCATCTAGAAGCACCCTGGATGATGGAGTGTAACTGATTAATCTCATGTGCTGTGTTATGTCATTCTATCCGTAAGAAGAAACAATACCATAAGACTTATGTAAGTAGACAAGGACAGCATAAGTGTTGAAGGTCAGCGCTTCAGCACTTACAACAATCTATTCATGTATGTAAAATATATTGCAATAAACTCTGAATACTAAATACATTTTTGGAATTTTGCAAGGAGGTAGAATTTGGTGAACAGAATACAAAGCAAAATTGATGGATGGAGGGATCAGTTATGAACTGAAGTGTTCAGCTTTAATTATTATAATATTTAAAAGGGAATGCTGCCAGAGGTCAAATGTACACGACAAATTTGGTGGGGAAATTAGATTCACCGCCACCTCATTTCCCCAGAATTACCAGCAGAGACTCACAAAAGAATATGGTGGATAGTGGTAGCACAGAGTGAGGGACGGAGGAAGGTCTTATCATCCCAGTTTTCTTCCCTGAACTGGTTGTATGATTTGGAATCACCAGAGGATAACTCCACTTTTTAGACATGGTTTTTTCATTGATTTTGAAAATATGGATTTATGTCATCAAATTGGAAGTGCTATTGGAAGTCATCTACTCCAACTTCCTACCTAATACAGGGTGCAACTACAGGATCCCTGACAGATGGCTATTCCTTATCTTCTTTAATACCTCCATTGAAGGAGAGCCTACACTTCCCAAGGCAGTCTGCTTAACTGCTGAACAGCTCTTACTGTTAAGACATTTTCCCTAATGATGAACTGAAATCTAGTTTCCCACAATTTCCACTCATTGGTTCTAGTCCTGCCCTCAGGAGCAAGCCTGCTCCATGTCCTGCATGACAGCCCAGCAGATATTTGAGGACAGCTATCATGTCTCCCCTTAATCTTCTCTTGATCTTATCTTCTCCACTCTAAACATACCCAGATCTTTCAACCGTTCCTCATAGGGCTTGGTTTCCAGACCCCTCACCATCTAGGTCACCTTCCTCTGGACATGTTCCAGACTCAGCGATGAACTATGAACTATTGCAACATTAGAGGAGTACTACATCTTGAGTTTTATATCACAATACTTCTTAATTTCTCTCATAAGAATATTAGAACATTCTGCTAGATCAGAACAAAGGCTTATCTCATCCAGCATTCTGTTCCCACATTGGCTAACCAATGGGAAGCCCACAGGCAGGACATAAGTGCAATAGCACCCTCCTGTTCATGCTTCCCAGCAACTGGTATTCAAGGATATACTGCCTCTGAAACTGGAGGAAGTATATAGCCATCAAGGCTAGAAGCCATTGATAGCCTTATCCTCCATGAATTAGTTTAATCCCCTTTTAAAGCCATCTAAATTGGTAGCCATTGCTACATCTTGTAGCAGCAAATGCCATAGTTTAACTATGTGTTCCCTGTTCCCCCTAAGCACCAACACATCTCTCTTGATCCATTCGTTCTGTTCCTCTATAGAATTAAAGCAAATAGCTGCTGCTCTCATTCAAGTGCTACGTATATGCTTACTTTGTATATTTTGCCGTAAGTCATGAATTTGATTATTGTCATCTCTGACTGATTGTCTGTTGCTTTTTCGTCACCTAAGTGCACCAGTTGCGGCTGTGGTGCGCTGCTAGTTTTGGTGAGAGATCCTAACACATGTCCTAACACAGGTAAATGAATAAATAAAACAAATAATTATCACACCGACCGGTATTCAAACAACAACACTGGCTACCAAGTGTGTTTCTTGGTTTAATTCAAGATGCTAAGGTAAATCTTCAGTGTCCTATGCTTTGGGACTTGGGTGTCTAAGGACTGCTTTCTTCCACATGAACCTGCCAGCCATATGAGATATGCTGCTATGCAGCATAAGTCCTTATCTAGGTCTTCACCTTCTGAGGTTAGGAGGGTTCAAAGAGAGGGCCTTTTTATCAGTAGCATCCAAACTCTAGAATTTGCTCACCAGACATGTTTGTCAGGCTCCTTCTTTGATATCTTTGAGGAATCATTTATTCTCTCTCTCTCTCTTCTGTATGTCTCTGTCTATCTGTCGATTTTACTGATTTTGGTTTTACTAGCTGCTTTTTGTTCCACTGTTTCTCTTGTTTCTTCTGCTGCTTTCTTGGCTTTTTTTTACTGTTGCATTTATTGGTTTGTTTTAAATTTTTGTGTAAGCCACCTTGGCAGCTGGGAATGGGATATTGTCAAGTACTGGGAGAAGGAAGAGACAAATGCAAGAAAAGCTATGATCCCATGATGGCCAATAGCTCGTGTGACTGGGTATCCTGACAAGTGAACTCAGGAACACTACAATATTGCCATATTTCTAAACATTGCACTTATCTACCAATGGATTTTTAAAAAATGTATTAATGAGACAACTATTACTTCCCTCTGAAATAACTTGGGCTCCCATATTGATTTGTGACAGATGTGAGGTTGCAATCCTATACACACTTACCTGGGAGTAAGTCTATTTGAACATAATAGGACTTCTGAGTAGACATGCATAGGATTGCACAGTGAATCTCATAGCATTGGAGTGAATCCAGCAGTTCGGTGTCTTACCCTGTGAGAACATCTCATATATATTTGGCATGGTGCTACAGGAACTTCACACCAGATTCATGCCAGCCCTCAGACTTCCAGGAGTTCAGAGGTGGCTTGCACTCCTGTTTAATGTGAACCCCACCAGGAGGACAAAGGCCTACTGGTCAAGTAAGCTGGTCTTTCCTGAATCTGTGAGGCAGGGAAAGCTCTTACTCCCCTGCCCCCCGAGAAAAATATTGAGGCGTTGCTTACGCAGGTCTCCCTTTAGCGGGAAAGAAGCTCTGGCTGCCATTTTGACAAATTCAAAGGTTCTGTGCTGAAGCAGCAGATAAAGCACAGGGAACAGAAACCCCTGCAGACAAAGGAAGGAAGCAAGAACCAATTTGTTGCCACTGGCTGTATTAAATATTTTATGCTTTGAATTTGAGCGACCATGGCAGAGTTTGCTGATGCTTTGCTTTTTCCCCCCCTGCACACAAAAGTTGTTGGAGAGTCTTGAGAGCGAGGGAGTGAAACAACACAAGCACACACTTCAGTTGATGCTGAGTATGTATTCTGTACTGCTGCTTTAACATCAGATATGCACACTTGTGCGCTGAGTGCCTCAGACCCTCTCCCCCACAGTTAAGAGTGCTACATTCAAGGCTGAGGAGAACAGACGGTTCTCTGGCATCCCACTTGAAGCGCTTACTGTCTGAGATACTTTACCTGGGAGTCTGAGTGTTCCTTCTTACTGTGCCTCCTGCCAAGGCCTGTTTACTAAGAATTACTGGGGGTAACTCCACTGTTGCCAGGCAACGGGAACTAGCGTTCCTGCCATTTGAGCCAATAGCCAAACCGAAGGTTTGAGTAGTTGCCTCTTTGAAATGCAATAAATAATGACAATGCAGCGTATCTATCAATTACAATTACACAGCATTAGCCTTACCTGTATATAAGCCATAATATCTATATATAGTGTTGGAAATAGCACAGGCATTTGCTAGGAAAAGGGTCATGCAGGACAGATGGTGATATGTTTTTAATCAGCTTTGCTGAGAGCTAAAAGGAGCTGCATGAAATGGACAACTGGGGTAAGATGCAAAGTGCTTTGCAAACTTAAAGTTGTATGTATGTACATTTAACCTGAGTACCTTTTTTTTTTTTAACATATATTATGTATATATTTCTAGATGTTGTATTCAAATTACTTAGTGTGTTAGGTGTTTTTCCTGACGTAATGCAAGTGCATTTATTGTGGCACTGTGTGACTTAAGTGTCTGTACACTTCTAATGTAGAACTGCTTAGCTTTAGTTCTGTATAGCTAAGCCACAGAGCTTGTTGGCTGACATTCAAGGGTTTACATGTATGGCAGAAATTGACGTTTCAGATATTTGTGCCAAAATCAGTTCTGAAAATATTCCATATCATTTTATTTATGTATTTCATTTCTATACCTCCCAATAGCTAAAGCTCTCTGGGCACTTCACAACAATTCACAAAATCAGCAACTTCATGTTTCATATGTACATTTTCCTATCAAAATTACCTTGTGATTTTAATTCCTTTTTAATATCTTTGTGTGTTTTGCTTAGATAGTATACAGCCTAATTTATGTCTGATTATTACTGGCAGGTAAGAAGTTCAGACAAGAGATAATTATATTCCTGTTGTCCTCATCCTACACAGGAGCTTTGTAAATAGGTTTTCCATTGCAATTGGTGTCCTTCCCCCTGGTTTAGGTCAGTCTGGCTTTAGGTATATGCATGATTGTGCACAAAGCACCCATTTCCCTTATACAGTGTTTCTGTGTTGGCTTTCAGGTGTTATCACTCCCCAGGTGTGTGCCAGGTCATAAGAAGCTCAACACCCCCAGGATTTCGAATTAAGATGAAATGCTTTATCGTCTCTAAACCAAGCTACCCAGGGGCATTGTCACTGATGCGGTCATCATTATTTATTTAGGCATGTCTTATCAAGAGGAGACCTTCCTGTAAACATGATTTGCCTGGCTCTCCCCTTCCACTGTGGTTTCCTGTTTCATGCCATTGAAACGTTCATCATGGCTTATTATACATCCTTACTCCTGGCCAGCTCACAGGGACATTTCCCTAGACTTGAAAATGTGGCTGCTTTCAAACACATTTCCGTTGTGCCAACCCAAGCTACCTGTGGACTGTCAGAGCGGAGTGCTTTTTGTCAAAGTTTTGTTGCTGTCGAAAGTATTCACTCCTGTACCCAGCAATTTTGCACTCAGGAGTGTCCATACAGATCATCACCTGCTTCCTATACTGCTATTCTCTCAGAAACCCTGGGACTCTGCATCACACATGACAAGCATGATTTGCATCCTGGACCCTTCGGCAACTCATCAAGCTTTATTTTTCATAACCTACAGGATTGTTTTTCCACTCCCCGTGCACGGAAACTTGCAACTTCATTTACTTTAACTGTGTGGTTGAAACCTGAGAAAGAAGGTGTAATGTAAGTAGTTGGCTAGTGTTTACTTAATTAGTAAAATCAGTCATAGTAGTAGACAAAGTTACTGTTTGGGTGCACATAAAGTGGAACGCACCCTGATCCTATACACAAGGGTTTTGTAGGAAATTAGAAATATCATTTGGTACAGCCTCACCCAGATTGTACCACTTCAGACTGCATCTGGGGATCACACGTTTGATTGTTTCTCCAATAGCAAAAATCTGTTCATGGAAAGTTAACATGTCAAGAGGTACGTTCTAGCCCAGCTGCCCAGTGTTCTCTCTTTTGTGCTTATTCTCTATGTGCAGGGAGTTCTTAAATGCATTCAGGCATGTATTTTCCCACTTGCATTCTGAATTGGAAGGACTATTCTAAATGATATAAATATGTAGCTTGGAGCTGCACTTCCTAGGTGCAGTAAGGTAAGACAAGTGTTATGTTGTCTGTCAACTGCAATCCCATGATAAAAGCTTATTACCAAATGCTAGGCATGTAAGGCATGGGTCTATCTGGTGGCCAAAACAGATAGAACCTAGGTGAATCACATATCTGGTACTACTCCCCTTCTATGCCATACATTTTCCAGAGAGGCCCATTTATTGGCTGTGTAAGGTGTCACATGTTGCATTTACTATGTTACGTGTCAGTACTGTGCTCTTTCTGCTGAAGGTGACTGATGCCAAGATGAGAGCACTAGTAACCCCACACAGCTATGCCAGGACAACATTCTTGTCACGTGAGCTGTGTCATTCTTGTCACAGCTCATAGCACCAGCACCATCTATGACTGCCACAGTTAGATGCCTTGTTTACAACAGCAATGTTGTAAGAGCAATGGCAACTCCAACCCCTGGCATTTCAGCATGGTGCTCATTGCTCATGGCTCTTCTTCTTCTTCTTCTTCTTCTTCTTCTTCTTCTTCTTCTTCTTCTTCAGAGCTATAGGTCCATGTTCTTCACTTCAACTGTAGGACTGTGGTGGTTCCCAGCGGCTTAACAATGAGGCGCTGATAAGGATTGTGGTGTTGCCAGCCCTGCTCCTGATACTGTTCCCCCTTTCCAGCCCCTTCCCTCTACCTCTGTCTCTCCTTACCATGAGAGTTTTCCAAACACTGCAAGTGGCCATGAGAACTTTCCTTCCTCAGGGGCTGAGGAAATATCATCAAATATCAAATATTAAAATATAATTGCAAAATTGTGGATGCATTTTAGTACAGTATTTGTTGTAACTTTTTAGACACGTTTCCAGATTTTAGGAGTATTTTAAACCATAAGTAATGTTTAGCAATTGTATTTTAATTTCAGCCTCTGAGGAAAGAAAGTCCTTTCCTAAACTTGGGCATAACAAAAGTTTTTTCAGGGCCTGAGAATATTTTCTCTTCTGTTTTGGGCCACAGAAGTTCCTTCCCCTCTTGCTGTTTCCTTGGGAACTTTCCACCTCCTTTTACTCGCTCCAAGAGCTGGCACCCACTTCTGAGGTTGTTGATAATCAGGCACCGCACACTTGCATGCTCATCCAAATGGGACAAGGAGGAGACAAGCAAAGGAGGCAAGGAGAGAGGCAAGTGAAGAAAGGCAATGTAGCTGACAAATTGTCTTAAAGAGGTGAGGCAAGGACCAGCAATATCCTCTAAAATTCCGAGTGCTCTGCACTGCATGGCTGTGAAGGTTTGGGTTTTTGGCCCTGTTTTGCAGCTCAGTGAAGCTGCTGTTGGGCTGTGGTAGAGCAGCTGGCTGGTTTTCTCATTGGTGGCAGCAGCAGCAGCAGAGCACATCATCGGAGCTGGGGGAAGAAGAAGAATGGAGGCGGAGCAAGTGAGTGTGCATCTCATTCACACATGTAGCAAAGAGCGTCAAAGGAGCATGAGGAAAGGGGCTCTCACTTTTTTCCAACTCACACAAGTCAGAACATATTACTGAACCAATGTCCAAAGCTGTGAACTATTGTCCTAACATGAGATGTACATTTTGTAGAGCAACTGCTGTCTTTTTGTGGGTGGAATACACTAAATCTTAAATAAACCAAAGACAGACAAACAAGTGGAAGAAAAATACTAAGAGGAAGAAAAGGGGCATATAACAGAAGGTTAAGATTTTATTTGGCATTCCAGATTCCCCGAAAATAGATTACTAAGGAAGACATTATTCCATGTTAATTTAGTTACTTAATAATATAGCTCTCACATTGAAAGTTTTTTGCCAATGTGGTTTCAGCTTGAAAAATAGTGAAGATCACTGAAATAGCTAACAGCCATAGCTCCATTAATGTGGATGGCAGTTTGCAGGATACAAGAGGAGGATCCCTGCCCCAAAGACCTGACGGTCTAATTGGGAAACTACAGTGAAAGGGAAAGGAAGTGGAGGCAGAGATAAGTAGAGGAAGAAAGTGCAGTTATTTACGTTACACATACTTAGGCTTAGTTACAGTAGGGCATGGGAATTCAGGGAACCAGACAACAGAACAGATGTCTTTTTGTCTGGTTATAATGTTGTGGTAAAAAAATTGCCCACCCACGTTGGACGTCCTGATTTGAGTAGTTTCTTCAGCTACTTCTGCCTGCCCCCTTTCCTGCCCCCTGTCAGGGGTGTTTCTGAGTGCAGGAAATGGGACAGCAGTTCAGATTCTGAAGGAGAACCATCAGACATGGGGGAGGTGTTTTCCCAGGCTAGTCCAGATATGACTAGACTGGCTTCTCAGGTTACAAACATATAGATGGCTGAGCTTCAGGGTCCCTCCTCACCCCACCCCACCCATGAGAGGCAGTGAACAGGAGATTGACCTACTAGATGCCAGGCACAGGTACAGAGCAAAGAGAGACAAGGCAGGGGCGGAACTTAGATGGTCTACCCGATTGGCCTTGCGTGAGAGGCTGCGCTTAGAGGCCTCATGAGAAGAGAGGGACCTCCCCCCCGTAAGTTAGGCTAGTGAGACTGCTTCCCTCTTCAAATGGCAGTTGTTGTTGTTCAGTAGTTAAGTTGTGTCCGACTCCTCGTGACCCCATGGACCATAGCACGCCAGGCCTTCCTGTCCTCCGCTCTCTCCCAGAGTGTGCTCAAGTTCATATTCATTGCCTCAATGATGCTATCTAGCCATCTCATCCTCTGCCGTCCCCTTCTCCTTTTGCCTTCAATCTTTCCCAGCATCAGGGTCTTTTCCAGGGAGTTTTCTCTTCATATTAGGTGGCCAAAATATTTCAGTTTCAGCTTCAGCATCTGTCCTTCCAATGAGCACTCAGGGTTGATTTCCTTTAGGATTGACTGATTTGACCTCCTTGCAGTCCAGGGGACTCGTAAGAGTCTTCTCCAGCACCACAGTTCGAAAGCATCGATTCTTCGGCACTCAGCCTTCCTTATAGTCCAGCTCTCACAGCCATACGTTACTACTGGGAAAACCATAGCTTTGATTAGACGGACCTTTGTCGGCAAGGTGATGTCTCTGCTTCTTCCTATGCTGTCTAGGTTTGCCATAGCTTTCTTCCCAAGGAGCAAGCGTCTTTTAATTTCATGGTTACAGTCACTGTTTGCAGTGATCTTGGAGCCCAAGAAAATGAAATCTGTCACTGCTTCCATTTCTTCCCCTTCTATATACCAGGAAGTGATGGGGCCAGATGCCATGATCTTTGTTTTTTTAATGTTGAGTTTCAAACCAGCTTTTGCACTGTCCACTTTCACCCTCAACAAGAGGCTCTTTAGATCCTCTTCGCTTTCTGCCATTAGGGTGATATCGGCTGCGTATCTGAGGTTGTTGATAATTCTCCCAGCAATCTTAATTCCGACCTGTGATTCATCCAACCCAGCATTTCTCATGATGTACTCTGCATATAAGTTAAATAAGCAGGTCGACAAAATGCAGCCTTGTCGTACTCCTTTCCCAATTTTGAACCAATCGGTTGCTCCATGTCCGGTTCTTACTGTTGCTTCTTGACACTCGTACAGGTTTCTCAGGAGACAGGTAAGGTGGTCTGGTACTAGGGGTGGACGAAAGTCACTTACCTGTCCTCGAAGGACGTTTGCGGTGGGGGGGAGGCGCTTCGCTGGTCCCCCCGCGAAGTTCAGGCCGGGGGGGGGAGGCTTCCCGCCTCAGCCTGGCCGAAATTCAGGCCGGGGGGGAGGCTTCCCGCCTCAGCCCGGCCGAAATTGAGGCCGGGGAGGAGGCTTCCCGCCTCACCCGGCCGCGAACACGAAAGTTTAAAAAAACAAACAAACACGCCCCCTGATAGGCTACGTGACGATTCACATAGCCTATCACAGCTAGATCTGCAAAGTCAGCCGTAATAGGCTACGTCAATCGTCACGTAGCCTATCACGGTTGACTTAAAAAAAAAAAAAAAGCACGTACGCTAATGGCGGCCCCCATAGGGAGCCGCCATTCGCGTTCCTTATTTAGTCGCTGTAGTCTACGTAAATCTTTACGTAGACTACAGCGACCAAATAAGGACACATCCGTACACACTTTTTTCTTTTTTTTTTAAAGTCACCCGTGATAGGCTACGTGACGATTGACGTAGCCTATCACGGCTGACTTTGCAAATCTAGCCGTGATAGGCTACGTGAATCGTCACGTAGCCTATCAGGGGGCGTTTTTTTTTTCTTTCATTGCAATGGCGGCGGTGGCAGCCGGTCGAAAGACCGGCTGCCGCTCCCGCCCCGCTCGAACACCCACCGAACCGCCGGCCGGACCCGCCGCCGGGAGGGACATTCGGCGAAGGTAAGTCCCGTCCTGGGGGGGGGGTGAGGGGGGGTGCGGAGGATTTCTCCCCGAAACTTGTTCCGGGGGCCGAACACGTTGGCGCTCGGCCCCCTGAAGTTTCGGGGAGAAATTCTCCGCCAACCCTATCTGGTACTCCCATCTCTTTCAGAATTTGCCAGAGTTTGTTGTGATCCACACAATCAAAGGCTTTAGTGTAGTCAATGAAGCAGAAATAGACGCTTTTCTGGAATTCTCTTGCTTTCTCCATGATCCAGCGAATGTTGGCGATTTGATCTCTAGTTCCTCTGCCTCTTCGAAACCCAGCTTGTACTTCCGGTAGTTCTTGGTTCACATACTGCTGAAGCTTAGCTTGTAGGATTTTGAGCATAACCTTGCTGGCATGTGAAATGAGCGCAATTGTATGGTAGTTTGAACACTCTTTGGCGTTGCCCTTCTTCGGAACTGGAATGTAAACTGACCTTTTCCAGTCTTGTGGCCACTGTTGAGTGTTCCAAATTTGTTGGCATATTGAGTGCAGCACTTTAACAGCATCCTCTTTTAGGATTTTAAATAGCTCAGCTGGAATACTGTCATCTCCGCTAGCTTTGTTGTTACTAATGCTTCCTAAGGCCCACTTGACTTCACTCTTGAGGATGTCCGGCACAAGTTCAGTGACTGCACTATCATGGCTATCAGGGACATTCAGATCTTTCCTGTATAGTTCTTCTGTGTATTCTTGCCACCTCTTCTTAATCTCATCTGCTTCTGTTAGGTCCCTGCCTTTTTTGTCCTTTATCATGCCTGTCTTTGCACAAAATGTTCCCTTGAGATTTCTGATTTTCTTGAAAAGAATTCTAGTCTTTCCCATTCTGTTGTTTTCCTCGATTTCTTTGCATTGTTCATTTAAGAAGGCCTTCTTGTCTCTCCTTGCTATTCTCTGGAACTCTACATTCAGTTGGATATATCTTCCCCTTTCTCCTTTGCTTTTCGGTCAGTGCTTGGAGGGGAGACCACCTGGGAGCCATATGTGGCCACTTTGAGTTCCCCAATGGAAGAAAGGTGAGATATAAATGTAATGAGTATGAATAAATAAATATTTTATACCCCACCATTCATTAAAAATAACCAGGATGATGTACAACTGTGTAGTAAAATATATAAAGAGAAAAAAATTAACATTTGCAAGGGCACAATCCTATGATTCATGGGAGGATGTCCCAGGGGTGATAGAATTTTGCAGACCTCCCTCTCCATGGGCATGGAGGACGGCCACCACTAGAGGCCTTCTTGTTGCAGTGGCAGAAACCTCTGCAACCATTGCCCCTTTGCTGTGGGTTTTCCAGTGGTGGTAGGGAGGGAAGAAAGTGGGGTGTGCTGGGGACAGGATCCAGAGTCCCCTCATTCCCGCTGCATGCTCCCCAAACAAGAAAGAAACTGCACCACCCCTGGAGCTGGCATAGTGAAAAGGCCCATTCCTTCTGCTCTCACTGACATGAGTCTGTGGAAGAGCTTGGATGGGGTGGTTCCTCCACCATGGATTCTTCCCACCTGATCTCTTTAAGATTGCTCTGTAAGCATACAGTAGAAGCAGTAAGAATCAGTAAAAGAATATAATCTGCCACTGATGTTTAAAAGGATGGGAACTAAAAAAGAAAAGAAAAGAAAAGCAGAACATATAATATTGTTTATTGCCTTAATGTTGCTGGGAAGATCTTCTCTGATATTTACCCTTCCAGCATCCCATCGTAGCTTGCTATCAAGTAAACTTTTGTTTTTTAATGGATCAACCAGTGTGGCTTACAAATATTTCACAATTCAAGAAGAAGCGTAGATTTTGCAAAGAGAAGTAACTTCCAGAAGAGCAACTATGCCTTAGTCCAGAAAAGAAAAGACAATTCCTAATATGAACTGATGCAATTATGCCATGTTACGTGTAAAGATACAACATGCCTTCATCTGATGGTAAATAAGTTGTAAACCACACATTTGTAAAAACTTTGTGGATTTTAAAATGCTACAGCTCAAGGTCACTTCCCCTGTTAAAGTCTTGACACCTGTGAGGGTCCACATATGGGGATATTTGTTTTTAGATAAGCAAAATTAATAAACCCTGGATTATCCAATTATTGTTTATCCAGGAACTGGGTAAATCCAGTTCCTAAATATTTTCCTACTTGGCTGTGTCTTCTGGCAAATATTTGTTAACGAAAAACTAACATGTTTACATGCAAACAGAATCGGCAGTACGTTAAGGAATGCATTTTTAGTAAACTTGCAGAGTGACTGTTTTGCTTAAAATTTCTGTTGATAAACACTATTGGGATCATAATCATTAATGAAAGAGAGTAATGGTCAAACTTCATTTATCTTATCTGATTAAAAGTGAGTTACTGACAAACCTGTCAATGGGCATAGACATGACTATGTCCCATTGAAATCAGTGGGATAGGACTTAGTCATAATTAGTTCCTTTTGCTATACCCTATATTTTTGAAATAATGCAACAGTACTTTTCTGAAAACTAGGAACACATTATAAATATATATTGACATTTCATACTTATATTTTAAAATCGTATTACTGATAAAAGTATTGTCAGATTACCGTGTACATGATTAAACATTGGTTATATTATTTATCAATTTTAGCACACCTAAGGATATAGTTCTGAGCACATTCACTTGACATGAATCCAGGTGAACTCAGTGGCAGGGCCAGCCCTACCACTGGACAAGGTGAAGCGGCTGCCTCAGGTGTCAGATGCTGGGGTGCAAGGAGCAGCTGCAAGTTGTTGGAAAACAAAGCTGTGTGAGCTACACAACCTACCTTGTGACACCCCCCCCCCCCCCGGCTAGCCTGCTGCTCTCAGGTGTGGTAGAAGACACTATTCCATCACCTGGGTTGAAGTAAAATGCAGTTGCCAGTCCGGTCGGCCCCTGTACATGATGTGTGTGTGGGTGGGGAGAGGGCATCTTGTTGTGGGTAGGCCTGGATGGGAGTGTAATAATTCTGGCATTCAAACCAGAGCTAGTTGGCTCCAGAGTTGAAGGGACATAAGGCAAAGCTCCTTTCTTTGGGACCCCTGATACCTCACCTGGTCCCCATTTTAATACTAATTTAAGTACAACATCTGGTGCTTTAGTACCAAATGGTTTCTGGCCACTATATTGGTTTTTCCCCAAATGCCATGGAAGTTAATTTATTTCAGAGCATTGTGTGGGGAGTAGGGTGGGGTGTAGGAAAAAATGGCCCCCACCATGTTTTGGGGACAGGAACAGATGGCTGCCATTGAAAAACATAGTAACAGACATGTTTTTGGCCCTTGCCCTCTGTTCCTCTCACAAAACACTTGATGGTGTCCAGGGATTTTGTAGGCCACTTGGCCAGCAGAGTATCAGCGGTCCCCCCTTGGCATTGTCCCCTAGTCCTCCTGTACTTGTTTACATTCTTCAAGTTTTCAGATTTAGCCACTGAAGCTGCAATCCCAAACACACATACTAGGAAGCAAGGCCCACGTGAACGTATTGAGACATCTGAGTGAACATACATAGGATTGCACTGCACAAGTCTGGATATATAAGAGATGGATATATAAGAGATGACGAGTTGTGTTCTGGGTATTTTTCCAAGCACTGATTTGTGCAAATGACTACAGTACTCGTAGGTTTTCATAGATGTTAACTAAAATGCTTTGCTCTATTGTGGATGGGATGTGAAGAACTATGCCTACTTCTGCACCATGCCCACTCCGCCCCCGCCAGCACCTGTTCTTCCTGCTCCCTTTCTTTCCTGTCATCCCCTCTCTTCTCACGTAGATATACACAGGGTGGACACACATACCTTAAATGTACAGGTTTGTTTTTTAATTACCCAGGGTAATTTATTTCTGGGGTAATTGATTTCTGTTGGAGAAACTGTAAACCCAGCCCACATGTTAAAATGCAAAAATACATTTAATGTCATGCCTGGGTTGGCTCTTAGTAAAGCATTCTACCAACTACCATGGAGGAGAGCAAGATGGCTCTTCAGTAGCCTTTCATGATTTAGCCTGCACAACCAAAGCAGGTGCAATGACCAAGGAAAAGACCTGCTTTACTTCTTATGCTTTCCCACTAATCTATGCATATACAAAAGCCTGTCAAGTTCTATGCATGCATCAAGGCTTTTCACCCAGCAACAGAATAGAAAACAGCTACTGTTGCATAGAATAAAAATATATTGGTGCATGCACAGCTGTTGATGCAGCATTCATGGTATAAACCCAACGCACCCTTGGCAATGATGGTGGCCTGCATGGTACCTGGCACCCTCACAGAGCCAGTGTAGTGTACTGGTGACAGTGACGGACTGGGAGCCAGGAGATCCGGGTTCTAGTCCCCACTCGGCCATGGAAGCTCACTGGGTGACTTTGGGCCAGTCACAGACTCTCAGCCCAACCTACCTCACAGGGTTGTTGTTGTGAGGATACAACGGAGAGGAGGAGGATAATGTAAGCCACCTTGGGTTCCTTGCAAGAGGAAAAAAGGCGGGATATAAATGCAATAATAAAATAAAAAAAATAAACGGTTCTTCTTAATTTGCTTTATCCCCAATTAAACTCCAGCCCAGCTTTTTATGCCTCCAACATGCCACGTCAATCCTCTTCCTCTTCCTGCTGTAGTGTAATACAACTTAGCTACTCTTCTGGAAGCTGACCTTCATTTTTCTTCTTCTTTATTGTTTCAAAGGTGTATGGTGGAGAAAGCTGTTGATGGGCAGACTGTGTTCAAGCTTACAATCTCTGAGAAAGAGACCATGTTTTATTATCGCACTGTAAATGGGCTGCAGCCACCGATAAAAGTAATGACACTGGGGAGAATTCTTGTGAAGGAATGGAATCATCTTAGCGTGCAGGTGAGTGAAATAAAAAACCACACACATTTAGCATGGTTAAAGTCTTGAATTGCAGGAGCAAGGCTCATCTGAACAAACACAAAGATGGTAGAGTTCAAGTTAAAATATACTGGTAAATTGGGAGGAGGCGATAATGGATCTCATTACTTTAGGCTTAGGTCTTTAATGAAGCAACCTACATTAATGAAGTTTGACCAACAGGGAGTTTTCTTTGTAAATTGAAATGGCTGTTTAAGCCCCACACCCAGCAAATACAGAAGAAAATAAAATAATTTCATTCCCCTCTATAATTGTTGTTCAGTCATTCAGTCATGTCCGACTCCTCGTGACCCCATGGACCATAGCACGCCAGGCCTTCCTGTCCTGCGCTCCCTCCCGGAGCGTGCTCAATTCCATATTCATTGCATCAGTGATGCTATCTAGCCATCTCATCCTCTGCCATCCCCTTCTCCTTTTGCCTTCAGTCTTTCCCAGCATCAGGGTCTTTTCCAGAGAGTTTTCTCTTCGCATTAGGTGGCCAAAATATTTCAGTTTCAGCTTCAGTATCTGTCCTTCCAAGGAGCACTCAGGGTTGATTTCCTTTAGGATGGACTGATTGGACCTCCTTGCAGTCCAGGGGACTCGTAAGAGTCTTCTCCAGCACCACAGTTTGAAAGCATCAATTCTTCGGCAGTCAGCCTTCCTTATAGTCCAGCTCTCACAGCCATACGTTACTACTGGGAAAACCATAGCTTTGATTAGACGGACCTTTGTCGGCAAGGTGATGTCTTTGCTTCTTCCTATGCTGTCTAGGTTTGCCATAGCTTTCCTCCCAAGGAGCAAGCATCTTTTAATTACATGGCTACAGTCACCATCTGCGGTGATCTTGGAGCCCAAGAAAATAAAATCTGTCACGGCTTCCATTTCTTCCCCTTCCATATGCCAGGAAGTGATGGGGCCAGATGCCATGATCTTCGTTTTTTTAATGTTGAGTTTCAAACCAGCTTTTGCACTCTCCACTTTCACCCTCAACAAGAGGCTCTTTAGATCCTCTTCGCTTTCTGCCATTAGGGTGGTATCATCTGCGTATCTGAGGTTGTTGATAATTCTCCCGGCAATCTTAATTCCGACCTGTGATTCATCCAACCCGGCGTTTCTCATGATGTACTCTGCATATAAGTTAAATAAGCAGGGCGACAAAATGCAGCCTTGTCATACTCCTTTCCCAATTTTGAACCAATCGGTTGTTCCATGTCTGGTTCTTACTGTTGCTTCTTGACCCTCGTACAGGTTTCTCAGGAGACAGGTAAGGTGGTCTGGTACCCCCATCTCTTTCAGAATTTGCCACAGTTGGTTGTGATCCACACAATCAAAGGCTTTAGCGCAGTCAATGAAGCAGAAATAGACGTTTTTCTGGAATTCTCTTGCTTTCTCCATGATCCAGCGAATGTTGGCAATTTGATCTCTAGTTCCTCTGCCTCTTCGAAACCCAGCTTGTACTTCTGGTAGTTCTCAGTTCGCATACTGCTGAAGCCTAGCTTGTAGGATTTTGAGCATAACCTTGCTGGCATGTGAAATGAGCCAGCAATTGTACGGTAGTTTGAACACTCTTTGGCATTGCCCATCTTTGGAACTGGAATGTAAACTGACCTTTTCCAGTCTTGTGGCCACTGTTGAGTGTTCCAAATTTGTTGGCATATTGAATGCAGCACTTTAACAACATCCTCTTTTAGGATTTTAAATAGCTCAGCTGGAATACTGTCATCTCTGCTAGCTTTGTTGTTAGTAATGCTTCCTAAGGCCCACTTGACTTCACTCTCTAGGATGTCCGGCTCAAGTTCAGTGACCTCATCCCTCTATAATAGCCAGTACTAAATTGTAGATCAAGCAAGCACAGCCATATGAAGCAGGTAATGAATCGTTTGATTGGTTATCTAGATTTATTTAAATATACCACTTGCCCTATCACAAGGGTTTATAGTGAATGGAAAGCAGTGGTGTAGCGGTTAATTTGGAAATGCAGGAGCTCATTGTGACCGTCTCCAACGGCAGTCCAAAAATTCCAGGCAGCTGTGTCGATCCGTATCAACAAACCAATTCTAGGAGTTTTAATCTCCACCAGGAGCACGTCTTTGGTAAAGCGAATAGGTCTTAACTGCCCATTCCAGACCAAGTCATCCCAAATACTTTGCATTCCAACATAGAACAATATATTGTTGCTTGGACAATTCATTCCCCCCAAGCTACAGTGAGGATTGCAGCTAAGCTCAGAGAACAGGAAATTCTGAGTGGGGCGACAGATCACATCAGAGTCCCTGCTAATGAAAAAGTGCTGGGGTTGCATCCCTGTGAGCCCTGCCTCCACTACACCACTGACGTAGAGAGACGGAGTGCCTGGATTAACTCCCTATCATATAGGGGAGCACTACTGCGTTGGCCATCTGCATCCATGGTTCATGAAGCTGAATTTTTACACACACACACACAGCTGCACTCTTATGCATGTGGAGCACCAAATTTAGAAGAATAATTAGTCTGGGAAGGTAGTTTTTATACACATTTATTGTTGCTGGATTGGAATAACAGTGGCCTATATAATTCTCCTAAATGATTTTCTTTAAAATAAAAACTTCTTTTCTTCCTTCCCTATTTGTGGTTTACCACATTTCTGAACTTTATATATTTATTTACTTACTTATTAAATGATGAAAATGTTACTTAAACTCTCTAGTATGTATTCTGTATCATGGAGTACATTTTCTATTCTACATTTTCTGAACAATAGGCTATATTCTACCGTGTGTTGAAAAAGAAGTATGTTCTGTTCTTAATTCTTGAGCAAGCATGTGCAGCAATTGTCCAGACAGAATTATTTCCAATCATTTCCAGATTAATCCATTCTTTTTATGATTGTTTTTCTTGATTATCTTTCTCCTTTCCCTGATATAACAGCAAACTGGTGTGAATACATTAATTTTGGCTGTTGGATTGAAACAGTGACCTTAAGACCAAACTAGTGAACTTTACACTAAGTGGATGCTACTTTATACTATTACTATCACCCACATTTCGTTGTGGATTCAAAGACTGCTAAAGGATGGGATTTTACAGTGAAAAGGAGGTCACATTTTCTTAAATGATAATAAATCCTTGTTCTAAAAAACCTGCTATTTGTTTTTTTGTGGTAGGATTGCCCAGAATGAAGCAGTAGCCCTATTCAAGCATTATTAGAGTGAAGAGGCAACACAGATACAGCAGGTCTGCAGAGCTGAATAAGTACATCCACCTCCAAGGTCACACTCCTCCTCCTTGCATATTGAGGGATAACTATTGCAGTGGGGAAGCTTTTCTACCCATGGAAGCTCCCTGCGTGATTTAGAACCCTGATTTAGAAGTTTGTCCTCATGCCAAGAGAGGACAGGATGACTGTGCAAGGCTAAACATACAGCCTTACTATATCCATGTCGCCTCTTCTCTCCAGTAACACCTCCAGAGGGTTCCCCAACTTTCCAGAGCAGATTTGGACATTATTTAGGGCTGCATTGCATCAATGGTGTCCATTTTGCTGGCATACAGACACTACTGAATTCAACCCATAAACAATATCTCATGTCCTGAGTTAGGGCTCAATACTATCAGCTGTTGGACTGGTACATTGGCATGTAGGATCAAGAACTCACAGTCACAATGCCTGTAATAATCCCTAGTCCTGTCTATGCTGAGCAAATGCCCCGTGAAGGCACTAGGTAGCAGCTCCACTCTGTGTTATTCTATGGGCAGCTGATGTAACCAGGGCTGGCTTTAGAGGTGGGTGAGCTGGGTGGTCGCCCGGGGTGCTGAGCTGAGGGGGGTTCCAAGCTGAGCTGAAGGGGGGTGCCAAAGCTGACCACAGGGGAGGGCACCAAAGGCACTCCTCGCCCAGGGTGCATTTTATCCTGGGGCCAGCTCTGGATGTAAGGCTGAGGTAAGAAGTTAAGAAGTAGGATATAACTGGACCAGGTGTACACCCCACCTGCCAGGGATAAGATATTGTGGTGGCTGGTATGTAATGTCAGATATGACTTCTCTATAGAATCTAGCTTTCCTAGCATGCTTACTCACATTTGTCAGTATTTCATCCCCAATGAATCAATAAAGGAACAATAAAATTTTAAGAGCTTTATCTCTCAGACCTACTTACCTGGGAGTAATCCCCACTGAAATGCTTTATAGGATTGTGAGGTTAAGAAATTCATGCTTTCATATCCACAGCTGCCAAGACAAGGAGGGTCTGTAGAATCTACCAGCCAGGAATGTTTATTTCAGATCCAGTATCTGTAATTATTAAATAACATTTTTACTAGCCTTTGTTTGGCTTGATCATATCTCTGTAACTTTGCCATGTTTTGGCAGCTAGAAGCACATTAAAGGCTTAGACAGTAAGTTTAAATTCACAATGCAAAGAGGTAACCAGAACTGAATTACTCTCCTGGGAGCAAAATGCTCTTAGAGTGCCTGTTGAAATCAGCATTATCATTTCAATACATGTCAAATGTGAGTCATTTCCTAGTTTAGGGAAAAATTCTTTATAAATCTTTAAATCTTCCAGTTCTTTCAAGAAAAGGTTAAAGTACTTATGATTTAATGAGACCGCTTTACATCATAACTGTTTGACTATCAAGAGAAAACTTGTCCTTTCCAATCTGTGAAATCCTTTTTTAAAATTTTCCTCGAATGTTTTTAGGGATTCTATATTTTATGGTTAATGCCAAGAAAATGACCACGTTAAACAGACTGAACAAAACATTTACTTCTTCATTACAATTGTGCCAGGTATAAGTAAAGCAAGAGGTGCATCCCCAGGTCCACAGGCTACGATCAAGGCCTTTAGGGTGCAATCCTATGTATGTTTAGGCAGAAAAAAGTCTGACAACTCCCAGCATTCCCCAGCCAGCTATGCAATTTTTTCTGTCTAAACATGTATAGGATTACACCCTTAGTTAATTCCATCTTTTATATCTCAATTTTCCAAACTTTGTTAATTGGCTAAAGGTGCAGTCCTATGCATGTTTAGACTAGGGATGTCCGTTGCCAAGAAATCCATTTCTCTTTTTGCTCCATGGAGTTCTACAGTGTGCCCCCACTTAGTTTGCATTTTGGACTGTGCCAAGGCTTTTCCCCTGAACTCAGGGATTTTTTGGTGTATTTTTTGAGGTGAGCCATAATTTGCACAAACAGAGATTTGCATAAATTCTGGCTGAAATTTCTACCACCCTGCAAATGGATTCCTCTGACATCCCAGGTTTAGACAGAAAAAAGGCTCCCAGCATTCCACAGCTAGCTAACCCATAGTTAGCTGTTATGTGTGTGAACTGGGTCTATGTATAGGCTATCCTATAATAAAGTTCTCCAAGTGGCTCACAAGAGAAAATAAAACAATTTAAAATTCAATAAACCAACAACAACAAAAATCTAAATACAAGTCACAGTATAAAAACAACTTAAAGCTAAGACTGATTAAAATGCCTGGAGAAATAAAATGTTCTTCATCTGGTACCAAAATGACATGGGGGGAGTATGTGCCAGGCAAGCATCTCTGAGAAGAGCATTCCGAAGCTGGAACACCATCATTGCAAAGGCCATATCTCTCATAGCCACCCACTGAACCTCAGTAAGTGTGGGTACTCTGAGAAGGGTGCCGAAAGAGAAAAGGTTATTCAGGCACAATGGTCCCAAGCCATGAAGGACCTGAAAGGTCAAAAAAGGTAAAAAGGTAAAGGTGTCCCCAACCAGTCGTGTCCGACTCTAGGGTGCGGTGCTCATCCCCGTTTCTAAGCCGAAGAGCCAGCGCTGCCCGAAGACGCTTCCGTGGTCATGTGGCCGGCATGACTGAACACCGAGGTGCACGGAACGCTGTTACCTTTCCCGCCGAGGCGGTACCTATTTGTCTACTTGCAATTTCTTGCTTTCGAACTGCTAGGTTGGCAGAAGCTGGGACTGAAGACAGGAGCTCACTCCGTCACGCAGCACTCGGGTCTCGAACTGCTGTCCTGCCGACCTTCTGGTCTGCAGTTCAGCGTCTTAACCACTAAGCCACCGCGGACCCTGAAAGGTAAAAACCAGAACCTTTAATTGAGCCTTGAAATCAACTTGGAGCCAGTGAAGATGGAAACGCACTGGTGTGATGTGCTAGGATTGATCATTCCCCAGTTAGCTGTCCCACAGCCATATGCTGAATTTAGGCTGCAATCCTATATGGGAGTGAGACCCATTGAACTCCATGGGATTTACTTCTGAGCACACATGTATAAGATTGCACTATAAAGGAAATTTCTGGACAATTTTCAAAGGCCTGCATATAACACACAGTAGTGTTATGAGTAGCCTGCATGGTCATTGGATGTGCACATTTTAGAAAATTGGAAGGTATGTTGTGTAGATAGAGCTGGCAGGGTTCAGCTACATGGTTTCTTAAAGGTTTTCCAGACCTTATGGAGCCAGGTATGTTGGCAGAAACCCGTCATGTATTTGAAATATGGTAGTAACTTGTTTCAGTGGGATTACAACTGACTGTAACATAGTAGGATGGACCCAGCCCATTTACTTTGAACAGAATATCTCTGTAACTTTGTCAGCACGTGCTGCTCTGGTTCCATTACTGCAACTGCTCATGTGTATATTTGACAGGTGGTAGAAAAGCAGTCAAGACCTTGACAAAATTGAGTGAGGATCCTTGAATAACAGCAACAAACTGTGAAACACAAAAATGTGAAAAAATAAATAGGGATACTTAACTGAATCAAAATCCATGCAGTGTATGTTTTATTGAAGGAAATTTTAAATAATCTTTGGTATTTATATGTTATTGTTGTTTTTAATAGCCTTTATCATAGTTTTAATTCCTCTTTTGACATGTAATATTGTACACTAATTTGGGTAATTTGAACAGAAATGCAGTGTAAAGATTTAAGATAATGATAATGACGACGACAGTAATGATATAACAAAAGAAACCTAGTAAGGCCAAAATCCTGAAGTGTTTTGCTTACAAATAGCCAAAACAGATAAATAAGATTTATTTATTGGCTGCAAAAAAGGCAAATGCTATTTTGGGCTGCATTAATAGAAGCATAGCTTCCAAATCCCGGGAAGTACTAGTTCCCCTCTACTCAGCACTGGTTAGGCCTCATCTGGAGTATTGTGTCCGGTTCTGGGCACCACATTTTAAGAAGGATGCATACAAACTGGAGAGGATTCAGAGGAGGGCAACAAAGATGATCAGGGGACTGGAAACAAAGCCGGATGAAGAGAGACTGAAAAAACTGGCATGTTTAGCCTTGAGAAGAGAAGACTGAGGGGAGACATGATAGTGCTCTTCAACTACTTGAAAGGTTGTCACAGAGAGGAAGGCCAGGATCTCTTCTTGGTCATGCCAGAGTGCAGGACATGGAAGAATGGGCTCAAGTTACAGGAAGCCAGATTCTGGCTGAACATCAGGAAAAAATTCCTTACTGTTAGAGCAATACGACAATGGAACCAACTACCTAGGGAGGTGGTGGGCTCTCCCGCACTGGAGGCATTCAAGACGAGGCTGGACAGCCATCTGTCAGGGATGCTCTGACTTGGATTCCTGGATTGAGCAGGGGGTTGGACTCGATGGCCTTGTAGGCCCCTTCCAACCCTACTATTCTATGATTCTATGATTGTTTAAATTATTATTATTTATTGCATTCATATCCCGCCTTTTTCCTTTTGTAAGGAACCCAAGGCAGCTTACATTATCCTCCTCCTCTCTATTTTATCCTCACAACAACAACCCTGTGAGGTAGGTTGGGCTGAGAGTCTGTGACTGGCCCAAAGTCACCCAGTGAGCTTCCATGGCCGAGTGGGGACTAGAACCCGGATCTCCCGGCTCCCAGTCCAACACTCTCACCACTACACCACACTGGCTGTCTAAAAGTGTGTATATTTTGTAAAAACATAAGAGAAAAATCCAGTACCAGAATCAGACAGTTCAGTGATTTCAACAGGCTGAAGCATATACCTTATTCTCCGTATCCAGTTCTAGTCAGGGTACTTTTATTTTCCTATATCCAATCTGGAATAGAGACAGGTGATACAAGACAAATCAGTAGTCATCTGACTGCCATGCAGATTGCCAGTGGACAGACATGGGGCCAGCATAGGTGGTTTGTATGGACTGGATTGGATTCAGTATATCTGAGACATGGGGGTGGAAATCTGACTAGTAGTTCTACTTCAACAGCGCCCTATGGATTAATCAATGTGTACTTCTTATTGCTAATCTCTCTTATCTCTGCAAGTAGTTTCTTATTCTTTTGGTGATAAAGAACAAAGATTTACTTCAATAACAATACCTCATTTGACATCTATATTTCGCTGCTAATTTACATGATTACATACAGTTCAGAGGGTGGAGGGGTAGAACCCCAAATCAGTAGTAGAATTGTAATTTTTAAACAAGCGGAGGGGGTGGAGGAAATGCCTGCATTATTATGAGATTTCATCAAATGCACTCTCTAGAGCTTTTTGTTTAAATTAATTTTGGTAAATCTTTTTGATGTTGCTGTTTTAGTTGTAAAAGGCAGCTTGATAAATCCTTAGCATCTCTTTTGATATTATAATAGAGATCCTTAGAGTTGGAATCCAGTCCATCTTGCAATTAGAGAGAAAAATAAAGTTATGATGTAGCAGGAAGCAATTGTTCAAGATTGGTTTTCAGATGCGGTGATGAAGATCCTCTTGATTATGGCTTATTGTTAGGGCTCTGGTGCTATTTGTTTGGAAGCTGCACTTGTGCAAATTCTATACAAGTATTAAAGGTACAGAATTATTCTCTTCTGCATCTGGTCACTCTGTTTATTGTTTGACAATTGTGGAAGTAATGCTCATGTTGTTTGAGTCTGCCAAAACTTTTATTGTTTGTTGCTTTTATTGTTTGTTGCATTTATCTTTGTGTTGTTAACATGCAATTCTTCTTGCTCAGGAGCAATGATGTTATCTGCCTGATGACCAAACTGATGGGATCTCTTTGGTCTGGCAAGTGAATGAGGTGATAACAAGGCTGTTGTTTTTGATAATTAGCATAGAGAAAGTCAGAGGATGACGAAAATAAACATGCAGAGTGTGGCTATTTCTTTCCTTTTCTTTTATGGAGTTCCTACCTCACACTAACAGTTTAAATGGTAACACATCTTTGCAAGATTGTTTGCATTTCTGATTAAAAGCTAAAGGTTGCATTTCAGCTGTCTGAAGATTTTTTTTTGTTAAACCTCAGTGTATTTTACAAGCTGGCCTTTGCAGTCAGAAGTAAGTACCTCTGAGTTCAGTGAAGCTTACTCCCAGGTAACTATGCATCTGATTACACTCATGGCCCTTAGACTTCATTTTGAGATTTTCTTAGTGGTGCGTTTGCTTCTTTGTTCTGGATGTATGTGTTTTATGATGAAGTTTTTAACCAGAGTGTTAGCTCCTTTGACTATATGCAATAGGAAAACAGTATATCTCTCTCCTGAGGCATGACTATGAATTATCCTTGGTTGGCATGGCTATGGGTGCTGTCATAATTATTTTATTTATTTATTTATTACGTTTATATCCCGCCATTTTTCCTCTTTAAGAAACCCAAGGCAGTGTACATAATCCTCCTCCTCTCCATTTTATCCTCACAACAACAACCCTGTGAGGTAGGTTGGGCTGAGAGTCTGTGACTGGCCCAAAGTCACCCAGTGAGCTTCCACGGCCGAGTGGGGACTAGAACACGGATCTCCCGGCTGCCAGTCCAACACTCTAGCCACTACACCACTCTGGCTCTCCAGTGTCATTTGTCTATTAAATGTCATACTTAGTCATTGTGCTATTAAAATTCTGTTTCCTTCTCTCTTGCCTGTATTGTGAGTGGACTGAGGGCAGCGTTGTACATAACTGTTGCAGACGGGAGAGATGAGGAGAAAGATTGTGGCTTTGCCATGTTGCCTGCCTTGTGTCAACCCGCCAATGGAAGGTGGGCGTTGGCTAGCTGTGCAAGATTATATGGCCCACTTTTGGTTAGCTTGCCACTCGTACCATTCCCAGGTATTGGAATGTGGGATTAGCTGGAGTTTCCCCCCTATTTGACCTAAACTGGCCACGGGAACAAGGTGGTTCCCCCACCCCTGTTCAGCACTACAGTGTCAAAGACCCTGTTTGCACATCACGGTGGCAATTTCTGAGTTGTTTAACTCAGAGGACAGCAAAGTGTGCAAGTCGCATGCTTGTCATTTCTGCTTTTAACAACCCAGGAATGCCCGGTTCTTGGGTTGCTTTGTGATGTGCGAGTGCGAACCCAGAAACTCTGGGTTGTTTATGGATTAAACAACCCAGAGTTAACCCAACAATTGACCATGGTTTGTTGTTGGGTTAAATGAGGATTGTTTTCGTGTTCACATGTCATGAAACAACCCAAGAACAGGGCATTCCTAGTTTGTTAATTAAAAGCAAAAATAATGAGCTTGCGCTCTCTGCTTGGCTCCATAATTGCTGTTGTGATGTGTGAACCAGCTTGGAGAGAGAGCCCTTTGTTCTTTGTGTCCGGTTGCTTTTTAATCCAGTTGAATTGTCCTTTAAATAGGCCATGTTTTACAGAGTCAGTTTAAAGGGTGGCACATTTAAATAAGGCATGTTGATGAGTACCCCAAGGCATCACTTCAGGGCAGAGAGAACTACTAGGGTGCTGGCCAGCCTCACCCACCCAGTGCTTTTCAGTTTGGGTGGTGGTGACTTGGCCAGGCCACCATCACTGCATCTTTGATGTGTACGTAGGCTGTGCATGGAGGAAAACTGTTGACTACTTTGGGGCTCTGAGCCAGGGTGGGGCTCTGACCCAGAACAAGACAGATTCTCCACAAAGTCATCCAATGGCACTTACTTTCCTATACTGGGGTTGGGAGTTCAATAAAATTTTAGTTAGTTCCAACTTGTTGCGGATCCTTTAATATTAATAAAAACATGGCCCTTGCTTAATTCAAGAATGTGTGTCTCATCACTTCATTCCTGTGTCCATGTGCAATGTATCATTTGTCTTTAGTGCCGTCTTTTTAACTAGTATGCTGTCACAGGCTTGTATACATGTTTATAAAGACCTTGGGCAGCAATTGCTATTTCTGTGCTTTTTATAGCAACTGGCTTATGGGTGGTGCTAAATTTAGTATTTACTAGCAGTGGCAGAAGTAGGAATGGACCTTTCAGATTGGCTTTCTGGAACTTCTCAGGGCACTAAGATTCTTCTTGCCCAGGCAATTAATGATGCACTTGATTTGTTATATTTCAAACATCCCCCTGTATGGTACAGGTGGGTATTAAAGGCTTTTGCAAGATGCTCATAAGGAACCCCTTAGATTCTCTGGAATAACTGAGGCACCTTCAGAGTCAAACCACATTCCAGTTTCTTTCTGATCTAGCTGTGTGAGGTTAAATTTGAATTAAAACAGAGCTAGTTCTTCAACATCGAGTTAATTGCTTCAGGTGCTCACCAGAGCCCCATCATTGGTTCTTTCCTTTCTTTTAATTTACATAGTTTTTTGAGGGATTCAGGTTGAACTAGTGGCACTACATACAAAAGGAAAGACTTGGATTGAAGGAAAACCATTTCCCGTTGAGAAGGGATTAGCATTGTAGGAGATAGTGAGAAAGAAAAGTAAAGGAGGGCAAAGAGAAAAGCTAAAATATCTTTTAGACAAATGCTAGGAGCATATGTAATAAGACTGCTGAATTGGAGTGACATGTTTTCAAGGATAAGAAAGATATTATTGGAATAAGAGAGACAACCAAGAAAATGAAAGGGGATTTAAAATGCCAAGATAGAGAAAGAGTTTTAGTGAGGGGAGAGAACTAATATAAAGCTGGAAGAAAGGTAGTAATATTGGTGAAGGATGATATTGAATTTGCAGCAGAAGTAAAAGAAAATCAGAAAAACTCCTATAAACATTTTGACTGATTCAACAGAGAGAGTTTGTGTGGTTGTTGAGGGCAATACAAAGTAGTTGGGATATTTTGAATGTTGCTATTTAGCCAAAGAAATAGTTGAGGACTTTGATCACTGGTGGGATAAACAGAGGATTTGAGGAGGGAAGGGATTTGCTAGTGAATAGCTGACATATTGAGAGTTTTTAAAAGGGCAAAATTTCCAAAAGCTAGTATGTGATCGCACCCTTTATACAGTTTCTGAAAGAAACTCCAAGCTCTCTGTAAGAGTATGATCTGAATATTGTTTTGTGAAGGGTATGTATCAATCTGAATCTGTATATGAATATGGTGAACAGGTAGGATCAAGCAATCATATATCAGTATTCGATTTTAAACACATGTGAGAGTAGGTAATAGATGGCCAAAATGGTCCCAAAGTTATTGATTTTTTTTTTTTTTAAGCAAAGCTAACTTTGAAAGAAAGAGCTATAATGCTCTAGGGATTTTTGCCTGCAATCCTGTGATGAATGGGAAATCCACTCCACACAAGTGGAAAATATACAGCCTATGAAATGCATCAAGAAGCTGCAATTAAAATTCATCCCAGTTAAGTCAAAAAAGGGAAAAGCCGATATGGGCCTGAGGCAAAAGAAAGAAAGGCAAAGAGATAACTTGCTCCTCCCGACCCTATTCTTCTGCCTTTCCCCCTCGCTCTTCTTTACCAATCCCCCTTTATCCTCCCTGGATCCTCTGTTTTATGACAGTTCTGTCACTCTGATCCCCTGATGAGGTTTCTTTTTCTGTCTTCTGTCTTTGCCATTGCTTTGCAGAGCAATGGGCAAATCCTTAGAAGGAAGGGTTAGGAGACACGTCTCTATTTTCCACTTTTCCTGCCTACTTTTTCAGGGCTTCTTGTCCTTTAGAATGGCTTCAGGACTTGCGTATTCCTAGATAACCCAGTGGTTCTACTTCTGCCTTACAGATGCCACCAAATTCTTTGCATGCTAAGGTAATAAATAAAGATGTGAAAGATGAGGTAGATACACTGATCAAATATTAGGCTCTTTTTCCTTCACATAATCAGTGTTTTGTTTTGTTTTTAAGTGACACCCCTACATTAGCAGGCAATATTGGAACAGAATTTGCTTCAGTGCAGGGCATGTGAGAAATAGCAGCTAAGCCCTGGGATGTGTTTGTTTGGAGAGGTAAAAAATGATGAATTAGGTTTGGTGGAGGTTGTGGTGATAGAGATTCTCTAAATGGGATTGCTTCTGTAAAAAAACACCCCCCCCCAACCCCTTTCTATTTCAATCCCATCTCTAACAATTCAATTGAGATGGTAAAGGATATCTTTGTGCTAACAGATTTAATATACTGAAGACAAGATTCTTAAAAGATACAGGTCAGATTAAAGCACTACTTCTCCAAGTGTGAAATAGGTATTTTTAGAGATGTCCAAGTAGTGTCTGGGTGGCAGGGAGCAGGCTGTGTGGGGGCTTGTGTGGAATCTGCCCAGTGTGTGTTTTGTCCAGAAAGTGCTAAAACAATCTTTTTGAATAAGGGAAAATGCTTAACTATACGTAACACACAACTATCTACAACAAAATTCAATGAACCCTTCTCCTTAGGAAAAACATCTTTTGGAGAAGAGAAATGGTGGAGATAAGGGTTGCTTAATATCCCCTGCCCCACCTGCTTCTTCATGGCAACAATCCAAAACAACTTTTGCCCAGCTAGTGTCCAGACACCCTTGCAAACATTCAGCTAGAATCTTGGGGAGAAGTATTTGGGCTGGAAAAGGAAGGCCCAGACATGAGGGGCAGAACGGGAATGAGGTTAAATGAAAAATTGTGCTTGAGAATATTTATGGAAACATATTTCTCTGTATCTATGTCCCTGTTGTCCAAATCATGTGAGATTTGCTGGAGCAATCCAGAAGCAGTATTAGAGCAGGAAAAGCAGCTTTCTGAATAGTGAGTTGCTGGGCCAGGCCCTCCTTCAGAACAGAGAGAATGTGCTTGTGCAGTTAAACTGGGATTTACAGCTTGAGACAGAGATTTGTGATTCCCCATGTAATTCAGCAAGGATTGTAGGATGCTCCTTCAGGATGGATATGTTAAACACAAGTAGCATAGGTTGGGTGTTTAGGGCATGGTAGAAAATTTTGGGAATAGTGTAACCTCATCTGCAAGTTATTGGAATGGAGGCAGTGTTACAGTTAGTTAATTCATGGAAATTTTGGCCACAGCTAGCCTTAGGATCTCAATAGCCAACAATGTGGTTTTGTGTGATTTCTTCCTTTTGCTCCTCTCCTTCCTTCCCCTTTCTCTCTCTCTCTCCCTCTCTCTCTGTGACTTCCACCATTGCTGGGAGCGTGTTTGCTCTCTCACTCCTGCCAGTCTAATGAAACACACAAAATGGGCTGAATAAACTCTTTTTGAAACTATGCTGTACCTGCATTTTATATGCAAGAGTATTTGTGAGTATAACTATTTTACCTTTTCTTCACTAAAGAAGAATGTGCTCTCCTTTATTGTGCTAAGATAGCCTGTGTGTGTGGGGGACTGGTAAATGCTCATTCTGTTTTGCCTTTTTTGTTTTTTCTCTGCTAATTGCCTTTCTAACAGGAGGCAATTTAGGGATGTACGGACTGTGTAAAATCCGCTCCGTCTGTGTTTCGTGGATTGTCAGGTGCCTTTTGTTCCGTTGTCCACCCACTGACGGATGCGATTTTTTTTTCATTGTGCAGAAAAATAATTATGTAAGTATTTACGTAAGTATTTACATAATTTACCTTAGTACGTAATATTTAGTGTATTGTCCCCATTCCATTAAACGTTTCCTCAGCAGAAGTATTTTCCTATGAATTTATATGAGTAAATTTCAGGAAAGTAAAAAAATCATCCGGAAGTCCATGCACTCCTTGCGGCCTGAGGGGGCTGCTCCGCAGTGGATTCCACAGGTCGGATTCTTAGAAATCTGAGCTCATTTTAGTCCATCTCAAATTTCTCCAGCATCCCTAGGAGGCATCAAAACTAAATAACCCCATCAGAAAAGCCTCAGTGTGGGCCCTGGTGTAATTTCAGAAATGTAGAACATGTAATTTCAGAATTAAAATAGATTTTTTTATTTCATAACTTCATAGAGCACTCACTTCTGTAGCACTGTTGAAGCTAAGTAAGTGTGAACCTGATTAGTGCCTTGATGAGAGACCACTGGAGCCTTACTTTATTTATTTAGATTTATAACACATATTGCCCTGCTGTATGGCCCCAGGGCCACCAGGGAAGTATAGAATAAAATAGCAACAATAAAACCTTAAAAAAATTAGAGCAGCATAAAAACTTGAGCAATAAAACAACCATCTAAAAGGTCTTGACAAATAAAAATGTTTTCACCTGGTATTGAAAGATTGGGTGCCAGGCAAATCTCCCTCAGGAAAGTTGGGGCCATAACCAAGAAGGTCCTATCCTTGGTCACTACCCGCCTCACCTAAGATGTCAGGGGGACATGGGGCACGGCCTCTGAGGATGACTGCAAAATCCAGGCAGGTTCATGCGGGAGGAGGCAGTCCTTAATGTAAGCTGCTTGCACTTTGTAAAAAACAGCAAGGGCACTGTTTAGCATCTGTAAATCTCCATTGTTAAGGGCAATGCTTTTCGAAGCCTGCCTGGCACTGCAAAAACAGTAAGATTGTCAAGTACCTGGCAGACCACAATCCATGACTAGTGAGACTTTATCTTGGTGGGTAACAAATTGTGCAGCCCTGGTTGAAAGTAAAGAAAGAAAGAAAGGAAGGAAGGAAGGAAGGAAGGAAGGGAGAAAGGTGAGAGCATGGTGACTTCAAGTGGCCTTTAGCTGTCAATCACATTTGTATTCCTTCATAATGAGTTGCGATGATTTGTTAACTGTGGGAATTTGCAGAAGGCCAAGTGTGACGGCAAGGTCTTATGGCCTCTTTGCCCACTCGGATGACTGACCGACCAATTTCCGATGATGCTACGAAGGATCATAAAGTTTAGTTCCATGTGCTTTGCAATGATAGTTGCATCTATATTTAAAGCTTTCTGTCATTGAAGCACTCTTGGTGTTGTCAGCCTGTCTGTTGGGCTGGATGAGCTGCAACTTCTTGCAATTGAATGTCAATAAGACCAAAGCAATTTTGGTTGATTCATAGCACCAGCTTAAGCATATTCACTTTCACAGATTACATTTGACAGATAGTTACCTTCAGTTGAACTCTGTGGTTAGAAGCCTTGGTGTACTCTTGACAGAGAGCTTAAGAGTTGATGCCTAATGTTTATTTCATGTCTTATTTTTACCTACCTAATACTGCATGGGGTGGCCCACATTTTAATATATTCAGAACAGAAGTTTTAGTCAGTCCAGCTGTTATCTTTAGGTAAAGTGCCATCCTGATTCAATTTCAATATTAAAAGAGTAGCTTGGTTTTCCAATCAGGCAGTTTTTAATTTCAGAAGATAATCTGACCAACAAAATGGGGGGTTTCTCTCCCCCCCTCCTGCCCTCAGTGCAAAAGTAATAAATCTGGGAGCAGCAAATGAACTAGAAGACAAAAATAACATAAAGGGAACAAAAACTCATAAAGGGAACATATGAGGAGATGTCAGGTCCCTTGGTTCTCTCTCTTTGCAACCACAGACTCCAGGGTACCAGGCTTCAGACTCACTACTTTATTAGTTAACGACCAGGCTCTTTACAAATGCAAATCCTCGGAGACTCTCAGACTACAAAGGAAAACAGCTACTCCACACAATTACGAATATCAATAGAGGAGCCAAGTGGGAATCAGAGATGCTACCAGCAGCTTGAAACAAGAAATTGCGGGCCAGAATAACTTAGGGGGGATGCCCCTCCCTTACAGTTGTGCCCTCCTACATAGGCTATCACACATAGCCAACCAGGTAAAACGTCTGAGCACCGCCTCTAACTTTTCCCACTTCGCTCTGCGCCAGACTCTAGCATCCTTCAGGTCACACCCTGGACTCTCCTCCTCCTCCTCCTCCTCCTCCTCCTCCTCCTCCAAGACCTGGGGGAGGAAAGGAGAGGGCCTTCAGTCAAGTCATCTGTGTGCCAAGTTCCTGAGAAGAATGTCTATCCATATGTGACCTCACTAGAGAGGAAACCTCCCCTGGTTCTGGCTGTTCCCATTCTGACTGAGTCTGAGCTAGGGATGTCAGAGAATTTCTCCACGAATCTCGGGGAGGCCGAATGCCAGTGCATTCGGCCCCCCGAAATTGGTGGAGAAACGGTCTGCTTGACACCAAGGCCATGCTTGCCTGTTATCCCAGTAATTTCTTGACTTCCTACTTTAGCATTCCAATCCCCTATGATGAAGAGGACATCTTTTTTGGTGTTAGTTCTAGAAGGTGTTATAGGTCTTCATAGAACCGATCAACCTCAGCTTCTTTGTCCTCAGTGGTTGGGGCATAGACTTGAATTACTGTGATGTTGAATGGTTTGCCTTGGATTCGTACAGAGATCATTCTATCGTTTTTGAGATTGTACCCCAGTACTGCTTTTCCTACCCTGTTGTTGACTATGAGTGCTACTCCATTTCTTCTAAGGGATTCTTGTCCACAGTAGTAGATATGATGGTCACCTGAATTCAATTCACTCATGCCTGTCCATTTTAGTTCGCTGATTCCCAAGATGTCGATGTTCAGTCTTGCCATCTCATGTTTGACCACCTCCAGCTTACCTTGATTCATTGATCTGACATTCCAGGTTCCTAAACAATATTGTTCTTTACAGCATCGGATTTATTTTCACCACCAGACACATCCACAGCTGAGTGTCCTTTCGGCTTTGGCCCAGCTGCTTCACTCTTTCTGGCGCTACTTGGAAATTCCCTCTGCTCTTCCCCAGTAGTATATTGGACACCTTCCGACCTGAGGGGCTTATCTTCCGCCGTCATATTAGCCTTGTGATACGTTTCATTCCATGGGGTTTCCTTGGCAAGAATACTGGAGTGGGTTGCCATTTCCTTCTCCAGTGGACCACATTTTGTCAGAACTCTCCGCCATGACCTGTCCATCTTGGGTGGCCCTGCACGGCATAGCTTATGGCTTCACTGAGTTACGCAAGCCCCTTCGCCACAACGAGGCAGTGATCCCTCAAAAGATGGCCCTGTGGTCTGAAAGAGTATAAGGCAGCTTCATTTTTTTTTTTAAAGAAAGATTTTGAACTCATTTCCTGTAGGTGTAATTGGCATACCTATACATAGGGAGTCCTATTGAATGTACTGCAGCACATGCTTAACTGCGGCTGAATAGTAAAACATTACAGCACAATGTAAAAAGAGGGCTCACAGAATGTAAATAAAGGCTCACAGCAAGCAGAACTGGCTGAATATAATTCCTCATGTTCAGAGAATTTTCTGTAGTCAAGAAGGCTTACTGTGTAGTAAGTGTACTGGTGTAGAGCAACTTCTCATGAAGTGGGACTAGAAGTATGTCAGTTTCTTGTAGGGATGTCAGAGAATTTCTCCACGAATCTCGGGGAGGCCGAATGCGCTCCCCCGAAATTGGTGGAGAAACGGTCTTCCACCCCCCCCGGGACGGGACTTACCTTGGTCGAATGTCCCTGGCGGCGGTGGTTCGGCAGTGGCGGCAGCGGCGGCTGGTCTTCCGACCATCTGCCGCCACTGTCATTTCCAAGTAAAAAAACCCCCCAAAACAAGCAAACGTGATAGGCTACATAAAGATTTACGTAGCCTATCATGGCTAGATTTTAAAAAAACACCATGATAGGGTACGTAAATGTTTACGTAGCCTATCATGGCTGACTTAAAAAAAAAAGCGCATACGCTTTTGGCTCAGTCTTCTCCCGAAAGAGGGTCTATGAGCCCCCTGGCAAAGGCGAAGTACAGGCTGAAGGGGCAGGATTGCAGCTTGAGATGGATAGGCATATGGTCAAGGAACACCTAATTACTTTGAATGAGTTCAGATATCCAGCACCGGATGAACTGCATCCTAGAGTAATAAAGGAACTGGCAGAAGAACTCTCAGAACCACTGTCTATTTTCTTTTTGAAATCATGGAAGACAGGTGAAATGCCAGATTACTGGAGGAGGGCTATGGTTGTCCCTATCTTCAAAAAGGGCAAAAAGGAAGAACCTGGGAACTACAGACCAGTGATGATGAATCCCTGAGAAAATTCTGGAGCAGATTATAAAGCAATCATTCTGTAAGCACCTTGAAAACCATGCAGTGATTACTCAAAACCAACATGGATTTGTCAAGAACAAATCCTGCCAGACAAATCTGATCTGGTAACCTCCCTTGTGGACTGTGGGAATGCTGTGGGAATGCTATAATATACCTCGACTTCAGCAAAGCTTTCGACAAAGTGCCCCATGATATCTTGATGAGCAAACTAGCTAAAAGTGGGCTAGATGAAACAACTATCAGGTGGTTCCACAGTTGGCTACAGAATTGGACTCAAAGAGTGCTTATCAATGGGATCTTCTCAAACTGGAGAGAGGTAACAAGTGGGGTACCACAGAGCTCGGTCCTGGGCCCAGTGCTCTTCAACATTTTTATTAATGACTTGGAGGAGGAGGTACAGGGAATGCTTATTAAATTTGCAGATGACACAAAATTGGGTGGGATAGCTAATACCTTGGAAGACAGAAACAAAATTCAAAGTGATCTTGATAAACCAGAGCGCTGGGCAGAAAACAATAGAATGAAATTTAGTAGGGATAAATGCCAAGTTCTGCACCTAGGAAAAAGAAACCAAAAATACAGTTAGAAGATGGGGGATACTTGGCTCAACAGTACTACAAACAAGAAGGATCTTGGAATTGTTGTCGATCACAAACTGAATATGAGCCAACAATGCGATGTGGCTGCAAAAAAGGCAAATGCTATTTTAGGCTGCATTAATAGAAGTATAGCTTCCAAATCCCAGGAAGTACTAGTTCCCTTCTACTCAGCACTGGTTAGGCCTCATCTGGAGTACTGTGTGCAGTTCTGGGCACCACACTTGAAGAAGGATGCAGACAAACTGGAGAGGGTTCAGAGGAGGGCAACAAAGATGATCAGGGGACTGGAAACAAAGCCCTATGAAGAGTGACTGAAAGAACTGGGCATGTTTAGCCTTGAGAAGAGAAGACTGAGGGGAGATATGATAGCGCTCTTCAACTACTTGAAAGGTTGTCACTGAGAGGAAGGCCAGGATCTCTTCTTGATCATCCTAGAGTGCAGGCACAGAATAATGGGCTGAAGTTACAGGAAGCCAGATTCCAGCTGAACGTCCAGAAAAGCTTCTTGACTGTTAGAGCAATACGACAGCGGAAACAATTCCCTAGGGAGGTGGTGGGCTGTCCCAGACTGGAGGCATTCAAGATGAAATTGGGCAGCCATCTGTCAGGGATGCTCTGACTTGGATTCCTGCATTGAGCAGGGGGTTGGACTCGATGGTCTTGTAGGCCCCTTCCAACCCTACTATTCTATGATTCTGTGATTCTAATATAAATGTACAAACATGTAAACAGTCAGCACACACACACACACACACACACACACACAATTTTAACAATGAACAATAAGAAATTCCATGACCTGATTAAAAACCTTATCATATGCTGCCAAATGCTTGAGAGTAGAGGAATGTTTTAATCCGGTGCCAAAAACATAACAATGTTGGTGCCAGGTGGGCCTTGCTGAGGAGATAATTCCAAAATCATGGGGCTGCTGCTGAGAATGCCCACTTCCTTGTTTCACCTTCTGAGCCTCCCTCTGGGAAGGCCACACCACAAGCAGGGTGTGAAGGCAACAGTCCACCTATACAGTTGCTTTCCAGCAACCGGTAGTCATTGGCATACTGCCTCTGACTATGGAGGATACATAGCCCTCAGGACCAATAGCCACTGATAGACCTTCCTTCCCTGAATCTGTCTAATCATTTGACTGGGTCACATGAACCCATGTGTCCAAAAAGCCTAATGCTTGCTTGTGCATGTTTTGTAAATGTACACATTTTTTCTTAGTGCATTTTTCAAAAGCATACATGTTGTTGAACACATTTTTTGGTTTGTTTTGCACATCACAAGCTCGAAAATCTTTGGATTTCCAACCACAAATTGCGTTTGGGTCTGGGAGGTGCGAGCACGACTTGGATAAATTCGTTAAAAAAAAAAAACAAAGCTTGATAGAGCAAATTCTCACACATCCCTAGTAGAGTGTCTTTTTGTACTGGGGATGGAAGCAGTGCAGGAAGCCTGATTCACAGGAGGACTCCCATCCAAGTACTAACCAGGGCTGATGCTGCTTAGCTTCCAAATTCAGACGAGATTGGGTTGTAATCCAGTAAGATCAGGGTGCATGAAAGACAGATTTCCAGCTAAAGCAGCACCACAGTTGACAAACTGATCAGCAAGTTTTGTTACCAGCTTAGATGTTGCCATTGGTCTGTCAAATATTATGCAGATAAATTATCTGAGCTCGCTTGTCCTCCTGGATGTCATCCTTTGATTTCTGCTCTGTTAACATGGCATTTGCATCTTTTTTTGTCTTGTCGAGAACAAGGCCCCAGACAAATTCCTCGTGACATATGCAGAGAAGTGCTTTCATGTTAAAGTGACGCGTTTCTTGTTCTCATGTGTTTGCTATATAAATTCATTATCTCTTGCCAAGCTTTAGATGTGCCAAGATCCCTCTGTGTTCTCTCAATTTTAATTCCAAATCAAATATTAAAATGCAAACAGCAAATGATTAATTTTTTCCCCACAAATGGGGTATTGCCTCACAAGAGGATAATGATATGCAATAAATTGCACATATACAGTACAAGCTTAATACAAGTAAATCTTTATATCGGACTAAACTGTATGGCGTGTTGTACGAGCAATACAAGCTAGGACATTGTACCAGTGTAAAAGCTGCCATGCTAGTAAAGACTGCTGTGGCATTCAAAGACATTATGCACCACCGAACTGGGGGAAAGGGGAGTGTCAGTGTGACAGGAGCAAGATGAGCATGTCTGATTCATTTGTCACCTTAGAGGTCTTTCAAATACCATTGATTAGTGATGGCAGTGCACCATAATCCTTATCTCCTCCCCACTTTTACAAGCTTTGTTGGTAATTCAGCACAGGGATTGGGCTGAAACAGGAAATATGGGGAAAGTTGGGCATGCATGTGCTAAGACTGTAACTTGTGATCCTTTGGCCTCGTAGTTTATTATGTATTTACATTTTAATACTTTTATTCATTCCTGTAAACAGCCTTGTGGCGATGATCTAACCTGAATTCGAATTTGCACGTTTGCAACCTAATGCTTTCATCTGTAAAGCCGACCACCTGCTTACTTGATCCTTGCCCACTTTGGCTCAGTATGAGCTGCAGAAAGAGACTGGGTGAGGGGATCAAGGCGGCGGTGAACACCTCCCTTGAGGAAGGAGTGATGCCATCAGCCCTCAAGGAGGCAGTGATAAGACCGCTTTTGAAAAAGCTCTCGTTGGATCCCCAAGTCTTGAACAACGTTCACCCAGTTTCGAACCTGCCATTTTTGGGCAAGGTGATTGAGCGGGTGGTGGCGATGCAGTTGAAGGCACATTTGGAAGAAGCCGATTATCTAGATCCATTTCAATCAGGCTTCAGGGCTGGGCATGGGACAGAAACGGCCTTGGTCGCCTTGGTGGATGATATGAAGAGGGCTTTGGATAGGGGCAAATGCTCCTTCCTTGTTCTCCTCGACCTCTCAGAGGCTTTTGATACCGTTGACCACAGTATTCTCCTGGACTGCCTGGAAGGGTTGGGCATTGGAGACACCGTATTATGGTGGTTCTGGTCCTTCCTCTCCGGCAGGTACCAGACGGTAGCACTGGGAGAGGAGGTTTCGGACCCATGGCTGCTCACTTGTGGGGTGCTAAAGGGTTCCATCCTCTCCCTGATGCTATTTAACAGCTATGTAAAGCCACTGGGGGCTATCATCGGGAGGTTTGGGGTGCAGCGCCATTAGGGATGTACGAAAGTCACTTACCTTTTCGAAGGGTGACATTCGCGGTGGGGGGGAGGCGCTCCATCCCTTCCCCCAAAATTCTCTCTGGCCAGCTCTGCTCCGCCGAAATTCTGCGGAGCTGCCAGCTGGGGCCGCCCACAGCCGGACATCCGGTTGCAAATGGCAGCCAGCAGGGATGCAAATGGCGGCGGCTACGGCGGCTGCCATTTGCGTTACCCCTTTTTTTTTGCTGTGATAGGTTACGTAAATATTTACGTAGGCTATTACGGCAACAACAACAAAAAGGGGAACGCAAATGGCCTAGTGGCGCCATTTGCGTTCCCTTCCCCCCCGTAATAGGTTACGTAAATATTTACGTAACCTATCACAGCAAAAAAAAAAAAAGGGAATGCAAATGGAGTCCCTGCATTAGCCGTGATAGGCTACGTAATTATTTACGTAGCCTATCATGGCTCTAATGAAGAAGCAAATGGCGGCCGCAGACGCGGCCACCATTTGCAAAGCAGTGCGAATGGCAGCAGGTAAGTGCTCCATTTTGTGCGCCTTTCGTGGGGTGGGGGGGCGGGGGGCTTCGTTCCGCCATGGATTTTGGGGGGCCGAATGCACTGGCATTCGGCCTCACTGAGATCCATGGCGGAATTCTCTGACATCCCTAAGCGTCATCAATATGTGGATGACACTAGGGGTGGACGAAAGTCACTTACCTTTTCTCGCAGCTTGTTCGCGGTGGGGGGGAGCACTTCGCTGCTCCCCCCGCGAAGTTCAGGCCGGGGGGGGGAGGCTTCCCGCCTCGCCTGGCCGAAATTCAGGCTGGGGAGGAGGCTTCCCGCCTCGCCCGGCCGCGAACACGAAAGTAAAAAAAAAAAAGTCCCCTGATAGGCTACGTGACGATTCACGTAGCCTATCATGGCTAGATCTGGTAAAGTCAGCCGTGATAGGCTACGTGAATCGTCACATAGTCTATCACGGGTGACTTAAAAAAAAAAGCGCGTACGCGAATGGCGGCCCCCATAGGGAGCCGCCATTTGCGTTCCTTATTTAGTTGCTGTAGTCTACGTAAATGTTTACGTAGACTACGGCGAAAATAAGGGCAACGCAAATAGCGTTCCCTTATTTTCGCCGTAGTCTACGTAAAGATTTACGTAGACTACAGCGACCAAATAAGGAACGTGAATGGCGGCTCCGTATGGGGGCCGCCATTATCCGTACACACTTTTCTTTTCTTTTTTTAAAGTCACCCGTGATAGGCTACGTGACGATTGATGTAGCCTATCACGGCTGACTTTGCAA
Organism: Heloderma suspectum; assembly: GCF_057233095.1. Taxonomy (NCBI): domain Eukaryota; kingdom Metazoa; phylum Chordata; class Lepidosauria; order Squamata; family Helodermatidae; genus Heloderma; species Heloderma suspectum. Next base: position 399,269,913 of record NC_139458.1, read on the forward strand.
ATCTAGACGTGATAGGCTACGTGAATCGTCACGTAGCCTATCAGGGGACTTTTTTTTTTTTTCTTTGATTGCAATGGCGGGGGCGGCAGCCGGTCGAAAGACTGGCTGCCGCTCCCACCCCGCTCGAACACCGGACGAACTGCCAGCCGGACCCGCCGCCGGGAGGGACATTCAGGGAAGGTAAGTCCCGTCCCGGGGGTGTGTGCGGGGGGCGGGGGTGTGTGCGGAGGATTTCTCCCCGAAACTTGTTCGGGGGGCCGAACACGTTGGCGCTCGGCCCCCCGAAGTTTCGGGGAGAAATTCTCCGCCATCCCTAGATGACACGCAGCTCTACCTCTTGTTCAAATTTTCACCAAGGTTGGCTGTAGAATTCCTGTCCAAATGTCTGGAGACGGTGGGTGGCTGGATGGGGAGGAATAAGCTGAAGCTGAACCCTGACAAGACCGAGGTACTTTTGGTGGGAAACAAGAGGAGGCTGGGGGATGCTGACCTGGTGTTGAATGGGGTACAGCTACCCTTGAAAGACCAGGTTCACAGCCTGGGGGTCATTTTAGACTCCCAGCTGTCCATGGAGGCTCAGGTGTCAGCTGTGAGCTAGACAGCGCTGTACCAACTCCATCTGATATGGTGGCTGCGCCCCTACCTTCCCGACCTTCTGCTCCCATCAGTAGCACATGCCCTGGTCTCCTCTTATCTAGACTACCATAATGCGCTATATGCGGGGTTACCCTTGAAGATGGTTCGGAAGCTGCAGCTGGTGCAAATTGCAGTGGCTCGCCTGATTAAAGGCAGCTGCTGGTGTGATCACATCACTCTGTTGCTGAAGGAGTTGCACTGGTTACCAGTTGTTTTCTAGGGATGCACGAAAGTCACTTACCTGGTCTCGCAGCTTGCTTCGCGGTGAGGGGGAGGCACTTCGCTGCTCCCCCCAAAGTTCAGGCCGGGGGGGGAGGCTTCCCGCCTCGCCCGGCCAAAATTCAGGCCGGGGGGGAGGCTTCCTGCCTCGCCCGGCCAAAATTCAGTCCGGGGAGAAGCGCCCCGTCTCCCCGGCCGCGAACTTCAAAAGAAAACAACAACAACAACGCCCCTGTGATAGGCTACGTAACGATTAACGCCTATCACGGCTAGATCTGCAAAGTCAGCCGTGATAGGCTACGTTAATCGTCACGTAGCCTATCACGGGTGACTTTGAAAAAAAAAAAAAGCGTGTACGGCTAATGGCGGCCCCCATAGCGGCCCCATAGCATAACAACGCTATTTGCGTTGTCCTTATTTTTGCCGTAGTCTACGTAAATCTTTACGTAGACTACAGGGACCAAATAAGGAACGTGAATGGCGGCTCCCTATGGGGGCCGCCATTAGCCATACGCACTTTTTTTTTTTTTAAAGTCACCCGTGATAGGCTACGTGACAATTAACATAGCCTATCATGGCTGACTTTGCAAATCTAGCCGTGATAGGCTACGTTAATCGTTACGTAGCCTATCACAGGGGCGTGGTGTGTTTTTTTTACTTTTCTTGTAATGGCGGCGGTGGCAGCCGGTCGAAAGAGCAGCTGCCGCCCCCGCCCCTGACGAAGACCTGCCGAACCACCGCCGGGACCCGCCGCTAGGAGGGACATTCGTGAAAGGTAAGTCCCATCCCGGGGGGGGGGCGGGGGGAGGGGGGCGGAGAATTTCTCCCCGAACAACCTTCGGAGGACCGAATGCGTTGGCACTCGGCCCCCCGAAGTTTCGGGGAGAAATTCTCCCCCATCCCTATTGTTTTCCGGGCCAAATTCAAGGTGTTGGTTTTGACCTTTAAAATTCTATATGGTTCCGGCCTAGCCTATCTCAAGGAGCGCCTCCAGCAACACCAGATAGGCTGCTCAAGATCAGCCTCGGATGGCCTTCTCTCTGTCCCATCAGCCAGGACAGCTAGGCTAGTGAGGACAGGGAGAGGGCCTTCTCTGTGGTGCCCCCCACTCTGTGGAACTCCCTTGCTAGGGAACTCTGCCATGCCCGCTCTTTAATGAGCTTCCACCACACATTAAGAAAGGGGTTGTTCAGGTAGGCATTTGGGGTGGGTTAGGGTATTTTTAGAAATATGATGTTTTAATGTGGAATTTTATTGTTTTAAACTGTTGTGTTATTGTACATCGCCCAGAGTGATGACCAGCTAGATGAGTGATTAAGAAATTTAATAAATACATAAATAAAAAATAAATAAATAATGGGTCAGGGTATAAAGCATGATCAGTATCAAGGACCACAGACTCAGGTTTATAACTGGAACAAATTGATCGATTTATTGGTCATACAGAAAATAATATATTCATACAGAGATGAATATTATGAAGAAGGTAAGAATAAATGCTCTCCTGTGTTTGTAAACAGTTAACATCTGCAAGTATGAGGCTCTGGCAACTTCATAATTAGAGATATTACTTAAGGATAGTTGAGAATAATACTTTGTCAACTGCAATTTTTAGATGGTGTAAAACTAGGTTTATTATCTCTGGGTGGCAGAGAGTTGAGCCTTCCTTATGCCATAATTACCCCAATCTTTAGGATGAAATCCAGTGTAAGAATTCACCAAATGACAAAGGGATTGGAAAGCAATAGTGAAAATAGCTAGTAGAAATATGTGCGGAATCTGCCCTCAGTCTGCAAGGGTGGACCATTCAAATCAAAGTGATACCCATTCTCCTCAGATAGTGATCAGTCCATAAAAAGAAGCACCATTAGTCTATTCGGTATAAAACACCAAATCCACTCTGTTACTTGTAACATGCACTGGACTAGTTGAACACAGACAGAACACATGATGGGCATGGTCATGAAGTCCTGAGCTTCTCTACAAAAGGAGATTTTGGCACGAATGCATACATTCTGCAACTGTGATAGATTTGGGACTTCATCACCATATCCAGCACCAACTCCACCAGGTCATCCAGGGAGTCTGCTAAGCAGCAGGCTGGTTGGTACACTAGCAGAGTTCCTGTTCTGTCTCCCAGGCCCACAAGGTCCAAGCACTTGATATAGGTAATTTTCCTCATGGGTTCCTGGTGAGAGAGACTGGATTGCTCTGGACCACCACAGCTCACTTATCCCCAAGCAGTAAGGATGGCGGAGAAATCCGCTACGGACTCTAATGAGGCCGGATTCTTTAGAATCTGCCCCCCCAGAGTCCGTGGCGGAACGGACTTCCCCCCCGCCACCCCCAAAAATCCCACCGGGATGGACCTTACCTGGTGGCAGCTGGTCCGGGTCGTCGTCTTCGTTCTGCAGCCATCTGCTGCCGGACTGTGGAACAAAATGGCATCTGGCATAGCGGATGCCATTTGCATCCCTGCCCTTTGCTGTGATAGGCTACATAAATATTTACGTAGCCAATCACGGCCAAGGGCAGGGATGCAAATGGTGTCCCCTACACCAGATGCCATTTGCGGTTGCAGCCTAGCAGTGGATGGAAGTCCGGCTGCGGGCAGCCCCGGCCAGCTGCTCCGCGGACTCGCCACGGAGCGGAGCCAGCCAGGCAGGATTCCCGGGGGGAGGGATGGATTGACTCCCCCGCCACGGGCGCCTGGACCGGAACGGGGTGAGTATTCCTTACACCCCTACCCAGCAGTCCTTAGGTTGCTGCAAACATGAAAACCCAAATGGGTAAACAGACATAAAGTTGGCATTCCTGCTTCATGCAGTCAGGTCTCATTAAAACATACCAAGTTGGTTCCTTCATGCAGGATCAAGTCCTGGATGATTGCTTCTTTAATGACATTGCAAGAAATAGCCTTAGATTCAGTGGGGAACCAGATTCACTTCCAGAATTCCCAGTGCTGGGAGAAAGGTAAAAGTAAGGATACTTTTCAGTGTTTCAGCCCTACTTCTCTTTGCCTGTCCTGTTGTACTCTCAACATCACATATTACTCCCTCTGTGTTTCCCATGAACTCCTAATTGGGATGCCTGTTACTCCTCCCCTATTTCAAGCCTCTTCTACTAAAGCATACATCTCTCAGCAGATAAAAAGAAACAGCTAATCCAGTTTTTGACCAGGAAAATTGCCACCATAATGAATAGCATTCTAGTTAAAAACATTCATTATATGTGGGAAAGGATCCTTCCAAAAAGAAAGGAAGAAACAAGGATAAATACTCCCTCTACAAACACTCTCTACAAACACTCAAATGACTCCTCTTTAATAAAATAAAATTAAAATACCTCCTCTCTTCCTCTCACCAGGAAAAAACCATTACTATTGATGATATTGGAATGAGAGATTATGACACCAGCAAACTCATTTTTACCTGTAACCAGTGCCTTATTAACCCCAACGCGGTGCACTGACCCATAACCATTGTGTTTCAATGGTTCAATGGTATCCTTCCATATAATTAACCATTTAATGCACTTCTAAAGCAAGGCATCAAGGAAGCGAAGATCATAGGGTATTGTATTCACCATACTTTGACCTCTTTAGTTTTGGTAGGGCAGCTAGATCATTTTTCTGTTGTTTTTAAAACTCCCTTTGCTTTTTCCATGACTTAGTTTTTGATTCAGTGGCTTTCATGACCATATACTTCATGTACACATTTAAAATAAGGTATGTATATTTGGGTTGCACTAGTGCAATAGATAGAAGTCACTTCTTCAGTTATTCATGCATAACTGAAGGTCTCTTTGACATCAAACAGAACTATTCCTGCATAACGGAGGGCAAGGTTGCACCCATAGTATTTACCCTCAAAGGACTCCAGCAAGGAAGCCATCAATTGCTCTTATATTACAATTGGGGACCCATCATTCATAGTACAACCAAAGCTAGAGAACTTGTGTGTGCCACTGTTATTTTAGATAAGGCCATAACTGGAGGAGGGAGTTCAGCATCACTAACATTCAACTACCATGATTTTTCTTTTAAGTTAGAGAAGTGATGGTGGAAGTCTGATTTCTCTATTTGTGGTGAGGCAGAAATGTTTCCCACTGCATATGGGGTGGTAACATGGGGATGGGTTTACTTTCTTCATAATATGTGAGATAGATTTATTTTTCTGACAAGTCCCTCACCAGAAATGTCTTGGTCCTAATTCTGAATATGTTAAGGAGCTGTCTCCCACCTTGTGCTCCATCACAACTGCAGTATCCACCTTCTTGATAGTGCCTTCCATGGATCAAAGAATAGCAAAGTGATGAAGAGAGGCACTGAGTCAGTTACATAACTGTAGAATTCTTCATCTATGTAAGCCTACCAAAGCCCTGGCCTGTATGTTTTCTGATTTTTATTTTCATGGGATCCTAGTAGCTTGGCATAGACAAGACATACTTTACCTTACGATGGTCACTTAGCCATTCTGAATCTAAGGGATAGCGTTGGTTATAACTAACAGGAGTACTGTGTCCAGTTCTGGGCACCACACTTTAAGAAGGATGCAGACAAGCTGGAAAGGGTTCAGTGGAGGGCAACGAAGATGATCAGGGGACTGGAAACAAAGCCCTATGAAGAGAGACTGAAAGAACTGGGCGTGTTTAGCCTTGAGAAGAGAAGACTGAGGGGAGATATGATAGTGCTCTTCAAGTACTTGAAAGGTTGTCACAGAGAAGAAGGCCAGGATCTCTTCTCAATCATCCCAGAGTGCAGGACACGGAAGAATGGGCTCAAGTTCCAGGAAGCCAGATTCTGGCTGAACATCAGGAAAGACATCCTGACTGTTAGAGCAATACGACAATGGAACCAACCACCTAGGGAGGGGGCTCTCCCACACTGGAGGCATTCAAGATGAGGCTGGACAGCCATCTGTCAGGGATGCTCTGACTTGGATTCCTGCATTGAGCAGGGGGTTGGACTCGATGGTCTTATAGGCCCCTTCCAAGCCTACTGTTCTATGATTCTAAGTACAGTCAAAACAAGAATATTTAGAGCTGCTGAAGGTGAGAATGAATTTTATCCTTGGGTTCCTTGATCATATAATCGAGAGGCAGCACTAATTTCTTCTCTCATCACCTCTACTACCTATTGTATTTTCTTGTATCTGTTGTCATCAGTAACTACTGTTGATTTGTTGTCTCTATTAAGCCATTCAAGGAAGCCATAGACCTGTCGTTTTGGTCATAACCTTAATCTGTTTTCTCACCTTGGAATTAATGTACTGTCTATTCCTGTAGACTGAGTTTATTAAGAAGGAACCTGATATGAACCAGTATTGGGGTTGAAGAAAAGTGGGATTAGTGAAGAAGATGGAAGAAACAAATATTTTTTATCTGTTAATAGTGTGAGTTATGTAAGCTGCACAGGCCATATATAGAAGATACTTATTACGACAACTCAGTGAGAAGATAGAACTTCATTTTAATTGATTGTGGAGCAAATTGATGTTTTGCTTACAATTTTGATGAATTGAAAGTCAATCTACATCTCTGCTCTCCTATTACTACATAAATAACAAACTGAATTGGATATTGTGTAAGGATCCAACATGCCTCTGGTCTCCCAATAAGCACTAAATGGCAGCAACATTGTTTAGGTTTCCCATCCATAACATTTCTAGGGAGTCCAATCGGGCAATTGGATTCTTTCTAAAGAGCCATGTGAAGGATAGTTGAGCCTAGACCCAACAACCCTGCAAGTAGGACTTGCCAAACCTGGCCACAGATGCCCACAATATCCTAGTAGCCTCCCACTCTGGCCAATAGGCACTGAAATTAGCACTGAAGTTATTCAGAAACACACACCAATTAAAAGTTGGGAAACGTTTATTAGGAGAAGGAACCATGGGGAGGAGAAGGGAAGGGGAGAGGTAGTAGATTGTACAGGAAATTACAAGCAAGGTTACAAGTAATATTCAGAAATGCAGAGAGCCTTTATACGCACCCTCGAAAGCAAAACAATGAAGCTAGCTAGTCTAGCTAGTAGCACTCATAGTCAACAAAAGGGTGGGAAAAGCAGTACTGGGGTACAATCTTAAAAATGATAGAATGATCTCAGTACGAATCCAAGGCAAACCATTCAACATCACAGTAATTCAAGTATATGCCCCAACCACTGATGCCGAAGAAGCTGAGGTTGATCGGTTCTATGAAGACCTATAACACCTTCTAGAACTAACACCAAAAAAAGATGTCCTCTTCATCATAGGGGATTGGAATGCTAAAGTAGGAAGTCAAGAAATCACCGGGATAACAGGCAAGCATGGCCTTGGTGTACGAAATGAAGCAGGACAAAGGCTAATAGAGTTTTGCCAAGAGAACACGCTGATCATAGCAAACACGCTTTTCCAACAGCACAAGAGGCGACTCTACACATGGACATCACCAGATGGTCAATATCGAAATCAGATTGATTATATCCTTTGCAGCCAAAGATGGAGAAGCTCTATACAGTCAGTAAAAACAAGACCTGGAGCTGACTGTGGCTCAGATCATGAGCTTCTTGTTGCAAAATTTCGGCTTAAATTGAAGAACGTAGGGAAAACCACTAAACCATTCCGGTATGACCTCAATCATATCCCTTATGAATATACAGTATAGGTGAGGAATAGATTTCAGGGATTAGACCTGATAGACAAAGTGCCTGAGGAACTATGGACGGAGGTCCGTAACATTGCTCAGGAGGCAGCAACTCAATCCATCCCAAAGAAAAAGAAATGCAAGAAAGCCAAGTGGCTGTCTGATGAGGCTTTACAAGTAGCTGAGGAAAGAAGGGAAGTGAAAAGCAAGGGAGAAAGGGGAAGATATATCCAACTGAATGCAGAGTTCCAGAGAATAGCAAGGAGAGACAAGAAGGCCTTCTTAAATGAACAATGCAAAGAAATCGAGGAAAACAACAGAATGGGAAAGACTAGAGATCTCTTCAAGAAAATCGGAGATCTCAAGGGAACGTTTTGTGCAAAGACAGGCATGATAAAGGACAAAGAAGGCAGGGACCTAACAGATGCAGATGAGATTAAGAAGAGGTGGCAAGAATACACAGAAGAACTATACAGGAAAGGTCTTAATGTCCCTGATAGCCATGATAGTGCGGTCACTGAACTTGAGCCGGACATCCTCGAGAGTGAAGTCAAGTGGGCCTTAGGAGGCATTAGTAACAACAAAGCTAGCGGAGATGACAGTCTTCCAGCTGAGCTATTTAAAATCCTAAAAGGTGATGCTGTTAAAGTGCTGCATTCAATATGCCTGCAAATCTGGAACACTCAACAATGGCCGCAACACTGGAAAAGGTCAGTTTGCATTCCAATTCCAAAGAAGGGCAATGCCAAAGAGTGTTCAAACTACCGTACAATTGCACTCATTTCACATGCCAGCAAGGTGATGCTCAAAATCCTACAAGCTAGGCTTCAGCAGCATGCGAACCGAGAACTACCGGAAGTACAAGCTGGGTTTCGAAGAGGCAGAGGAACTAGAGATCAAATCGCCAACATTCGCTGCATCATGGAGAAAGCAAGAGAATTCCAGAAAAACGTCTATTTCTGCTTCATTGACTACGCTAAAGCCTTTGATTGTGTGGATCACAACAAAATGTGGCAAATTCTTAAAGTGATGGGAGTACCAGACCCCCTTACCTGTTTCCTGAGAAACCTGTACGAGGGTCAAGAAGCAACAGTAAGAACCAGACATGGAACAACCGAGTGGTTCAAAATTGGGAAAGGAGTACGACAAGGCTGCATATTGTCACCCTGCTTATTTAACTTATATGCAGAGTACATCATGATAAACGCTGGGTTGGATGAATCAGAGGTCGGAATTAAGATTGCCGGGAGAATTATCAACAACCTCCGATATGCAGACGATACCACCCTAATGGCAGAAAGCGAAGAGGATCTCAAGAGCCTCTTGTTGAGGGTGAAAGAGGAAAGTGCAAAAGCTGGTTTGAAACTCAACATTAAAAAAACGAAGATCATGGCATCTGGCCCCATCACTTCCTGGCATATAGAAGGGGAAGAAATGGAAGCAGTGACAGATTTTACTTTCTTGGGCTCCAAGATCACCGCAGACGGTGACTGTAGCCATGCAATTAAAAGACGCTTGCTCCTTGGGAGGAAAGCTATGGCAAACCTAGACAGCATAGTAAGAAGCAGAGACATCACCTTGCCGACAAAGGTCCATATAATCAAAGCTATGGTTTTCCCAGTAGTAATGTATGGCTGTGAGAGCTGGACTATAAGGAAGGCTGAGCGCCGAAGAATTGATGCTTTCGAACTGTGGTGCTGGAGAAGACTCTTACGAGTCCCCTGGACTGCAAGGAGGTCAAATCAGTCCATCCTAAAGGAAATCAACCCTGAGTGCTCATTGGAAGGACAGATACTGAAACTGAAGCTCAAATATTTTGGCTACCTAATGCGAAGAGAAAACTCTCTGGAAAAGACCCTGATGCTGGGAAAGACTGAAGGCAAAAGGAGAAGGGGACGGCAGAGGATGAGATGGCTAGATAGCATCACCGATGCAATGAATATGAACTTGAGCACGCTCCGGGAGAGAGCGCAGGACAGGAAGGCCTGGCGTGCTATGGTCCATGGGGTCACGAAGAGTCGGACACGACTGAACGACTGAACAACAACAACAACAACAACAAGCTAGTCTATCCTATACATACCAAGGTATGGGCCTTCCAGGATAGCCTCCAGACTGCAACAAAGCCCCAAAATCATCAGGGACAAGAAGACAGCCCACCTCTTCCTCTTTGTTTTGGTAAGTTCTTTGTGTGGAGTGGCTTATTGGATGGTTGGAAAAGTTTTTCCACACCTGCACAAATCTTTTATGTATGGCTGTTTGTGCAAACTTGGAGAAAATTCTTCTAGATTCTGTAAGATATGCCACATGTCTTATCATATGATACCAGCTGCCACATACATGTCTTATCATATGATACCAGCTGCCACATGGAATGACTTAAATAGCCTCTACGTGGAAGTGGTACTATGTTAACTATCTCTTAATAGTTATTAGAACAAGGAGGTATTAATTGCAATTCCACTGTTTTCCTGTTTAATTTTTGGGTCAAAATGGAATATTTTTCAAAAGACCTACGTAAATAAGTTTGTTATCCTGTTTTCTGCCATTGGTTCCTGTATTTGTTGCTCCTTAAGAGCCATTTTTATGCTTCTCATGACTGCATTTTCTTCCTTGATTTCTCACATGGATGATCCCAGTCAAATTGAGAGTCCTGGGAGTGAAGGGGGAAAATGTCATGATGCTTTTCAGAGTTGGCTATGTGATTTTGTCTGTGGGAAAATGAGAGGGGAGGCAATGCTTTCTGAATCTTTCAGAGGTAATCCCAGCCAATAAGGAACTGCATAGTCAGTGCAATGACTTCACAATGTTATGTAGCCAATCAAAACCAGTAACCTCGCTGGAGACAAACAAAACCAATTGAGAATGAGCGCAAAGCTTCTTGAATAAGTGAACACTTCCAAACACATTTGAAGCAATCATAACAACATTGCTAAGGAAGGACTATCCATGATAATGGTAATGTTCACAAAAAAGCATTTCCCTGTTGGTTCAGCCCTTGTATTAGCTTATCATGTCTGTCTTCATAAACTCAGGTAAAATGACTAGAAAGTGATCTCCCATTATTACTGGTGGTTGTAAGAGTGTTGTAAGCCATTGAAGTGACATTGGACATATTCAGATACATTTTTGTATTACTGTAATGCTTTTGCAGTGCTTTTGCAATGACTTTCCAACTCATACTACTCCTGTGTTTGCCACAGCCCATTTTGTAGACCAGTCCATACTATCCTCACTCAGGATACAAGGGGTTGGATCCAGATTTAGATCAGTGCAACTGAGCTGGCAGAAGGGGGTGGGCTAGCAGATTTTCCCATCCTCTGTTCCCCATAGCAGCTCTCCTAGTCCCATGAAAATGCTACACAGAAGGCTGGGGAATCCTGCTGAATGTAGTGAACTGTGGTTTGTGTGGGTGGGAAGGAGATCTCCCAAAATCAGGCAGAGGCACCTTCCTTTTGTTCATGGAAGGCAGATTCTAGATCCAACCCAAGAAAGCTACATAGCTGCCTACTTGATAAAGCCTAAGTTTACTTATAGGGGAAACTACTTTTGCTGTGTTGGGGTGTCCAGTTGAGACACGTAAGAATAAAAGGAGGGTTGCTTGAAGCATTAAATCTTTACAAAATCTTATAGGAATTGAGCTGGCCCACATATCTCAGATGAATGTGTGGATCAGAACATTGTTATCCACCAGCTTTTGCACTTCCTAAATATTCCAGTGCAGTTCTCAGCTAAATAAAATGTATAAAATCCATATTTTTAGAGAAAATATGTGAATTGAATGTGCATTTTGTGCAGATTTTTTTTAAAAAAATAAATGTTGAACCAGGATGGAATGGACTTATGGGTAAACACATGCAAAAGTGACACAGACCAGAAATAGACACTTTTACCCATCCTTAAAGAAAAGTGCTATGATTTTGGTTCTATGAACACAAAGACTTATATGAAGGAAGAATCACAAGTCCTCTTACAGAAATCTTTTCACACCACATGTGTCTTCCTTTCATTTTCCATTCCTTTCAATATCTCCCTTTTTATTAATAACCAGCAGAAGGATTATTACATTGAAATACTGTAGAATTCATGATTACTTTGTCTAGCATACTTACTGCAATACAGTCCGGACATCCAGTTCAGCAATACTGACAAGGCGATGCACTGCATAAAACACAACTACCCTTAAGCCCTCTTCACACATTACTTACATGAAGGGGTAAAGGATGTTGAAAGGGGCTGGAAGGTCTTGTCTTTTGCCCCACCCCTGACAACGTGCGGCTCCTCCTGGGCCAATTGTCTGCACATTGGGCTGTCCAAGGCAGGGAAGTCTTCCCACATAGATCTCTATGTGTGTTGGTTGACTTCCCTGGTTCCAGGATCAAGGGAACCCACAATGCACAGCAATCTATGCACGAAAGCTTCCCTTCCTAAGACGTCTGTGCTTAAGTGTGGATGGAGCCAAGAAGAGCTGCACATTGTCAGGGTGGGGCTAGAGGCACCCCTTTCAACACACTTTGCCCCGTCACATAAGTAATGCATGAAGAGGCTTTAAGTCCTACATAAAAACGTTTTCAGTTTCTCCCCACTTTGATTTGTGTAGATGTTGGATGTGTCGATCAGCATATCTTCCTGAGTGTGAAAAAACACATGTTGTTTCAGTTACCTTGTGGTAAAAAGTGGAAAGTGACTGGTCTAATATCAAAATGCTGTGGTGAGGAAAGAAAACATGCCATTAATTACCAATTTTAAAATATAAAATTAAAAGTATATTCTTGGGCCAATTCTGCCAGTCATCTTCCTCCTTTTATCTCCATAAATAATACCATCTGTTTAGCTTAGACTTCAATCTAGAGAAAGGTGATGCTGCTGGCTCTGTATTAAGAACTGAATAAGACCCTACAGGAGCTATAACTGAATATTATCCTGAATTATTGTAATAAGCACATCTTTAATAGAGACAGGCAAGCTAATCCTGAACTCCAAGCACAAACGTTTCTCCCATGAAAAGAGAATGTAAGAAGCATTTCATTTCTGACTTAAAAATAAAGGTGCACTTAAACTTGTAAAAGACAACATTTTTATTTGAATGATATGACAAGACTGTCACTGGACTGTTACCTGCTATAAAGAAAGCGGAAGAATTATTACCTTTATTAGGCCAGTGACACTGAGCTTTAGCCATACATTTCTAACTTCTGTCCCTCTACAGAGACAATTTTCTTTTCTTAAATAAACTGTCATGCTAGTGTTAATATATTGTTGGCTCTCTCATACTCCGAGAATACTGCTGATATAAAACATGTATATGTTAGATTGGTAATAGTATCTTTAGTGTAGCTGACTAGAACAAATGCGTTTCCCTCATGGCTGTGCTAATGTGATAAAGGAAAATTGGCTGTTCATCAGCTTTTGGCTGGGTAAAGACAGTGAAGATGGAACCACATTCTTTTTTATGCATTAATACCACTGAGAACTTTTCACTAGTTATATTTCATGTTGCCTGTGTGTTGTGTGCAAAGATGTTGTAAAACATGAGATAATGCTACAAATAACAAAGTAGAAAAGCCTGTATCTTTTATAATGATAACAGCCAAACACCAAAAGACAGTAACAGGCTGTAAAAAATTGTGTGATGGAAAAAGAAAAACATTGCAAGCAACACACTCACATACCCACAAACACATTTTCTTTGCTTGAGCATGTGTGTGTGTGTGTGTGTGTGTGTGTCTATATATATATATATCAGATGCTTAAGGAAGAGTTTATATTAAAAATGAAAAAAAACCAAACCTCTTCATGTGTTCGGTGCATATTGTTGCATCAATAGACAAAGCTAAAAGAATGAGAGTAATGCTCTCTGAGTAGGAAAATTTCCATATGCGACAATGTTCTTGAACCACATCGCACTGCCTAGCCATTATGATAATACCCTTCAGATTTTTCTTCAGCGGAAGGGCAATGATTCCATGTTATCTCAAATTTGGGCAATATTGACTACTTCTGGAAATAACAATAATAAACCTCAGCATCTGTATTTTATTTACTTTTTATTTAAGGAAGGTGAATTTTCTCCATAAAAATCAAATTTCTATTCATTTTTTCTTACTTAAAATACTAATACAGCCCAGGGTGCCTGAAGCACTAATGATAACAATTGAAGCTTAGATTTATAGATAACTGTGGCTGCTTATATTGGTCAGAAATTTGTGTGGCTTTATTGACAGTGGAATGGCATTTTGAATGCTCATGTTCTGATTTTCCAAATGAATTTTTCAGGGCCCAGCTTCTGCTTTTGCACCAAATTATTCTGCCTTTTCATAAGCCTTTTGTTTGTCCTCACACACTCATTGTTTCTAGGATGCAATTATTCCAGTCCCATTTGATTTGATTAGAGTGGATATCAAGGCAGACTAAAGCACTCTAGCTTCTCTCAGCATCTATTTGGAGAGACGATTCAGCAGTCATCCCTTTAAACTCGTGAGTACCTGTTTATGCAAAATGGAAATAGGTTTTCACAAACTGGCAGCAAGAACAGTAGCAGCAGCAGCAGCAAGAACAACAGCAGAAAAACCTACAAAACCTCAGCCTCGACCTGTTCTTCAAAACAAGTTGTGCACCAGTAAAAGCTAATAACTTCAATACATAAATATTTTTCAAGGTTTATTACAATATGAATAAGTAAGCCATTAAAGTACAGATGGATGAATGACTGCAACCATATTATGGGCCCTATCCAGATCTAGTCACAGACAATTGGCTACATATGACAACTACCGGATCTTGGATGGGAAAGGGACCCTTCATGCACAACAAAAGATGTGTCCAGCTTATTCAGTGGGATGTGGATAAGCTTCATTATGTGGATGGGGATGCACATTCAAATGTGCTTCTTCACTGGTTATGACTGCAGAAAGTTCCTTCTTCAGCATGTGAGTATCCTTTGGGGATGGGGCAAACATATGACATTCGAGTTTGTTCTTTGTTGAGGTGCTCAGAATTCTTCCACAAAGCTTGTTTTGATTCATTTGCATCCCCGAATGCAAGTGTCTTTTTAAAAAGTGTGTACATTTTTCCCAATTGGGAAAAATACACATTTTTAAAATGTACATTTCCCACTATCGAAAATGTCCATTTCTAAGCTAAAGCATGAAGATGTGGGTTTGGGGGAAATGCACATTTGTACACTTCTGAAACTGTGCACTTGTGCAAGGGCACATTTTCAGAAGTGTGCAAATGTGCACTTTCGAACACAGACACAAGTTTGGGAAATTGCAAACATTTCCCAACAAATGCATTCCTGCTCACATTCAGGGTTGCGAACGGGACATGTTTGCATGATTTGCAAACAGGAACAACATTCTTGTACAGTCCTAGTATCCCTTGCTAGCTTGGGGCATACAACTATTTATATAACGTTATCTGTGTGCATGATGCTTTATGGAGTAAAGCTCCCTATCTTGAGGAGTTTATCATGTAAAGTTGTACATGGGGGAAACAAGAAGAAGGGGAAGAAAGTGGAGGCCAGGGTGAATTGGGAAGAAATATGCGGTTGCTTCAGTAGCGCATGCTTAGACTTAATTAACTTAGTTAAGCTTAGTACCACTGCCTCATCTACACTTCTCCAACAGTAATTATTGTAGAATTCTCAGGTAACCTTGGATAGTATCACGTTTTTCATGATCCTGACTTACCCTACACTTTGAACAGTTGCATGAAGTACTTTAGTGACTTCTCTCTCTACCTCCCCCTCCCCCTGCCAAGTATACATCACATACAGGGCCCTTTTCCTTCTCTCATCTGTGCAAAGGATTGAGAAAAAAGTAATTAACCCATTGCTTTTAGAAGTCAAATATATGTGGAAAACTAGGAATAATTAGCACTACCTGTCATGATCCCTTTAGCCCCCATTTCACTTCAGTGCCCAAACATACACAGATGAGAGGCTTCAGTCTACAGCTTTTAATCCATTACTTCACAGGATCATACAGAAGCAAATTCTCAGAGAAACTCTCTGCCTACCAGGAATGCCCTCAGGGGATCCAAATGGAATTTACGAGAGTTGCTTGCAGTTTGAAGAGGGAGGCAGTCTCACTAGCCTAACTTAAGTGGGGGAGGTCCCTCTCTTGTTGTGAGGCCTCTAAGCACAGCTTCTCATGCAAGGCCAATCGGGTAGACTAAGTTCCACCCCTGCCTTCTCTCTCTTTGCTCTGTGCTCTGCCTGGCATCTATTAGGTCAATCTCCTGTTTTCTGCCTCTCACGGGGTGTGTGTGTGAGGAGGGATCCTCAGGCTCAGCCATGTGTATGTTTGTAACTTGAGAAGCAGGCCTACTCATATCTGGACTAGCCTGGGAAAACACCTCCCCCATGTCTGATGGTTCTCCTTCAGAATCTGAACTGCTATCCCACTCCCTGTGCTCAGAAACACCCCTGACACTACCCCATACATTGCTTGAAACCTCCTCTGCATGTCACTTCTTATAATGTAGGAGAGCCAGTCAACACCTTAAACTTCCCGATTGCATGGAGAGGCTTCATGCCAGTATCATGGTTCCTAGGTGGGTGAAGCTTTTTGATGGAGAACATCTTCACTCCCAATGTGTAATTAGAATATGGTGACACCTTTTGGCAGTGACAATTGTAAGTCCTCACACAGAGGCAGTTTCCATATGGCAACCATCGTGTCTGAACCAAGCCCAAGTCACAAGTTAGGTAAAGGATGTTAAGTCAGCATAGAACAATAGATTGCACCTTTTTCACATCTGGGCTGGAGGTAAGTTGTATTTGACCTGTCTACTGGAAACAGGAGCGAAGCAGGAGTCTAGCTGAGAAAATGATCCAGGGAGCACAGATAACTGGGAAAGAGGAGAGAAAGGGCTTCTTTTCATGGAGCTTTTATCCTGCTATTGTGATTGGTTAAGCACTGAAGTTTGCAGGTCCTTTAGATGATGCCGTTAACCTCCAGGGTGTCTCCTGCACTAAATGACCTTTATTCCATTTGTAAAAAGATAAGAGATAATGAGCTATCAAATTACAGTGCTTGAGTTCCGCTTGAGTTCCTTCCATGAAATGAGGAGAACCCGCAATAAGAGGAGCTAGACCAATGAAACATATGGAAGACTCAGATAAGGGAGAAAAGGAGGGGGAAGGAGGGGAAGGAAGTGCATGTAAAGGGAGTCTGTTGTGATCCTGCATTTAAAATGGCAGCAGAAAGCCCCATTTTAAATGCAAGATTTTAGGCTGGTGTAGAGATGCTCAAAGAGCCAAAATCTGAAATACAGTTGAAAGGACTAATAATATAACAGAGGCAACCAAAAGGCACAGCTTCACAAAATGAACAGGGGAAGTGGAGAATCCAAAGAGAGCTGGAACTCTGAATTAGTGAAGATGGAAACCTGAGCCTGGCTGAGAACACAAGAAAGCTCTGTTGACCCAAGAAAAACTCAGCTACCGGGTTTCTGATATTAATATTGTCAGTCTGGGAGGGTTAGGTCCCTGTTGGGCTTGAATGCCCAGGTCTTTTGCACTTCACATCTGAGCATGGCTCACACAGCTGGAAGGCACCTGTTCTGATCCTGCACTCCCTTTACAAAGAAGCAGCATAGTGTGGAATTAGAAAAAAATAATGTACTGCTGTGTACAGTCCAGAGCTCAAACTCATTAAAAGAGAGGCACTCTCTTCATTGTGAGAAATTTGTTCATAGTTTCTGTTTGATTCACTGATTTGATGGATGAAAGAAAGAAAGAAACAAAGCAAGAAAGATTTTTTAGAGTACCTGATACACTGAATAAAAGTAGAAAGATCTGGCTATGACAAGGATGGGTTACTGCATTTTGTATTTTCCATGTGCTTTCCTGTTTATAGGGAAATCTTAAATTGCAATATCAGACCAAGAAATTTGGTTAGAAGACGTCACCCTTTTTCTAAACTGTAATGTGGCTTTAGAGGATATTGCTACGCTATGCTGGATTAAACAGTTTATTCAGGGCTAATGTGGCTTTTACCCCGTGACTTCCCCCAGAAGTACTAGACCGTCATATGTACCCTCTTGGGTAAAACATGGCTAAAAGCCAATTACTTCAACTTAAAGGTTTCATCTGAATGCGC